>NC_134173.1:40544179-41267537 GCF_964188355.1 Buteo buteo
CACGAGAGATACTTACAGCATCACTGACAGAGGCATCTGCAATAGCTGAGGCTTTACTTGCCCCACCGGTGTGGCTGAACTGGGAAATCAATCCCCTGGGAATTGTTCCCTCTGTGCAGCCATCCTCAAAAGGAAATTTTGTGCTGCCAGTGGAAAAATGAGCAATGTTAGGAAGAATAGGTACACCTCTGCTGAGAGGACCACACAGCGAGGTTTCAGTGGCAGTTTTGCAGAGCAGACCTTTCCAAATCAAACTGAGCAGAGACCACAACGAGAGCAGTGAATAACCATTTTTATTATTGGCTAACAGTACTGGTCGCTTGTTACCTGTGCCACACTTTAGCAACTGATTTTAAAAGGCACCCGAAAGAACCCTCCTCTTACAGTTTCCAGCGTGTTTTCTATATTTACTTCCATTAAAATCTGGACAATTAAGGCTCCTTCATCAACTTAATTTGTTCTATGAAAACAGCCCACTAAAGACTTTTACTTCAGAATCAACAAGAGGTAGCTAATAAATTGTAGCATCATGATCAATGGTTAGGGAATTTCTTGAAGAGCTCCTAAACAATTAGCTGACAGAGCACTTGAAGTGAAATTTTCGTAAGCTGCTTATGAATAAACCTGGTTTTATTTCATCATAAAAAGGGCATACTGAGATAACAAATTAAAACGCTAGGATATTACATAATTTGTTATAATTATATTCTTATATAATTTGTATAACATTGCATTGTTATGCACTAGACCAGTTTTCTTTGGAACAGATGAATGTAACAGCCACCTTCCATTTTGGGATAAATGTGAGCATTGATTATAGTACTCTAGGGAATCAGACAATAAATGATACTATTCTCTGTCCCCAAAATGCACATACGTCACCAATAAAGCCATACATCAACATAACTAGCAGGGGAAGTTTATTGGATGTTGGTTTTGGACGGCTATCCTTCTGAAAGAGGCTGAGAAGACTAAAGCTGCTGACAAAGAAAAGCAGAAAAGCTCATGACATGATCAGAGCAAGCTCTGGGCACAGAGCTCCGAGTACTCAGTACTGCAAATCTGACCTGGCGCCTGCCAGTATTGGATCAAAAGTGCTGCAGCCACCTGGTGCAAAGTGCTGCTGGATCAAAATTCTTCAAAAGCAAGTTAATTTTGTACCAGCGGGGTTTGTGCTGCTCTGGGTATCATCTGTTCCCCCTAAAGCTGGCACAGAAGATGGAGGCAGTATAAATACCACAGCACGTGATGCAAGTAATTTGACAGAAATGGGAGCATATATTCATGCTCCAGCTGGATCGGTGGGTGATCTGGTGGTGAGCAGTTCTACCAGCAATGAATGTGGCACCACCACCAAAAAAAGAAGGGGGACTTTCAGGCTAAGAACTGACTGAAAAAGGAGTCCAAGCTACAAACAATTATCCTTTGTCGCTTGATTCTTTCACCAAGGTTTTGACAAAGAAACACCATTTTGTCAGCTTTTACGTTTCAGTGGCTACGGACTCATGTCCAAATGGGGAACAATAGTACATTTAGACTACAACAGAATATTTTGCTTGAAATAGCCCACTTGGCAACATATACCCAAGCTTCATAATAAAACAGCAATAGAATAGTTATTTAGTATTTTTAATGAACTGAGAAGACCAATGCATTTCAAATAAGACACAAACCAGCAGATAAAGTGTTCTGAGCATTCATGGTCCCTCTCTCTGCCAAAGAACACACGAATAAAACTAAGTCACAAGATTGGAGATTATTCCTCTCCTTTTTTTCCCTAAATCAATTTTATTACTGAGCTATGTCCCAAAGGCCTTACCCAGATGTTACTTACTTCAGTAGAATGTCCTTCACCCTTTAGGTTTTGCCCATGACTCAGTGGAGACAATTGGTGGATGTGTTTATCCTATAGGAAATACCTGGAGCTAGCATTTCCAGGTAGGTTCTTTCATTAGCAATTGATGAACACTTGGTAATGCAATATCACAAGAATTACAACCACCAGAAAGAGCACTTAAGAGTGACCTACAGACAATTTGTAGTTCCTGGTCTTTCCATAATTGTGTGCTCACCATTGTCTTTTTTGAGAAGTTTTATTTCCCACCTTTTTGTGGACAGCCACTTCCACCCTTGTGTAAGGAATAAGAACTAGATTTAGGCTAAGACTTGGAAGACCAATGCTCACTTCCTTTCTCGGGTACTGTCATCTTAGGTGACTTTGAGCAAGCTGTGTACTGTCTCAGTGCCTGACTTCCTTACCCTTGAAATATTCTTTCTAAAGATGCTACAGTAAAGAATATAGGGTACACAGACTTTACTGTCCTGGAAGCCCCGTGACCCTACATGAGATACAGATGGCCCAGTAGCTTCCTAGGTCATCTCAATCGTGCCAGTTCCTCAGTGCTGTGATCTCTTCTCCCCTCCTACCAGGTTTATTTCAGAGCTCACAGATGGATGTCTCAGTAGAATGCCTCTAATCAGGCACAATATTTTGCATGTAGTTAATCATTCATATGGGACTCTACATTTCAAACAGTTCAGATTTTCCTAATTAATGTTTTGCATCATGATCGTATTTACAGTAATTGGGACTGATATTTGAAGTACAGTAAAAGCTGTCATCTCATTCCCTCCTAAAGCACCCAATTACCTTCATTTGTTAGCAAATTCATACTAACATTTGGGTTTATTACACTTGACAATATAAAGCCAGCTCCTTCCACGACACAGTTCAGCAACGTACCATCAGCCCAGGCCTAAAAGGTGCTGCAGACCTAGTGCTAGAGTTGGGACTGCCTTCCTGACTTATATCCTGACAGTGAAATCAATCAAGAAGTGTATCCAGGACAAGAATTTCCCTTGTGCCTGTGCTTGACTCCAGCCCATCACTACTGAGGAAGGTGACAGCTTTTGTAATCAGCCATTTCTCTGACGTTCATGTGCTACAGGAGACAGCTTGTGCCAGGTTCACTCAGCCCAGCTTCCACCTAATTCCTTGTGCCTAGTGTTTTCAATTAGCACCTCTGAAGGCCTACAGCCAGCCAAGAGGAAATATTAGGCACGGAAACTGGGGCAAAAGTCAGACCACATGAAGCAAGGCATTAGTCTTTTCGGGTTTTCACATCTCAGGATTGTAGTCCTAAAGGATGGCTCATGCTACTCGTGTTATTGAAAGCCATAGCTGCCATTGCATCCAAAAGTTAATTTCATGATCAGGTGTTAAAATGCACCTGTGTATATGGCTATGCCGTATAGCCATATATGCCTCAGCCAGGTGTTTACAAGTATGCCGTATGGGCGCTTCAGAGCGAGTCAGCCATCCCACAGATGGGAAAGAGGATGGAAGAGTGCCATACTTGTTTCTCATTCTGGGAAGTCCTATTTCAGCTACTGATTATTACCTAATAACCTAATCAGCAGTAACAGCAATATTTGGCACTTAAAAACACTTTATAATCAAGGAGCTACACAAGCAGATTAGGTAGAAAATTAATCCCCAAATAATTAGCAAAGGAAGCAAGCAAAAACAGTATTTTAGGATTAGAAGACAGCTACAGAAACAAGGTCAGATCATGAGAGCACAGTCATTCATTTGTTGTGGCTTTCTATAGGGAAACAGGTGGTTTTCAACAGGGAAATAAGGTAAACTATGATTTTAACAGATGTTAGTGGGTCAAGGTTAGGCCTACTGGGATGCTTTGAGTTGCCTAATTAATAAACATTTAACCACTAAGAAAAAAGATCTTCAGATTACACTCACTCCAGCTACAGCAGAGGTTTAAAATGGGCTTGTTACAGTATGTTAGTGAGCACCAAAGGTGCCTCCCTGCCTGGGGTAAGCAAGATGTGAATAAGAAACAGAAATCAGGAGGTCCCACCCTTCCCACCTACCAACTCTACCTACTGAGAAAACAAAATTTGTCTCTGCATGAAATTTCAGCACAGAGTTTTCTGACTGAAATCAGTTCCATGATTCAACAGTTCAATAAGCAGAAATCTCTCTCTCTTTTTGGTAATTTTCCCAAGCGTTTTCTCCAACTATTTTAGCTCTTAATTTATCTCTCTCTCTCTTTTCTTTTCTTTTTTTTTTTCCTACAAGCAACTTCTTCCCCAAGCACCTATCTACAATTGAATCCTACTCTAAATTCATGTCAAGATCAGCTTATGTATTCACTGCTGAATGAATTTCAAATATGTGCTCCTTGTGTTCCTTTCCCAACAGGATAGAGAGGCCTCTTGAGTTGCTTTAAATGTCTCATTACAAATGCTTCATTAGAAACTACGTCACAGATTGTGTCAATCTGGTCCACACTTTCATGCCAAAAAGTAAAGACTTTCAAGCTGTGCCTTTCTTACCATTAAGTTTCCAATCTGTTTTTAGAATCTCAATCAGTTCTTTAAGGAATGCAAATGTTACTTCTCCCTTCAGTGCTGAAACTAGCCATTGGGAAATGCACATGCATAATGCTTTCCTGTTTCTGCATGTATTGAAACAATAATCAATGCTGGAAGGGCAGGCTACTTTCTATATATTTTCTGAAGGACACACAGACCTTCCGTGCTCATAAAGACAGACCGCCTCGAAATAATTCAGTTGCAATCAATATTACATGTGACAAGAGTTTAATCAAAATCAGTGTGAGAAACTTAAGTCTATTGGGGCTGAAGCTGATCTTATGATAAAGTAACATGAGTCAAGTTTCTTTGAGCCTGTTTTTCCCCTCAGCCAGGCCTGACTTACACCACCACAAATGTACTTACTTCAAGGGATTACTCTTAGCTGCTACTTTCTGCTTAGTGCAACATGGCTCCATTATTGTTTCCTACATACTCAGGAGCCCTACCTGCTTTACAGACACTGTGGACATCAGTTTTGTCAGTAATTCTTACTATGCTCTCTAATATCTGAACGGTAGAGGCCTCCTGCTTCTGTGGCTTCTGAACCATGTGGTGAAATACAGATAATTTTTTTTTGCTACTAATTCAGACTCAGAAGCTGAGTTAAAAGCTCCTATTTGGTATGAAACTGTAAAGAAATAGTACAGAAAAGTGTTCTCAAGCACACGATAAGCAGTTAAAATAGAAGCAACCAGTGAAAAGGTGAGATGGAAAACCCAGCAGTTTGGGTATGGGAAGCTCAAGCCAAGTGAAAATAGGAGGTAGAATATACGAAATACACCACAAATTATTCCTTGTTGACTGTGGCAGAGCAGAAGGTGGATTAGGACACCTCTGCTGCTGGCACCTGTGCATCCAGACAGCCTCACCTGTCTGATGGTCCTGGCTGAGATACACGAGACCATCATCTTGCCTCAAGGTAGGATCACAGAGATTCCACAGCCTCTCGTATCAATCTTTCCTTACCATTGCCAAGGTTTCCTAAGATCTAACTGCAATATCAACATAGCCCATGAGTTTTCATCCTATCAAAACATTATTTGGAGACTGACTGTGTTTCACTCAGTCTTCTTTGTACTAACCCCTCTCGGTTGCTTTCGTCTATCCACATACACTTTGTTTCCTAGGACTGCATCGCCCATACTACTCTCCCCTAGACTCTACATCTATCTTGCAGGATGGTGGACACAAGACTGAAGTGAAGCCTTATCAGCAGTGAGTAAAGCACTCTTTGTCACACATCCTGGTGTGATATCTGCTTTATTGTCCAAACACTGTGACATGGTTGATGTAAGTTCAGTTGTGATCTGCTGTAATACCTAGACTCCTTTCAGTAGATCTGTGTCTACTGAAGACTCATTTTATGTTTGTGCATTTTTATTCCTAATAGTAGAATTTTGTTTATTGGGCTGCAACTTTTTATCCCAGTGGGGTTTTTTTTCAGTTTGTCAAGTTAAGGACTTCACTTAAGTCCTTTGCCATTCATGCTGCCCCTCCCAGAAGGTGTCATATGTATACCCCTGGGTGTCATATGCAGGTTTAGCAGGTATATTCTCTATTCCATCATCCAAACCATTAATGAAACACTGAAGATCAAGCCCAGGTTATAACTCTTTGGATGCATCTCCTCAGTTGGAAAGGTAATCATAACTAATCCCTGAATGAGGGCTTTAAAACCAGATTTGCACTGTTGCATTTTCACCTAGACCAATCTTCTTCAATCTTAGTCAACAAAAAACACTAAACCCCTTTGAAAAAAAGAAAAGTAAAAATCCATGGACCATCTTGTGTAATGACACCACATGAGATTTAGGTGTGGTGAAAACTAGATGAAAGCTTATTTCTCCTCCTTTCTTGTTCAGCATTCCCAGCATGCATAAGAGTGTGCACACATTTCTTTTTAACTGTTGTTAGTAACTGTCTTGCAACTCACCTCTGATATCTTACAAAAGACTAGAAGTCAGTCCACAGACTACCAGAAAGAAACTTGAACTAGACCAGGTTCCTCTATACTGCTTAAGACAAATATCCCTGAGACAGTGTCAAAAGTCTATTGGAGTCAAGTTTGATCTGTTGCTTCTTAATTAACGCCCTCTCCAGGTCCTGGAGAAAAGGGAAAGTTCACACATTTTGTGTCCCAACATCACAGTACTTTGGCTAAGAGGCAGTAGGATCCTGACAACTATATGCTTGTCCTGGTTAAACCACCATAATGCTTTCTTAAGTTTATATGATTTCAGGGATTGTTAGGAAAAAAGCACAATAGCTCAAAGAATGGTTTTAGAGATTGCTAAGTGCTGGAAACTGTTTGTAAGAAGGTGTTGTTCCCAGACGGGCACACCGGCCTGCATCAGTCTCAGGGGCAATCTCCTATAACATCCAAAGCTGGGGCATGCTTCACATTACTATGGCAATGGCTGTGCATGTCCATCTATCTCACTTTCAGAGATTAAGTTTATCACAGATGCTCAGAGCCTCCAGCCTTCAGCAGACATATCGCCTTCTTTGGCTGGAAGAGTTAACCCTGATCTTGCGACCACAGATTACATGTTATGTTGTGCACCGTGCTGTCACAGGTGTTTTAACACTTTTGTATGCCTGACATGAGTAGCAGGATCCTCAAGGGAAGCAGTAACCACAAATATATTACATTTAATCTTGTAGGAGAGGCCATACAATGTCTAATTAGATTTTCCTCATTTCTTTTTCACATTTGGCCAGTTGCAACGTTATAAAGATTCATAACATCTTAACTGAAAGCAAGGACTGTTTTCTGTTGGTGTTGTTTTCTTCCTAGCTGACTAAATGTCAATTAGATAGTGGAAGAAATTTAATTGAGTTGTGCTGAGTTCTCCAATGACTAACAAGGCTGCTCCTGAGCTCTGGAAGAAAACATTATATCACCTGTGACGTGTGTCATCCCAAGAATGAGGCAGCAGAGATGAAGGAGCACTGGAACATGTACAGCTGGATTTATTCTTTTCCAGGTGAGGCCCAGGCAGTATAGTCCGTGTATACACTGTCTTAAAGAGAACAGGCTAGTAAAGGCCTCCAAATCAACACACCCATATCTCATCACAGAAACTACAGGCTGCTAACATTTACAAGTCCAAAAGCTTGAGCACAGGGTTTTGAACATGCAGATTTAAATGCTTTGTTGAGGCTATCAGAGACCCCTGGGAGGGTGTTTACTGGGCTCGTTCAGGAACCAGCAACTGTCTGACTGCATCAGCTACGCACTACACCCACATCTGCTAACCTTGCTGAGAGGTGGGACTTCTTAGCTCCTACAGAGGACACAAGCTAGTACTGCCTCACAGGTCTGTCCTGTACATTCTGGAGGTACTAGTCAGGTCAGGAAACTTGACCCATGAATTTCTGCATTTTGTTCCTTTGCGTAGCTTAGATGTATCCTCCAAAAATGTCATCTTGCATCTTGGTTATAATCTCCTTTTGCAACTTTGACAATAAAAAGATCCCTTTAAGTGGATGTAAAATGCAGTGTTATTCGCTGTAAGGTACCTCGGTGTTGCCACAGCAGCACTGAAGAACTTTACGTTACTGAAAAGAGGCAATTTGACTATACAGTCCGTACACATTTTACAGTTGCCGTTAAGTTGCGGCTGAACCCTGCCCTTGGACACAGGGCAGTGAGGGTGGAGGAGCAGCCTGCAGTCCATGGAAGAACGCGGGCAGGGTGGAGAGCACACTGCTCTCCCTGAGGTACCCGATGCTAAAAAGCTGAATCGCCTTTGCACAATTTCAGTTTTACAGCTGCGGAGGGTAATGCAGCCTCCTGGGAGCAGCCCACAGCACAGCCCTTGGTGCTCCAGCGAAGCTCCTCACTTGGATCACCCATGCAGCTGGTGTTGTAATTAAGACACCTGATCCGCTGAAAAGTGGTGTCTACTGCTCTGATACATTGAGCTCTCTAATCCAGTGGGGAAACGCATAAGAAGATGTGGGTGCTGGAAGTAAAGATGGGCCACACAACTCCAAGTCAGAGCAGAGACGCGCTGGTTTTATGTATGAAACAGGGTAATCGTTGTCACAGACTGCTAGTCAAGACCTAGGCTCTACAGTTCTCAAGTGTTTTCCAAACAGGATTCAGTGCCTTTCTGGAGGTCTTTCATCAAATGTGTTACTGAATTCAACTTAGAGGTGACAATGACCTGCATGTATGTCACGCAGGAAGGGTTTCAGGCTAGGTGATCTAAAGATGCTTTCTAGCCTTAAATACCACCCATCTTCATACCTATTTTGTCCTTGATGGTACAGAACCAGCAGCAGGGACCGGCCTGAAGAAATACATCTACTATGTCTCTTCTGATGTTAGCCTTTCTAGAAGCTGTTTTATTTTTTTAAATTGACATCCTCTTCACCATAAATGTTTTCTACCAAAGGCTCATAAGCAAGTATGTGCCCATTCACAGTCTTTTCAAGCTCTCTGCCATTGTTAATTCAGATTTTGTTTGTGTTTAAAAAATAATGTATCGATGCAGTGAATTTTTGAATGACTCATCTAATTCTTGGAGTAGGTGGATTGTATGTCTTCACGCAGTAAAAGTATACTTTAATCTCAGCCACTCAATTCTTTTAATCTTCAAAGGCGGAACAACGCAATCCAGCAGTGCAGTTGACTGCTGTTTGAATTTATGAGGAAGATCTCTGGTCCTGCACCTATGTCATAAAACAGACCTTCAATTACCCTAGAGCTTGCCAGCATGGCTTCACACTACTTCAGCTTGCGTCTGGCTCTGAGAAATTGATTTAGACCATGGCATATTTCAGGCCAGTCTTGAATTCTGCTGGGGTCCATGTCCCTATAGGGCTGCAGGAGCTGATGAGGCCAATGGCTGTAATATCATCTCTCCATGCTCCTCTTTCCTCTGGCTCAGACTCCAGGCTTCCCAGCATCAACTGGTTTCAATCTGACTCCACTTAATGGCACCAGCTCAGAACAAGATCTTGAGGTGTACGTGCACAGTTAGCTACTACTGCCTTTGGACCATAAAGTTGGAGGCTGACATGCAGCAAATGTCTACATGTAGTCAGGTGACCTAGAAGACACCAAATGCAAGGTTTCCTGCTTCCTAGGTATGGCTACAACAGACAGTACAGACCTACAGGTAAAGAACTCAATTAGGTCTCATCTGTATTTTTAAGAAGGACAAAATATGGAGATGGGTGTTTCCTCCCCAGTCCCACCTTGTGCACAATCCAGCCTCAGAAGGAGGACATGAAACTTAACTCCTGTATTTAAGTTTCATTTGAGCTGCCTTGGCCAGCTAACCCATCAGCTGCTCTATGCGCCAAAATACATGCCTGATTAAAAAAAAAATGTAAAAATCTGCCATTAAATTTGCAGACAAAACAGAGTAGATGGAATAGTTCCCCTTTCCCAGCCTATGTACTGTTAACATCCCTTTGGCTGAGTGTCAGGCTGTCTAAGCACATTTCTTAAAGTGAGGGTGAAGGTGTTGTCTGCATCAGATTTGCTGGAGAGAGTCTTTAATAACTGTCCTTAATCTGGGACAAATTGCATACAATCAGCAACCCCAGCTTCAGAAAATAAATCAGAAGGAGTAAGAAAGTGGTATTAAATCAGCTAAATCAACTCAGCACAGGTAAATACAAGTCCTGCATGCAGCTTTTGCCTGATTTACAATAACTTAATTCCCTGAAATTAAAGAAAAATGAACTGCCTGATTGGTTTTGTAATCCAGGGGCCACAAACTGCCCTTGTTAATAGAAGACCTGCTGGTTTGGATAATAGAGAGAATTGATAATTTACTTGCTATTCACTATGGTATAATTTTTCCTCTGAACTAAATTGTTAAAAATAAACAATTTCTTTTCCTTTCCAAATAGGAAAAAAGAGAGAATTTATTACCAGGAATGTTTTGTGGCTTTAGGGGGAAAGTTAAATTTAGAACTTAGACTAGTTGCACAAAATGCTTTATAAATATTTTAAGGAGCTAGCTTCCACTTTCTTCTGAATATAGATAGGAGCAGGGAACAAACTGAAACAAGGGTTTGGGATAGAGTATTATTCACAGAGCCTGATGTACCTCTGAAGATGAGTGAATATATTTTGCTTGGGATGTAACTTTTCTTGACTCTGTACCTTGTCTATATAAAATTGCAAAGCCTGTGGTAGCCAGACTGGTCAGACAGGAACCTGTTGGTGACTCAGTCTGTAGCCCAAGAACTCTCTGCCTCCTGCCCAGATGTGCCTGCACTGGTCCTTCCTCACCTATAAATTGGGGTACAGCTCTGGCTGCTGCTCCCTGGGCATGGGCCCAGGTGCTTTCTCACTAGGACTGTGGTGTATGAACATGTCTATTTGTTAGCACCTATTTAGTTTTAATTTAGCATGCCATGCTTGATTTGCGATGCCCCATATGCAGAGGAGACTGGTCCCCAGTGTCACCCCCACTCTCATTCTCAGCCATGCGTACCAGCTGTGCCACACTCTGCTGGTCCCTGTGCCTCTGCAGGGCCTGGCTTTCCCTTTCTGCACCTTTTCTGAGTTAGCTGGACCAAACTTGGGTGTCATTACAGTGCGAGAGAGCCAGAACACCTCCTCCTTGTCTCAGCAAGCAGGAGGCAACTGGGAGCTAAGTAAAGCCAGTCAGCTCCCATGGGAAATGCGTGCCTGCCCAAGTTGAGCCTGGGGCACACCAGACACAGGCGCAGGCTGAGGTAGCTGATGGGCAGGCAGGTTCTCCCATGGGCTAGTCCTTCAAGTGGCTCCATTTAAGGGGCTACTAAGGACTCTGGGACACATTCCTATAACTCCTTAGCACCAAACTCTCTCCAAACTGATGCACCAGAATAGAAGCAAAGACACGTGCGTGGATTGTATGCAATAAAAAACAAAAACTTGGCCAGACCAGGGGTTTGGATCTGAGCCTGGATCTGGGATCTGGGCACACTTTGCAGTGTATATACAGTATATGTCAAGAGTGACATTTTAGAAGAGCTTAGGAGAAGAAGAAATGATGACTTGCATCTCCCTGAACATAACTCCAATGGCAGTACTAGAAAAGAGCAATCAGCCCTTTTTAACCACACTTGTTCTCACAGAAGAGTCAGGAAATTAAAGATTTTTTTTTAGGCAAAGAGATCAAATGAGTTTTAGTCCCACACTTCAAAAAACCTGGCACTTTTACCAAACAATGAAGATTTTCAATAGGAAAGGACAATTAATTACTCCGAAGAGGTTGCTAAATGTTAATAAGCACAGAACTTAGAGATAATAATTTTCATCTGACAACTATTCTCATTAACAGTTGCTATGTTAAGGAATATTTAGAAATCCTGACTGAAAATTTTAAATATAAAGACAGTAATGCAGTATAGATCTATTGTTTGAAAGACTCACCGCGTACATAATTTTCATTGCCATAGTGCAGGTAAAGAGGAAAAATATATTGCACCAATGCAACATAACTGAGGGGAAAAAAAGAGCTGCAATGGTTTATAGATGAGTAATTAGGAACAGTTAATTACCACCTACAGAAACTAATCTGTAGCATGCATCAGGGCAGGGCTGGACTCAAGCAAAGACAAATGTTGTCCAGAGTTTTGAGCAGATCTGGTCAAAGATTTGTCAGAATGTAATATTGTAAAATGGATTCTTCTCTTTTGTAAAAGACTTTGGGATTAAATATTAAGCATAAACGCTCATTGAGATGATGACTGTGACCAGATTCATGAAGTATATTATAGAGAACCATGTGTCTATGTTCAGAAGAATAAAACTCAAATTTTTATTAATTCCTGAAATGCATGTATATACATGTGTTCATGGCTTCAGATGGAGAATAATTTTGATATTGTAATTGTCAGTTTATTTTAACCAAAACCTCTTTCTTTTCACTGGTGCTACTCTGTACAAAATCAACCTGAAAGCAGACAAACACATTACTCGAAGCACTTGGGAAGCCACAGTAATAGGTATTTAACTGACCCAAGCATTACGTGGGGCTGGTGGTCATCAAAGAGAGTCTAAACCTTAAAAAAAAAAAAAAAAAAGGTGTCTATATTCATGGACTCAGGATATGTTTGTAGCTGTGAGTCAGTGTACTGCTGCTGCTTTCACAGAATCATGGAATGGTCGAGGTTGGAAGGGACCTCTGGAGGTATCTGGTCCAACCTTCCTGCTCAAGGAGGGCCACCTAGAGCTGGTTGCCCAGGAATATGTCCAGACACCTTTTGCACATCTCCAAGGAGAGAGACATTCATAGGTGGTACCTTTCTTTACATGTTATTACTGAAGCAAAACTCTAGGCATGACAATACCACATCAAGTGAGAACAAAACCATAAGCCTAAGGGTCTCAGTATCTCACAATATTTTATTTTTTAGGCTAAATCTAGATAGGTCGCTAAAATGAAGAGATTCAACTTCATTCGTTATTTCTTAAGGAAAATAATAATAATAAAAAGATCCTGTTAAACCATACTTAAAATAGAAAAAAAATTTTTCTTCCAGAGATGGTCACATTTCAGGATTAAAGGTGTTACAGAAAAGCATAAGAGTTAATACTATTAACATCATAAGACAGCTTTATCTAGCACTTTGCTGTTTGTCCTTAGATTTTAAGCGAATTTGAGAACCATTTCTGTCACATTTCAGGCATGACCTCTCATGTGCTCTGACACATCACACTGGGTGATGTATGTGACATCATGTTTTCCTTAAAGAAAGAAGTCTGATGTGACCTATATAACTCCATGCTGTGAATCACAGCATGATGTATTGGGCAGAAAATTTTAAAAGACACTTTTGCAAAATCCACCATTAAAAGAGCTAATTTTTCATCTTGGGAGACAAAAATATTAAAAAATAAAAAAAATACTTCTAAAAATGCCAAATTCTTCTTCATACATTGTTTAGGTCTGGATTGATGGTTATAATATATGATTCTTTTTTAAAGATTTAAATTAACAGGTAGATAGATAGATAGCGATAGAAATGTTCTTTTCAAGTTGTTTTTCTTCTTGCTAAAAGACTTACTCAGTAAGTTTTTGTTCTCTAGATAAGATAAAGGTGAAATGATCAAACCATGCAACATGCAATGAGACAATGAATGCTTCTCCTTATCCTGAAATTGCAAAAAGAACAGCTCTGTGCTGGGTCTTTTGAGCTGTATTGTTATCACTTCCATGACAATAGCTGGTTGAATTTCAAACTCGCATCACTTATTGAGCTGTTACCTTGATAGCAGGATTTTATCTTCTCTCTGAACTCTGTGGGGTCCCCTGAGCTCACAGCAGAGCCTGGGCAGCACAGAGTACACAGCTGTTTCAGCTAGTAGTTGGGTGCTGTGGAGCGCCTTGGCACCTTTGAATCACAAGGAGCTGGATTTCGGTCCCAGTTCAATGTCCCCCTGAAGTCAGACACATATGAAAGACATGTCGTGCTCTTAAAAATAAGACCCTGGACCCTTCCAGCCTACCATGTAGTATCTTTACAGAGCTGCAGCCCTCCTCTGACAAGAAGCTCAGCGTGTCTGTGCGTGGGGGCACGCTGGAGCCACAGACACAAACTTCCTTGCAGCCCACTGCCTGGTCACAGCTCCCCACTTTCCCTGACCACCCACCTTACAGAGCTGGCTTCTCTATTGCTGCCCCCTGAGCCATTTGTGTGAGCCAGGTCAATTTAAGCAGAGTAATTTAAACAGCAGATTCAGATTTATTTTGCTCATTTTCACCGAGGTGGGTTTGGGAGCACTCGCACACATAGTTGAGCAAGCAGATCAGAGTAGCAATAGCCCCTAAGACTGGGCAGCCCTGAAAAGCTGGGGCAATGTATCTTGTACTGGCAGAGCCAAGTCCAGGAGAGATTGCCTACAGCCTGTTTTACTCCAAGTGCCTGTCCTGATTTCGGCTGGGATAGAGTTAATTGTCCTCCTAGGAGCTGGTGTTAATGTTTTGGATGTAGTATGAGAAGAATGTTGATAACACACTGATGTTTTCAGTTGTTGCTAAGTAATGTTTAGTCTAAAGTCCAGGATTTTTCAGCTTCTCATGCCCAGCCAGCAAGAAGGCTGGAAGGGCACAAGAAGTTGGGAGGGGACACCGCCAGGCCAGCTGACCCAAAGTGGCCAACGGGGTATTCCATACCATGTCATGTCCAGTATATAAACTGGGGGAGTGGCGGCGAGGGGGATCACTGCTCAGGCACTAACTGGGCGTTGATTGGCGGGTGGTGAGCAGTTACATTGTGCATCACTTGTATATTCCAATCATTTTATTATTACTATCATCATTTTATTAGTGTTATCATTATTAGTTGCTTCTTTTCTGTTCTATTAAACCGTTCGTATCTCAACCCATGAGTTTTACTTCTTTTCCTGATTTTCTCCCCATCCCACTGGGTCTGAGGGGGCGTGAATGAGTGAGCGGCTGCGTGGTGCTTAATTGCTGGCTGCGGTTAAACCACAACAGAAAGAAAAGTTAGGATCAGTCTGTGATGCTAATATTGTGAATAACCCTCCATGCTGATGGAACAAGGTAGCATGGCTGAAGGCAAAAGATGCCAGTTGAAAAACCTTAGTATAGATTCAGGATGTGGCAGATTCTGTCCATTGCCAGTCAGGGTTCAGCCCAATAAAACTCTTTTGGGGGTAAGCCTGTACTGAATAACTTTAGCCACTTAAGACGGACGTGTAAAATTAAATGCTGTGCATACTTACACCGTCCTCTGTGTTTCATCCTCCTGATTTTTGTTGGGATGATGGAATATTGTCCTGCATATGTATTTCCCGAGCTTCCTTCCTCCCCTGCTCCAGACAGTGATAAACAAGGAAGAATGCCTCTCCTCTGCAAAGTTCTCACCCTGCTCCACCCCCATGAGAGCTCAGTAGTGGCTAAAGGTTATCCTTCAGGTAAAGAATCTCCTCTGACTCTCTGAGGATTAGCATTGCTAATTCACTTTTTACTTACTGTTGCCTGCAATAGTCCTCTCAGATCAGCCTGCTCCAGAAAGAACATGTTCAAGTGAACTGAATATCAGCAGCAATTAAATTTGTGATGGTCTCTAAGCAAATATCCTCACTTGGTAATGTTGTTTTTTTGTTTTGCTCAGGCAGCATCTATAGTCAACTTTCCATGAAGTTTTTTGACTTAACAGTGAGCCAGAGCCATGAAAATCATACATTCACTTAAGAACATTCAAATTCCAGTTATAAAAATATAACTGCTGCCAGGTGGGCAGCTGGGTTGAATGCATACATGCTTGTGAACAAAGAAATTTATGTATGTATCTGTCATGCTGCCTCTATCAGCTTTGCACCTTATTTTTACACTGGTAGTGATTTTCTGAAAAGTAATAAAATAAATCTGTCCGGTAATTAAACTTCATTGTAAGAAAGCTTCTAGATATACTATCAAAATAAAGTGAATTGGTATGCTCACAGTTCTGTACATTTTGATTCAAGTTCAAAGTACAAAATTATCTTCTACTGTGCAATTACCCATCTGCACATAGAATAGTATGCCCCTCATCCAACCACCTCCTTGTATTATCTGAATATGTTAGTCATACCTTGCCATAAATTGTACCTCTCCATAAGGAATCCATAAAGAAGGTAGTAACAGATTGGCATTCCCATTCATATTTACTTACTCTAAGTCTGCATTAAGCAAGTATTTCCTTGAATGCTAATTTAAAAATCAATTGGATATTATGTTTGAAAATTTCATAGCATAATATAGCTGACTGGAGTCATTAACTTGTGCATTACATTAATGTAAAATTTATTCAGAATCTTCTGCTTGAGGGGAAGGCAAAATGCAGTTTGTTTACAGCAATAATGATGGAAGATATTCCCAAGAGGTTCATAGGAAGTCTATATAATTAGAAGGGAATTTGAGTTTCTCCAAAAGCAAACACACCGGAAGAGAAAATTCAACCCAAAACATTTTTCCTGAGACCACAGTGGACAAAGGAGCCACCTTCCACACCTCTGGTTTCAGGGCTGGAGATGTGCCCTCTGTAATGACAGCAGGGAAAGAAACATTCAGGTAACAACTTAGTGATTTATATCTGGTGGCTTCTAGAAAGACTGAGCTAAACTTTGAAGATGAATGGAGTAACTCTCAGCTTTACACTATTGTAACTTAAAGCAGAATTTGCTTGTCGCCAGTAGAGGAAATAGAAAGCTTATAAGTATGGCACAGAAGTCCTTTGTAAGGTAGACTTGATGTGATTTTTTTTCAATAGGTATAATGTAAGTACTTAGCAGAGTGTCTTTCTCTGGCCCCTTGACATTTAAACAGGAATCTATTAGTCAACTGATGTCATTAGCTAAAGTACATTCTTTCTAAGGATGACACTGATGATCTAATCGATCATCATTATTAAGCTAACATCAATCAACTGCAGGTAGACTACAGCAGCTGCCTGATAGATAAAGTTCCTCTACTAAAGTTGGAGGCAACGGACTTCTTTTTAATTCCTTACTGTTTTTGAAACTCACAGAATTTTGATGGGCCAAATTCTGCCAGTGATTTCAATGGTGGTGTTATTTTAGATTTATGCTGGTGTAAGAAAATAAGAGGAAACTGTGTTTCCTTGTTTAGCAATGGGAAGACCATAAAAGTGTCATGGTTGTGGCAAAGCAGTTCAGAAGAATAAGTAAGATAGTTGCCTGTTAGTTACCAAGGGCAAATGTTACTAACAAGTCTCAGCTTTAGACAGCATCAGTCTAATACAGTGAAATAAACTGTCAGAAATTCCTAGTCTTTTTCACAGCAAATGTTAGCAAAAATGAAGGGACATCCTAGAAATAAAACAAATGTTGATCTGAGCATTCATTCATCCCCTACTGACTGTATTCACTGTGCTACCTTGGTTTGTTGAAGCTATTTTATAGACAATTTTATACATATGTTGAGAAAAGTTAGGAACTATTATAATCATGTTAATTGTGTTCAGGGAACAGCTTCTGAGCTGATTCTTGTCTCTATTTGCTGATGGGAAGGGAGTGAATCACCGTAGTATGGGTGTGGATGGATGATGACCTCCACCAAGGTGATGACTTCCAGCAGTAAACAAGTCTGAGGAAAGAGGTGAGCTTTGCCAGGAAAAGGGCAGGCACACATTATCCTCTTCAAGGAATGAAAAAGAAGCAGAGTTTAAAACAGTTCTTTAGTCACTAGTTGGTTATTCATCTTCTTTGGTACTGTACAACTGATTTCTATAGGGCTAACCAGCTCATAGACTGCACGTTCCTCATAGCAGAGATCTGGCACCCAGCTTGGTCTGGAAGGATCATCGCGCTCTGCAGTTGCTCAATACACATGACCACAGCTATCCATATTACCGAGCCCGTATTGAGGAAGGATCCACCACTGCTGAGTTTTTAAAGGGTACCTAGATAGCAAAGTCCCTGACCATGAGTAAACAGAATGTTCACATGCCCTGTCTGAAATGGGTTTCTGCTCTCTGAGAAATTACTTGCCCATTTCAAAGACCCATGCCCTGATGGCTGCAGGACAGCAGCGAGGTCGTGAAGTCATCCCACAAAGGCCCGTTTCCCTCCAGCAGCAGTGAGACCAGGGCAGGCAGAGCCGCTGCCGTAAGGAGGAGATGTCGTACCAGCCTCTGAAAGACAGGAATGAAAGGGAGAGGAGAAGCAAGCTGAGATGGGGGTGCCTGTCAGGTCTGCCTCATCCCTGTCAGATGTCAGCTGCCTCCACTGCTTCTAACTATAAATGTGACAGATAGGTGCCTCATGCCAGTGAGTGCTTATAATCATGCATGATGAAAGGATCTGAGATTATGGTGCTGTCAGTGGATTCTGTGTCAAACTGGAAATTTATATTTAGTATTTACCTCACTTGAAGTCACTTGAGTTATTACCGCGGTTCTGAGCCAATTCTGGGCCCTGCTCCCTCCACCCTTACATCTGACTGAGAGGTTATGGAAGTGATAGTCAAAAAAGCCCGTGGGAAGCAGACGTCCAACCTCTAAAGAAATTCAGTAGGATTCAGGTATCTCAAAGCTCCTTCAGAACCTGTGCCCACTGAGTGCCAAGTAAATGGAAAGTGCTTTATCTTAACCCAATCTCTCAGCACAGCTTTAAGTGATGGCACAAGATGCCAAAGATTTGGGCAGACTGAAGAGGTCAGCAGTGAATTGTGGGACATTCATTAAGTGACATAAATTACCCGCATGAACGTTGGCCTTACTTAAGATACCTGGTCCAAGTGCAACCTACTTCTATTCAGATTCAGAACAAGCTCTCCGGTTATCTACACTTTGCCATCAGCCCAACTGTAACTACGCTAGGATACTCTTGTCACTACAACTCTACTGGGATGGTACAAGAGCTACAGTTTTCTAAGATGGATGAGTTCTCACCAGAATGAATCTTGTACCAGAACAACTGCTCTTTGGGTGGACTCTGTTAGCACCTCTGGGCATCGTTCATTCAGAGAGTGTATTAGTCTGAAGGAAAAGGAATGAAGTGACAAAGAGGAAGTTCAGCTTTAATGAAATCAGCTCCACTGAGACAAGAGGCACATCATCAAACAGCCAAATAAGCCTGCATGGATTTCTGCAGGCAGAGATGAGCTCATTTTGCTTTTCTTCTAGTTAAAAGTCATAACCAGTCTAGGTCTTGGTTGTTCTTGGCATACCCTGATCATTAGGAAACCATAGAGTCTGAATGGTCCATATTGCCAGAAATGGTGTGTTTGAACCCAAAGCAAACAGAAAAAAGCTGGATTCTATGTCTCAACAATCCTGCCAGTGATAACAGCTAGCTATTCTACTTCTAAATGGTGGGCGATGACAGCAGACTATGGGGCCAGCACAAAGGCTCCAGCCAAGAGGAGCCAAGTGAGAGACAACCTGGAACACAGTAAAATTTTGGTAATATACGTCAGTGGCAATATGTCCCTACTACTCTGATTAGCATTTATATATATATATTCTGTCTGATGTAAATATCTGCAAAAGTGAGAGTTAGTTGGAACTTTTCACCCTATTGCTGAAATTATTCTTGGATTTGCAATAGACTCCACAGTTACCCAGCAAATGAGGTCTAATGTGCTCACAACCTACTAGGGCATGGCTATAAATTATGTGCCTGACAGATTTTAAATTTGACCTTAAATGCCATATGTATTTAGCATATATACCTAGTTAATAGCAACCAGCTCACAACATTCAGTTTTGCATGCTATGTACAAAATTTCTTAATCTATACATGAAAAAGCACTTACAGGTTTCTAGATACACTTCTCTTGAACTGATTTTTCTACCTCTGTATCACATTCTCATAAATTTTGTATCTGCATATACCAAATCCTGGGCACATTTCCAGTTACCATTTTAATATCGCTCATTATTTTTAATGTTCAAAAATGGCAGTACTGGAATTATGGCTTTAAATAATCAGAGTAACCATTGACCATACAAAGTACTCCATATTTCATGAATTGTGCTAATAAATATTTATTTAGTTGACAGCAGAAGTAAAAAATCTCTTCCAACTAAATCAAATTGTCTATATCCTATACTGTTAATTCTCAATTTGCGTGGCTCCATCTGAATAAAAAAAAATTCTGAGAAGTTTCACGTTCATTTACTGGTGGAAAAATAAATGTAACCATAGTAAGTAATCCTATTACATTCTCAATTTAAAATGGTTTATAGCACTCATTTATCATCAGACAGGTCTCGTCTAACAGACTGGCTCAACATATCTTAAAACACCTGAATGACTGAGAATTTTCCTGTAAGAAAAATTTTCTGGTTACATCTGAAAATAGTCTGCTCAAAGTCTAGGCATAACTTTGCAGAATGAGTCCTAATAGAAACCTTTTTGTGTCTTGGCTCCTTTCAAGAAGAGGAGCTGCTGCTTGCTCTGACCTTTCCCAGAATGATGCACCGTACCTAGACCTGAAAGGCTCAAGCTGACTTTTGCAATACCCGCTTCTGGAAGAGAAGGTGCTCAGTACCCAACAGAAATAAATCAAATCAGTGACCTTTACTTAAATACATCTGTAACATCTTCCAGCGATCTAAAGGTTTTCTCTTTCCCATCTAGGGTTAGAGGTGTGAAGAACTGACCTATCTGTTGCAGTCTGTGCAAGTCCTTACTGGTTTTCCCCCATCCCAAACACAAAGCTTCCCAGATTCTTTGGGCACATTCAGCACTAATCTGCCTTTTAAGATACTGGTGAGACTTTGTTCTCACTTATACCCACAGAAATTCTGAGCAAATCAAGTAAACTCAGTGTTCTGAATTAAGTTAATAAATTCTCTAGGACTGCCTCCTGAATTGACTCCTTATTCAGACCCAGTTTCACATTTCTCACACATCATCATGATGTTCAGAAATGCTTCCTGATGTTTGAACAGCAGTACTTTATTTACAAACTCCCAACACACAGTGTTTTACAAAAAATAAAACTGCAACTTGTCGAGGTGTTTGTTTGCTCCCTGGTCAGTGTAAAGACATGCAATGGATAGGAAAGGCCCCACCAGCTTTTTCAAAGTATATGTGGAAAAAAGCAAACCTTTCAAAAACTTTTGCCTCATTGAACATCAGAGCCTAACTCCTTTGCTCACAAGGGTTAGTTTCTGCTCATGTGTGAAATGTTATTAGAATGCTGAATTAAAATTACTTCAAACACCAGGATTTTTCAAAGCTTGCAAAAGAAATATCAGGAAATTGGGTTTCGCAAAGAAAGCCAGTACCAAGACTTTGATTGCCATTTAGAAACTGCAAGTCAATGTACCACTTTTAAGACCGTATTTCTTGACCTCTCCTCAGGAATCCTCACCTAACCTGCTAGCATTACTGAGTCACATCAAGTTGAAGCTTCCCGCAATCCTATTTGCCCAGATCTTTTAGCATGCCTATCAAGTCTTCACTACTACCCACCTTAAATTTGTCCGTACAGACTATTACTCCAGTAATGCCTACAAAATTCAAACTAAGTCCCCTGTTGCCCTGAGGGCCGAGCACACAGACTTTTGCTGATGCTGACTGTCAGTTCCAAGATGCTGAGCCTTACAATGCCTGCATCTTCTGGGGATCTCACTCTAAAACACTGCAGTTGGGGACTACCGTGGAGAAAAGAGACTGAATCATGGAGGGAAAACAAAGAGAAGGAAAACAAAGGTAGCAACAACAAAGTGATGCAAAGTTGATTTAGGCCAGCAGCACTAAGACCTTTTTACAAGCATTTCACTACTTTGCCTTTTAAAAAAGGACTTCTACTTTTGCATTTGGCAAGATACTGAAATATACTGATAAATATTTATAATTTCTTTTTTATTTAAGTAAACATAAGTAAATTTTATGCTTTATGCCATGTCTGTTCTGATGCTTCTGAATATACAGTAGAAACGTAAAACAGAAAGATAACCTGAAAAGAGATACAAAAATGTCAGACTAGGATATGATGAAAAAGGAAAACAAAAGGGTCTATCCTTAAAAGATAACAGCAATTTTAATATTGTCTTAAAAATGATACTAGCGTTACATGTGTCAAATGTTAATTGCCAGAAGAACTTATCAAATGTTTATGCATCTAAGATATAGAAATGATAATAGATTTATTCAACATTTTCCTTCGGGGCTGCTTCTGATGAATGTTTGAATGCAGGTGGCTTATTAATTAAAGACAAGTGGAACTTCTGTGCTACTGTTAAAATAAAGCACATCAGTTTTGTCCTCAGTTAATATAAATTGGTCCATAAGCCTCATTCTTCATCCTTTAGCATCAATGTATGTGTATAGTACTAGTGATATCACTGGGCTTATAACCAGCAAGAACTTATGCTAACAGAGAAGAAAATCAGGACCGTTAAATTCAGTATACTTTTCATGCCATATAACAACCAGGGTTTGAGCATATTTCTTTCAGGCATAGAGCAAGTGGTGAAATGTTCATAAATGTGACAAGTGAGCATCACTTATCACAAAGCTTGATCCGAAATCCATCAAAAGAGATAGAAAGACT
Organism: Buteo buteo; assembly: GCF_964188355.1. NCBI lineage: Eukaryota > Metazoa > Chordata > Aves > Accipitriformes > Accipitridae > Buteo > Buteo buteo. The sequence goes on from NC_134173.1 coordinate 40,566,571, forward strand.
CTCTTGATCTCAAGGTCTGTTGGATTTCTCCCCTTGCATACTATGGCATGGTGCTCCCTTCTAGGTCTTTGGGCAGAAGCCTATGAGACCTCTCAGACACCAGGCAATACAGTGAGGGCTGGCTTTTCTAGGAAGGGAAAGGTCAAGGATCCCAACTTTTTTTTTTAATTAAAATTTTAATAGTGCTTGTACACTAGTTTTTAATCAATTAGTCTGGGATCTCTAAAGGAGATTCTTCTTTCTCTGGCTATGGAAGACCTGACTGCGTTATCTCCTTTGCCTGACAGAGGTGAATCTAGAGAGTGTCCTAAGTATCAGGCTTCACTAGAAAGGAATAGAGGATGGTGAAGGCAAGAAAAGTCCTAATGACTTAATTGGTTAGCATTACATTTTTTTGAGGGGAAAAAAAGTCCTACAATTTTCACCTTCCTAATAAGCCTAAACATGAGACACATTAGTCACTTTCTGCATATATTTACTCAGTGCCCTATACAGCTCCCAGCTGGTATTGTACCACCTGAGAGCAGTCTACCACAGGTAGCTGGGGTGCCCACTGGCAGGTGGGGGAGCATCACTTGAACTCCCCACCCTGAATAAGGCTGCCGGTGGATATGAACATCCTTCAACTGCGCTCTTCTCAAATGTCCTAAAAAGTAGGCAAGGGGTATTTGAGCAATTTTTTCCTTTTCAGGCTGGTCTATTTCGCAGTAAGTGTTTAGAAAGACAGAAACTGTGTAGGAGCCTGATTGCCAAGAAACTCCCACGGTGGGCAGTCAAGTGACAGGTTGTCCCAACATGGTGACAGGTCATCTGGGTTTGGCTCCTGCTTGCGTGGGTATTTCATTATTTGTACACAGCAGCCTAATAGGAACAGGACTGACTGAGAACCTTTTCTCTTCTGACATTCTCCTGCCTGCCCCTCCACCTTGCAAAATCCATAGATTAAAGCACTCTCTGAGACACTGAGAAATGTGGTCTTCAAAACCACTTTGCAGGGGTTAAAGCTGACCCAGCATCTCGCATACTGTGATACTGAGTGCTCTTGCCCCTGAGTTACTGATCAAAACAGGAGCTACTGCCACCAAGATGTTTTGGATTTACAGTTCAGTGAAAAGAAAAGGAGGGCAATTACACATGGTTCAACACGAACACAGTTCGTTCCCCATTCTACCAGCCATCAATTAGACATGCAGCCCTAATTTTGAACATTAGCAAACACCTCTATTTTTAGAGTATCCTTATTCAAGAACCCTGAGTCCACAGAAGATAACAAAGACATTTAGAAGCAAGAAAATAGGAGAAATATTTATCCAGTGCCACCTTTGATATTGCTTTATAGTGTGCTAGAAGCTTTAACTATTACAAAAGTTTGCTTGTTTGAAGTGCTGTGTTAATATTAACTTAGTAAAACTAGTCATGATTTATAACTAGCTAAACAGCAGCAGAATACTTCTATAGAAAAAAACCACATAAACTCACTAGTTGCTGGATAAACTTACTGCCTCTTTGGTGTTCCATGCAGGCCAATGCTAATAGGATAAACCCTACAGACAGCATAGAAGAAGGTAAAATCCACATATTTGCTCTGACCTTTGACACCTCACTACTACCAGCTGCTAAACTACCTAAGAAAAAATTGCCAAGAAGAAAAAGGCTGTGGTGTCAACATAAGAAGGACTTTCGGTATAACTGAGGAAAAAGGTAGCGGGCAGAATGATGTAAAGACTGTTCTTTGCCACTCTAGGAAAAACAAAGCAAGGCCCCCAGGGTAGGTTCTCCTCCAAAAGCCACGAAATCCCTCCCAGGAGTACACTAAGGTCTGTCAAACATCCACCTGGATGGATGGTCTTGTTGAAGAATGCTCCTGACCTTTTCCCTCAGCCAGTCAGAACTCCCCTTCCAGACCAAACATATTTACTAGCAGCTATGTTTACCTTGTTCCTGCAATTCGGCAAAAATTGCCCTGTCCACAGAGTGTTCAGAAATGGATGTGGCTACTGATGTGGCTGGGCTCTGCTCCTGCACTCAGAGCCACGATGGGGACTGGGTAGCTGGCAGGCAGCTAATGGCAGAACTTGGAGCCACTTCTCGTAGAAAGTGTCTTTACTGAAGAGAGAAGTTTGCCTTATTTATTTATTTATGTATTTTGATTTGATGTGCAAAAATGCCTCTAAGCACTCTGACAGTAATTAAATTTACAATCCCCATAGGATTATTCTGTGAATTATGCCAATGTAGGTATTGACAAGGTGCCCGTAAAACCATACTGTTCCAGCACACAAAATGAACATATGTGTCATGCGAAGGAGTAGTACTGTTGTTGGTGTACGCTCACCTCCCACATGAAATGCCATCATACCTGTTAAATGACACTTGAAAATGTGTTAGCACTTAACCAGAAATATTTTCAAAATAACACTCGAACATAAGAACCCTTAACTGCCGGAAACTTTCCCCTAATTTCCTGCTAACATTTACTTGCTGAAGAAGCTCACTTCCCAAACAGATTGCACAAAAAAAAATAGGAGACCCACTGGCTGAGCTGAATGCCCAGACTATGAATGCTCTTTAATATGATCTTGACATTTTTCATTCTGACCCTACTTAACACAATGCTCTTTAATTCTGCTTCCTGAAAATATGTTTTATTGAAAAGAGAGAGAGAAACAAAAAGTGCAAAAACCTCCTGCAAATATCTATAGGTCACCCACACTGTGCTAAAGACAAACTGCTGAGAACATTAATGTTGTACAGGCAAGCACTTAAGAAAATGCTTGAATTGAAGTCGCCTGTGGAGAAAGTGGTGTATGACTGTGGAACTGAAGACAGTCGTAGAGCAAACGAGGGGTGTGTGAGAATCCCCTGTACCAGGATCATACAGGCAACCTAATAATGTCATTTTGTATCTTTCTGTGCTTGAAGCTTTCAACCACAGTATTCTTCTCAGTTGTTTGTTTTTCTTGCTCTGCTTTTTTTTTTTTAAGCAAATGGAAATGCGCTAGTTGTTTCACAGTGACACCAGCAGGACCACAGCCACTACAGAGTCACCAGACAAGACAGGAACAAACATGATTTCTAGAAACCTCATCTCCAGACCCACTCCAGCTGCAGCTTCTGGTCAAGCTGCGATTTGGCCCTGCAACAGGACTGCAGGAGAGCTGAAGGTGAACCAAAATCTCAGTTCAAGTATTTCACAAGCAAGCACTGGAATGAAATTGTACTGGGTCTGGCTGGGATGGAGTTGGCTTTCTTCATAGCAGCTCATGTGGTGCTGTGGTTTGGATTTGTGACTAAAACAGTGTTGGTAACACACCAGTCTTTTAGCTATTGCGGAACAGTGCTTGCACAGCATCAAGTCTTTCTCTGCTCCTCACTCTGCCCCCCAGGGAGCAGGCTGGCTGTGGGCAAGGTGCTGGGAGGGGACCCAGCTGGGACAGCTGACTCAAATTATCCAGAGGGATATCCCACACCATATAACATCACACTCAGCAATAAAACTTGGAAAGACCAGTTTTCAAATGGCTAGTTCCCAAACTAGCCATTGCTTGGAGAGTGGCTGGGCTTCATGGGAATGATTGCCTTTTCATCACTTTTTTTTTTTCTCTCTCTTTCCTTCACTTATTAAACTGTATATTTATCTCAACCCAGCAGTTTTCTCACTTTTGCTCTTCCGATTGTCTCCCTGATCCCGCTGAGGGGAGGGAGTGAGCAAGCAGCTGGGTGGGGGCTTATTTGCTAGCCAGGATCATCCCATCACAGATCCTAAGCTTGATTTCCCTGTTGTTGGCAGCAGTTAGTGTGTACCAGTGCTGGATACAAGGAGGTCATTCATCATGTGCACCACAACAACGACAGCACCAAGAAAAATGACACTGTTGGTGCTGTAAAGCCAGCAGGAAGAATCCACCTTGCTGGCTTTTACTCAAACAAGTTGCTGAATCTGATCAGGACAATTTTCCAGCCAGTACAGAAAAACAAAACAGCCCTGTGCTACCTGAATCTAGGAGTTTGAGTAACCAGCAAATACGTGGTAGAATAGATGGTAGTCACCAGCTAAGGAAAATATTTCTCCTCTCTTCAAGCCTGTAACTCTGATTCAAGGTTTAAATGTCAGTGCTTGCCACATTGGCTTTTGTCCGCCACAGGCTAGTCCTACGATAGAAATGTCTTCATATTCTTCTGTGCTTAGAAATGATTTTGAGTGGACCTGACATTTTCTTGACCACAGACTGTGATGAGTGACGACAGTATATATGTCATGTTCTAACTTGCAGTTTGACAGCAGTAAAAAAATTCAAGAACTGTTGTGCTTCAAAATGCAAGAAGTCCTGATCCATGATACAAATTCTTAGTCACACCAATACCCTAGGATATGAGTTTCCACGAGGATTAGAAGGTGATTTAATTTGTTTGTTTCCAATAAAGTTATTAAAGCTTCTGATCTACTTGAAATAGCTCATCATTTGGTCTGTATTTGTTTTGCAATTTACTTTAAATTCTAAAATAGTTAATTAAAGGGTTCTGTGAAGAGGTCCCATAGCCAAGAGCAGTGGCCTATGGTGACAATTCAAAAACAGAGTGTTTGTGATATCTACACCACCACAAGCATGTAGCGGGCATCACTCTCAGATTGCCTCCTATCATGATATAGGTTGATACAAACTGTAACCAACGTTGCTAATTACTGATGTAGCAACAAAAATGAAGTAACTGTAGAAGTTTACTGAACCTGTGTGGAATTCTGAATGATCTAAAAATACACTACTAGCCCTGCCTTCTTCTTTGTAAGAGTGTCATAGTCTGTCATTTGCTGAAGTTGGGTAGATTTTTTTATTAGTATTAATATACATAAAAATGAGCCCCCTTTTAATATGCAGAAAAAATAGCCAAGAAGCAGCCACCTTCTGAAGGTCTGGGGCAATTTGAATATGATTTAATGGCAAGTGTGAAAAACAAATGAGTGTCATAACTAGTCCCCAGAGATTTCCAAATGCCATAAGCAGACAGAGAGTTATTGATTGTTGCTTAACATGCCTGTAGAAAATAATGGGGTAACAGCATCTGTGCTGTAGCAAATAAAGTTATTCCATCTGTTGTGCCAGCACCAATATTTGGACAAGTCCAGAGCTGAAGCCTCATTATTTGTAATGCCAGCTCCACTGTAACCAGAAGGGATAGGAAGCAGGGTCACGAGCCCTTGTGCTTTTGCTGTCTCGCACCAAAATCGTGAAGCGGTTCGAGGAAGAAAAGGCAAATCAATAAGTAATTATTTTACAGCCCTCACCACTCTTCGCCCATGTCAACTAATTGAACTAATAAATAATTCATGGCTTTCTTGCTACCTCGCTGGAGACAGGCGGCAGTTTCTTCAAATGTGTCATCACTGTTGATAAAGAGGTGACAGGGATGATCTTTCCCATCTCCTTTTGGTCACAAGTGGCCTCGTGAGTTTGACAGCGGTAGCTCAGGGTCTCTCTGCCAAGCTGAGCAGGGCTGGCGGGGGACGCGCGAGGCCCGGAGTGCCCCGGCTGCCCAATAATAGGGTGTCGCTTGTCTTCAGTCTCCTCCCAACAACACAAGTGGGCCAGGAGGCACATGTACGTGGTCCCCACTCCTGCGTATCTCCGATGGAACGCACATGAGAGACACCAGCTGGGGACTGCCAGGGCACTGCAGGGGCTGGGGGCTCCCTGGGGAGTGGCAGGGCCCCCCCAGGGCGGCAGAGCAGGCCCTGTCAGCCCATCCCATCCCATCCCATCCCACCCCATCCCACCCCAGCCAGGAGCAGGGCAGCCGGGGTACACCAGGGCAGCCCCAGCCCCAGGCATCGGGCACCTCCCTGGGGACAGGCCGAGGCTGGGACGGGATGTCAGCCCACGGGTGGGGGTCAAGATCAGGCCCAGTGAGGGTAAACAGGGTCAGACATGCCCAGGATGGTCAGGCTCAGTTCTGGCCACATCATCCCCATCACCACGGGTCCAGGGGCCACCGTCAGGTGCACCGGCCCTGAGCCTGGCAGCCAGCGCCTGGAGCAGGGGATGTACTCAGGGCCCTGACAGGAGGGAACACTAAAACTCTCATGACATGAGTTTGTGAGAGCTGGAGAAAGCAAGCAAGCTGTCGGGACACAGCCCCTTCCACAAGTCTCCATCCACCACAACAAGAGTACACAATTCATTAGGCAGCATACAGCTTAAAATAACCTGGTGGGATTTCTACAGCCTTAGTTGATACTTATTAACAGATTATTTTGAGGCTAACTAGAAGCTCCACCATTTTATTTTATTTCTGTTTTTTTAAATATGACACTGTGTGCTCCATGATTGCTTTTCCTTTGCCCACCAGCAAAGGGGGTCATTTTGGATGGCTGGGCAGCCTGATGCAGTCTGATTTGAATTCTTCTTTGGTTTCTTTGATGGGAGGGTATTTCTCACCAGCTTTCAAAAAACTGCATGCATCATCTTCCACATCCAAGTCTTCATGAGTGAACTTTTGGACATGCCAATACTACAAGCTTTAAAATACATATGAGGGAGCAGAAAGTTAAGATAGAAGAGTGGGTAGTACTGTACTTTTTGATCGTGGAGTGCCATGTTATATCGTGAACATCAACATGAAGTTCAGACTCCGAACAGAGGCATCTAATGGAGTGATTTCCAGAGGATGTTTCCCAGAAATCTCTTTTGAGACCTTATAAATGCTTACCTCTTTCACGGACTTCAGTCTTTTTGACTCATATTTTTCACAGGTATCTGCTTTACACTGATAATTTTTCCTAAATTCAGTGAATATGTTTTGGGTGTTTATGTGAATAATCTCATGGAAAAGTTATTGTTTTGAAATAACATCTCAAGTCGACAGAAATCTCACACTGAGAAACTAAAGAGCCCTGGCTTGGAGCTGAAATTTTGTCCTTATATCAGAGATGTTTCTTTCATGCATTTACAAATTCTGAAGAATCTTTATTCAGATGTGCCCAGTAAGTACTTGTTAGTATTTGGTACCTAAATTCTCTAAAGATGTTGTGGCACCAGGTACCTACAGCTCAGGCTATAGAGGCTGACCACAGGTTTTTCTGTAGTTGGTTTTCTGGACTGTCAGGTTCCAATGTGTTGTCACTCTCGCAGACAGCTTCCTCCTCTGAATCACCATAGATTCATCTACTAGTGTTTGGATGAGGAGAGCACTCTCGCAGCAAATCCCCTGTTTGTCCACACTTACCATGTTTTGCTTCATTTTGTGGAGTGGTCTCACAGTGCATGGGTCGCACTCCTGCAAGGTAAAATTATTAAGGGGAGATGCGGTTCTAATGTAAAGGAGGGTCCTGCCCGTGAAAGGTTGTCTGAGGTGAAATCCCTTGAAATGCTTATGGGGTGGACACTGGGTCCTGAACACGTACCATTTCACTCCAAAGGTCTGCTCCCATGAGGCCACGGTATTTGCTAATGCAGACATAGCCTCTCTGTAGTGTAAAGGAGTAGGAATTTCCTTCCTGAGATGCACAGGACAAAGGCCAGACCAGGGGAAATGAAGGTGTAAGGGACCTGTTTGGATATAGAAGGGGGGGAGGGGGGAGGGGGGAGGTGCTATGAAGTTATTTAGGCCTACAGACAGTGAGTCTCAAACTGGGATGAGGAAGACATGGCAAGAGAAACTGGAGCCAACTGCACATGGAAGTAGGAATGGAACAAATAGCTGGGAGGAGAAAAGCAGAACGACGGGTGGCAGCATCCAAACCATAATTGAATGAATAGGTCTTGGGTGAAACCCACAGAAGTTTTGCTGTTGACTTTACCCTAGAACTCCAAACTGCTTTAGGCCCATCAGCATCAGCAGGGTGTAATTTTAGGGCTGTTACAAATGCATTTGAACCTTCAAATAAAAAATTGCCTCTGGCCCCCCCTAACACCTCACTTCCTGCTCTCTTCTCATGCTGTGCTTGTGCCTGTAGCTGTAAGCTAAGCATGGACAGCCACTTAGCAGGAATAAGCTGTCATTGATCTACTGGCTTAAATAGCAGTTGCTTAGGTTTATACCTGCCTGAGATCCTACTCTTGGAATTTGGCAATTAGATGAAGAAAGAGCTAATTCTGAAATCTTTTCTATTTTAAAATGAAAATGCCTTTGTAGTCTAAATCTAAGTATGTATTATTAAGCCCATTACCAGCTGCAGTTTACTAGCAAGGCAATAGGACACATGAAAAGGAAGAACAGGATGTAATTCAGGTAAATCAGAAATCACTTCATGCTTGGTAATATTCAGGACTTTTACCTCCTGCAGTAGTATGTAATAGCAAGTTGGTTAATCGGCAGAGGAAATGCACAGGATCTCTATAAATTATTCAATTCAGAAGTGACAGGAAAAGATTATTAATGAGTGACACTATGATATAATGCCCTCATGGTGAGACCACCTGTAGTTTAATGAATTAACATTGTTACAAGGATCTTTGCTTAAGACTTATACATTTAATTTGATTGTGTTAAACACGCCACTTATTTATCTTTACTAATGGGATTTCTATTTTTAGATATTAGTCTCAACATGAGCAATGAGACAATATAATCAAAAGTGGCTTCCATGATATATACTCTCTACGGGAAGATTGCAGTGTTTCTCTGTGCATTCCCTCCATTCTCTAATTTTTCGTCTGGTCTTGCTGCAACTACAAGCATAAGCCATGACAGAGTCAGCATCTAAAGAGCAGGAGATTATAGATACTAATTAGGTGATGCAGGAGGCTCAGTCCTATCAAGCAGTTTTTACTTTAACTTCAGATAATATTTTTTACTACAGCCAGTGAAATGTCATATTTAAATCTGAACCCTGCTCTGTGCACAGCTACATCTCTCTTCTACCTACAGTTCATCCCACACTTGTAGTCACACAGCAATATTGTCCCTTTCATTTCGCTGGTCTAATTTCTCCCTGGTCTGTTCCTTCCACTAAGACAGTTCTGTCCCTCCTTCAAGAAGATTATAGTACAACTGCAGAGCATACGGAAGCCAAGGTGGGAAGGGACCTCTGGAGATCACCTGGTCCAATTGCCCTTTGAAAGCAGGGCCTCAGAGTAGATTATCAAGGGCTCTGCCAAGCCAAGGCTTGAGTGCCTCACTTGTAGTGAGGGAGATGCCACCACTTCTCTGGGCAGCCTCTTCCAATGTTTAACTGTTCTTATGGTGAAATTTTTTTTTTGTTATATCCAGACAGAATTTCCCCTGAAATAACTTGTGTCCATTGTGTTTTGTCCTGTCACCATGCATACCTTTTTCCAGTTTACATGGCACCAGATTACCAAGTACTGTAAATCAGCACAGTTCTGCTAATTCTAACCATCTGCACAGGCAATTCACTAGCATTAGATATCTATGCTTTCTCTACTCTGATATGACATCAGAATAAGCTTCCTTGGGAGTCTCAACATGAGAGGCTGCAATCAAGGACCAGGGGCTATGAAGACAGATATCAAACTGCCTGCCTAACCGACCTGAGCATCTCTGCAGATGATGTATAACAAGGGCACTTGGCCTAGAGTCTTTGGGTTAGAGCCAGTGTGCTGGTTTTGTCTGGGGTAGAGTTAATTTTCTTCACAGTAGCTAGTACGGGGCTATGTTTTGGATTTGTGCTGAAAACAGTGTTGATAACACAGGGATGTTTTCGTCCCTGCTGAGCAGTGCTTACACAGCGCCAAGGCCTTTTCTGCTCCTCACCCCAGCCCACCAGCGAGGAGGTTGGGGGGGCACAAGGAGTTGGGAGGGGACACAGCTGGGACAGCTGACCCCAACTGACCCAAGGGGTATTCCAGACCATATGACGTCATGCTCAGCATATAAAGCTGTGGGAAGAAGGAGGAAGGGGGGACATTTGGAGTGATGGCATTTGTCTTCCCAAGTCACCATTAGGTGTGATGGAGCCCTGCTTTCCTGGAGATGGCTGAACACCTGCCTGACGATTGGAAGTGGTGAAAGAATTCCTTGTTTTCCTTTATTTGCGTGTGCAGCTTTTGCTTTACCTATTAAACTGTCTTTATCTCAACCCACAAGTTTTTCTCACTTTCACCCTTCTGATTTTCTCCCCCATCCCACTGTGAGGGAGGTGAGGGAGCGGCTGCGTGGTGCTTAGTTGCCAGCTGGGGTTAAACCACGACAGCCAGCCAGTTTGAAGACTAATCTGTCTTCTGCAAAAGACCCAGAAATGTTGGCAGGGGCAGGTTGTGAGCCAGAGAAGTTGTTCTAGCAGTCTTTTACTCACTGCCTCCTTTTCCTAAAGTACTGCAGCCCCTTACTGTTACATCCAATCTCATGACCTGTTGCACATACATGCTCTTGTCAATTTTGTTCATGTGACAGAGCATGTTGGATAACACAGCAGAGAAACTGCCACTGCATAGAGCCCACAAGACCTTCCCCACAGCAACTCTGTTCAAAGCCAGCACATATTTCACACAGCGCCTGTTTTCTCCTAAGCTTCCCCTAGCCTGTGTGACTGTTTAAATAAGTTTCCTGCTTTGAGTTTGGGGGTTCGGAGGGAGGGTTGGGGAGGGTGTTCTTGATTGTTTGAATAGTTAAAGCTTGGGTTAGGAATAAATGCCTTTTTGATTATCGATCAAATTCCAGCCAAACACAGCAAGACAAGTAGAAAAGTCTTTTAGCACAGGAAAAGAAGGAGGATTTTTCCACGTGCAGAGAATACAGAGAAGGAATCAGGAGGCAAAGGAGCTGTCAGAGCAGTGAATGGCCACACTGTCAGTAGTGCCTCAAATGTTGTGTTCGAACTGCAGAAGAAGAAAAATGGAAACCAAGAAATGAAAAGGCTAGAAAAACTCATTTTGGAGACACACCCATAAGTAATACTGTCCTTCCACACCCTCCCACCCTAGACAAAGTAATTACATGTGAAGTGTAATAAAGAACTGGATATAGATTGCTGTTTTATTGAAGAAATGTGGCATGGATCTGATTCCCTTCGCTGTAGAGATGTGGAAACAACTGAGCTCAACCTAGGCAATAGGAAGAGCAAACATGTAAAACTATAATTAAGGCTAGTTGGAGAAAATTCAATTTGAATTAAAACTAGATAGCATGACTGAACATGACTTCTACATATCAGTGCCAAGCACACCATGAAAATCAACTTTTAAAAAATGTGGCATATACCGACAAAGAGAAAACACCACACTTAGGAAGCAATAAATTCTCATTTACATGAAATTGTAGGCAGCAATCCTAGGTCTCACCAGACTTTTTGGCACCAATTACTCTTTTAAAATTTCAAAAATGTGAGTTCCCGCTGTCTGCCACATCCTCCTGAAGTGGGAGGTGGAACTGAGGTCACAGCATCAGTTGGGGCCACTCCTCATTTGTGGGCTTCCTGGGGATGCAGGGAAACACTGGCCAGAGGCTGGCTAAGTAACCCATCTTCTGATTTCCTCTACCCTTACTTCCTCCACGTGGCCATCATCCCAAAAGTTGAGGTTTCCCCTTCTTTTCCTTGACTCTAACGCTTCATGCACTTCACTTGCTGCCGTCTCGCAAATCCTTTCTTATAACCTGGTACAAGACCTTATTGACAATGTGGAGCCAATCAAGTCTAAATGAAGACTCATACCCAAACTGGAGAGATTATCAACTTGGAAAAGACCTATTTAACCTAGAAATTATGAAAAAAAAAAATCAAAAACGGTCTCTTCCACGACTCCACAGCAGAAAACATTAACTAATGTAGACCACTTTTGAAGACCAGTTTTGATGCAATTAGAGTCGAATAAGTTCAAAAGATATTGCACTATCTTCAATATGGAAAATTCTGTAAAAACTGCTAAAAAAATTAGGAAAACTCCTGGCACAGTTGAATCATTTACTCAAAATCCCTTCATTAGGAAAAGAAAAGTTAGCTATGAAAGTTTTTATCACTTTCTCTGCTGACCTAAAACCACAAAAATGACCTTATCCTTACAAAATTGACTGTTGCCATAACTGCCCTATTCTGAAAAAGAGCTAAAGGTCAGGTTACCTTTCAGAACCTACAACTTGAAGGAAAACTGAAAGACACTACATTACAAATGCAGCTTAAGGTTTATACACCTACATAAAACATTGAAATGCTCTCCTGTTGAAATACCCAAATATTTTGATTCATTTGTCTTATTTCCTGAATTATATTGAAGAATTCCTTTATTTTCCTTTCCAAGAAGCAGAAGGATAGCAGGATCCTGAGGTAGAGAAAATGTTTTAATAAAAAAGTAAAAGCAACATTTTATTCCACATATGAGAAGAAGAAAATGATCCACTCATGGGCGAGCAAGTGCCTTTGGTGGGTGTCCTGATAATTTCCTCCGTGCTATTACCTTGTCTGTAGTATAAGACCATAACAAAAATTAAACTTGGAAGCTGTATCTTAAACATGTTTTAGAATAGTTACATTCTTGCAAATAATTAACAAAGTTCCCACTACACTAATTAGATATTCAAATTCACCTAGTGGCTTTGTTGACACCTCCTACACATCCCCCGATACAGCTGTGGATAAGATGCAGGATCCATCCAGTTATTTTAGGAACATCTTCATACAGAGAACTGTTGCAAAACCTCACTAATGATGCGGAAACGTACAATAGGAAATTATGCAGTCTGATGGTCGGTTTTGCACTCCTTTTGCATATAAAACCAAAAATCGTCATGCAGCAGAATTCAGATTTTATGCACTGCTTTATACACACACAGGGCATAAAATAATTACATGCCCTTACAACGTACTGTCATTTATGTCAATAACAACAAAATGTATCTGAAGCAAGTTTATATCGTTTGAGAAAGCAGATTCTATGAATTTGCTCTGATCGTTACTGAATCCAAAAGGAGCAGCAGGTGCATTTTAGAGGCAGAAATTTGCTCCTCGGATGTTTTAAAGGGGGCAGTGGGCACACACGGGTGGTTGGGAAAGGAGCTGTAGAGCTACAAGCAGCCCCAGTGACAGCAGCAGTGCCCTGCTCCGGGCACTGGCCATCAGGCTCAGGACAGCTCAGCGCCGGCGCAGCTGAGGGCATCCCCCACCCCCGTGCCCGTAGGAGGACATGGCCAGAACCAAACCTGGCCACCCTGGGCTGTGTCTGACCCTGGTTGCCCTCACCAGGCCTGAGGCTGGGCTGACATCCAGTCCCGGCCTCAACCCGTCCCCAGGGATGTGCCTGATTCCCAGGGCTGCTCCAGTGCCCCCCGGCTGCCCAGCTCCTGGCCGTGGTGGGGGGACCCTGGCTGGTTCCCCACTGCTTGGCCCCACACAGTCATTCTGACTTTGACCCGCAGCAGGGCGTGCAATGGCATTTTAGGCTCAGGTTGCATAGAAAAACACACAGGTTCAAGGCAAACGAACGTCAGGCCCTGCGTGAAAGATTCACCTCAACTGATTTTAAGGGCAGAATCCGGCTGCCTGAGTGTGAGCACCTGGTGCCACAGTGAGGTCCCTTAGGCTCTGCCACCACCCGGCCTCCAGCGCTGCTCCAGCAAGGCACAGGTTTCCCACCGCTCCTGCCGTCTATCCTCCAGCCTTGCCACGAGGTGGGGCATCTCTGAACGCCTATGCTGGGGAAACTGAACTGAGCCCTGACTGTCTATATGGTAAAAGTGAAATTCCTCTTCTATTTCAGACACCCAAATTTAGCTATGACAGATGTTGCCATGGGAGACAAGTGTCTAAGCTCCCAACACTGTCAGTGGAGCGCTAATCAATACAGTCAAAGGAGGTAAAGAGCTGCCCAGCCAGAAGTTATTTACTTTTTGGTGGGCTAAATCACTACCTTGAGTGTCAGGGAGCAGCAAGAGTGGGTCTGCTTTGGAAGGGGAGCTGGGAGCTGAGGGTGGCAGCAGGGCAGGCAGGGTGGTGGTCTCACTGACACTGGGCACTTTCCTGGAGCATCCGGGCAAGAAGAGCTGAGCAGACGTGGCAATGGGAACCAGCGTTAGCCAAGAGCCCTGTGATCCCCCAGCGAGTCTGTAGTGGCAAGGCAGACCTGAGGCCAGGCCAGAAAGGCAAGTCAGGGAGACAGGGTCAGGCTCAGGGAGCTGCAAGACCAGGCAGGGACACCCCCCCGCTTGCACTGCAGCTCTCTTAGAGACCGAGGGAAAGATCTCCCAAGTGAAGGTGGAGCAGAACCCTGCTGAGGATCCTCAAGGCCAGACAGCTGCACCACATCTAAGCTGGTCTTGAGACTAGGCTCCCAAATCGCCAGGATTCAGGGGGATTTGCACAGGTGCCCAACAGCAAGCTTAATTGCCTGCACTGAATAGGGGTTTGATTCCTCTGTCTGAGGACAGGCATCTTGTGCCTTTGGGATGTCCTAGTGTACCCCTCCTGACCTCCAGCTGCTGCTTCAGAAGGGCTGGTGTCTCCTGTAGGTCCTATGGCATATCTGCCAGCTCTGAGTAAATGCATTAGATTCTCCAAGGGGTTTCAAGGGGCTATATACAGGAGCTTAGACACCAGTCCACACCACAGAGGGTCCTACTTGTAGAAACCTAGTTGTAATCTGCAGCTAAATCCCATTCCACATGTCCTGCCTCAGCTAACTGCCAGCAGCACTGAGAGAGAAGCAGCTCCAGAGGAAGTTCAGCTCATTTTAGGTAAGTTGGACAAATCTCTCTTTAGAGGTGCCTTCCTCTCTTTGTGTAGAGGAACCTAGGTGATTGATTAGATAAGATAGCTATCCAATAACCAGCTAAAGTTGAATGAGATGTGTCCCACTCTTTGTTTTTAAAGATGTGGCTGTGCAAGCGATACTGACGGAAGACTACAGCCCATGATCCTAATGCAAGTTCCTAGTGCAAGGACTCACTAACACTGAGGGCAGCTACACTGCACGTACACCTACGCTGTAAAATTCTGCACCTGGGTCTTCTCAGAAGTACCCCAGCCCTGGCAACATTAACTTCTAGCTCCTTGTCTCCTGTCTGCATCCTCTCAGGATCTACAAACTGAAAGCTCTCCGTTTTGTCTGCAGCACTTGAATCACAGAAGAGGCAAAGCTGTGTGTGCCCTAATACATCAAGGACCACACAGAAAAAGCAAGGAGGGGCAATTTCCTCATTTTAATCCAGTTACTTAGTCGAAGCAACACTCAGTCAGCAGGTGAGAGACCAGGGTTCAGTGACCTGCTCTCAGCCCCACATACCACTTCTCCAGAGCCCTTTCCAAAGGCAGAGAGAAGAAACTGTAGACAGAAAGAATACATGAGAGCATCTAATCAGATGTGTAAAGCACTCATCTGAGAGAGGAGAAATCAGCACTTCAGTTTCTGCATCAGCTATTATTTATTTCATCAAATGGCTGCCTGATATAAACCACAAACATTAATTGGCACAGAGGGTTGTGGTATCAAAGTTCTTTGTTCTTTTTCTTATACCCCAAGTAACTATGGATTCCAGTGAAAAATGAGTAAAAATTACATAATTCATTTGCCTCTTTATACATCAACTCATCAAAAGCCTATTGAAATATTTCTTCCTGCTCCCTGCATCACACACTCCCACTAACCAGGCCTGGAAGTTTGTTAAGGTAATTAATACAGCAACACAGTCTTTCAGCATGGGGTGATATAAAGGTGGAGAGTGTAATGAGGACAGAGCCAGGCTCTTTCCAGTGATGCCCAGTGACACAACCGGAGGCAATGGGCACAAACTGAAACACGGGCGGTTCTCTCTGAACATCAGGAAATACTTTTTCCCTGTGAGGGTGAGGGAGCACTGGCACAGGTTGCCCTGGGAGGCTGTGGAGTCTCCATCCTTGGAGATACTCAAAAGCCATCTGGACATGGTCCTGGGCTATGAAATCTGGGCGGCCCTGTTTGAGCAGAGGGTTTGGGCCAGGTGCCCTCCAGAGGTCCCTTTCCACCTCAGCCCCTCTGTGAGCCTATGCTTATTTCACTCACTGAGTCTGGTGGAGGGCCGGTTGCTTTGTGTCAGTACGGTTATCTAAGTGCTTCAAGGCTGTCTCGCAAGCTGTGACCAGCAGCACTCAGGCACCAAAGTTTGGAGACTGCTGAAAACCCCCGCAGAAGAGAGAACCTTGTAAAAAGAAAATAGATTACTCAGGCACATGACACATTCTGCTTTGCCCCAGGGAAAACTACTGGAAAAGGTCACTGATTCAATTTATTTTTGATCCACTTTAAACTTTGTATAAAAGGACAGGATTTGGTGAGCTCATTTACACTGGGCTGAACAGCACAGTTAATATGCCCTGGGTGCTAATCATTTCAATTAACAAAAACTAATAATTTTGACTGAAAAATGTAAGCAGACTCATATTCTTCCTCACAGCCAAATGCACAGGGTCTCTATTAATTTCCGTCAATCCATAAAGTGCAGTTAGGATTGTCTCCTCTCTTTGAGGCCAAATTCAATATTTGGCTGCAACTCACCCTCTTACAAAGTCTCACCTGTCACTCAGTGGGAAATCCACAGTCCTGGTAGTTGTTTCAGGACATAGTTCGTCCTTCCAACAAAGGGCATCCTGTTTTTCTTTGTTAGCTGGTCTTCCTCTCCTCAAAAACAACAATAAAAGCCTTACATAATTAAAACTGTAGCTCTTTTTTAAGGTGTTTTTAAAGACAATCTGAAGGAATGCGTTAACAGCAATGCACACAGCAACCTAAGTATAAAATTGTGCACAGATTCTCCCTTAAACAGTAGAAATGGTGAGAAACAAATTGTTGTGCTATGAAAACTGTGCATCAGAAGCAAATTAAAGCAATCATTCTGAGAGCAAAAACATAATTTTTTTCTGGAAAATTAGAAATATAATCAGTAGCATAAGTATTAGAAACAGTTAATAGCAGAACTCCGTTTAAAAGGTTTGCAGCCTTATTTTTCTGTAGCTCCCTATAGCTTGGTAGCTGGACCAAAATATTTCTAAGTTTAGACCCATGAAGATGCAGACTAAATATAGGATATAAAACAACACTTTATGAAAACAAAAATCCAAAATTTTCAGCTGTGGGTGTCTTTGGTAAGAGGATCACTCTTAGGTGACTGGATGTAGATCTTACTCATTTCAGTGGGAGTTGTGGGACCAGGCATTTCTGAGCTCAAGGACACTTTTATACAGCTGTGTCAATGTACATGAAGGAGTTTTGAACCTGCTCTTCATTTTCCCAGACCATTTCTTTTCAGCTTCTTTCTTCTTTCTGCTTCTCTGTCTAAACCTTTTCTTCTCCCACTCTCATTTAACAAAGACCTCACTCTATTGAATCCCACTCATCTCCAGTCTGGAAACTGGCTCTCCTTGCTATACCATCAAACTTTCTAACTTTGATGAGACCAGGAGGAATGATATTCCCCTCTAGTAACAGTAGGAAATACCACAAGATGTTGCTCAGTGAAGTATTGGCTTTTTTCATTTCATGTCATCTTTCAGTAACATATGGAATGTAAATTCACAAGTTGTAATGACAAAACAGGAGGGAACAAGCACTGCAGACACAGACTCCTTCAAAAAGTTGAGTAAGTTTTCATACTGCTCTGCCCTCACAAGCCCTCAGGAGAAAAAGGGCTAGCCTAGCTATTACCGGGTATGGTCTGCACATCTTTGAAGATATTCCCCTTCTCCAGCTGCAGCAGTTAAGAACGTCCTGCAGAATTTAAGGGACAGTCTGCTTAAAGTTATCTAGTAAAGAGAAGACACTTCTCTTCAGTATTTGCATAAAGAACAAAACTCCGATAAAATTAATTGTGATCATTTTACCGTCATGGCCAAAGTCAACCTTAAGTGCAGAAAGTAACAGTAATCACAGAACAACCATCAGGCAACAATATTGTTTCTAGCTCAAATCAAGAAAGTTCATTTCAAAGTTGGAGCAGTTCCTCTTTTCCATCTAAACTCTAACACTTCTTCCATGAAACTTGACCCACTGGAAGCAGAATAAGAGCTATCCTCCTTCAAGAAAACAACATATGACTACTCTTTCCTCCTATCTATGACTAATCCCAATTAGAATTTACTCTTTTTATAAATATTCAGGCATCATTTGACGCACTGTTGAAGGAAGATAAATCTGAAACCATTTCTGGATGAGGAAGAATCACAAAGATCATTCACAGGAGGCAAATGCACTCATCTGTGAGAAATGGGAAGTGAAAGCTCTACAAGGATGGAGCACTCTCAAACTATCTGAAGCCCTTGATGGATCTTTTCCCACCCTCTGTGATTAATAGAATGCATAAGCTATTCAGTCTCCAAGCATTTTGCTTGAGGAAGCTTTGATTTGAAAAATGAGACAAGTGCTTCCAATGCTGTCATTGATAGGAAATTAGGTGATAAAAGAGAGCACACTTAAGCAGCTCTTACATATTCATAATTAGAGCTGTCAAACCGCTATACTATCCTCTCTCTCTCCTTGCATTTACCCAAACGTTCTGTCAGGAGTAATGAAAACAGCAAAGCCAGGGGGATGTGACAGTACTAAAGTGCTTCAGAAGTAATCACAGGAGAACAAACTGGGGTGGTGGGGTTTTTTGGTCCAGACCACAGTACAGTTATAATTATCAAGTCAGATGTGTCTAATAGTTAATTTTCTATGCTGTGAGGTTTTGAGTTCCTCTTCTTTTAACGAATGGTACCATCAGAGGTTTCTCCTTCAGCTACTTCCCCTCTGTTTGGTGCAGTAACAGAGCATTTGACTTAACAACTTTTGACTGTTTTCCTAGAAATACATTCCAGGATGATTTTTCTTATGACTCTGAAAAAAAGGAGAAAACTATTTAATGCAAAATTATAATAATAAGCAAAAAATAGGTAATTTATTTAAATATTATGAAAAGAACAGATATTTATATAGATCTTTTGTTTCCAAAGCCCCATACTGACAGAAGGGGCTCTCAAACCAGGATATCCCAAATGTGAAAGTAGGTATACTCAAAAAATGAGGGATTCGAATTGTTATGAACTTCATTAACTTTTGTTCTAGTACTCTATTAGTTTAGAAGAACTCTAACTCAGCTCTGCTTTTTTTTGTCAGTCTTGTGCACAGTGTGGCAAGAAACTGCAGAACATCACCGGCAGCCGCGAGATGTGCTTGAACAGGCAGTTGCACAAGCAAAGCAGCATTTCAGGTTGCTCCTGACTGGACCAAATCTCTGCCACAAACGTTTTCAGAAGAGCAGCATTTGCTCAGGGTGCAAATTCTCACCATTTGGTTCATCACTACAAAAACATCTTCTGTGAGCACAGCTGCTCCTACAGAAGACAATCTTTGCTTCACTTATGTTTTTCCACACACCTTCTAAAGGTATGAGTTCCTCCTGTGCTGGAAGGTCATGCAAGCAAGCTATAGCTGCAGGAGCTCCAGTGCAGCTGAGGCCTTAACCTGATGTAAAGCATGGTGCAGTGACTTCCAGCTGCATTCAGCGCCCAGCCCTTAAGGACCAGCAAGGGCAGATTACAATTTGTCACCTAGCATGTATAACTACTGCTGCGACCATTTCTAAATTGGAACAGAGTTATAAGGTTGACTTGAAACCCACCTGAGAGGTAGAGACCATAACAAGGCAGTAATTGGTACACAGTAATGTTGGCCTCTGCTCTTGGTACAGGAAATGAAGACAAATGGCTTTTGCAATTGATACTTCAGGAGGATGTATGCACGAAGAATGGAATTACTTCCAAAGACTTTTGCATAGGTCCATATCCCTACACTAAAGAAATGAGACTAGCTTGTAAAAATTCAAGGGATTGGCATCTCAGTTTCATATATCTTCTGAGAGGTATCACACGATTTGGGCTAGGGAAAATAACTGATTCACAAATCATATTAATCATATGGAAATTGATTTTATAATAGTAAGGAATGGAAAAATCCCACACGCATGCAATTCTTCAGAAAGGGAACAGAATCCAGGACAGACTGTCCGGGTGGTGGATGCTGAATGCCCCAGCGTGTCCGGCGATGACAGCACCTGAATGTCAGACTGGCTCACCGTTGCACATCCCAGACATGTGCAATGGAAGATCTGGCAGACTAAAAGAAAGCAGCCCCCGCTGGGGAACGAAGTCCCTTGATCTTTATCCCTAAATGTGTGCACCCAGATCATGTCAGAAACTGGGCAGATAGAAAGGGGCTTTACAATGAAAGACAGAGCATGCTGAATGCATAGCCTATGTTCATCCATACCTGCAAACAGGTTGATTGAATGTGCATTCAGGTTTTGTTATAATGTACAAGAAATTTACTGTTTAACCAGACAAGTATAATATAATTTTCCCACATATTTGTGATAGTCCACTTCTGCAAAGGTTTTGTGCTCAATCCACCATCCCAAAAGGCTTTCTTTAGAATCAGAGAGAGGCAGGAACCACTGTGTTTTCCCTTCAGACTGGCCTGACTGGCACCACCTTGCATCCTCCTTTACAACTGTAGGAAAAAACAACCATTTTGACTTGCAACACAGTAAAGGGCTCTAAGGAGGACTGGACTTCACGGCTTGTTAGGCTGGATCACTATGATAGTCTTTCTGGGACAAGCAAGACACTATTCCTCATTCCCTTGTGCAAGTGGTGGGTGGATACTGAAACATTTCTGCTGTCACTTTTTGATTTTATATTATGTGGCTTCATGTTGAGCCTTAGTTTGCTGCTTTTTATAGCTCAAGTTAAGCAATACAGTTGAACAAATGTTACTAGCCCCCTCCCCCCCAAAAAAAACCCTGCTGTGAATATTGATTTGCATTTTTTAACAAATTCACTGGGATTACACTCCTAGTTCATCTCCGACAAGTAATCCAGTGAATTCTTTAATGAGAATCAACCGCAACTGTAAGCAGGGAGCTCTGTGCTTTGAGCGTGGGGCAGGCTCAGGTCTACCGGGGAGAAGTGAGGGGACTTTGGCCAACCACCTTAATACTGGTCACCCCTTCTCACATAACAGGACCCAGCTTTGGCTATGAGGACAATGACACAATCTGGCTTCTCCCTTCACGCAGGTCAGGACACTACTTGTCCTCACACCTCAGCAGCACAACAGCGCTCAGGGAGGCCACACTGAATTTCTGCCTCAAAGGTTGCAAGAGGAGGACGCAAAAGATATCGCAGACCCTTTTGGTTTTTCTCATTCCCTTCATGGCTGGATCCACAGAGTTGACCTACAGATGTTTTGGGAATCACTCCTGAATTTCAGTAGCGTGAGCAGGAGCAGAGTGCAGCTTGGTGTTAACAACAATACATAAAGCATAGCTGTATAAGTTCTTTCTAGCACAGGGAGCCCCCTCAGTTTAATGTTATACTGAAATATTTACAGTCTTTGACCACGCAGAATAAGCAGGAGAATATTGACAGCAACACAGCAGCGAGCAAGCAGAGTTAAATCCTGAGCCACTGAAGCCAACAGGAAATTTCTGAGGGAGCTGCACCGGGTCATTGTGTATTACCTCTTCACAGACATTTTAAGGACGTATATACTGCTTTTATACTGTACCCCAGAGCACAGCGCTGCTGTACCTGAAAGCCTGCAGCTTCAAAGAGAACAAAGCACAGAAGTGTCTGCCTCTCCTCTTTCCCTCGCAAGAAAAACTCATTCATTTTTAATGTGATTTTCTGCCAGTCCATCCCCTGAGCTGACTCACTCCAAGGTCAGGCGAGCACCGGTGACACGTGGGAAATGGCAGGGTTCCACGGCCAGGGAGGCGGGGGCAGAAAATGGGACCACCACCCTCTTTCAGCAGCGCCCAGCCCCTAAACCCTAAAGTTAGCTGTATCGTCACTGCACCCCAAATGTCCCAGTGCATGAGACTCCTGGCATTGGGTGAAATACATCAAGCTTCCATGAGAGGCTCCAGGTAGGACAGACGATTGCTTGGAGTAGCCTCTGTGAGCACAGGGTCCACTGGACAACACCAGTTTCCCTGCCATGCACAACCCCTTCTCCAGATTACAGGTCAGATGACTGGCTGCATCTGGTACCTCAAGTCAAGGACTGAAAGTGGGTGAGACACAGGTGAGGCAAGAAGGGAGCGAACAGCAAGTCTGTGAGTTGACTGGCCTGCTTTCCACCTTTAGCCCTCAAGAGATGAGTAAAGATTTTCAAGGAATTCCTTAAGTAGTTTGATTGCCAAACCCATTTGTATAGAATCATCATCGTCTCAAAGCACCGAAGTATAGAAGAAAAATAGACTATGAGTAAAAATGTAGCAAGGGAAGAAAAGAAACAGGAAAGGAGAGTGGAGGAGAAAAAATAGCTTCTTCAGAGGAGATAAAAAGAAAGGAACAAGAAGAAAATACCACTCTGAATAGGGAATATATACATAGTACCTTGAACAGTCTCTACCTGTCAAGGTCCCACACAAGAAAGATAGGATCATCCCACCTACCTGTGACACCTACATAATGAGGGCTATACTTGAGTTACTCAAATTGCCACTAAGCTTACTGAAGAGAAACAAACACTTCCAGGGCAAGCTTTGTCTTGTCTTAAAGAAGTTGTCCAGAATATCTCAGTATTTCTTCTCTCCATTGGCTCTAAACAGAGCCTAAACAACCAGCTCTGTGTGGACACCTATAGTACAGACACCTAAAGCTAGTTGTAGTTAATACCACAGTGACATCCCACACACTCCTGCATGGTCTCTTCTGCTTCTTGATGTTTGCTGGGACTCTTGAACATCATGTTGCCCACTTCTCAGAGAGAGGTGCCCATCACAGACAAAAGCTATCACACTGCCAAGCTGGAGATCAGCTGAATGCTTGGGAAACCAGGACCTGGCACACCACAACACAGAAGATAAGTAAGCTGAGATGTCTTGGGACATCACTGACATGCATTGCCAGTTTCTAGCCATAAAGCCAATGTCTGGGCAAGTAGCAACCAGTATACTCCTCCCACTGTGAAGACTTTGATAAATCATGTAGAAACAGCAACTATGTCCACTTCAAATTTGTCAAATACAACTGCCTGTGGTAATCTGTCCTTCACAGGCTGGGTTCAGCTCTTGTGTAAATCCACTGAAGTCAGTGAGAAGTCATAAAAGGAACAGAGCACAAGTCCTGGTAGAAAGACAATAGCAGGCACATTCAGTAGCATACTAATTCAGTTCACTAAATTGGGCACTTTCCCACTTTATTTAAATAATTATAGTGAAAGAGACATTTATAGAATGAAAAGTTTGGAACAAAGTTCGATTTAAACAAAACTGAATGAAATAAAAAGGTACATTTTCAATTGGCAGAAAGAAATGGGCTATATTTGGATTTTGGTCAGAAATTCAAGGACTGTTTTTATCGCCTCTAAATATGGCAGCAGAATTCTGAGGTCCCTGGTACTGGAAGTGATTCTGGAGGCTCATCTTCTTCAGAAGAAGATTAGGGTAATTTTCCACACATTTATGTTTATTAATAGAGGGGGGAAGAAAGATTTAACTGTCTCAGAATTGATGGAAACTTGTAAAAGCCTCAGTGCCCGGAAAAGCTTCTGTCCAGAGCTCGTACTTGCCACTCTAAGAGGCATCTTGCATCAAAGCATTGCTGTCTTCAGTCATCCACCTCTTCATCCCAAGAGAAGTTGAAAAGTTACCAGGAATTCCTGATCCATTCAAGAATGCACCTTTGAATCTGTTTTCAGGCAGGTATTCCAGTAAAATGATGCTGAGTTCAATTCACATGGATGAGCTGGGCCATGAACAGTGATGGTCCCAGTTTATGTCCATGGTGGCCTTCCAAACGGGGCTAGCAGAATCTGCACACCCTTGCTGAACAATGACATGGCTCAGCTATTTCCTTTTTTGGGGGCTGCCAGCCTGACTAATTGCTGGCATTCAGTATTTTTGGATGGATTTGGGCCAACAGCCAAGTGACCTTGAGCTCATCATGTTCTGCCAGCTGCTCTGTGATGTTGTCTGCCTACTTCTCAACCCCCTCCCTGTTCTCACCTGCAGAGCGCAGGGGTGTCAGCTCATCCTGTCAGGACAACTTCCCTTGCCCCCTTCTGCCCAGCACAGAATGGTCTTCAGACAGACAAGGCCACATTTCCCAAACGTGTTGACTTCAGTGGAATAACTTCAGGTTTTAACTGCAAAACAGACAGAGTGGGGATGTGCAGTGAGGACCACTGATGTGCTAGTGGGAAGCTCTGGGGCAATGTAGCTCTTTTAACACTTTTGTACAATCTCGTGCCCTCCACAACACCTCTGACCTGCAGTTTCAGCAGGAGACACTTGACAGGGCCGAAGAAGCAGTGAAAATGGGAACATTGCCATGATCCAGAGGTGCAACTGCAGCCCTTCTAGGCACACTGGAGTCACCTTCAGCTCCCAGCTCTGGTGCTGACAGCAAGCATTTCTGCACAGACTGTGCAACTCTGCCCAGGACGCTAGGTGAGCACTTGGCTGCAGACGTCCTCAACGTCACAGCTCCCTTGTTATCTGTACTCGAGCCAGGAAATTTCAGGTGAGCTCAGGATGGAAAGGCAAGCCACAGTCCGCCTCTTGAACTGCACAACAGCAAAGGTGTAAACCAAAATGCTGAGTACATGGGACCTCTTGGTACTTCGGAAATGCAAGTGCAGTTGTTGGCACAATGGATGGAAGGGATGTAAACAGACTACACATCCCTCCTGAAAACCTCCTGTATATCTACACATGCACCAATCTCCCTGTGAAACAGCATCAGGTTAACTACCTGCATTCATAGAATCATAGAATCATTCAGAGGCTTTTAAACCTTGTGATCTTACTGGAAGAGGAAAGCTGAAAGCAGGGCACTTATTTATAATGAAGGCATTTACAGAAGCAAGACTCTTTTATCTCTTTACCGCGTGGTACCGAACAGAGCATTCTGTGAGCATGTGCATCAGATAATTGTGAAAAATGTATCTATCTGCATTATCTTTGTTAAATATCTCACTAATGTGAAAGAAAGACTAAAGGTCATCTGTCAAATGTAGTTGTGAGGCAGAAAAAAAAATCTCTCATGTTGGATTTCTTGAAACCTTTAGGCTCATGATATTTTTGTTGAACAGAGAAAATGTGATCAATGAATCATTAGGAGTCCTGTGCCTGATAATGGAGGTCAAGAGTACCCTTTGATGTTGAGTTTAAGATGCTTTTATCAACCTGTCTCAAGATGGTTGATTGCTTTCTAATGTGATGAGACCCTCTCCAGCACTTGAATTTTAAATATTTAGAGATCTTCATTGTCAAATGCTTCTCAATAATGCTCCACAAAAAATGAATTATGGTGCAAATGAAACTCAAGGTAGTTTTTAGTAAAACCAGAGAGATTTCAGTATTCTGTAAAGACTAATCATGTTTTACAAAGTACTTGCTAAAATAAAGGTAATTAATAGGAAGAGACCTGGAAATGAATGAGGAACTAGGTGGATCTCATTTTCTTTTCACACTAAGTTTCTGAGTATGTAAATACACTAATTTCTAATTCTAACTGCCTCCAGTTAAATTCTGGCTCATTGTAACAGTGCATATGTGAGAAGAAATTAATTCATCTACACTCAGGTCCTAAGGAGCAAAGCCATTTTCAGCCTTGATGCTTTCTGATACAAAATCTATTTTGCATCTCATTGGCTATATAGATTACATTCACATTTGTTTCACAATTCTGTTACACAGTTAGAGAAGTGCAACGTGATGTCTGACTAAATGAGAATCAGGCCATCGCACATAAATTTTCACTCCTTTTTCAGGATCCCAATTCCCATTTCATTTACACCAAAGAGAATCACAAGTAAATCCATTTAAATCCACTGGACTGTACAAATGGGAAAACAGAGTAAGGAAGATCTTAATTAGAGGAGAAGAGCAGCAGTGTTTCATATTTAAATGGCTGCATGCTTTGTAGAGTTAGAATAGATAAGATTTTGTTCGTGCACCCTTTTCAAAACTCTGACAACTTAGGCCTTCTTCTTGAAAGACAGTTCCAGTATCAGTTCTGAATTTATAAAAAGGAGCAGAGCACAGTTTTTCATTAGGTCCTGCCAGCCCCAGCTCCTCATGGTATATGAGTTTCCTGTACCCTGTTTTCACCTGGTGATAGAAGACAAATTATTAAGTCACTAATTAGGCTGGTAGCTGTTCAAATTCATATGACTTCACTTTATTGTACAGCTATGTGACATAATGCTCAATTGTCTCATCTGCCATCTGCTTTGGTGTCAAGATGTGCTTTTTTCCGAGTGACATTCTGTTGTCAATTGCAACATTCTTGACATTTCTAAATGTCTTTGTTGAGAAGTTTGTGGTCTACTTCGTGTTTCTACAAGAAAGTGTTGTTGATCACTATCAGTACTATGGGACTTGCTGTTTGTGGCAGCCAGAGGGATCACTCACCCTGCCATTTCTAGGCAGCACTCTAGAAACTTCTGAAGCTCTCCAGTCATTTTTCCCAATTCCCTGCCAGTTTTGCTTCTGTGTGAAGGATTCAGAAGGCTTCACTTGCTCTGTTTGCTATTTTGCTCTTCACTTGCTCTACACATTCAATATTCTTCTGATATTACATGCAAGTATGACATCAGAAAAATTAATATTGGTCATGAGGCCATAGTCATCTCATACAGGTCAGGACTGCAAAGAGTTAATATGTTATTGAGATGCTCAGCTTACTGTTCTCAGTTTTATTTAATATGGAGTGGCTGTGTACTGTACTATATTATACTATGTACTGTATTGTATTCTATAAGGGGGAACCTCTCATTAGGAAGCAGTTGTGCACAAAACTATGTTATACTGGCTCATGAGCTGAATATGAATCAAGTGTGTGATGCTGGAAAAAAAAAAGCCAGTCTTATTCTTTGGGGTACTAAAAGGATGGGCATTGGCAAGACCTGGGAAGTATGTGACTGAATTTCATTTGGGGTATCAAAGCCTAAGAAAGATGTAGGCATATTTGCAAGCTTTCAGGGGAGATCAACAAGAATAAAAAGTCTGGAGAACCAACAACAGACAAGGATGGGTTAGAGGCACAATTATCATCCCTGCGATTTCTGGAGGTCCTTCCCATTTGCAGTGCTGCAAGCATGTGATTTTTAAATTCTCAGCTCAATCCTTCCAGCCCACAAACACCAACTTGTTCTCTTGGGCAAACCTCTAAAGATTCCAGGGAACTGTAGGGAATAGGCGGGAAAAGCTGCCTTGCTGAGGGCTCATTCACAGTGCCCACGTGGGTATGTAACACAAGTTACAAGGATGTTAATAACTGTCTGAGTATCTGCAAGATTTTTTAGCCCTTACACATCCTTTTCAACAGCTTAGCCTGATTGTACCCTCTGAGGGTACCTAACTGTATCTTGCAGATACTCAGACAATTATGAACATCTTGAACCTAACTAACTGTGCTATAACTGTACCCTCAGAAACAAACAACAGAGCAACTCTTTGGTCTGATGCTGTAAAGCTGTGGCTCTCTAATTAGTCCCACTGACAGTCTGTGCACAAAAGCAGGCTCGGATATCTGGCAAAGCTGATGTAACCCCAGGCAATGCCAAGTCACACCTGTCAAGGATCAGGCTGTAGACCTGTACTGTAGCAATGAGAGAATTTGGTTCGTAAAAGCTTTCAGGATCAGGCCCTGCGTAGCTTTCATAATGCATTTAAATAACTTCTCTTAGACACTGCAAAAAAAGTAGTTTGTACCATACAGAAAAAGGTCACAACAGCACTTACACTTCAACAAGAGGTAATTAACATATTATTTGGCCTTTCATTTGTCAGTTCTTATAAAGTGATGTACACGGCCAGCAGTTACACAAGGACCCAGTTGTACTAAAGTTAGCAGAGAAAAATTTCATTAAGAAACTCTAAAAGTTTCATGGAGGGGTTATGAAGTAACATAGAAGGTATTTGCAGGCTTCCACTTTTTTACTTTAAGGTTCATGCTGAGAATGAATACACAAAGTTTCTTTGTGGGGCACTTGCCATAAGACACGTACGTTTAAACAAAATATACATAAAATAATCTGTGTTCTATTGGCATATACGCTCCTTCATTTTGATACCACGGTGAGAATGCAGGGCCTTCTGATTTTTTTTGCTCAGTGAGATACACTATTGGAGGATCTTGCATTCAAAACCTGCAGTTAAATACATACCTTGCTTCAAACGCCAAAATCAGTAGGGCTTTTCATGTGCCTGAATACCTTCCTGAATCAGGCTGCAAACAACAGTTTTCGCACCTGGTTTAGCTAAAGATGAAGCTGAGAGATGAAGCAAGGTAGCAGCTAACACACGTTCTTTGTCCAAACAGCTCTCATCTAGCATTAGCTCTTATTATCTTGGCAAGCCCCACTCACTGCCCACAACACATGGAAAACCTGACTCAGTTTTGCTCTTCTCTGTCCTAACTAAAACAGTAATGTAATGGCATGATTTTAGTGCTGCTACAGCAAAAGTTTGCTAAGGATTTAAAGTTAAAATGCATCTTCTGGACTCTGAAAGCTCTATCATCCCATTTGTTTTTAGACAGAAGCATAACCTGAAAGCAACTTCTTAAAAATTGTCATGCTATCACCCTGAAAGACAGCAGAACGAAGAAGTATTTCAAGTGATTTTGGGGACTTGTACATCTGGGCATTTTGCAAAGAGCAAATTTGTAACAATCTGTTGAATTTTCCGAAATTATAATGAAACCAACTCAGAATCATAGTCTGTATCCTGTTTGATCACATCTCAGCAAAGCTGTATACAAAAAAATTGGTGGTTTTCTAAAAGGAAGGGATCAAAGCTCTAGTTCATAAGGTTCTTAAATTCATGCTTAATTTTATCTGCCTGGGTTTAAACTTCAAAATCCAAACAAAGGAAAATGCAGGCAGTTAGCTTGCAAAACAAACGTACCTAGCTGAAGGTAGGGAGGAAGGCAGGTTTACAAGCATATTTTAGTTCTATATGTATGCAATGTTTAAATAGTGTAATTTACATGGAAAATGCAAACTCAAATGTGAAGGTATAAAAGCAAGATTAATTTTTTTTTCCAAAGGACAGCAATCAATATTGCAGTCAAAGTGCATTTTTCCTACAGATAAAACAAAGATCTCATGCCACCTTGAAGACTACTGCTGAATCCATTGAGATGATGAACACAAATCTTTGAATTTCTGATCCAAAACCAGTCTTTTTAGTAACAAAGATATTTGATAGAATCCATCTACTTTTCTTTTTGTTCAAATTGTTTGTTTAGAGGGTTTATTTAGAAGACACAGGCGTAGTGTCAGATGTTTCCATCATAATAACTCATAGCCTGAACAAGAGCATCTCCCAAGACCTGTGAATATCCTCAGTCCAGTCCTAAACCATCTACAGGTTTTTTTTTTCTTTCTCTAATCAGCAAAAACATAATGAGAATACGCTTTGTCTAGAGCTGTTTTGCACAGCTTGAGTAAATTGGAGTGAAGGAAAAGCTGCAATCATTCAAACCATTCATTTAAAGAGATGTTGCTCTCCTCCTTCTTCCCTACTGATCCTCTAAAACTCATTTATGAAGTATTTTTCCACTTAGCTTTCCTATTCTTTCCTCTACTCTCTCCAATTGTAGATGTCTGTATTTTCATTGATGTAGGACACAAAGCCCAGTAAAGGCCTTACCAAGTGAGTGAAAAGCAATTGCTTTCCAATACGTAACACTGCCCACACCAAATGTACAGCTGGGATTTTCCATGATCCTCTAATTGATGGGTAACATCAATAAGGGTTGAGTCATAAGCTTAATTCACAACTCAACTATTTCTCAAACTTACCATCAACTCTTTCTCAAACTTACCATCAACTATTTCTCAAACTTACCACCACCTGTTTCTCCCACTTACCACACCATTCAAACTTATCGCACCATTTATATCAGTGCATTACAGAAAAGTTAAGCCTGGCTTTCTCACGCAATTTAGTAGGTATTTTTTCCAGGTGCCCAGGAGTGCTCTGTAGACCTGCAAGAGAAATTCATGCTCTGACACGCCTCAGCACAGCACACGGTTGTTCTGTCCACTGACAAATTAATCCAGAGATGGGCTGCAGACTAGACCATGGTTGCCCCACAAATCAGGGGAATTCAAGCTCAGGACATCACAGAAATAATTAGAAATACTAATGGACATGATCAGGGTAGAGCAGGGACTATGAAGAACAGCCTCAAATACAGGAGCAATTAAGTAAACACAGTAGAAATAATAGGCCTTGGAGATGTAGCTGGAATGTCTGCATTAACGCTGTGAAAAAGGAGGAAGAGCTGAAGGGAACTAAAAGGGATGAGAGGAAAACAAGACTCCAGGTGACGGGTTACATGGAGCACCTCCGAGGCGCTCCGGGTTGGGTCTATAGGGAGCAAGGCAAGTGCTGGGAAGCCCAGAGAGGAGGCTGGTGCAGGATCATCCTCAAGAGAAAAGGAAGGTGTCCTTTCTCAGAATTTAGAATATTTGGACAGCTAGAGAATGCGAATGCCTGGCCCTGTAAATACTGTAGAGAAAGGAGCAACTGCACAGCACAGCAAATGCTCCTATTTCCAGACAGCAACTCGTGCTAACAGTGGCAAAGACTGAACATGAGTTGTATGAGACATCTGCAGGTTTTAAACCAAGAGTTAACAGTACTGTAAGATTAAGTCATTCATGCACCCTTGGCTAAAGAAGCAAATCTTTTCTTTTGTCCCTTTCATTTATTACATGAAAATATTTATTTATTTTCATTTTATTGCTCCTAACTACTGCTACACGCAGAATTGCCCCGCCCCTGCCTTAAAATTTCCTCAGTAACTGAGGAAAATCACAGACTGAGCAGTTCCCACAGTCCTGTAGAAGGATTCTGGAAACTGAGATTCTATTCCATCTTACAGGTGTGTCCCTTTTCCTGTAGCGCAGCAGCTGATGAACAGAGGCATGCTGCAGAAAAGTAAAAGAATAAGGATGCACTGTTCAGAACAGCTGATTTGGTTTTGTGGGAGCACAAGGGAGGCTCTGAACAGCTCAGAGGATCTCATCCCCTCCAAGGACCCAAGAGATCTGACTGCAGATTAGGACGGGGAATTTCCTGCCCCAGCTCTGAGGGCTCTGATTCAGCAGCAGCAGGGAGGTTACCTTGGGACAGCCAACATCATTCCTGCTCCCACTTATCCCCACCACCACCCCCCTGAGATGCTCCCAAACCCTTTGTGGGAATGACTGAGCGACCTATGTAGCAACTGCTTTAGTTCATAGTATATTATGATAAAGTAACACCAAAGTGCTGCCCGTTTCCCTTAATGCACCAGGCTGAGTGCTCTGGTTGCTACAGGGGCAGTTATGGGAGATCTCTGCTGCTACATGAGCAGTTATTCCACCTTTACAAGACAGACTTCTCCAAGAAGAGGTTTGGTAGGCTGCTGTAGGCATGAACCACGATTGCTCCTCCAAGGGAAGCCATCCCTGCTTGTGAGTCAAGCTGTGGCTAATTCCCTCAGGGACAAAGCCAGTTTGAGAGATTGCAGCTCCCTCTCAAACGCCCAGCCATGCATTCACACTCCCACCCCACCCCAGCAGCTACCTCCCTCAGCTATGCTGATTCAGCTACCTTGTGAGCATGGTCTAAAATCTGTGAATTCACTGTGTCAATCTCTAGGACTTCTTTTTCAGTGCAAGAACTATTTTAACCGAATCTGTTGTCACTGGGTAATGAGGTAGAGTCACACCCTTAGGCTGTATGACATTCAAAATGAAAAATATTTGTTTAACAGAAATTCCTCTAATTCACTCTGAACCACAACACACATCCTAGGTACAAGCTCATACAAGTTTACAGATGATTCTTGTCTTACGTGAGTCACCTGTGGTTACATGTGGTTGAAAACCTCCCTAATATCTTGGATTGAACCTATAAAGTGCCATATTCCTTTGTACAAAAAGACCTAAACCAAGACTTTTTTCCCCTTTCATTGATAACTGTCAACTGAAAATGTATTAGCAAGACCTTGAAGTGACTGCAACCGATGTAACTGAAACATCAAATTTGAAGTGCAGCACTTACTTGGACACCTACAGCGTACATTATCAAAGCAGCTTGTGGGAGGCATAGTTGCACACACAAATGCTTTTGCTGCTTCGTGGCAGGACCTACATGTGCATTCCCCATTCCTCATCACACCACCTTCAACATGTATTTCATCACGCTGGTGTTAAAGGTAGCTTTAAGAACAAAATAGTCTGAAAACACATTGAGGACAAAATTCCATCCTGACTCATCAGCCTCGCTGATGAATGGAAATGTGGAGGATGAAAGGTTACAAACCGTGTTTGGGGAGCCATTTCCTTGCTGGCTGTCAAGTAGTGCCGAGGCTTTGAGGACACCTTCGGCAAGCAGCACGTCAGCATACATCTCCACATCACCCAGCAAGGGTTGGGAGAAGATCCAGGCAGTTGCGGTCCATGAAATGCTTGTGGTGTGTATGAAATGATGCTTGGATCTATGCCTAGCCTCAGGTTGAAAGTTCCGCAAGAATTCACTGAAGAATCATGGTTCTAAATGCATTGCATTGTCTTGCTTTGAGACCAGGTCTCATCCTTTATCCTTCAGCAAAAATCAACATTCAGATCTCTCTTGCACATGTGAATGCTGCATAGGCTGAATCACATGCATGCAGTATTTGTACATGCACATAAAAGACACAGATTTTCTATTGAAAATATGTCCCAATAAGCCTTTTCTAAGGCCACTGCTGGAAACTGGATCGTTTCTGATTCACAAAAGCATTAGAATATAGGAGCTGGCACGGTCACGGCCAGCAGACTACAGAGATTTACTCTACTCTCAGATTTGTGGTATTGAACCTCTTGCTCCATTTGATTTGTCTTGTGTCCTTCTGTCAACAAAAATCAATAGTGACTATGGCACACCCTTTGTGTCATGGATGAAGACTTACATGTTC
Organism: Buteo buteo; assembly: GCF_964188355.1. NCBI lineage: Eukaryota > Metazoa > Chordata > Aves > Accipitriformes > Accipitridae > Buteo > Buteo buteo. The sequence goes on from NC_134173.1 coordinate 40,599,440, forward strand.
CATCTTGCTCCCAATGTCGAAGACATTTCCAACCACGAACCCAACCCAAGAACAGAGGAACCATTTTTGTTCTTCTGGTTGCAAGTGTAGACTTAATCAAGGGCAAATCTCTGTGCATGACAGATTTCTTCTAAAAGAAGGAAATGTGTTCACTGGCTTTTTTTTAAACTTGTAGAAGTAATCTTCTGTCAAAAAGTAGGTCTACTCTAGACAGGTGATAAGAAGAACTGACCCTAGAAAAAGAACACATTACTATCTTGCCATTCTTTCCATCACTGTCTGATAGTTCTCACTCTGTTCTTTAAATTCTCCTAAAAAACACCTAACAAAGCCAAGCCACACCATTGGTGGTATTTCTAGTATTAAGACTATGCTACGAGAAAACTTTCTCAGAGAAATCAGGTCACTGTAAAGCTCATAAAAAAGCAAACCACATCACAATCTGTTTTCAGCCTGATTCCCTAATGCATAGCAAGATAGGCATCAAGCAGTTGGGAAGGCCTCAAATTAGCTTAGCTTTGTTTTGTTTACCCAAAATCAGTTCAGTGAAACCACACACTCACAGCCAGTCAACTGATCAAAATAGATATGGTCTACCAATCACTTTCCACAATGCCTGCAGTCATCCAAATCTCCCTGTTATCTCAGCAGCTATCTAGGTTCTGGCTTCTGAACCAAAAATCGGGCTCTGCTCAGTATCCACTTGTAACTGCATCCCCAACTACCCAGTCTTAGGTTTTGAGACCACAGCTACAGCCTCCTCAGTTCCACCTTCACAGTTTTTCACAAATACAGCATTCTGCTAAAATCACATTAAATCTTTGGACAGGAAATCTAATCCTGCTCATTTACAAACCAACCAGCAACGTTTTTAAGCATGTGAGCACAGATAGTATCATCAACATCAACAGGACTTGCTTAGAATTAAGCATGTCCCTTAGCATATTTCAAGTAAGGTCTTACATTGGTGAAACCATGAGAAGGAACTACCCATTACCTGTAATCAGTAATTTAACTCTTTCTTGAATAGTAAAAACTGTGACTACCAGGTGTATTTTTGTTACACTGTTGAAGTCAACCCTGATATTCGATAAAAGATGGTGACTCAGGTCTTTGCAATTTTTTTATTCCTTACAGACAGTTTTTTCACATTATATGGACTAGTGAATAAGAAAGAGTCTTTGTTGAGCCAAATTTTCATGCCTGTACTTCATTATTTGGACGGCAAAAGCACTTACATGTCCCAGCAAATAAGATACATGCTGAAATACATGAAATACTTTTTACAGTCATAAAAAAAATGTATTGGGAAACAGAATTTGGTCCACAAATGGTTGTCCTTAATTTAGCTCCAGTGAGCAAACAACTTCTCCCTTATAGGAAGAAATCCCACAACATAGATTTTTACTTCAAAGTGTACTGAACAAAGTGAGTGGAAAGGAATGATTCGGAGACAGTGTGGGTATTTTAAGGGCACTTTCTACTATTTGCCAAAATTACCACCACTTTGGGTTTTCCTGATGAAAGTGTTCTTCACAATGATCCTCACAGCAGGCTTATGAATCAGTTGAATCATCTTGTAACTACATCTACTGCCATCCAGAGGTAATTGGCAAAAGTTTGAAGAGTAAATCTAAGTTAATGGTATTGCTAACAGAGAGACACGAATACTGTACATTAGAGCAGTTCCTACCAAACACAAACTTAAAGCTGTAGTCCAACTGAACAGAAACTACAAAAATAAAAGTTAGGTAGGATAATTGTTTATTCTTTTGCAACAGAAAAACAAAACCAACAGCGTATCACACTGATGTTTTAGTTCTTTTGGTGCATCACATATATTCTACATTATGCTTTCTATTAACCTTTTGGACAAGTGTTTCTGCAAATTATACTCTGCCATCTTATGTTTTTCATGCAGACCTCAACTGTGGTTGAAAAAAAAACCAACCCAAAACCCTTCAGCCTTCTTCACCCCAAAGAAAGCCTGCACTTTGCCACAGCATCCAACTTCTGTCTGATCATCTCACAGTAAAGAAAATAAGCAAACGCTAAGGAATTAAGCACATACACACACACCCCACGGCATGTATTACTGTCGTTCATACTGAAGAGACAGAGAACCTCATGGAAAGAGAGAGTAATGATGCAATTGTTTAAATATCTATGGATTGTGAGTGCCCACAGTTAGGGATAATTGCTTTCAAGTCCTATGGCTGAGCACTCACAAATCCAGCCACAGGCAGTTTGAGAAATGTGATATTTGAGATTCTAAAACTAGGAACCCAAAAGACAAGACTATCAAAATGAATAAGCATTTCTTAAAACTCATCCTTTAAAAAATTGCTGGAAAAGTCTATTAAGAAAGCTGGAGCAAACATGAGATAATAAAAACATTCATTTCCTAACAAACATTTCTATAATTCAACACTGATATCACACTTTCACCCTTTCAAAAGCCCAAATTTTCAGCAGTACACACACACCTATTCACTTAACAGAAGCTGTGTGTGCCTGCTTGTAATTCTGAGCTCTAAACTGGGAGTTACAAGCTCGAAGCACGGCTATGATTACTACAGCGAGCATCTCAGAAGCCACGGCTCACAATGGGATAGTTTCCCAAAAAATCCATGACCCTATTTACAAATCTCATTTGGTTAACAAATCCATTCAAATATTCTTCCAGCTACCACCTTCCCAACCACACCATGAAATCACAAACTCAGAAATGTCCTGTCTGAATAATACACCATTGCTATGTACAGCAGTAATGATTTTGTAGTCAGGCTTCCCTAATGGGTAACATGGTGCTGAGGACACTTGAAGCACAGTTGAATGAGGCTCCTTCATCAGTTATGTTCTGTGCTTACAGGACAAAAAGTTTGGCACTGCCAGCAGACTAAGCAGATAGCTCTTTCTTCGACACAACAGGAAAAGGTCTAAACAAAGACTACGAAATTTCTGCCTGTAATAAGTACAGCCTGACTCTGCCAAGGACTACAGCAAAACCATCCAAGACTTCACCTTGGTCAGGGTTTCTCCCATGTTCTTTAGAAGCCTGAATCCTTGAAAAGATGCAAGAAGCTTTTTCAGAATTATTCTCTAAACAGGTATTTAGATTATTTCTTTGTAAGTGTTTTCTGAAATACCTTTAAGAACGTATTGTAACATCTACTTCTGACAAGTTTCAAGGACTTAGCTAATTTGCTGAAAGTGGGATTTTCATAAACAGAAAAAAACCACCAGATACCAATGAGAAAGCATTTACAGATTTCCTCTGTTGATTATATTCATTACTGTTGAATCATGTGTAGAGACTAAATACACAACATCAATTCATTGCCTGCAGCAATGAAACACACAACAAAGATCAGTAAAAGGAGGAAAAAGGCCATTAAAAAAATTCACTTTTGAACTCCATCTGAGACCAAGTACAGAATTTCCTGTTACCAATCCATAATCATAAGTGTGTCCCTATTAAAATACTATCACAAAGTAACATGGAAACAATTGAGTAAAAGAACAGTCCCTTTTACCGCACTGGGACCACTCATACAGTAAACAACAATTTCTGGAATACATACAAAGGCTGGAATTCAGTTCCACACAGCGGTTGCCAGAAAGTAATTTTTAGCTTCTGAGATTCTTTTTTCCCTTCCTTAGCAGGTTCACACTATCAGGTAAAACAAGAAGACCAATTCCTGGCACGCACTCCTTCTGCTATTCCAGTGATACACATCATTAATGCTTAAAGCAACTTTGGAAGTGCAAGAGGTATCACCAGTTATGTCCTCTCAGTCCCAGACATTTACCTGAGGGCTCCTGGGCTTTGTACAAATATAGACCAAAAGAACTCAAAGGGTTAGCTGCATAAGGATAAAACAGGAGGGTACAGGGATTAGTGTAAAGGTATTGACCAGGCTGCTGAAACAATGGACCTTGCAGTTCAAAAGTATAAATGTATGCCTAAATCTAACGCCAAATAGTGCATGTGTATCTTTTCAAAGAACTGTCTTTAAAGTTAATTTTATCTGTAATTCCAGGTGAAAGTATGAGCTGTCCGAGACAGGGAACAAAATATTATCCAATGCAATGCCACCTTGTGGTAAACGGGAAAACTGCCTGTGCCGTCCGGCCTGGGTTTAAATGCATAGGGACTCTGCTGCTCCATAGTATACAAATCATGCTCAGAACTGCTGACTTGAAAAGAAAAGAAAAAATATATATATTTTATTACAGTTAGACTTACAAAGTACGACTTGTGATATGCTAGGCATTAGAATTTGAGAATCAGCTATTTGTCTTCATTTTACGAGGCTGGCGCTTTATTTTCATTCCAACAATACTGCTGTGGCAATATACTCGGAACAATTTCCGTCACTCCGAATATAATGTAAAGGCAGAGACGTGATATAACTTAGTGGAGAAACTCCCACCGCTTTCCTTGACTGCAGTTAAGTGCTATCACGAGCTTGGGTTTAGGGCACCAGGGATCAGCTCAAAATGTCAGGGCCGTACAAGCCAAATCGCTGTGTAGCTATAAAAGGATTCCTCCGTAGCCCATTTGTTTAAAAATAGCACGGAGGTATCTTTGACCCAGCCGACCTTTGGGTGCACGCAGTATCGCCCGATGACCTCGCTTATCATCACGCCTGGTGAGACACCTGCCCGGCGATTCTGCTTTCCCAAAGCTGTTCCTCCCCTCCCTTCCCTGCGGGGAGACCTGCCCGCAAGACCTGCGGCGCTGCCATACGCTACTTGGGATTTTGGTCCTGCGATACACTACTTCAGTTTTGGTCCTGCGGCGGGCACTTGGAGGCACTGCCCTACAGCAGCGACTCTCTTCCCACAGGCTTTCCGCCTCAGCACCGCTCGCTCGGGGCGGCCCCCGCCGGGGGGTCGCTGGGGATGTCATCCGCATCATCGGAAGCGCCTGCCCGTAGGTCACGGCCGCCGGCGGCCCCTGACAGGAGCCGAGAGGCATTAACGGGCGGTGGCGCTCCAGCAGCCGGCAGAAGGCCCGGGGAGAGTCTGTCGGGAGCCAGGGCCCTCCCTGGGGCGGGGGCTGCGGTCCCCAGCACCCTCCGCTGCCCTCCCGGGCCGGCGCAGACGGGACTACAGCTCCCGGCAGGCAGTGCGCCGAGCCCGCCCCGGGGCCTCCCGGGCACCGCTCTTCCGGCGCGCTGGGGCGGAAGGGCTTGGCTGCGCTTCCGGGGGCGACCGGCGGGAGCTGCCGGCACGTGTGGGAGCGGCGCGGCCCGGCCCGTCCGCCGCCGCCATGGCGGCCGTGCGGGTGGAGGAGGTGCTGGCGGCCGCCGAAGAGCAGGAGGCGGAGAAGCGGCGGAGCGTCACGGTGGAGAAGGAGCTGGAGCTGGAGTTCGACCTGGGCAACCTGCTGGCCGTGGACCGCAACCCCCCGCCGGCGGCGGGGCTGCGCGGGGCCGGCCCGCGGCGGGAGGCGCTGCTGCGGGCGCTGGCCCGCGACAACGCGCAGCTGCTGGTGGCCCGGCTCTGGGAGCTGCCGGCCGAGCGCGCCGGCGGGGCGGGGGGGCCGCTGGTGGCGCGGCTGCCCGATCCGGCCTTCCGCCTGCCGCGGGAGAAGCCGCCGCCGCGGCCGCGGCCGCCGACGCGCTGGGAGCAGTTCGCGCGGCTGAAGGGCATCCGCCGCCGCAAGCGGACCTCGTTGGTGTGGGACGAGCAGGCCAAGGAGTGGCGGCGGCGCTGGGGCTACCGGCGGGCGGGCGGCGACCCGGCCCGCGCCTGGCTGGCGGAGGTGCCGGAGGGCGCCGACCCGCAGGAGGACCAGTTCGCCCGGCTGCGGCGGGAGAAGCGGGAGCGGGTGGCGCGCAACGAGCTCAACCGCCTGCGCAACCTGGCCCGCGCCCACCGGGCCGGCACCGGGACCGGCACCGCCGCCCCCGCCGCGCCCCTCCACCCCACCGGCCACCAGAGCCGGGAGGAGCTGGGCCACGTCGCCCGCGTCGCCCGCGTCTCCACCGCCTCGCTTGGCCGCTTCCAGCCCCGGCTGCCCAAGGAGCCGGCCGAGCCGCCGTCCCGCAGCGGCGGCAGGAAGCGCCGCTTCGAGCCGCTGCTGGGCAACCTGGCGGCCGAGCGCAGCCGGCAGCTGGAGCTGCTGCGGGACATGGGCAGCAAGAGGCCGGTCCTCGACATCACCCGGGCCGTCAACAAGCAGCTGCGCCAGGAGGAAGCCGAGGCCGCCGCCGCCAAGGGCAAGAAGCAGTCGCAGCGGGGGAAGCGCGGCCGCCGGCAGCAGCGAGCTGGCCGCAGCACCAAGAAGAGCGGAGCCCGGCGGCAACAGCAGCAGCAGCGGCCTGTGGGCAGCGGCACCGGCGGTGGTGGCGGCAAGAGAAAGAAGGCGTGAGGGACAGAGGGGCTTCGTGCAGCACGGGGCTGGGGATGCCCGCCAAGGCACAGGAAGGGACTGTCGCTGACGGCCTCCTGCTCGGTGCTCTATTCCCACACCTATTTGTCAATAAATACGTTCTGGCCTTTCTAAAATGTCCTGCGTTTGGCTCTTAGCTGGCAGTCAAGGAGGGCTGTCTTCTCCATCCAAGGGAAACTGGTGCTGAATGGCAGGGGGTCAGGAGCCCTGGTTCCCCCTGGGCTGGGGCTTTCACAGGGACAGCCAGGTAATGTCACTTTACGGCTGGCCGTAGCTGCAGCATATCCAGGCAGGACTGAAGCTGAGCAAAGCTGTCCCTTGCTCAGGTAGCTGGGATGGGGCGAGGGGCGCATGGACCGCAGCTGTGACCTGTATTTTGATCGAGTAAACAGGCCTGCTCGAATACAAAGGACGTGGCTGGTGCTGTCTGGTCTGGGCAAATGGCCTGACGGTGGAGCTCTTGCGCTGTAAGTCAACTTCTGCTGCTCAGCTCTGTAGTACTCCTGCTGTTACAAAAGGTACATGAAAACTTAACCGTAAGATTTTTTGCGAGACCTAAGAAACTGTACAGATTTCCTAGAGGGGTCTGTTGATTAAAAAAAGAAGTCAAAGCTGGTGATCAGCCATTGAATTTGACAAAAAAAATGTTTGTATGGAACAGCAGGTTAAAACCTAAATTTCTCCCTATATTAATGCTAATCCATCATTTCATAGGAATAGTTTCACAGTGTTTTTCTTTACCAAGCAGTTTGAGAGTAGGTAATGGAAATTATCTCAAACTTATGCTTATTATTCTTTTGAACTTTCTAGTGTCTCCTGTACACTTGAAATAAAAAAAATATATATAATTTGGTGTCCCAGTGTGTGGCTTAGCTACAGGAAGGATGCTGTTCCCTGGTAAGAGGGGGAGTAAAACAAGTTCCAGCAATCTCAAGCAAATTAAGTTCTCAAACTTTCAAGTAGTAGACTTGTGAGTGATTAATGATAACATAATGTTTTGCTGCAAATGAGTTTTCGAAAAAGCTAGGTGATTCTGCAGCAGTTCTGTTATTCTGTAGCAGTTTGGCAGGATGGCAGCTTGAGCATGATCAAAAAGCAAAACCTCTGTCTGTAAGGCAGCTGCTGAGGGCAGAAGGGGTACGTAAGCCTTGGAGCTGAAGGGATTTGGGTAGTATTGATGGACTGACTATAGTGCTTAAGCAACAGGCTTTGCATCAGGTGTGTTCTTTGCCTCTCAAATGTTTCTCGCCACTGGGCTGAGCAGTCTGCACTGCTGCGGGCTGCTTCGGAATTGCCGGTGGCCAGGAATGGTCTCATGGGCACGCCCCATTGATAGCAAGCTGTCAGTGTAAGTAGCTAGGCAAAGCAGGGGCAAAAAGCACTCGGGAACGTGGAGAAAAAGTTGCTCTGAGATACGTTCCAGACCGCAGATCTTCCTGCGGTTTCCACAGGGCATGTCTTGCACCTGCTCAACCAGAGAGCGCAGCTTTTTTTCCCCAGGTGCACACACACCCCGTCAGTACTCTACGCTGCTGACGACGTTACCGGTGAACTTTCCCCACTAAAATCCTGGGCAGTGTGTGCATTTCCACCAGCCGTGAGGCAACCCGAGCGGAGGCGCGGGCGCCCCGGGGGTGCTGCCGCTCTGCGGCTCTCCCAAGAGGCCGGCGATTTCACAGCCCCGGGCGGGGCCCTGGCAGGCCGCTAGCAGCGGCACGGCGATAGCTCTTACTTCAGCCGGGCAAAGTCCTCGCTTTTGGCCAACTGCGTGACCGACGGGGGGGTCGGGAAGCGGGTGGGAGCCCGCGCTGATCCCGGCGGCCTGCCCTGGGAGGAGGCGCTGCCGCTGGCTCGGCCCCCGGCCCGGCCGACCTCCCCAGAGCCGGGGCGATGGCGGCCGGGCGGGAGCGGGCAGTCGGCCTCCTGCGGCAGCTGCAGCGGGCCGCGTGAGTGCGGCCGGGCCGGGCCGGGCTGGGGCGGCTGAGGGGAACCGCTGCCGCCGCCTCGGCGGGGGGACGGCGGCGGGGGCCGGCCTCCTCGCCTGCGGCCGTCCCGGAGCCCGGCAGGGCCGCCCGTGAGGCCGCTGGTTTTCCTCCTTTCATCGGCAGGTGCCGGCAGCGGGGCGGGGGGCGAGGCCGGGCGGTCGCCGCCGCGTTTTGAACGTGAAAAGCAGCGACCGCTCCCTCCCGGGGGTCTCCTAATGCCCCCTCCCTAGCGCTGACCCCCCCCCCCCCTTCTCACAGGGGCAGCCGGCTGAGGGCTGGCTACCGGCACCCACCCGTGTTCTGCCGTAGGTGGGACCCCCCCCGCTGCCGGCCTGCCGCTCCCCTGGGCCCCGGGGCTGGGCCGGGCCTCCTCCGCACCCGGGCTCCGCTGCCAGGCCCCCGTGGGGTCGGGCGCGGTGAACGGGTGCCGACAGCAGGCTTTGGGGCAAGGACAGATTCGGTTTTCTGCTTCAGCTTTTCCTTTTAACAACGCCTTTTTTTGTCTTTTTTTTTTTTACCTTTTCACTAGATGTCGGTGCCCGAGCCATTGCCACACCTATTCCCAAGGTAAGACTTAATTCATGTCTCCAAAATAGTTCTGTAGGAGACCATGACCCCATAGAGCCGTACACATCAGTGTAACCTGGGCAGAGGGTGCAGGTGACAGGTAGGAAAGAGAACAGTTTAAAGCATAAGGTAAGCAGTCTGTTGTTTTGCAGCCGTACAACGATAGTGGTTGTTGTCAGAGAGATTCACTGTTTCCATGTAAGCCACAACTGACGCATCCTCTCCCTCCCTCCCCTTGCCGTGAGGCAAGCTGATCAGAAATCTGCTATGGCTGCTACTACTGCTGTCATCACCTGAGCCATCTCAACTTTAGATATGCTTTCAAGGGGAAAAATATGCATCTGGTACACTAGAAAAGAAACAGGAAGCAGTATGAATAACAAGGACCTATTCACAAAGGTCTGCTTTGGCTTGGGGAATGTAATCTCCATAGGCTTGTTATACAGCCAGTCCCAAGAACACAGCTCACTTAGGCCAGGTTGTTGCTCGCCTGTAAGAGCAGGTGAGCTGCGCCAAGTGACTGAGTCACCCCAGGAGGAATTTCTGTTTGCATTGACTGTAGGGCGTCTATTGGAATAGCTATGTGTGTGCTGGTCAGTGTCCAGGTCCAATAAAAATTAGTATTTTGGGCCATAATTTCAGCAATGTGTAATTCTGAGAGGCTTGGTTTCACGTGCTTTACTTAAGACGCTTTTTAAAGAATTACCGTTGCCATTTTACATATGGAAAAGCTAATATATGTTCAGATACATATTTTGCACAAGTCCATCATACAGCAAGACAATAATAGCGCAGCTGAGAAGCAGAATCTCTTTCTTCTGCTTGTCTGCTTGATGACCTACACAGTCAATTCAAACTAAGCCCTTGTTAAATAGAAGTCTTAATTAAGAATCCTCTCTGTTTTAGGCAGCAATTGAGTCTGTAATGTAGCGAGATAGTATCTGTTCAGTAAGTCTCTAAATAGTGGGAATTGATGTAACAGTGACTGTAGCAGAAAAATGTTCATTGTGTTTCTTGACTGTTTGAAGAAATAGTGCAGTTTTTGAACTCGGTAAAATTCTTCCTGGAAGTTAAGTTTGGCTCAAGAATATAACAGCAGGGCATCTATTATACTATCAGAAAGCAAGAGAGTAAATGGCTTGGACATGTTCTTAGCCTGTCAAATTAATGACTGGGAGTACAGCAGACTCAAACTCAGGAGAGGTCAAACACGTACAGCCTGGCAAGACATGGCAATGAAAGACCTGATAGCAGCTGGCCTGGGCTTGAATAGAAAGTGCATAAAGGATTTTAATACATCTATCTGTTACTGTCGTGGGTCAGTGCTTCAGTGCACCCCAGAGTGTCTGTAAGACTCATTATCATGGCCTCACTCATTGGATCTGAATCCAAATCACATATTTTCAATTAATATAGCAGACAGAAGGCATGACTTCAGCAGGAAGAGCAGAATGCCTCATCTGATCTTTTCTTGGAGAAGAATGGGCTGTTTCAGTTGATGCAGTTTGCCTCACTGTGTGGCAAAATCAGGATATGCAAGAAATAGAGAGTTCTGTAGAAATTCATGCAAGAATGACATGGCAGAGAGAGGATGTGACTGAAATACTATATTTATGAATATCTTCTGTCTTCTACTTAATAAAGTTGATAGTGACACACTGATTCTTATTAAAATTCTGTTTATTATTAGCAATGCATGCAGTTTCTTAATTTTCAAGCAAGCAATTCAGTTTCACCTGCAAGTTTAGGACTAGGCAGAAGTAAGAAGTGTAAATACCTGTTAGTATAACTCTCACACGTACAAAAGATGCTCTCTATCCGGACGCATGTGGAGGATGTCTCATGAATTTGTCTTAAAAGTTGTTCTGAAGGTTATCATGTAGCCCCTACACATTTGTAACACCTCTCAACCTGTATGTAGCAGCCTGTATGCTCTGCAGATACTCCATTTGACTTATCATGTGCTGTTCTGGTCTTGGCACACTGCAAACAAATTCTCATGCAAACTTCCTGCTAACTTAGTTTTTATAAGAAGGATTTATCCTTGAAAGAAGGAGAAAACACACTTGTTTTGCTGAATTGTATAAATCAAATCAAGTACTTGGATCACTTAATCTCACAAACAACAAGGGATGAAATGGGTAACCTATACACAGACAAGCCAAGATGACCTGTGCAAAGTATTAGTGATTTTAAAAGCAAAGTAATCTGTCAACTCTAGTATTGAGATACAGATATAAGTCACTTTTTGATCCCTAATTTTACTGTTTCATTTCCATTCCAGTCCCTGAACGGCCTACCCTGGGAAATACAGACTATGCATTTGAGGTAGATTTAATAATAAAATACATCTGATTTAAAAGTAGTATTTTGTATACTTCCAAATATGTCATTTAACAAATATTTACATTAGTAAATATCTATATTTCACTTTGCTTGGAACTAGATGCCATTTCTCCATTTTTCCAGAAAAAATACATTCTTTTTTTCTGTAGATGGCTATTTCGAACATCCGATATGGAGAAGGAGTTACTAAAGAGATTGGCATGGTAAGCCTCCGTAGTGTAAGTCCGTCACTGGTGAAAAGTTATTTTCTAAAGGGCTGCTGGTGCTATCAATCCATTTTATAAGGAAAAGCTTATATACGGTGCATCTGAATCTCCATTGCTTTGCAGTGTGTGTAGCCATATATACCAGTGTAAAAAGGTTGGAAAATACTGCTGGGTAAAGAACAGAAGCATGTTACATCAATGTTGCTGTGGTATAAGTGAGTACAGGAAATGCAGCTTAGTGGGTCATTAGATTGTTGATGATTTGCCAGGATTATGCAACAATATTTTTCTCTGACAGGGGATTTAATTCAAAAAGTTTTGAATCCTGGTGACTCACCAGGATTTTCTCAAGATCACTTTCATCTCTTCTAGTGCTCATTAAAATGAATCAGAGACTTTCCATTAAATTAGGTGGATAGTCATTCAGCTCTGAGTTTGCACTGTGAAAATGTAGAATTTTTGTTTCAGCAGTGTGAGATGATTCACCTGAGTACATTGTTCTAGTTTGCCTTTATCATTGCATTTTTTCATTTATCATTTTTTCCTCTCTTCTTGGCATTTATGGCATTAACAGTTCTCTCTTTCATTTGCAAATTTGTAAAGTAAATTAATAGTCAGATAGTAAATGAAGTTAGGCAGAACTTCTGTCTTTAAACAGCATTAGGATTATTTAGAATTGCATGTATTGATTGTATAGCTATTGTGACAATTAATTTAGCAAAGGTTAGGAAGTAGTATTATTTTTCTTCTTTCTGCCACCTTATTTTGATTTTTCATCAGTAAATTGATATTCTGTATTAAATTTTCAAGATTTTAATGCCATGCTTTGGTAGTCAGTTAGGGGAGACCTAACCTTTGGAAAAGCCTTTTTATGTCACAGGAATTGTGTAAGAAAAAAATATTTCAAAAAAATATTTTACATTTTACTGAAGTCTTAAGTGGTTACACATGGTTTTCACTTGTTCAACATCTTTATCATTAGTTGTTTTCTATCATAAGACTTCAACTATATGTTTGGCAGCTTTATTCTGTTTTCTGCATCCTACTATGTATGTGGTTAATCCTCTTTAGCTGATACTGTTTCAAAGATTTTACAATAACCAACTATTTTGAGGTTGGGTTTTTTATTATTATTAAATGGTTCAGTTGATTTGGATTAGTTTTTAAATAGTTCAGTGTATGATTTTATACCAGTTGTTTGTTTTTCAATTTCATTGTTACCATAGGACCTGCAGAATCTTGGTGCTAGAAGAGTTTGTTTGATGACAGATAAAAACCTCTCCCAACTCCCTCCTGTAAATGCAGTATTGAATTCCCTGGCAAAATATAGTATAAACTTTCAGATGTATGATAACGTCCGGGTGGAACCAACAGACCAAAGGTACTACTTCTGACAGTGCGCTTCTCCGACTAGTGCCTAGGCTCTTGCAGCATGCCATACAGCTGTTTAAACACCTCCTTGTGACCTGTACGCTGGTCTTAATAGTTATTTTCTCTATGTGCTGCTTTTCTCCTAATTGGAAAGCTTTTCTTATTTTCCAAGTTTCCTGGATGCCATTAAATTTGCTAAAAAGGGAGAGTTTGATGCCTATGTTGCTGTTGGAGGTGGGTCTGTAATAGACACTTGTAAAGCTGCCAACCTGTATGCGTCCAGCCCTACATCAGACTTCCTGGATTACGTCAATGCTCCTATTGGGAAAGGGAAGCCTGTCACTGTGCCCCTCAAGCCACTCATTGCAGGTAAAGCAGGAGGGGGTGGAGAGTGAGAGCTAGGAGAAGGGGACTCATTCTACACTCTGTATATTTCTACTGAAATCAGTTTACCACAACTCATTCACTTTCCTGTGGGCTTACTTGTCCTCTAGTTGTAGTCAGCAGCAATTTTGCTGTTTACTTCAGTGGAAGTAAAATCACAGTTTTTGTCATTAGTTAGTCTTGTTTAGCTGAGTTTGACTCCTTTTACTGAGAAAAGAGATCAAAGTGGCAGTTTCTCTTTGACCTGTTGGCTCCGGATTAGGGATACCTCTGAGATTTCCTGGATCTTCTATTTTTGGTGGCATTACTATTATGTTTTTATTTATTTAGTTTGCAATATTATGTATTACTTACTATTTGTTGTTATCCCCATTCTTCCTTTTAAGTTCCTACGACAGCTGGAACTGGAAGTGAAACCACTGGTGTTGCCATTTTTGACTTCAAAGAACTAAAAGTAAAAACCGGTGAGGTGGTTTTTTTTTTGTCTGCTATTCAAGACAATTGCTTTTCCAATATCTTCATTATTTCCCTGCCTTGAAAGAAGGGGATACTGCATGTCATTTCAGGTGTCATTTCGTTTGATTCAGCTGCCACAGGCGAATTTGAAGAGCTTAAAGGTTTCCTCCTTAAATTAAATTTATAGCATATTAACATAATGAAATACCTATGTAATACAGTGGATTATAGTTTGAAGACAAAACAGGAAACTAAAATCTTTCAAGTCCTTAAATGGCAGAAAATGTTAATTGCAAAGGAAATTTCTACTTACATTCAGGGTCAACCAACTGTTCCTTATTTCCGTTGGATTTTTCTTTCTGCTTTTAAGACTTCTGTTTCTTTGTTGTGTAATTGCAACCAAATGTGCCTTTTCCTGACTTTTGAAACCTCAGGCCTGAGATGCTGTGCAAGTGAGGGGCACTGTCTTCCTTTGGCCTTTTCATCCCTGGCAAATAAAGATTAAGGCTAAAATGTCATCTTAAGCTTCGTAGCTGTTTTGAGGTTTTACTTCTAAATATGTGGATTTGATATGCTACACAGTCTACAGTACTTGGGACCCAAAGGGTGTGCTAAGGGGTTCTGACCATAGCTCAAGAGTTTTCTAGTCTGTATGTAGTCAATCCGTCTGTGTCTGTCTGTTTATATGTCTCTCTCTCTCAAAGCTACATCTGTGTCCCCTTAACCAAAATTTGAAGGCATGGTTATTACAGATGCTGAAGCAGCAATTAGCAATAGCAATTGATTGTAGACACAAACCAGTCTTGCCCTTTGATTGTTTACAAAAGGTACAAATCTAAGAATACTATTGCAGATGCCATTCAGCACAGAAATTTCGAAAGTATAGGCTGCTCAGGGAGGCTTACAAGTGGAGAGAGAACATTGTCTGGTATGATTCACTTCAGGCAAAAGTCTCAAATCGTGTAACTCTCTTACAGGGACTTCGTCATCAGTAAGACTTGCATTCATAGATACTTCTTACTCTTCCTTCTCTCTCTGCTTTTATCTTCATAGTTTCTAATAATTTCCCCTCATTATTGTTCTGTTTTGAACATTAAGCTTGTCTTGTCCTATTTTGTTGCAAAAAATCTTTAACTCATTTTCCTCATTTACATATTGCAGGTATTGCTTCAAGAGCCATTAAGCCAACATTAGGCATCATTGATCCTTTACACACACTGTCTATGCCTGAGCGAATAGTGGCCAACAGTGGCTTTGATGTGCTTTGGTGAGTTTTCTATGTAGGTTGCTGCTTGAATTTATTACAATTTTGTTTTTTTACTATGATGACTGCAGAAAAAATGTATTTTAGGAGCAGGAACGGATGATCTTTTTTCTCCCTTTCCTGTTGTTAAGGTGGTCTCTGTTATACTTTCCTCTTACTTAATTTCACTACCTCCCTAAGAATGTACGGAAACAAATAACTCGTTTGCAGAAATTTTAATGTTTTTGCAGTGCACTGGAGAAACCGTTTACTTCCAGGATGGTTGTTGTCAGGGAAGACAGTCCAGGTGTCCCTTTTTAAGAGATCATATAGATGATTAATCACAATTGTGACGGCATTTAGCATGTCTCACAGACATGGCAGGGAATAGAGAACAAGTATTTTCTAATAAAGCCATGATGTGTCAACAAAAATTTGTGAAGGCTTGTGGGATGCTTGCAGGTCTCAGCCCAATTATGACCATCCTTAGAACCTCTCTCATAATTTGCTTTTCACTTGGCACAAAATTTTCTTCACCTTAAACCCACAGCTTTTAACTGCACAAAACGCATGGAAGTTTCTATTTCAAGGGCCAGAGCTTACTTTGCTTTTGGGTGCTGTGTATATTGAAGTAATAGATGTATAATGAAACTGATTTCTCAAGCTTGGTGAAGTGTCCTGAACTGCCATGTCTGTAATGGAATTGAGGCATTTTTTCATAAATGGAAATGGTTTGTCTGTAGTTTTGTACATCCAAATGTTGCAATGTAGGTGGTGCCCCTTTCTTTATGTTGTCAGATTCATGAGTATCTGGGAGATGCAACTGTTGGCAGTTCTGCTTAGCGTAAATATACTCCTCATTTTTTAAAGGTCAATACTTGTAAAAGAAAGGTAGCTTACAATGCTTCCAGTGCTAAAGCCTCTTACGTACAGAAACGAAGTGCACCCATTGCAGATGTACAGTGCTCTTCAGTGAAAAGCATTACACCCTAGGATGGCAGTTCATCCAATCTAACTTTAAGCATGGTGTGAGCTGCTAGATTGTGGGTGTGTTTGGATTGCCTTCTATGTGTTTGTTGGAAAGTGAAGAGCTCTGGAGGTGCCCGCCCACCATTCTCCCAGTTGTCTATGAGATTGTGTTTCTATTTTTGGCAACTGTTAAACACTGGAAGTAAATAAGAAGAACCTGCATTCAAGGGACAGCAGGGCAGTAAAATGGAGCTCTCCCACTTAAATAATGCATTTTTAAATCTTTTTTTTAGCCATGCTCTAGAATCGTACACTGCTCTTCCTTACAACATGCGCAGTCCCTGCCCTTCAAATCCAATCAACCGACCAGCTTACCAAGGCAGCAATCCCATCAGTGATGTCTGGGCTGTTCATGCTCTGCGCATTGTGGCTAAATATTTGAAAAGGTAATAGGTTTAACAGCCACCTCCTTCACAGTATGTTCAGTCTTCAGTGCCCAAAAAGGGATGCTTAGAAGAACTTGAATTTTAGGCTAAAATAAGGGAAACTACTACATTAAACCTTCATTTTCTACCCTGGATTTCTCTTAAATAAAGCAAAATTTTTTTCAAATAAAATTGAAAGTAAAATTAGGGTTACTAGGTTGTGTTGAGGAGGTAGCTTTTTAATGCCTCTGTGAATCTTATAAAATAAGTCCTCAGTAAAAGGTATTTCAAGCTGCTCAGTTAATATGGGAGCAGCATTCACATATTTTTTCAAGAATCCTCTTTCTGTGACAGTATAAGGGAAATATGTAACAAAATGAACAAAATACTGCTGGTGTAATTTCTGTGACCTTGAGTGTAAATTAAGATACATATACATCCATCAAGAAGGTAACCGCATGCACTTATGAATGTGCAAAATTATGCATTTACTGAAAACTAGTTCATACTTATAAGACCTTCAATTTAGATTAAGTTTTGACTTAACTGGGAGTGCATTTTGATCCCTACCAATAAAGTTTTAGCCTGTATATAGCTTTTGTATACCATGTGCACTTCTATTAAAGATCAATGTGGGGTTTTTGTAAAAGACTCTTTACAGTACCTAGCCAGTCAAAGTAGTTGTTTATTGTTCCTGTGGAATCTATTCATGAGACTTTTTCTCCATGTTGTCAAACTACACAAGCAGTCTGATGCATAGGAAGGCAAGGAACCCTGTCCTCTTCCCACACAGATGATGGGGTCCAGACCACCACTTACTAATGAGATGGTGAGAAAGCTGGAGTGATCTTGGAGCCATACATAGGATTGCCAAAGCTCCTAAGTAGAATTGTTTAAACCACCACTGAGGTGAATATAGCCAAATTCACTCTATTTACTCAGGTTTTAGAAAAGTGAAAGGAAACTTGCCCTTCACTCAATCGGTTTGGTCTACTTACCGATCCAGAAGCAGGGTTGCTCTCTGACTGAAGTGCAAATTGATCCTATTTCCAGCATTTTTATCTCAGCTCATCTTAGAGGTTTTTATATATCTGTCCATAAAGAAGCCCTCTCTCCCTTTTCTATCCTGAATTACCAATCCACTTGTGAATTCACTGATGCTGTTGTCTCCATGGTGCACAGAGCCATCAGAAACCCTGAAGACTGTGAAGCAAGAGCCAACATGCACCTAGCAAGTGCTTTTGCTGGTATTGGCTTTGGCAATGCTGGTGTCCATCTCTGGTGAGTACAGGAACATATTAACCCCATCTGAGGTCAGCTTCTAGCCAGTGTTTGTTTCAGGTTGTCAAAGACATCACTGCCTTTGTTGCTGAATATATAGTAAGACATTGTAGCCTGGCCTGTGATGCAGGGGGAGCCGTGTGTTGTGAGAAATTGATGGGGTCTTGGCATTTATATGTATGAGGATTGTGTATTCTGGCTTGTGATACTCAAATCCAATTATGTGAAAAATACAAATCATGACCTGCTTTACCTTCTTTAATAGTAAAAACTACAGTTTGAAAAAAAAAAACATCAATGGCATTTAAAATGTTGGATTTCGTGCCAGCTGTTCTTCAGTGAGACAGCAATGAGGTAATCTTGTGCTATTCCTGAACTGATGCAATTGTCTGTAAGTTTGTCTGTGGGGTAAGCATTCAGCAGGCTGAAATGAGCTGTGATTAATATTGCAAGGCAATGTAGTTTCATATGGGTGAAAATCTCAGAGAAGCAAAGTCTAAGCCTGATTTGTGTGGATAAGTTATTAGCCATCATTATCTTTGGAGAACTTCCTTTCATTCCTGTTGTTTGAGCAAATCCACTCTTTAATTATGCTTTAAAATTAATGTTTATTTTTCTCAGGCAGTGTGATTAGGTAGGGATGCAGATTATGCTATTTTTGGTATATGTGTATTACTTCAGTAATTGAGCATCTTTCAGTCTAGTCAGTAGAGTAATATAACTTCACACTCACAAAGTAAGGAAGTACTGGTTTTTACAGCTAGATCCCTAAGGTGCAGAGGGGTGAGGGTTGTCTGTACCTAATATCCATACCATACCCATACCTAAATACCTTTGGAGTATCTGTACCTAAGAGACTTGCATTCAGAAGACTGACTGCACAAGGGACTGAACACAAATTTTCCAAATACCAGGAGAGCTGCCCTAACCACTTTCTCTCTACTCTGTTCCAGCCATGGAATGTCTTACCCTATTTCTGGTTTGGTGAAAACTTATAAACCAAAGGATTATAATGTGGATCACTCTTTAGTGGTAAAACTTGGTTTATCTTTGTTTTTGTATTATACATTTCAATTCTCTGTTATCTCACATTAATGAGCATTAAAGCACATTGAAGTTGGAAGTACATGTCCTATTTATGTGATTTTATTCTTTTCTCTTTTTTTTTTTTTTTCCCCAGCCACATGGCCTTTCTGTGGTTCTGACATCCCCAGCAGTGTTTGCTTTCACAGCACAGATACATCCTGAGCGGCACTTGGAAGCTGCAGAGATACTAGGTAGGAATCTCTATGGGTACAACTTACTCATACAAATGGAATTGTTTCCAAAATGTCTTTTTGGGAGGGAAAAAAAATGTGTGCAAGCAATTGTAGTTGGTTGTTGTGGGGGAGGGTTAGGTTAAAAAAAAAAAAGATTCTGGAGTCTGACTTGAGTTACACGTAATGCAGACTTAGGTAGAATAATGCTAAATTTTTATACCAGATGATGTAGTTAGAGAAGCAAGCTGGAGAAATCTGCTTCTTGGCTAGAAAACTGGACAGCTGAAATTAACTGTACATCTGTTACAAATCAGGAGAGAGTAGCTGTGATTGGCTCCTCTCTTGTTGCTTTATGGAGAGTAGTTACTTTAGAGTAGATACCATAAACCAAACAAGTACTCAGGTGCATCTGTTAGCTAAAAGGAAGCATTTTGCCTAACAAGTTCCCTGCTGTGGCAATGAATTAGGACAGAGTGATGTTCTGAATCACTCCTGCTCTTTTTTCCGTGGCACACAGCAGTAGGTTTTGGTCTTTCTAATGTAGGCCTAAGCTTATTTATAGGTGTTGGAATTTCTCAGTGGACGATGTCAAGGGAAAGCGTGGAGTAGCTATTCTGTGGACACATCTGTGATGGCTGAGAAGTGGGTTAATGAACGAAGTGGCGTTTTCTGCTTCTTAGCAGAATAAAAGTAAATGCTGCAAGCTGACAGCTCATTTAAAGGTTACCTTTTCATACAGTGCTTTGTTATCTGTGCAGCCCATCACCAGAAGGCGTCCTAGAGAAAGGATACCTCTTCATTGCACCCTCAGCATGGCTGAGTGTAATAAACTAGCTTTCAGTGATGTAATCTTGGAGCTGTTAGCAGTCTAGCTGTGACAGCATGGTTCTGTGATGGGCTAATTTATTTATATCTAATGTCAGGTTTTTTGTCTGCGGTAGACTTTGTGTTGTGGCTAAACTGCTGCTAATACCTATGCTCGCTAATAAGCAATCACATTCACATGCACAGCAGTATAAAGAGTAGAGAGAAAGTGGTTAGGGCAACTTTTCTGGTATTTGGAAAATTTGTGTTCAGTCCCTTGTATGGTCAGCCTTCTGTATGCAAGTCACAGCAATCCAGTCACATGTATGAATGAATTCCTTGTATAAGTAATCGGAAAGCATTGTGGGTTTCAAGAAAGAGGGGGACTTTTATATAGACAATGAAAATATCACAGTATTTTGAAGAGAATGTAAAACAACATGGTCAGAAAAACTACACTGGGGGAAAATTCTGTTTATTTTATAAATGTTGTCTATGAGGTTGTTCATCCTTCCTCTGAAGTATGCAGTCCTGCCTATGGTCAAAACCAGAACACAAACCTGGCTGGAATCATATACTAAGGTACAAAATGTCTATGTTCCTACAGCAATAACACACAACTCAAAGTAGACTAAGGAAATGTTTCTGGATAACTGGCCAGCACAGCATATCAGAGAATTTGAATTCTGGCTCCTTGATTTTAAAACAAGTGGTTGAAAAGCAGTTCCTTTAGGGTTTGCGGTATGAACTGCTGCCATAAATTCTGTTTCTAAAAGCTCTGTTAATTTTCCCAGTAGAAATTTAAACTACGTTATTGTCTGCCTTGCTGTAAAGGGACTCTACTGAAAACATGTCACGTGGAGTTGAATTTGTTAATTCCCACCTGGGGTGTTTACTTCTGATTCCAGTCCAGAGTCCAACTGACTACAGTAGCTGATTCAAATCTGTCATGTTGCCAAATGTAATGGCTAAGAAGGTATTTTATGACATGAAGCAGGTTACTAAATAGTTATTTTGTGTGTATGTACAGCTGTGAATTTGGGTACAGCCTGAAAAAGCTTAATACCTCCCTGGGTGGATTCTTAAACAGTTGAAATAGGTGTGCGTGTGGACAGAAAATTTCAAAGTGTAATCAAAGACTGATGTATGCTTTAAGTTGAGCAAAAAGAAAGTACTCAAACTACAGCAATATTCTAAAACTGCCCTTCACATTTACCGTCATTTTTGTCCCCTCCTGCCTTTCCCTTTTACTTTACTATCTGAAGATACTGGATTTATGTCCCAGTTACTCTTCTACAGCAAAACCCAGGATAAACTCAGACTGCATGGCATAATCACAATAGCATAAGACTTTGTACAAGACTTGTCATACCTTGTTTATCAATTTCTCCCAGGCATTATCTACTACAGTACTGCCAGTCTTACTATCCGAATATCTGAGCTCCTCAAATGAGCTGGTTGGTTTCCTGTTCACTTAACCCCCTTTGAATGTTACACTGAACTGCATGAGGATCACAGAAAATATTTTTCCTGTAGCTATGTTGTGCTCTTACTCATCTCTCAGTATGGTGCTTGGACCTAACATAGTTCTGGTGTAACATCATTGATGTTACACAGAGAACAAATTTAGCTCAGCTTATGTGGAAAAGAAATCATGTGGAGGAACCTGTGTCTTCTATCTGGACATGTTTTTATTACTACTTTTAAATAAGTCCTGAGTATTCATTGAAGAAGGGGAAGCAAGCTATTCTGTAAGAAATATTGGTAATCTTTCATTTTATATTGATGCTATCATTACTGTTCAGTAGATGTTTCAAAGATACCAGTTCCTCCTCTTCAGTTCTACATTATCCTACACAAGTCAGCACATACTCAAATAGCATTAAGTTTAGGATTTACTTAACCCCTTCAACACTGCCCTGCCATCTCCTGTCTTTCTCAGCCTGCATGCTCTAGTCCTCTCTTTGAATGTGTAATTGAACAGAATAGTCGGTGGTTTCCATGTCCTCTAGATGTCAGCAAACTCAAGGCCTTAAAATAAAGTTAGCATTTGGCACACTGTCCATAAAAATAAATACCATTGACGTTCATGCCTTAGCGTCCGTCTTCCCAGCAGTTAGTCAGACTGAAAATGTTTCTCCCTGTAGGCACAGAGGGAAAGGAAGTTAACCTCATGTGGCAGTTAGTCTTTCTGGCAGCAGTTACCTACTTCTCCTGATCTTGTTTTATTTCACCTTTTACAAACTATTCCAACCGTAAAGTGAAGACTGATTCCTCTTTTTGCTTCATGCTGCTTTTAGGGCAGTGACTGTTATGTATGGATATGTATTCAGCTGATATTATGATTAAATTAAGTCCAGAACAGGCTTCCTCCGCTCTCTCCACCCTACAGTCAAGGCATTATGTCTTATTTTAGGAGCTGACATCCGCACTGCCAGAATCAAAGATGCAGGGTTTATTTTGGCAGACACGCTCCGGAAATTCCTATTTGATCTGAATGTTGATGATGGCTTGGCTGCAATTGGTTATTCTAAAGCAGACATCCCTGCATTAGTCAAAGGCACTCTGCCTCAGGTAAGACAAAGCAAAACAGTTTTTCTTGTCAAATAAAATAGAACAGATTTTTGAAACAACAGAATTGTTTCTTTTCAAGCAAATGTTATTTCTAGGTTTACATGAAAACAATTAAAGTGGAGAAAATTATGGATAGTCAACTGGTATTTTGTTTCTCTGCACAGTTTAGGTTTTTCTTTTCAGTGAGATGGAGTGCATGCTGCAGTCTGTTCTTCACATGGGTTCAGAAAGAATGGCTAGGTGTTTGGTTGGGTTTTTTAAATGTTACATTTTTTTAAAAGGAGGATGTTTTTCATAGACCTTTGATCTTTGTAGAAGATACTGCTTTTTCATAACTATCTCTGTTAATTATGTGTGCGGGATGGGTTATAGATAAAGCCTTATACCATGTGCTATCTGGTAATAATGATCAAGCTCACTTTGCATTAAACTTTCCTATATTGAGAAGTTGCACTTTTCTTCCCAGATGGCTTTTTTGTTCCATTGACCCCCATCAGAATTTGAAATAAGATCCCCTGGGATGATATAGATTAAACTTGTAATACCCTTTATTGTTTCAGTGCTCACAAAGACACTGCAAAAAGCAACACACCACTCCAAAAGCAAAATCTAGTGTCTTCCTTGTAAAAAGACAGTTTGATTCATGTGCTATGGACTGTTCTGTCTACTTAGGATTTATTTCCACCAAGTAGCAAGGGAAGTAAACTCTACGGAGAAAATGAAAATTTTGTAGGCTGAAAGGTTATTCACTTTTTACAGCAGTATTTCTTACCATGTCTAGTTCTTCTCATTCATAAATCCAGAGCAACTTAAAACAGAGGGTAAATATTAATATTCCTGTTTTATACCTGAGAAAATGACACAAAGGTGCAACTATTTAGGATCACACACAACAGAGCAGTGGCAAAGCCAGGAAGAAAACTAAGGTCTCTGAGCACCCATCAAATGAGCTATGCATGTAAATTGTTACGGGGCATTTTGGAGGTTTGTTTTGATAAATATCTTCCTTTAAAACAATTTGGTTTGAATCATCACAACCACATCTCATTGAAGGCATGTTTTGCATAGCTGGGGGAGGCAGAAGGTTCTTCACCAAAAGATGTTGAAGGGGTTTTTTGTTTGTTTGTTAACTTAGCTCAAATTGACTTTTAATTCATTTACTGTCATCTCATGGCATTATTGATTAATTGTACTGTGTAAAATGAGATGACCTAATACTTTCTCAAACCTCAGTTTTGTGTATGAGATGTAACATGATGAAAATGTATTGTTGTTCCTTAGTAGTCCATTATTACCCACAGAGGTAGTCCATACAGTTTAGTCTTCTGTATATTTTTTCTTTCCATCTTGCAGTAGGCTGTCTCTGGAATACAGCACTGACCCATTCATGTCGGCAAGGCAGTGTGGTGCAGTGGTGATAGCACTAATAAGTGTGCGGAGTGTATTCCACACTGCGAAGTGCAGGCTGCAGGAAAACAAAACTAGTTTACTCTAACTGCCAGGATTTGGGGTGGGAACTCTGTGGTGACAAACATTTATGCTTGAAGTTAAAAAAGAATTTTATTTTCCTTTCTAAGTGAGTCTATTGAAATTGATCCTATTTACAGACAGCAGTGAGTCTAGCAAAGAAGATGCTGTCCCAAGGTCTACGGTGGCCAGCCCTTTAATGGTGTTTGAGGGGAGATGGGGAGGACTGAAAATGAGAGATGGCGGAAGGTTGTTCTTTAGCCCACCCACCCCCTGCAGACACCCAAGAGGCGTCTACAATGGGGCTGAACCACCGATGAGCCTGAAGCTGCTCATTTTTGGCACTAGACCAGAATGCGCTGAGTCAGACTGAGAGAGCCGGGGCCTTGCTGTCTGGGCACCAGCAAATGTCAGCAGGCTTGTGCAGAGGGAGTGCTGGTGCCTCTGTGTCGAGGCATACAGGAGGAGCATCCGTTTGCAGCCTTCTGTCAATATAGCTGGGAAATGCTACAGTCTGTCAGGGTGATCGACTCCTGTCACCCTGTGTGACTTTACAGATAACTCTGTCCATGTTGGTGCACAGGGCTGCAAAACTGTAATTTGGCCCAGAGTGTCCTAATATAAGCCTGATGAATTTACTGAGTACTTGAGCACTGAGTTGTAATATTTTGCATATTGTGAGTCTGAAAAAAAACAACAGACTTTTGCCCTCATGCTGTTTGAATTTTCCATTTTGTTTCAAAACTGCATGGAAGAATCTTAGCCTTTTCTTTGGCTGGATCTGTGTTTGTACCAGCGCTGGTCAGGGATGGGGAAAGAGGTATCATTTGATTGCTACTGCTGCACCACCAAGGCTTCTCGTGTAGATAAAGTTATGCACACAAAGCTGCACTTTTCAGACTCGTCACAAGCCATGCTAACCATGCTGATCATGATTATGAACTGTGAATATCTCACAGCTGACTTCCTCACCATGCTAGACCAATATTTCACATGTTAAGTTCACAGTGCGGTGGCCTCTTGCTGTGTAACCACATCCAGCCTGTCCACAAATCGCAGCCCCGTGGGTTGAGAGGGAAGTGGAGCGGCTGCAGCATTGCACTGCGGTATTGCCCTGGGTGGTGGTGTGTGCTCCACTCGGGAGGGCGTCTGAGCCTCGCCTCGCCCCAAGGCAGGGGGCTGGAGGAGCCCCTTCCCCAGCATCCTACCTGGTGCATGAGGCAAGGCCCTAGCAAGTGACATCCACTGTCTCACATGTGAAAAAGGGCAGGGGCAAATTTAGAGCTTTTACTGGGACAGCCTCTTCCATGAGGGAGATGTTGAAACAGGTTGTAGCAGAAGAAACCCCATCTTGACAAAATACACAGCATTCATCTAAAGATACCACATTCCTAGTGTTGGCCTGGCCTTTGTCTTTGCAGATGTTTAACTCTCCCCAATCTTTCAATAAATGTTAAAATCATTTGTTGTTGAAAGCATAAAAGTACTAGTTAATGTACTCATACTGGTTATGATGTTAGGCCCTTTCAGCTGAGTGTTTCTGCAGTAACTGAATACCTACACTAATACAGCTCCTCATCCTCAGTAGCATGGGGCTTTTCTGAATTGCCATCCCTGCCTTTGTGGTTGTTTTGTCAAGCAGAGCAGTGAAGCATATACCTGAGTTTCATTTCAGTCAGTAGGATTTCAGCACCCGAAAATTCTGTTGAATGACCATCCAAATGAAGACCAACCACAACTGGTTTGTATTCTGATTCCAAAGTGTCAGGCTTTTTATTAAGCCGTTTCACTATCGTCCTTTGCTGTGTCTTTTTTGGAGTCTGAGTTGCAAGCACTGTTTGCTCTCCCCATCTACAGCAGTTCCTGGGCTTTCAGAGATGATATATTTTGAAAATCTTGGTCCCTAAAAACTGAACTCCTAGTTCCAATGCTGGCAAATGAATTTTAATATGGACTGTATTCCTAGGATGATATCCTCCAGTGTACTGATATCTGTGAGTGACAAGACCTATGTTTGAAGTACTTGACTTTGCAACTGAACTGCATTCTAATGTTGCTTCTGTGTATTTAATTATGGGCAATTTTAACTAATATATTTCTGAAAGTACTGTACAGTTGATGATGCTTCAGCCTTAATTACTTGATTACTTATTTGCAAAACCCTGTTATTCTCTGTGCAGGACGTTAGTACAAAGGCACATAGTTCAGCTACTGTTTGATTAATTTTATTGTAAATTCTGTAATCCAGTTTTTCTTTAATCTTGCAGGAGAGAGTGACTAAACTATCACCACGTCCCCAAACAGAAGAAGACTTATCTGCTCTCTTCGAGGCTTCCATGAAGCTTTATTAGCTTAAACATTTTGTTCTGAAAAGTGTGCTCTATTCTAACACAAAGGTAATTTCTTATAGATATGGGGCTGACTGTTTAGAGAATGGAAGAAGTTGGGTGCCTCTGACTTCTGTTCCATTGTACGCTGCCAAAAGGTCAAGTAATTCATCTTTAACTAAATAGTGCTTTGAAATGAAGGCTTGACTGGGTTTTTTCTTGCTCAGTAGTCAGTGGTATTAACTTGCATAAAAGTTGGAGCGGATTTCTCACTTTACTGAAGGCTTTAGAGGTGGTCAAAGGTGGAAAAATGTTTTAAGGGATATTCTTGACCTTTTAGCAAGTTATGGCTTTTATTTAAATTGTCCATGTTTTTTTTTAAAAAGTCATGCTATTTGGGAAATAATTGAGGTAATTTTTAATTAAGGAGGGGGAGTCCCCTGCAGAAGATGTCAGCTTACTGTATTCTGTTCCACTTTATCGTCTTTTTACCATCTGGCTTCGCTAAGAAGGCTGTTGAACTGGGGTGCTTTTTTGTTGTTTGGTTAAGAAAAAACCTACACACTTCATACATGTTTGGAAAAGGCTTCCTGAAAGTTTGCTTTGTGTTAAGATTCTGACATGTATTGTCAGATATTTATCTTTCCTTTTAAGATCTATGTGAAGAGTTCATTGGCAGAGTAAAACCAGAGTAAAGCATGGTCACATGCTCAACGCGAGCCACGTAACAGCAGGACATCATCCATCACAGTCATTTTGTCTCTGTGGAGGCAACAGCTCCCTTTTCCTGCTGCGTTCTGTGGAAAGAAGTTATCAACTGTATCTTGCTTCTCTGTGAAGCAATTGCTTCTGCTGAGCTCCTGCAGGTGCTGTCACTCAGAGTGCAGCCACAAGCTTAAGGAAGTGGCAATGTGCTGTGGTTCAATATTAGAATGTGGTGGTGTAGCATATGGCTGCACAGTGCCCCGCTGGGAACGCTGGTTAAACGTGGGAATCAGTGTGCATGTTCAGAGCAGTTAACCAGCTGGTTGACTGTCAACTGAGAAAGGGAAGTGGGAAAGGGAGAAATGAAACTAAAATTTTAATACTATTTTTCTTTTTTTAAAAAGCACACATGGTAGTGTGTACAGTTCATTTAAATCAGATTCTGCTTCATGTTGGACCCTTTCAGCATCTAATTCATGCAGCTACCACAGCACAAGATAAACACAAGGAGAACCCCGTAACCTCTGGTGTGCTTATTTCTTTCTGCTAGGGAGGGAGCACTTCTCAGTCACCCCATTGAAGTAGAAGGCTCTATACTTACACCTTTGCCTTCTTGTGTTTGTCTGATAAAGCTAGTGCTGTCCTAGAATCTGAGTACAGACGTATACTGAATATTGACATAGGATCTGTTACCATGCTGTTAAAATAGGTGGATGGATACTGGTTGAAGACTGGAGATTTTGGTTTTAACCACAGAACAGGTTTAGTGGCCGCAGGGACTGCACTGCCAGTATTCCTCAGCCTGTGCTGGGATACACATTTGATTTCCATGTCCTTCTGAATCTTATCCTCTGCTGAAATTGCCCACAAGAACCTCTGTCATGAAGGCTGATGTTGTAATAGCAAGGGATGAGGGATTCACTTTATTGTACTGTGCAAAGTTGCCATGTTTGAAAAAAACTTCTTGTCAAACTCTTTTGTGTATACTCTTTTGGCCCATTTCATCTCTCCACTCCTGTATTTTTCCAGGCTGTGGTAGCACTAGAGAGTCCTGAAGAGAGAATCTTTTTTTCCAGGAGCTTAAATCGTGGCAGCCCTGATTTGTTTGGGGAGAATATACTTTCTGGGGAACTGAACAGCACATGGGTTGTATCACTGCAGCGGAACACTTTGGACTAGTTAGGAAGGTAGGGTATTTCCTTCCAGCACACTTCTTATTTGCCATTTATGCCAGTATGGCAGTTATTAGCAGGCTGCGTTTTCAACTGAGAGAACCTCGCAATTCATTTCCTATACCAGGTAACCCAGAGCTCTTGCTAGTTTTTAAATTAAGCCTCGTGCCCCCCTCTGATATAGTACATTTTATCCATATTTTATAGATGAGACAAAGGGTTTGATATAATACCTAACCCAACATAAGCAGGTGGTGCTGTAAGAAGGGCCATTTCTGTTTCCCACACCCCTTTGGCAGCATCAGGGTCTTCAACTGGCTTAAACTGGTTGTGAAGTCTCACTCACAGACATCAGCTACACACGTGTTTTCCCACTACCGATTATTAGTTACTAGTGGAAATTTTCTGAGGAAAAATCAAGGGAGCTCCAGTCGCCCCACAGTGCTGTCTTTCAAATAGTGATGGTGTGAGAGAGTCATGCCCTGGCTCCTGGGCAACGGTAGTTTTATTCACAGCTGAAGAGTTACTGGGATTTTTCATGTATTATCTTACTAAATTACTCTGTACTGAGACAACCTAGTTGGTCAAATATATCTGTATCTTTGAACATACCTATTTTGTGCGTGAGCCTGGCACCTGTATGGGGAGCTGGGCTGACACTGTAACTGTGAACGACCGGTGGTGTTGGGCATGAGTGTGAAATCTGGGCAGCATGTTCTTGTGGCTCCTGTTACTGCTCTGTTACTCAAGCCCTCTGTGACAGATCTGTTATTGCCTTTAGATGATAATGAAATGCAAATAACAAATAATATTGTACTTCCTATAAACACAAGCTTGTTTAAAAGTGTTTGAGAGCAGTGTTTAACTCTGTCATGTTAACTTCAATCCTATAAGGTAACTATGAAACAAAACCATTCAGAGAAAGTAGGTTTTCACTAGCTTCACGGACCATAATGATTCCTCCTGCAAAGTCATTTGCCTGCTGAGCTTGGCACTGTGCAGACAAAACCATTGTATCATGGATGACAACTGAGAGGAATGGTAGAGACGTTCCAGGAATAAAAGCATCAGAACTGCTGCACAGTATTTCTGTGAATATTTAAGATGATTTCTGCATGTCTCACTCTGCGTAATAAGTACATAGTTAGAAGTATCAGTACATATTTCATGACAACACTATTGATCTTTGTATGTCATATTTGTTAGCAGTAGGGCTTGATTGAGTCCCTTCTCTTCGTTGTGGAATCGGAGACTTACTTTCTCCCTTAAACAGCTGTAACTATATAAAAGGATTTGTCAGTCTTTTTATAAAGAAGAACAAATGCCCAGTTTATCCTGGACCATGGTTTTTGAATAGGTTTTACGTAAGCATAAATGGCAGCTATTCAGTCATGACAGAAGAATGGTTTGAAGAGGCTTTAGGGACTCCTATTAGAGTAGGAGTTACCACCTTCATGATTCTTGCTGGATGGTGGACGGTGACCTGCTACTTCTCTTCCCTAGTCCTGTATTCTCTGACGTCTGTGCAGGCAAACACGAACCCTTGCCCATCTGGTTACTCACTCAATCGACCTACAGTGATAAGGTTAGCTTTGGGGAGCAAGTATGACTAAGCGCGTGTGCAGTGGTGGTGAAAATAGTTTACCAGTGGGTATGGTTTTACCTGGAGTACAAAATGGAAAGTCCACTCCTCTCATAAGGTACTGGGAGCTCACTGGGTTGCTGCTTGGCATCAATAGGAATGAGGGCAGCTGGTACAATAATTTGTCCAGCACCTCTTTTCCTTTGCCTCTTGCCATTCCAGTGCTGATCTTCCCAGCAGTTAAAGCAAGAAGAGAATGAAGCAAAAACTGTGTAACCAATGTGCCTACATCTGCAAAAACTCTCACCATCACCTTGTGTGAATAAACTTGGAAGAAACCACAGGTAGGTTAGTGTGTATGCTCATTCCTCGTTGCACCACCATCTTGACTTTAAGGCAATGTGCCAAAGCTGTCATCTTTTGTCTTGTGGTTGGCTTTCCATCCCTTGAGACCTGAAAAATGGATGAGAAAGAGTGATTTCTCTCTTAAGAAAGAAGAGACACAGCCAAGCTATGTCTAGGCACTTTCCATAACCCCCGAGTAAATCTGCTTAAGCATCACAGTGCTCCAGGACATGTACAGTATGCTTTGGGTTCAACAGCTCCAACCTAATAAGTACGTCACTGCATTAAGCGTGCCTCTGTGCAGAAGGGACAAGGGCAACCTGATGCAATGCGGCAGGAGGCCTAAAGGTATGGTCTCTATTTTTTCTCAGACCATCCCTGTGTGCTTCCTAAATAAAATGGAATCTAATTTAAATTCAAAGACCAGCTAGTGAATACAGAAAGTGATGCGTCTGTTTTCCTGATCTCTCCACGAGCTGTAGCTCACGCGGCAGTACGCAGACTGCTTGTTTGCCAGTGTCAGCCCTGGGCAGTGAGAAGAGGGTCTTCCACGCCTACCCACCCCTGCTAATCCTGCCTCAACACCTGGTTCCATCTTTGACTCATCACCAGGCCACCTGCAGAAGAAGAGATTCCTCTTTGAGCAATAGTGTGGCAGTAGTGTCAGTGACTGAATTTGCAGAGGTCTCGTCTCTCTTTGCACATGGGTTTTTTCTGCAGGCAGTTACCTTTGTACTTACCTTCAGTGTACATGTGAGAAATCATAGAGGCTCAGTTTGTTACAAAATGTTTAGTGCGTATTTTTTATGTGTAGTTGTCCATGAAAATAAGCAGAAGCTTCTACTGCTGCTCTGAATTTCTCAGTGAAACTGAGACCAAAAAAAAAAACCAAAACCTGGGCTATCATTAGGAAGGCTCCAGTTCCCTTAGATGCAACATTCCTGAATGCAGTTTTATATTTTACCAGTTCTAGGCTGCCATTAAATAACCCACTAAAATACCATTTGTTTTCTTTTTTTCCCTATTGTACTGAAACAGCTGCCACAAGTGAGTTGGTAGAAAACATTGTACAGCCAAATAATAACAATAAGAGGAAGAACCATTTGACACAGCTCAATGGAATGTTAATCAGGGTCTTAAGTTAACTACTTTCCTAGTAATAGGAGAGGGGATGAAAAAAAATACTTTGTCTTTGGTTTCTTTTGAATAATTATATATACTCAGTTTTCAGAGAACTCTAAATACAACAAATGGCAGCAGATACTGTCCTTATTTCTCTGAACATGAGAATTAAAGGGGGATAAGTTATCACACATCCATGAGGTGGCACGGTTAAGTGAAAGCAGAGGAAATGTGACGTATCCTTTGGAGAGCCATGTTAATTCACATCACACTGTGGAGCCACAGAGCTTGGTTCTGCGGCCATGTATGCTTGCAGCACGTACACCACCAGAGTCAGCTGAGCGGCAACAGAATGATGGCTGTGCCTACACTGTAGTCTGAGCTCCTGTTAAATGTATAATTTAATACTACTGTATCATGAAATATATATATGATAGCACAAACACTGGTTTATTAATGTGGAACTTCTCCTCTGTGTTCCCTGACTTGCAGTGACTTTGACCTACTTTAACAATGCGCTTGTGCTTTTCCTGGGGTATGCTATTTGGATGTTTGACCGTACAGCCTTAAATTAGCAACTTGACATTGAAATGCTGATTTACACCTGCAGTCAAATGGATAACACATGTTAAAGACTGATTGTCAGCAGCTCCAATATGTTATCGCTTCATTCTGTGGCGTTGTCGCTTGCCTTTATGGGATTTAAGGACACCATTGTGTGGCATTGTTGGTATGGCTATGGACACAGCTGTGGGGGGCTGACGCTGTGTGTGGACTTTGTCATCTGTCTAAAAGCTGACATCACTTTCAAAAAATCACTGTGAAAGTTTGGATGTTTAAGTGTTTCTGTATATTTCAAGACAGCATTGAAAATAAAGAAGCTTTTTTGCTGGCATAAAAAACAGTTAACATTGAATAACCTGCTCTTCTGACCTTTTCACCTTAAGGAAGATTAATGGTCATTTAGATCAGGACTTCCCCCCTGATCAGGGGTCTGAATGCTTCAGGGATTCAGATGGACAAAGAAAGTCATTTCACCTCCAGGTCACCAGCACAGACCTATGGTGTCTCTCTAGTGACCGTTAGATGATTGCTTAGTAGTTTATGTGCAAGAGTTGGTGGTCATAATCCATTTTCCAATGGACAGGTCCCTGCCTCATGAAAGCTGTTGCTACGTGCTTAATCTGAGCAGCGAGAAATGGGAATTAACGTGAACAGAGCCTGAACCGCATTTGCCTTGCACGAATAAAGCCTCAGAGTCTCTGTAACACTTGTTTCAGTGGATCAGTCCTTCTCCAGGGTCGTCTTTCCAAGCCAGGAAGGTTTGAAGCTATGTCAGTGCTGGGCTGTGAGCGGTGGCACTTTGATGTTCCCTCCTGGAGGGCTGCAGCCTCTGCTCCCACTTCTGGAGCACACAGGTCCTGTTCAGACACACTCTCAGTGGCACCGCTTGTGTTTCTGGCAGTTAGGACATCCTAGAATAGCATGTCCCACAGCCTTCATGTAGCCATCTCCCAAGTTCAGCTCCTGGTGTGGTGAAGCTGATGTACTTCATACCTACTGTATTTGTGTTTTAGATGGAAGTCCTAAAATTGAGACTACTCAGCTGGTAAAACAGCACAGAGCTACGGGGCAGATTTTGATGGTAAAGTAACCGTTTGTGACTTCTCATGTCAGAAATGATACTGTCACCAACTGTAAAGCGCAATTCAGGGACCTACCCAAGAGAGCTGAGCTAAAAACACCAACCCACTGAGCAAAGGCAGCGCAGGGTCGGCTGAATGGGTGCTAAAGGTCTAAGCATGCCCTTCTCTGGAGGCATCTCTATGTGCATAGCAAACAAGGCATTGGTAAAAAACCTGCCATGTGTGCAGACATAAGCATACAGTTGCTTACAGCTGAGATGTTGAGCCTTAATATAGAACATGGTTACAGGCTAGAGGGTATAAAAAGTTGAAGAGCTAGGATCTAGGACTCTACCTCTCTCTGGCTGACCAAGTTGAGAGGGTATAGAAATGTCAGACTTTGGGGGAACATCTAAAATGGGAATATGCATTTTACAAAACATTTTAAAAACCCGAAGGATGTAGAATCTGAAACTGTGCAGATATTAAGGAGAACGTGCCACGTCTATTACAAAGCCTCCCAAAACTCTTTCCTGTTCCCTTTTGGTTTTCTTTCTCCCAGGCTTACCTCTGTACGGTATGTGCCATGTAGTGAACAGAGCAACTGAACAGATTACAACCAGAACTAAATTAATAAAGGTAAGTGTTTAAGTGTAAAGGCTAACAGGACAGAGGGAAAGGACAAGTAAAGATCATCAGTTCTGCGAAAAATCAAAGCTCTCAGGGACTGCATGACTTGAAAAGGACTGACCTCTATGTAGCTTATGAGCTTGAAAATCCTCTCCTATGTATTTGCAGCATTAACTCCTCTTGTTATCTGAGGTGATCTACTTTAATCAGATTCCTAGAAACAAGTCAGGTACTTAAAGCAGAAGATCTTTTGACACCCCTGCTGGCAGCGTCAGTAGAGAGGCCAAGGACCAAACCAGCAGCAACACAAGATAACCCATTTCATCTCTCCAAAACCCTTTTTAGGATAATTGGCATCAGAGGGCGTCCCCCAGTTTCCCCTTCCAGACTCATAGCCGTACCGTGTATGGCCATTTAACGTACTCGTCACACAAAAACTACCTTGAAAATCTCCCATTTCCAAAACCCAGCAATTCTGTATTGGTGCTCCCACTCTGTTCTAAAACCTCCTCTGTCACGGTGCCATCTCCTGTGCTGACATGCTGCTTCACTCAGGCACCATAACTTAAATCTGGATCAAAAGGAGAGTCCTAAATTTGATCCTCCTTCTGTGCCTTTAGTGCAGCTTCTCTTACTTCCTATTGCTGTTTTCTCAGTTTCTAGCACTGGGGTCTCTGAGTGCCAATAATGATGATCCTTGTTTTAAATTTAATCTCATTTTCACACAGAACTTAAGCCAGAGGAGGCAATGCCATCTGATACCCTCCAAAGCCCTTCATCCCACAGAGCACGTGCGTTGCACGCGGCAAAAGGAGCTTGATGGCTGCGTGAGGACACACTAGAGACAAGTAAGGTGACAGCTCAGGTTGCCTCATTCTTTAGACTTATCCATGGGAGAAATCCTAAGCAGTTTGTGCCTGGTTACCCAAGCAGTGGATTTTCCTCCGTATGGTGTGAGGCATAGTATACAGTTAGAGCAAGAGGGCTACTGCTGCACAAATCCAGGAACCACAGGACAAGCTTTAATTAATGTGCTTGTTTGTCCAAAAATGGTTGTGTTCATATCAGGATCTAATAGTCAAAATAATCTTAAAATGTTTTAAAGGAAAAAATTGGGAGTGAAAAAGCCTCATCCAAAAATTGTTGTGCTTTGTCAGGGGAATAAAGACCTCACTGATCAATTAACTTGAAAAATTAACAAATCGAGGACAAATGTAATTAAAATCTTAATAAGCTATTGTTGTCATCACCCAGTTTGGACATATCGCTCTTTTGTTGACATTTTTAATGCTTTCTGTGGATTACCAGTATATGAAAGCTTGTTAAGCCTCCACGTGCTCAGCCTGGCCCTAGCTTTAATGCTGGCTCGGTGCAATCCCTGCTGCTGGCACAAGCTCTGCGGGACTTGAACCTTGCAGTGCCGGGCATTGTGCTTCTCGCTAATTATTGTATGGACTTACTCAAGCGTGTTTTACAAGCTTAGGGCAAATTTGTGAATGTCCAATTATCTATATGTAACTTTTTTAAGAGGAGCCAACCAGGTTTGGGGTTTTTTTATCCTCAGGATCCTGCAGTATCTTTCAGTAACTAGTGGGAGGCTTTCAGCCTGGCTTCCAGGTCTGGCTGGTTATTTATTTCCTTTCCCGATTAGCAGAGAAGTCTGTGCACTAACCCTTTAAAACTGCACAACTCTTGCATCCCTCTCTCCTGGTCCACTATAGTGAATTAAAAGTTCAAAATGTTATTTATGCCTTGATTTTATTCCCATTTGGGTAAAATCTGTTACAGCAGCTTCCAGCCAGATGCAAATTAAAATGTTACTTTTGAAAATTCTTCACTTATTCACTGACCTTTCAGCCCTGCAGTGCTACTTTAATTTTGAACTAGTTTTGCAGACTGCTATGAGGTGAAGTTGTTGATAACATATCTGTCCCTCCCTTTCATTTAGAGAAAAATAACATTATGTACGAGAAGCTCACTTTATATTTTGCTTTTTTTGTTGGTTTTCCTTTTCAGTCATTGGCAGTTGCAATTCTGTGGCCCTGAAATGAAACAAAGCGATTTTCGTTCCACAAAAAATGCTCCTTGCATTGCATCACGCAGAAGCGTTTTAGAGTAAATGTCTGCAGCATGTGTATGCGGTTTTATCCCATCTTATTTTTAAATGGTTAACTGTGCATACCTCTGGTTCACAATCCTATTCCAAAAATACCTGTGGCTTATCCTTATCATATTGCCCAGCTAACAGTAAGAAATAGGCTCAAGTGGCTCAGTACGGATTTGATTGGCCTCTTACGCAACAGGGTACAAGATCCAGGGAGAAGCCAGAGACCTGCCTTGGGAAGAGCTCTGTCCTCTGTGGGCCAGGGAATCCCTTGGCAATATCCCTTGCGTATGATGAGAGTACTGGGATGCTTCCCACCAACTTCACTGGAATAATGCTGTGCTGGAAAGGCATTCATTTGTTTACAAAGGCCATGATAAACAAGGTCTAGAGGTTTCTGATACTAAGCTGAAATCACTCAAAGTTTTAATTACAGTTTTTGTAACCATAAATAATCTTTTTTTAATTTGACTTCTTTTAAATTTACCAACTCTGGCATACTTGGCAAACAGGACAAGTGTCTACACTTGTTTCTTCCAAATGTGGCTGAACAGATCCAGACCATGGGAGAAGCACCCTTGCCACCTCCCCAGAGGGACATTTCACCAGTTTATGGGATTTTCTGCCATGTTGACAAGGTTTGTTGAGCCTTCTGCGGTTTTCACCAGTTGTTTTTCCCTCAGCCTCAGCATACATCTCTTCCCCTTCTCCACCCTTCCCTCCTTTCTGCCCACATTCCCCAAAATCTAATACCTTCCCTGTCCCAGACATGCAGATCAGGTTAGATGGATGTTTTGTCAGACACATATGACTGTTCCTGTGTCTTGAGTTCTCCTCCTCCTCAGTTGTCCCTGTTCACCTTTTGTTGCCAAGTTCTTGCACCAGCAAATGTTTTGATCCTTTACTGATAACACTGGGAGTTCAGGTATTTGGTAAACAGTTATATCACAGCCCACAGCAAGGAATCTGGATTCCACATGTTGGCTTGGGAGTCTTCAGTCAAAGATATACCCTGGTGCAAAAAATTTTTGGGTCTTCTCATGGCTGCAGTGGCACCACATGAATTAAATTAATAGCTTACTAATTGTGTTTAGCAGTGAGGAAAAATTTGAGCCTCCTTTCTAATATTTTATGTAATTTGGGGAACAAAAAATGATTCATAGAATCAATAACTGTTTGGTTTCCTGGTCCCACCACAGACTGGACTCTTGCTAGGTCAGTAAGAAGCCAGAGGGAGCTACCATGTGAAGTGATCTGATGTGGCTCTGCCAGCAGTTCCTAGGTTGGACATTGTGGAGAGTATCTTCCTCAAGTCTAAAACCACTGCCTGCTGTTCTTCAGCAGACTGAATGCAGCTGAGCTTTGTAGTACACTTCCTTGGCAGGTATTATCACACCTATTTTGTACTAGATAAACCAAGACATTTGTCCAAAATAACTCACAGATGGGTAGAAAAAAAGTAGCCCGATATGTGCAGTCCTTCTCTTGAAGCCACATCAAGATTTCCTTCAAAACCCTGGGCGTTCATAGTGCTCGACTGCTCTGTAAGATCTGGGCAAAATGAAGCAGCAAACTCTCTTTACAAACAGGGGAAGATTCATTCCCAGATGAGAATCCCAGATGCGACATATTATATTGGGCCTCCTGCGCCGTATTTTTCTCTCTGGAAGTGATGTGAGAGCCTTTTGTCAGCACTCTGCACAGAGTGACTCATCCCCAGAGCACCATGTACCTTGTAAAGATAGGTGTTCAAAGCCTACCTGCTCAAAACCTAACCTGTAATGCAGTGAATGCCAGCTGGTAACCAGCTCTTAAGTTTCACTCAGTTTACACATTCCCACCACCCCTCAACATGATGAAACACCAAATACTTGTTCTAATGTTAAACTCCAGCTATGATTTAAAAATATCTTTACGTCATACCTGTAATTAGGAAAACAATGACTCAGATCCAAAAGTGCCTCTTCTCATAGGACTTGGAATATCCAAAGGTAAAATAAAGGGTGGGTTAGATTGGTTATAGCCTTTTTTTTTTTTTTGGGGGGGGGGGGGGGCAACTATTCAGTGTTGCTCTTCATTATTTTTTTTTATCCTTTTGAAAGCTTTAAAGCCTCCCTGCGTAACCGCCTCTGCTCCATTCACTGCTGAATGGACGGTGCGCTGATCTTTTTCTCGGTGGGTAATGGATTTGGTTTGATTACTTGACACAGGAACAATAGGGGGATAAACAATTGCATTCGCACCCGTGCAGCTCCCCATCTGTTGAGTGTGTGCGCCTTCAGAGGGAGCCGGGCAGGGACAGATGAACACGCCAGCCAAGCCTGATGTTAATGGCATCAGTCATACAAGCAGAACATGTGGCGCAATAAATCAAAAACTAATTGAACTTTTGCTTGATTATATTGCCATCCCACCTCCCGTTTCAAACACGGCACGGTTTCCTGGGACAATGCCCCCACCCCCATAATGGCTTTGCTGCCCTTGAACAGCAGGAGGCTGCCCTGGGAGGTGACAAGTAATACAAGCTTCTCTTCACTCATTTCTTTCTTGAAACAGTGACACCTTCCACTCAACCAAAATGCTTCCAGGCTCTGGATGTGTTGACCAATATTTATTATTTTAAAGAAGAAATATTACATTAATAGGACAGTGACAGCCCATGTTTGCTGGCATTTTCCATCCAGGACTGTTGGTGACTGTCCTGGTTTTGGCTGGGATAGAGTTAATGTTCTTTCTAGTAGCTGGTACAGTGTTAATGTTTTGGATGTAGTATGAGAAGAATGTTGATAACACACTGATGTTTTCAGTTGTTGCTAAGTAGTGTTTAGACTAAGTCAAGGATTTTTCAGCTTCTCATGCCCAGCCAGCAAGAAGGCTGGAGGGGCACAAGAAGTTGGGAGGGGACACAGCCAGGGCAGCTGACCCAAACTGCCCAAAAGGGTATTCCATACCATGTGATGTCATGGCCAGTGTATAAACTGGGGCAAGTTGGCTGGAGGGGGATCGCTGCTCGGGAACTAACTGGGCATCGATCAGCAAGTAGTGAGCAACTGCATTGTGCATCACTTGTTTTGTACATTCCAATTCTTTTGTTAATATTATTGTCATTTTATTATTATTATTATCATTATTATTTTCTTCCTTTCTGTCCTATTAAACTATTCTTATCTCAACCCACAAGTTTCACCTTTTTCCTTCCAATTCTCTCCCCCATCCCACTGGGTTGGGGGGAGAGAGTGAGCGGCTGCGTGGTGCTTGGTTGCTGGCTGGGGTTAAACCACAGCAGTGGCAGATGTCAATAGGACAAGACAGGACTAGTTTTTGTGTTAATTACACACATGTGCTAGTAATGAAGGCTATTCATTAGACTGATACAATTTAATATCATTATTCACACTTGAAAGTGTTTCTGCTACATCAGTTGCTAGAGCCTGCAAGCCAAAATTTTTGAGCTTAGGTGTCCATGGCAGCAGTAAGTCACCAGAAGTTGAGGGGGATGATTTTCATAGATGTAGAAAGGAACAATTTCTGATGGGAGCATTAAGGAATGAAAAGCTTTGGCAAGAAGACCCTTTACTGAAGTGCCGAAGTATGGAATTAGGCCCCGGAACCATCAAGTCATGTAGGAACCCATCTATGACTGAGCCACCTGCCCTCCCTCTGCAACTACTGAAGTGTAGGGTGCATATAGAGCTATGTATGTCTGTGTGACATGCCCTTCTTTAGTCATCTGCATTTGAAATTTTACACTGAAGTGCCCAGGATTCAGGTACTAGTTTATGAACTTAAAAGGTAAAGCAGAAAATGTTTTTCTTAATACATGTAGAATCAGCTCCTCATTATATGGGAGGAGCAAATTTTTACGATATATGTGTTAAAGTACACAAAGTATTAACCAACTCATTTTAACAATCCTTGCAGTACTTCTATAAACGTTTATTTGCCTATACATTGGCTGCACAGAACAGACTTTAATTTTTAGCCATTTATTGCAGAGGATTCTCCAAACTGCTAAAAGGAGACATAAAGTAAAATGTTCCTATCTGAGTGGAGGCTTAAGTAACAGCTAAATTAAATCTTTGCATTAATAGTATTCATAGAAAGGCAGATGGGAGCAGAAAATGTTGCAATGAAGAATATGGAATGAGATGAGATCACAGCATCAGTCTGTCCTTTGTAGATCTGGACAATGATCACAGAGCCAGATTGGATTAGTGAAACCTATTTACCAGAAGTTCAGAGCGGTTGCATGAAGCTGAAAGGCAGTCAGGAGGGAGAGGTGGAAAATGCACCAGATTTACAGCTGCAGCGACGAAAATTTAGAAGTTTTCACCACTGTGATTTCATCCAAATGTGAGTACATCAAAACTGTAACAACCGCTACAGTGTTGTCTTTTAGATGGATGGGGTGTTTAGCATCAGCAAAATCTTTGAAGTGAGCAGCTCATCTGTTCTGCCGAGCCGTGCCGTGCTCTGCTTGCAGTCCAGCGCTTGCTGCTTGTTTCTGGAGCTAATCCATGCAGGTGCTTCAGTATTGTGGCTGTGTAAAATCTTTGCGCTGGCAAAATTCGGAGATCTGGAATCGGTGTTGATATACCTATGAGGTAATTGCTAAAGTGACAGCTTGCAACTGTGTGGCTATTCTGCGTAATAGAAAAGAAAAATGAAGTTCTGCAAGCAGTTAGCAGCTCAGATGAACTGGGTGAACTGCATGAATGTTGAATTTAAGTCTGCTGGCTCAATAAGTGGAACATTTCCAAAGCCATGCCCTGGAAATGAATGCATGATTAACATTAATTGCTTGTAATGAAGAGTAAGAACCGGACAAAGCCCAGTCTGCATTTGATTGAACAAATTAGTTTAAACTCAATGGCTGCATATTTCAGCAACAAGAAAGCAGGTAAAAGCAGGGAAAACAAATTGCGGGGCCAGATCAGATCTTTACTTGCAAGCTACAAGCATAAGCTCCCAGCTGCTTGATTTCAGAATATAAGTAGAAATGGCAAAGTGAACCATCACTGTAATTGTTTTTGTTGCCCGAAAGCTGGGCTGTACATACAAACATCCTTTTGCAGGCAAATCCAGAAACATCATCTGCAAGGATTCATTCTTCCCTTCCTGCTCCCACTCCCTGCAGAAAATCATGTTTGCAGAGAGAGCCCTGCAGCCCCACTGTTTGCATTGCTGCCATTGTATTCCTGTGCTAGTGGGTCGCTTCTGGCTACCTCCGTGATTCACTCTTCTTTCAATGGCTATTCAAGTAATTGCATGTTTGCTGGTGCTGTGACTTCCCTTTCATGCCTTGCCTTTCTTCAGCCCCTGTAAGCCATTTGCCACTCGCTCTGGCAGACGATAGGCAGTGAGTTGGACTGTGGATGACAAGTACTCTGAAAATATGCAAATTTATTACCGTTAGGCACATTTATGTGTTGTTCCTTGTGCACCAGCCTGGGTGCCAATAACAGCGTAACAGTACTTGCTTCTGGTAGAAATCTATATAAACTGTGCTCCTCACATTGTCCAGTAAAATACATCAATACCAGAGAGACAAGAAGATAATTCCTTGCATCAATAAACTTTTCTGCACTTGAGTGTTTTGCTTGTGAGCAATTAGTTTAGTCCTCACACGATGAAATTCCAGAAGTAAAGGGGATTGCAGCAGCTTCAAAACCAACTTAAAACATATTCCTAGGAAAAAACCCCACCTTCGTTATGTTTCTCTGGTTTTCATCCCACATTCACCATGGTTTAAAATATAAAACGTGTCCTGCAGGAGAAGGCAGTAGGGATCCCTGAGGATATCACACCATGCAAAACAGACCATAATTGAACTGACAGCTTAGCACGCTCTCAAGCTCTGCACAGGCAGATAACTTAGTTGTGATGAGCTCAGTGTGGAAGTACCCTGCGCTGCAACAGGTCGCTGGCAGCGACCCTGGGCAAGACTGATCACCTCCCGTGTTACCGGCCTGTTTCGCTGTGGGCAGAGCATAGGCCAAAACTTTATTTCTGTCCAGTGGGGTCCTAATGCTCAGTGCTTAGATCCTCACTGGGCTATCGGGGGGTGGCTTATTAGACAAACACAAGCTGTCACTCTAGGAAGAGTGACTTTGGTCCCACTGCCAGCTCTGCTTGTATCGGAGCCCGGGAAAGCCCGGTCACTTGTTATTCCTGCCGTCAGAGGAGAGGAGTTTGGCTGCAGTAACCAGAAGCCTTGGATGACCTCCAGCTGCTTCCACAGCTTCAAAACTCTTTGCAAACATTAATGCATAGCAGCGATAAGCACTGCAACTCCTGGAGTTGAATGTATGCCAAAAATGTAAAGGAAAGCTCACCTGCTGAGTAAGAGTCACCTGTCAACCCATAACAAACCTTTCTGGCTCTTCAAAGCCTTTGGATTATACATGGAGCCTGAATAGGCAACCCCCATTCACATGCCTTGCCCTCAGGGTCAGCCTTTAGAATTGGAGTTAATTCTCTGAATTTGGCAGGTTTTTGCAGGCCTGTTTCTGTCACTGGCTTCTAAATCCTGTAGCTCCTGTAGCCTGAACACAGGGGAGGATAATATTTTTAAAGAGCAAAGGGTAAGACATGATGAGAGGGAGAGCTGGGAGTATCACAGAGATTTTCAGGCCAGTTTCAAGTCAAACCAAAACAGTGAGTGTTTATACAATCTTCACTTTGTCCAGAAAAACCCTCACGCAAAACCAATCACTTCAGTCCAGTCAAAAGCCTGGCTTATGGTCCTGGCATCTTGTGGGTCTAGTGGCTAGTGATTCTGGTTTGCCTATGATTTTGGTGTCTTCATGACTCTAAGAAATAAAATTGAGAAACAGACTTTAAGCAAAATGCCCCAAGTTAAAGAACCGAATGGGTCATTTTGAGGATTGAAAAGAAAAGGCTAGGCTTAGTGCAAATGTTGTGCTTTGGAGATCATGCAGTAAAAGTGAAATGATGTCACAAAGGTGTTTGAACTTATTGAAAAAGTCCCTATCTAGATAAAATGATAGGCTTCTCCAAAGTTAACATATACACTAGTCATGTTTGAAGGTGACTGGATGGAAGGAGAAGCTCATTTCCTTCTGAAACATTGGCAGGTGGGAGGCCACTCAGGAAGGAGAAGGATGGTTCCTCCTGGAAGCCTATGGGAGAGGTGCAGAAACGTGGGGAAGGCTGTTGCCCTGTGCCCACAGATGTCTGTATTGTATAGCTAGAGCATGGTCTCTGAGGTGACATTAAAAAGGACTTTCTTTTGGGTTGTTTCAGCTGGAATATTCCTCCTTAAACCCTTTCTTCTTTCCCCTCTCCCCACCATGCCCTCAATGTATTCTCATAGAGTACTTTCAAAGGCACATGTAACCTCATCTTGTCAACCTCCGCTGCACCCTGACTGTGTTCCTGTTCTTCTTTTCACAGCATGTAGTCCTGCCCGAAGACGAGCCAAAACTACACAGCACATCCTAACAAAGAGTGTAAGAAAAACCTCCCTTTCTCTCCCTCTTTTTATTTTTTCTTCTTTTTAATTCCAGTTGTCTACACTTATCCTTAAAAATGCCATGGATAAATGGAAAGCAGATCTTTCAGGGCAAAGAAGTGCATCGGTGTCCGATGCAGGGAGTGGGGTGGGAAACAGAAGGGGAGTTTCTGTAAAGCTAAAGTTTATTTATAGAAGCACATTGAAACTTCAAAATATACAGTCTGTCTGTGCAGAGCCAGTCAAAATCAGTTCTTATCAACATGGGTCATCTGAGGGAATCACAGACTTAATTCTTATCCATAAAGCCTTAATAATAGTGCCGGAGGGACAGGCAGGAATGAAAAGCAAACAAATCATATCAATACATATATGCGTTAATTAAGGAGCCAGTATCCCATTCCCTGGGGAACTGGGGAGAAAAACACCAAGCAATGGGCTGTAACCTTGACTCAAAAAGGAGGCTCTGAGCGA
The DNA here is from genome assembly GCF_964188355.1 of Buteo buteo. NCBI lineage: Eukaryota > Metazoa > Chordata > Aves > Accipitriformes > Accipitridae > Buteo > Buteo buteo. Next base: position 40,642,740 of record NC_134173.1, read on the forward strand.
GCCACAGGAGGATGCTTGTCCCTGGATCCCAGTGGTGCTTGCCTGTCCTCTGCTCACCCTCGCTGCATGGGCACAGCCAGAGCTTATCCCCCTCCCTGCAGGTGAGATATACCCCCAAATTCAAATAACTGAACATTTTTCATGCTCTGAGAAAAATGTTTTCCAAGCTGGGACACTTTGACACATGGGCATCAGGCTTCTTGTCTTCAGGGCCTGTTTTCCGCCCTTAAATCCATTTGGCCCATTCACAACCCCTTCCACAATCTTTTTATTGCAGTTCTCACTTGCAGCAATGACGGCGTCTTTCTCTTGTGCATATCAAAGCACTTTTTTCACACTTTGAGACTCTTCTGACAAAGTATTTCTTCTCACTACAGACCTGCCTCTTCTCTAGCACTTCATTGAAATATTTTGCTCCATGGCCTTTCCTTTTTCCATGCCCTATCCTACTTCCCAGCCCTATCGTCATTTGTAAATAGCCTCCTCTTCGTATTCCTGATTCCCTGATCTCCCCACAGCACCATAAGTCCCCCCTGCTTACCACAGATACCCATGCACTAGAAAAAACCTCGCCACATTCACTCCCATCCCCTCTCTTGGTTACTGAAGCGGATCACAGGATCCCAATACTTCACAAGATGCCTGAAGTGGTCCCCAGGAAGGGTCAATAACACGCCTTTCATGTTTGGGTAGGAACTATGTATGCGTGTGTTTTCTCAAATTGTGAAAATCTTATTTTTGTCCCGTAACTCAGGCTGAAGTTTCAAAATGACTCTTCCTTCCAAATGAGGATGAAAGTCAGAGTGCTGGAGTGTTGCTCAAAATAAGCCATTTTGAGATACCTCTTTTTTAGACAGATACTTTTCCAACAAAATGCCCAGATTTCTAACCAGAATTTTCTCATGAAACCATTCAGCTGGAAAATTTTCAGCTGGCTCTCACCAAAATCTAGGGCAACCGTATGTCTATTATCATATTCTGAATCTCAGCAGTTAAATAGTTGTTGTTTCTGCTGAACAGAAGCCTCTAATATTTAATTTGGATTGGATCAGCTGCTGTAGCAGCACTATAGTCATAAAGGTCTAAGAAAATAAGATAAGAAAGTCCCTGGTTTGTTGCTGTATTTTTAGAGGATTTTTGTTTTCCTTTGGGGCTTTCCTGACCCCAATTAAAGATGTGCTTTGATTGGCCCTTAGTCATGATGCAGGCAGCATCATATTAGTAGTGGGAGCACCAAGCCTGAGGAATGGTCTGCAGCTCCAGCTACAAAAACAAGCAAGGCTCTCAAACCAAAGCAGTTGGCACAGTCATCTCTTAGACTTGTGCATTCCCCTTCCTCAGTGTGATGCAGCTGCTTACAGCTCATGCACAAGCATTCAAATAAATGGCACATACTGGAATATACATGCCTGTGAGGAAGTTGTGATTGCCAATTTCTAGACCCACAGAAAAGTAGCAGAATGATTACTTATTTTTCACTTTTGCCTCTGCACCTGCAGTCAGTGCTGTAGAAATGCCTCAGCTAACATGAAATCTTCTGCTCTGGTGATTGCAGTGGATGCACAACTTTAATCCTCAGCAAGGGCAAAAATAGCAAGCAACGTGGACATCTGCCAGACCTTTTTTTCGTGGCAGAAATACTCAAGCAGTGTAGCATTAAGTAAGTGATTTAACATTCAAACGACTGACCCTAGGGGAGTAAATTCCATCACATTCAAGAACCCATCCCAAAAGCATGATCATGACTGTAGAAGGGTGAGAGAAAGGGGGAAACGCCTTCTTTTTTTTAATTGGGTGTTTCACCAATATGCTTATTTGCAGTTCCTATTGCCCTAATATTAGTTATTTCCAGTGATAGTAGATCTCTCCCTTCTCTTCCCTTGCTCTTCTAGCTCCAAAATCCTTTGAGTAAAACTGTCCGGACACCAATACCAGGCTACTTTTCAGAAAAATGGCAAATCCCTCTGCGCATGCTAGCGCTACCACATTAAAAATTAGATCAGCATTAGACCATCAAAAAGACCTTAACTCTGCAAATCTGGCATTTCCCCCACTAACAAGCACTTTGTTGTTCAACCTCTAAGCTTCAAAGTTTTATCCAAAGCCAGATGTTTAATTGTCACCTTTTCTGGCTGGTTGTTGGTTTGGCAGTGGGATTTGGGTCCAGGAGCAGGGTTGTGGAACAGCCCCTGCGCTGCTCTGCAACCCTCCTGGGTCCTCCGTGCCCCCCACTTAACACAACTAATTCCAACAGTGGGTATGCCAGGCCTCAGTGCTCTCATGTGCACAGTAAAGTCCACAAAAAAGAGACTTCGCTGAGCTCTGAATTCAGAGTTGGCATCCTGCAAACAGACTGAGCAGGTCAAAGGACTTACAGTTTCTAAAAACAGTAGTTTTTTAGCAAGCAGCTTCCTAATTCTGCATAGTTTGGCTGACTCTGCTAGTCACACAGATTTAAATTTCCTGGTATGTCTAGAAACGAAAAGTGACTTCCAGCTGATCCTTCTGCCTTACCCTAGGTACCCTAGAGAAATGTCAGCTCCAGTTTAGATCAAAACTGCACTACAGCAGGTTTAGTTTCCTGACCTAGATAAGTCTTTACATATTACAGTAATGGGTGAGGTAGACAAAGTCACTGTGAAATCTTGAATTAGGAGATAAGGAACTCCAAAAGTGTCCTACAGCCAAATGCTGCAAAGATATTCACTGAAGATGTGCTATAGAGATTGCACTGTTGTCTCCAGCTGTAACGGAAAATGGCACTGTAACTTATACAGATTCTGCTGCTTGAAGGCGTTTTGGCATTACTGATACAACATGTAACAAGGAATCTCAAAAACATAGACAATGTGTCTAAATAATTTCTGCTATTAATGGTGTTTAAAATCCTGCTTCCTTTCCCCAAACTAAATTCCATCCTTTGCAACACATAGGCAGATTGTTAAGTTTCAAGTCCATGGCGGTTTACGCTGATCAAATAAGCCACTTTCAGGATTAGAGATGACTGCAGCCAGCATCCTACTTACCAAAAATGCTCTTTCCATGACCATGCAAAAGAAGTGACCTCAGGTGTCTCAGTAGCAGAGGGCTGATGACATTTTCTGTCACACACCAAAGAAGACTGAGTGTGACCAAGAGCACTGAGCATATTTCCAGAGCTGGTGGGAAAAGCTGAGCTTTGTGGCATTCCTTGGAAGCTGGAAGAGCTCGGTTCATGCAAGGCAGGCTCCAAGGGCTGTCACGAGAGATCCCATCAGCCATACCTCGTCACATTTGAGATGCAGGCGGGTGTCTCCCCCGATGTCACGGTGGTGATGGGGGTAATGCAGCTCACAAGGTTCGGGCGGTCAGGGCGTGCGTGGACACGGGAGCCCGCAGCCTGCAAGGACCTGCTGCGGAGGGACGGAGAGGTCCTGGGACTGGTCCAGGGGCAGCTGGGAAAGAGCCAACACCAACTGCTTAAGCAGCAACAGGAGGCCTCTAACCACCAGCATCACCCTCGTTTCTGAATTATCGGAGCGATGCCGAGGCTCGGCTCTGTCCAGCGGCGCCAGATTCGTGGTCGGTACAGCTGGGCCCTGGCTGCAGCCTCCTTTAGCACGTGCTTGCCTCCAAGGACACCAGTAGCCGCTTGGACTTTAACTTAACACTGGCCACATCCTTAAGTAGCTTACGGAGCAGCGACTGTGTTAGGCTGAGTGCCAAAATCCACAGAACTAAGAGAAAACCCCTCTTAGGTCTTGGATTAGGCTTTGGTTGTCTCGCCAGCCCCTTCCAGCAGTTTTTTTGCCTGCTGTTGGGCAGTTTCTGCTCCTTGTCCTGCTGGTCAGTAGGTTCTAGGTCAGGCAGCCTTCTCCAGACTCCTGAGGGTACCTGGAGTCAAAAGAGTAAAAAGTGGTCAGGTTGGGGGGTTTTTTTTCCTGTTTTGGAAAACATTGGTTTGCATGTGCTTTTTTATCTGCGTAAAAATTCACGTACACAGAATATTGCAGATTAATGGCAAACTGAATTAAAACTTGCTTAAAGAAAATGGACAATTGTGTGTGAGGGGACATGCTTGAATGCAGTCTTGTTTTTATCTTGAGTGAATGTTAGAAGGCAGAGCAATAGATGGAATTAAGGCTTTTCTGTGCCAATAGTGGGCTGGTCAGTTGCTGGTCTCTGTCTTGAGACCAAATAACTGTATTTATATATAAGACATGTAGATGGCAACTATCAGTCATCAGTTAGCTGCAAGTAACTGCTTTTCTCCTGGTCTCCCAACATAAGATCAACCTGAGTCTAACAGGAAACAGTCAGAATAGTTGCTACGTTTCTTGTTTCCTTGCTGGTTTGGATCTTTGCCCTATTTACCTTGTTCTCTGTATGACAGTAGCAAGTCTTCGGGGAAGAATAAAAGAAACCAAAGCATGAAACACTCTTTCCCTGCTGTCAGGACTTTAATCTTCTTGAGAAGATTGTTTCCACACCATCCTGGATAACAGTCCTGATGGATCCACCTGCTTGGAGCCTATTCCTGTTTTTTTAAGCTCACATTAGCTCTGGCCTCCCCAGTTTCCTGTGGTAGCACAGTGAGTGCCATGACTTAGTCATGATCGATGTAGAAAAGAACTTGATGTTATTCACTCTTGTTTTCAGGGACTCTGTTCAAGATACAGGGGGCCTAATGTTCGAAGGTGTAGCTCTCAGTGAGTTTTGTTTGTGTGAGCTAACGTTTGTGAAATTTAATCTCTGCGAGCACAATTATTCACCGCCTTGTATCCTCTGTAGTCATTTGCCAGGTATAAAATGTAAATAATTCCAAAAGACAGGAGAGGCCATGAAGAAATAGCATTCATAACTTAATTGCATAAGTTTAACTGGTTGCCCAAGATATGACGCAGTAAGAAATTAAATTTGAGCTTTTCTCAAAGGCATATCCTGTTCAGTAGATCTTGAAAAGGACCCCATTTCAGTCTCCTGAAGAGAATATAGAAAGGTGCAACTAAGTAGCTGGGTGCCAGAGAGACCCCACATGATTTTCCCATACATCTCATGCACGGAGGCAGGAGCCAAACAAAACAAACCCCACAAATCCCACAATCCCCACCCGATAAAATCCGCTTGGGATGACAGTAAAGCAGTGGGAAGAGCAAGCGCCATGCTGCTCCCCCGTGACCTTGCCAGACCACCTAATCTCCAAGGCCGGGTGTAACGGGATGGTTTTGCCTCTTCCCTGTAGGTGGTAGCCATATCCGATCATCGGCCCCACGGGACAGAGAAGCTGCAGCCCTACCAGGGTGACCTCCTCCAGGTGCTGTACAGCGAAGACGAGGTGCGGGGCTTGGGCCACCTGCAGAGCAGGCAGCGGGGACCCTGTCCCACCAAGGGCACTGCCCAGCATGGTAAGTCCCCAGAAGTGGCTTTATTCCTCTGTGGCTTCATAACATTTTTGGATATTGCAGTCTTCCTGTTTGCAGCGAAGCAGGCACTTTGTTATGTACCTGAAGGATACTTCTGTGCTTAAAATGTCCGGTGGAATTAATGAGATATAACGACTGTGGCATTGCATATTTCTCGCTTTAATCAGAGTCATAAATTCACTTTATTCAGAGTTGTAAATGCTCCCTTTCCAAAGGCTGACAATATTTTAGAGATGATAGATTGCGAATCACCGAGTTTGCTTGAGTCATCTTATTGTATAGGATCCCTGTTCAGTTGCTTAGAACTTGCCAGAACACAATTGTTTGGGATGGAATTTTAGATTCTGGATGTCAGCCACAGACCTGATTTTGTTTTTTCAACCAAAACTTGTTCAGCATATTTGTGAGAACCCGTGAAGGAAAAATAGAGTTTGCCAAGGCAAAACCAAGGAAATGAGTAAACATAAATAGACTGGTCATTCAGCTCCTTCAGCGCTGGTGTGTTATGTTTGGAAGGTCAAAGATGGAGCATGTCCATGCAGTTTGGCAAGGTGTGGCCTTTTAATCAAAAATGCATCTTTTGCTGCTTTCCCTTGAAAAACCACCCACATGCAGTCAAGTCATAAGCCTTTGAAAAAATCCCATATGGCACGTGTTCGGTAGAGACATTGGACATTGAGCTGTTAAAAGGTGCTAAATCTGTAAAGCATGTTCTTCACACCACCGCTCTGCAACTACACTGCTCATAAGCCATCCCATTTAAACACAGACCAGACAAGAGCAGGACCTGGGAAACTGGGAAGGAACAAACTGAGCTTGGGACCATAGGGAAAGATCTCAAACTGGGCCTGGAGCCAAGAAATGGCTGAACGAAGAGCTGGGGCTTTGGGGCTGGAGCAGGGAGAGGCGGAGGAGTGGCTGGCACCAGCTGTGGGGTAGTGGGTGGCAGAGTGTCAGCAGAAGAGAAAGGAGGGACTGCTGGTCTCTGGTGTTAGGGGCAACAAGAGATAAAGGGTGACAGATAGGTGCGAACTGGAGAAAAGATGTAGGAATCCAAAAAGAAGAGCAGAAAAGGGGGAAATGGTTCTCATAGGGGGAGAAAGGGAAGCGATCGGGCAAAGAAACTGGGATGCTGAACGGGGGAGAGGGAGAAACTAAGTTGAAATTACAACAAAAAATAAAACAAAAAGGAATGACTGAGGAGTGGAAGGAGGGCACGAGAACAGGACAGGACAAACTCACCAGGAACATCTGGACAAGACAAGACAGCTGCTGCAGGGCTGCCTAAGCTTGTGCAGCATGGCAAGGTTGTTTATCGGATCGCTGTTCCTCAAAGCACAGAAGGCGTCTCCTGCAATAGCTCCCTAAGGTCTGTCCGTCACTGCCAGCAGACTCCTCAGTGACGCTCATCACCTCGCACAGCCGATGGATCCCCCTTTTCTGGGTGCCTGCTTCACACCTCCGACTGCAGCACCTGGGAGGGCTCAGTTCCTGCTGCTGCACAAAAACCTGTGCCTTGACTAGGAACAGTGCTGCATCCTCCTCAAGCCTCAGAGAAACTGGATCCCAGGAACTTCTGATCTTAAACTCAGTACCTACCTCTGTTTGCCCGGCATAAGTCCTTGTCCTTCAGGAGGTGATGAAGCTGTTTTTTTAAAACATTTGTGCAGATTATGACCACGGTGATCACAATACAGAAGAGCCCGTGAAAATATGAATAGTTTTGTCCTCAGAGGATTCACTGGTGGGGAAATTAAGTATAGGACTGTGCACTGAGAAGTGAAAGCTAAGGATGAACAACAGCTTTCTGAATGAACAATGTCTATATGAGTGAAGCAGAAAGTCTGTAAAAATGGTTTCTGGTCACAAATTAGAGACCGAATCTCAATGTCTAGATCCTTGGGGGCGATGAAATAACTTTGATCCAGTTCTGGTGTTTCATAGCTTTTGAGTGCCTGACTTTACAGATTTAGCATTTTAAGAGGAGGAAGGTAGAAGTGTTTGCAAATATTTGTATGAAAATAAAAACAGCTCTTTATTATTACATGCTGCAGTGTCCGGTTTCAGTATGCACTCTATTAATAATACCTACGCTGAGAATAGGGTGCCATGAGAGAGTCCAGAAAGGTTTTTCCAGCTGTTTCTCAACAGCTGGAAAGCCAACATAATGTGATATGAAGTGAGGTATATATATGGATATGTATCATCTATTTTCATTAATCTCTGTACCAATGTGACCTCCACATAAATTTCACCCTTTGAAAACATCCTTCAACTTTCTTACTGGAAGTAGTTGTGCCTGTAGAGTTTTCCATGCTTACTCCATAGACAAGTACTGTTAAATATTAAAGTTACTTTAGATTTGGTAAAATCCAACTTGAAATCAGGGTAATAGAGTGAACAGTTTGGTTTCCAGAGTAAGTGAAAAATGTGTAAACAAGAGCATAGATGAGGCCATCAGCACATTTATTTACTCAGTTTTGTACCAAGTTTTTGTACAAGCACTCATCTTGGAAACATAGGGCAAGTCAGAGTAACAGATGTGGAGCAACCCTTGTCCCAGGCTTGGGCATCCATAGCACCTTCTGGAAATGGAATTCACACCGCAGCCAGCCACCACTGTCCTGAGGAGCACTTAGGAACCTGAAGCCATGAGGACTTACTTTTGCTTAGATATTTTGCTAAAAGTTTGCCAGAACATTTTCTATATCTAATAAGAAGAGCGATAGGCTGAAGGGAAGAATCAGAAAATATAAGAGCAAACAAAACAAAAGAAAAGAAAACACAAAAAAAAGAAAAAAAAAAAAGAAATAATGGACATTAGCCAAAGCACTGATGCCTGCAGCCACTTGCTGAATACTGTTAGTACCTAATATGCAAGATGAGAGGAGGTAATTGAATTAAACTTTGACGTGAGGTATACAGTTAGGTACCTAATGGAATTACTGGCAGGGGTGGGAGCGGGAAGAGAGAGGCTGGTTAAGATATTTATCATGGCCAAATATTGCCCCCAGAAGGAGAAGGCAGTTCTGATTGCTAACTCATGCCTGAGACAGCACTACAAGCAGCACCTTGGCTATTTCTGATGTTTGCTGTCATTATTTATATTCCATTGGTCACAGCTGTTGTGAATCATATGCTATCCTTTGTCTTGGTGAATCTTAGTGTTTCTGTAGATCCTTGCTCTTCGCTTACCTGAATATCCTTTCAAAAAAACAGCAGACAACCAAAAATGGCAAGGAACAGAAAGAAAGGGAAAAAAAAGAGAGATGTCCACATTCCCACAGCCAAATGGGAGAATTCGGCTCCATGAAAAAAATCTGGCATTCCTCACTCATTTATTTCCTTGGTACAACTAGCAGGAATGTCAGTGAGCATTTATCCATAGATAAGTTACCGGCTGAGCGCTCACGTGTAAATGAAAGGTAACCTGCAGGTTTGAGGACAGCAGAGAGAGGTGCCACTCAGCCACAGGCAGACAGAAAGGTTGAAATCCCTCCCTGTGATGGGGTGGATGTAGCACACATCTCTGCCCAGGTAAGAATAACTCCCCAGGGCAATGCAGAAAGGAGAATGATCTCCTAGGCAGGACAGACCTGGCAGCGGGGGCTCCAAGACACACAAAAACTGCATTACCCAACCTCTGCTGAGGAGTAGCAGATGGGACCGCTTTTTGTATATACATACACAGGAGTGTTCACAGCGCGGGAAGGGCTCCCACTTAGCTTGGTCTGCTAAGGACGGTTCACAATCTCATTTGAAAAGTCTAGGAGCAAGCAGTTGAGTGACTTTCCAGAATGAATGACTTAAGCAATTCCAAAAATCACTTATTTTGACATCATAGTAGATGATCATAATAAAGAAACTTCTGCACTTTTGGCTATAATCAAATCTAGCAGGACTATAACCTGAATCTGGGCTCTCTTCATATCTGGGTTTAAAGGCATGGAAGGAGGCTTTTAATACAAGCTTTGCCAATGGGATAATTACTGATAATGCCATGTTTCTTATGCTTTGCAGTGGGAATTACTGAACGAGAGTCATCCAAGTCCTGTAACCGCCTGTTGGATGGAAAATCTTTGGTAAGTAAATACTTACTTACCAAAGTAAGCAAGACCAACTACCACTGTCTGATGCATCTTAAAACCTAGTACCTGTCAGCATGTCCCGCATTAACAGCATGTCAGTCTGTCACAGTAAGTGCAGATTTCACAGTCTTTGTTAAGGCTTTGAGACAGGATTTATGCCAGAGGATCCTTAGCTGGGAGCAGGGACTGGCACAGGACAGCTGCCCCTCAGGGAACCGGGAAGGGTTGTGGGATGGAAACAGGCAGGCTCCCATTCTGGATGCTCAGCCACCTGCAAGAGCTGAGAGGAATTAGCCTCTTGTTTCTCAAGGAATTTCACAAATTGGGAAGAAATTAATTTCTAAAGTGGAACAAGCATTAAATAATTCATATTCTCCAGAATGCCAACCTGACATGATAATCAGATCAATCAAAAATGTCAATAAATAGTTGATGGGAAAATCATCATACAAAACCTCAAAATTTGTTCTGTAATAGAGAGAAAAAATGTTTTGGTTAAAAATGGCTCAGCTTTACTAAAACATTTTACCTCCCTTCTTTTTCTTACCAAAAAATATTTTATAAAAACCAGATTTTCAAACAGAAAATAGTCCTTTGAAAAGTTTCTGACCAACACCAGACCATGCTGTAGAAACTTCATGGCTTCAAATGCTCTTCTGGATGGCTGCAACATACTTGCTAGCTGGTAGCTGGGCTACACTTGAGAAAAATGACTATACAATATTGAAGGATGGTCAAAATTAATGGTATTCAGTGTAATGAAGCTAGTTGCACGTACCAATAATCAATACAGTTAAGTTTCAAAGGATGCTTGCAAAAGTGATTTCAAACATCTTTAAGTCTTGGGATACTTGCAGAGCACACCTAAACGTGTCCAGTCTCAGATTAATCCCAGGGGAAATGGCCCTAGACAGCTTAAGACCAGTTACAGTAGTGACAATAACATAAAGAAATTTTTCAGTATTGCCAGTAAAATCAGTAAGTGTGTTTATTCCCTGAAATGATGAGAGCACGTCACAATTTTTTACTTTTTTTCCTATTTCTGGGCAACCCTCACTTTAGCTTACCATCTTGGAGGATATGCCAGTCTCAGCAGCCTGTTTATGTGAAAACGTGCCTCCGTTCTGGTGGGCAATTTATGATCAAATAAGACAAGGAGGAAGTCAATGATTAGGCACTTGTGGTGTCATGGCAGAACTGGGGCATGAATCAGGGCCCCCCACACCACAGAGCAGCACCCAGCAAAACGGGGAAGCATTTCTGAATGCTGAAGAAATGGTGATGGCTGGGACAGCTCCTTCCCAGCCAGCAGTAGAGGCAGCCTGTGAAGAGCTGCAAGAGGCAGGCTGCTCAGTCCGCACAAAGCCTCCTCTCCTCGGGAAGCCAGATGTAGAAACTAGGGAATAAAAATTTCTGCAAGCCTCTCTCCTTCGACAGGAGATGTTGTTCTTGATCATACAAGCTCTGTGCTGAGCTCAGTGAGACCGTTCACGTGAGCAATTGATGTTTTTGTGGATAAGAGTTGGACAGACTGTCCAAATCCTTAACCTGCTTTCTCTTGTTAAGAGATTTACAGTATTTATTGATTTTCCTAAAACAGCCTTTTTTCTCAGACAAACCTGGGGTCCCTACTCCTCAGTGGCATTTCCTAACGATGTGCTTTTTCATCCTGCAGATTCCACCATCGCCAGTTGCCCATATCACAGTGAAAGCGGTGGCTGTCACAGGCTCACCCACAGGCAACAGCACTTCTACGGAAGAGTAAGTCCTTTCCCACCTCTCCAGCCAAGCCTGGGGGGCTGCACATGGGGCGCTGCCAGGCAGGGAAGGGGACAGGGCACCTCCACCACAGGTCACCCACTCAGCAGAAACACAAAGAGGTGCTCAGCTGCAGTTCTACTCTGAATTGGAGCCGTAAAACCTTGGTGATTTACAGTAAAGCCATGCCACTTGCTTCCCAAAGGCAGGGAGACACCAGCTAAAGGACATGCTGATTATACTGTCACCCATAGCCATTTATACAACTGCCCTGGTGCCAGTTACAGCTGTGTTTTATCACTAGAAAAAAAAGCATCTAAATTAAAAATTTAAGTATTTTCCCCCTAAGAAGCTGCATGGTTTAACCCCAGCCAGCAGCTAAGCACCATGCAGCCGCTCACTCCCTTCCCCCTCACCCAGTGGGATGGGGGAGAGAACTGGGGAAAAAAAAAGTAAAACCCATGGGTTGAGATAAGAACAGTGTAATAGAACAGAAAGGAAGAAAATAATAATGATAATAATAACAATAATAAAATGACAATAATAATAAAAGGGTTGGAATATACAAAACAAGTGATGCACAATGCAAATGCTCACCACTCACCGACCGATGCCCAGTTGGTTCCCAAGCAGTAATCCGGACCCTCCAGCCAACTCCCCCCAGTTTATATACTGGACATGATGTCATATGGTATGGAATACCCCTTTGGCCAGTTTGGGTCAGCTGCCCTGGCTGCGTCCCCTCCCAACTTCTTGTGCCCCTCCAGCCTTCTTGCTGGCTGAGCATGAGAAGCTGAAAAATCCTTGACTTAGTTAGTTGAAACATTACTTAGCAACAACTGAAAACATCAGTGTGTTATCAACATTCTTCTCATACCCAACCCAAAACATAGCACTATACCAGCTCCTAGAAAGAACATTAACTCTATCCCAGCCAAAACCAGGACAGAGTCTATAATATTTGCCCTAAGGCAGCTTAGAAAATGTAATTAAATATTTTTTTAAAAAAGCTTCATTGCCTTTAAGTGTAATTACAGAACAGCTTGACCACAGTACAAACGCACTCATCAGTAGGCAGTTAACCCAGACGCAGATCTGGGTGATATTTGGGATGCCGCCATTGCCACCTGAGGGACAGTAGCAAGCTCATTGTCACAGGGTCCTCGCACAGCGTACACAGAGACGTAAGTCCCCCTCGGCGGGTGTAAGCCAGCTCGGCCCCCTCGGCCAGGTGGAGCTCCCCCCGCCTGGGCGCTGCCACATCGTCCCGGGGCTTTGGCAGAAGGGCCCAGCTCTGCCCCTGGGCCACCCACCCGCTTCTCGTCTGGTGGCAAGTGCTACAGAGGGTGCACTTCGTAGCGGTCCCACTTGTAGCCCATCGCCTTGTGTGAGCGTTCACTCTGACAGAAGAAGGAAAGGAGGGCACCGAGCAGAGCAGGGGCAGCTGTAGCATCCAAGCCCACCGCCCCGCACAACCCCTGCTCATCCCAGACTTGCCAGTCCCAGGCGCAGGTGAGGCACGGACATACCTTTGCAACCAGGCAGCCCTTGGTTTTCAGTGGCCAGTCACCATAAGCAGGGAAGGGCCACGGAGGCAAATGCTTTGCTCATCTCTGCTCTATTTGCTAGCCACAGGCAGCGCTGGAGGAAGACGGCGGAGTACGACCTGGCCCTGCCACAGGGAGCAGAAGCTTCCCTACCGCTAACGGGAGGCAACCTGTGCGGGACACCCAGCCTCCTGAGGAAGATGTGGATGAAGCACAAGAAGAAGTCAGAGTACCTGGGGGCAACAAACAGTGCCTTTGAGGCGGACTGATAAGGCTCAGCAACACTTGGGAAGACCTTTAGCCAGGACAAGGTGCTCTAGGATCAATGAGGGAACAGACACAGCACGGCTCATCCAGGAAAACAATATCCTTTTTATTACTTGATGCTATTGCCTCAGAGCGGTGGGAGAAAGGCTAACTAGGGTAAAAATGGTGAACATGATGCAACTCACTGGCCTTTCTTTGTTGCAATACACTAAAATCCCACTAGATTTATGTCTTGACTCAACGATGCTGAAACTGCTGCTGGCCCATTCACCATTTTACACGTCCTGTCTGAATCAGCTCGGACTTGCAACAAGAACAGCCTACCAAGCAGTTTGTGTATTCCTGCAAGGCAACAGATCGATTAGAGTGCCATTAAATCCCAAGGGTCTGCTCATTGTGTACCACTGCTTGTCTTCTTCCCCCTCTCATATCATGAGATAAAAATCACAGCTTACAATATGCTATTTGAATGACACATGCTAAACATCTTTTATTCTTCAGTGTTCATGTTTCAAGACAGGAGTAAAAGATGCAAAAATTTTAAAAGAAGGGGTCAGAACTGAGCAAGTTTGCAAACACCGTTTACCAAACTTTGCTACATGACAAGCGATTGGTGTTTCAAAGTGTCCTGACAGATCAAACTATGAGCAACTGGATAACCTCAAGAAATACTTTCTTCCATAGAACCTCCTTATATGTTAAGTGGTAGTCAGCAACTTACTCTCTACCCATGTGGTTCGGGATATTTCACTAAGCGCACAAAATGCTAGGAAGAAAGAAAATATATAAATGGTGCAACTAGGTGACTAAACATGAGATATTTGCATATAGGAGACCTGTGCTTATGAATACATGGATTTAATGGAAGTCACTCAAATTTTTTTTTCAATTTAGAAATTGCTGGTCATGGCCTCTTGGGTTTTCCTCTCAAAAAAAAAAAAAAAGGTTTTACAAAAAAGGTTTCACCAGTGTTGTAGACAATAGTATATACTGTTGTGAACAGTATTTGCCTACTTGCCTCATATGAGTGCTCCCCTGGTTATTAGACTCTTGTTTGCCTAAATACAGAACTTGAAATATAAAATTGGAGAAAGTGTATCTCCTGTTGCTCATAGCAATGACAATCTTCTCTAATCTAACTGCCAGTGGTCTAAAACATAAATGAAAATTAAAGGTCTTACTCTATGGCAGAGGCAGAGGAAAGAAGCTCCCATCTGAAACTTGCTTGCCTGCAGCCAGTGTAGTAAAACACACCGAGAGGCCGTCACACACAGTGCCACGGTACCGAGGTGAGGAGGCTCCAGAGCCATGAACCCACCGAAGGGCTGAACCCTATGTTGGCAGCGTAAACAGCGGTTACAGCTCCTTCCCCTCCTACCACAACCTCCCAGGCAACTTCTGCACTTGGGGTACCTGCTGACTTCATCCACTGCTTGTGTTAAGGTCATCTTCAACCTGGACTTAGAAAAAAAGCATATTCAGAATTTGTCTTACAGCACAGGAGTGAGGGAGCCTTGGATAACAGCCTGCGGAGCTGCAGGCTCGGGCAGTTATCCCCGGTCAGGGGTCACCAGCTCAGAAGTACCACCTAGTCGGGAGGGAAAGGCTGCTAAAGCAGCCAGGTCCTCTGGCTTTGGGGTGAGCGGGTTGGAGCAGCACACAGGAAAGCTTCGTGGCTTGACAACTTGAGCAACCAAAGTCTGTGGGATAGGAAAGCAGCTGGAAAAACCCAGTAGCTTTACAGAGCAAATGTCCCTGGTAGCTCTGAGGAGGACAGCAGGGGACACCTATGTGGGGCTGGATGTCCTGGGGAAGGCAGTAGGATAGGGATGGAAGTTCTCGTTTAAAAAGGTACTATGGCTTTTCATACGGCCAGGGCCAACTCAGTCCAGAGTCTGCCAAGGAGGGGAGAGGCACTAGACCTTCATAAAATACCTCTATCAGCCCTCACATTCAGTTGTCAATCACTGCTTCAGTCACAGGCTTCTCCTTCAGAGGTGCTCAACAGCTCACAGAGGACAGCCTTGCAGCTAGAAGTCACACAGACTCTCCCTTCCTCCTTACCAACGGCAAAATTCCTTCTCTGGCCCAGCAGCCTGACAGAGGGATGATTTGCTCTCCTGCTTTTCTTTCTTCCTCCTGGGAAAGAAGGACAACATAGCTCCTTGTAACCATGGACTGAAAGGCCCCGGCTGCTGGCAAGGCAAGGAGAAGAGGTGATGGTGGCCCGGTATTGACTGATGCCTGCTGAAGGCTGCACACCTGAACAGCACCAGAGTGCGTTTCTCACAGGGGTCCACCCCACCTTTAAGTTAGAGCCTGACACATTGCCCCCGTGTGATAGCCTGGATGGACACTGTGACCCTGCCAACATCAGGTCCTCCATGACTGAACCAAGCTGGAGCCTTGGCCAAGATTTTCCTGAAATGTCTTTTACAAATATCACCAACCACACTACACCCCCTTCCCCAGCCCATAGAAATCCTGCCAGAAGCCTTAGCCTTGTAGGCACATGCTATTTTTACACATATAGGTAAACTTAGTAACTGCAGTGGGACTACTCTCTTGCACAGCAATGCATACACTCAAGGAGTAAGGAGAATAACAATCACCTGTTCCCTTTTTTGGTCTCATTCCCTAAACAAAGCAAAAATAAAGAAGATGGACAGACACTGGGAAAAGTCCACTTGCTGCATTTGGGGTAATTAAGACAGTGAGCATTTGTGGTACCTGTTCTTGTAGCTAATGTGACCCATAGAGCACCCAACACACAGTCCAGGGCAGCAAGAGTTTTGTCTGTTGAGAAAGCTGTATTGTAGTATTTCATTTGTTATTTAATAGCTTTAAGCAGTATGAGGATGGAGGAGAAGAGATTATTAATGTTTCTACCTAATAATTGCTGTATCTTGAAATGTGTATTTATGGTTTTCTTATTTATCTAATTTATAATTTGGACCTACAAGAGAAGGAGACATTTACAAGAAGTGTATTTAATTTCTCTGTATTCCAGGAACTGCTGTGGAGATTTCTTGTATTGTAGTAGATACTTACTTTATTCGTTCAAATAAAATATGTCCTATTCATATAAAACAATAAAAGAAACAAGTAGCATGTGGTAACATATGGGTTTCAGTGACTTCAAAGCTTTTGGGAAACATTTAGTGGAAAGTAAAGGCAGGCTTTATGATACTGAAGAACATGAACACCTGATGGCAAAGAAACGAAATTTTGCTCCCCACAGGGAGAGCCTGGAAGTGTATGTTTGTGAGCAGCTGCACTGTTTTATGGGTGGTAGAATGATTATTTATTGTCAGATATTCAGAGAAAAGCCCTGGCACTGCCAGCAGTTAGACATTAGATACAGTTTTACACACCTGACCTCAAGCGCATTATGGACACGATGTTTAGTCTCACTGTGTCCTTGGGAGGTGAGCAGCATCACCTCCTTCCCATCAAATAAAAGCACCAAGACAGAGACTCCTCAAGGGTAGTTAAGGCTCTGGTAGAGAATAAAACCAAGTGCTTCCCATCTTCAGTCTTACCAGTTGACAACAAAGTCACTTAACTTACCTCAAACACACCACCGTCTTTGGAGACCCCATGCTCGACCAAGGCCCAACCTGAGGTGGGTCACACAGGGACACAGGAGCCCAGGCTAGGGGAGCTGACTCACGACTGCAAAGGGAAAGACTTTAAGACACAAAGAAAGAAAACATATGGTGTTGGCATCCTTCACCAACCTGGGCTTTGGAAAGCCCATCCATTGGAGGATGGCTTGTCCTCATGTCTGCCGCACAGCCTGTACCCCACGCAGCTCTGGTGAAAAGGTGCCACATTTCTGGTCTTTCCATTACAGACAGTGTCTACATTTAAAATGAGCAACCAGGGAGTGTCCTCTCGGTGAGTGTCCACACCGCAGTACTTGGCACAGATTTTTTCCGGGATGTGGGGTAACAGCCTAGCCTCTGCTGGGAACTCCTCTGCAAATACCCAACCCTTAGTGATGTGTTAAAAATATCAGCATTAGTACGGAAGAGAATTTGGATATGCAATACATTTTCCAGTTGAAAATGTACAGAAAGCAATGCTGGGTTGACTCCAGGGCACTGTCAGAAAAATGTGAAATAGTGATTAAAAAAATAAGTGAACATTTTTCCATCAAAGACAGAAAAGAAGTTAACTGTGCAGCTGAAAGCATCATCTCTGGCACTGCCTGATACATGCATATTGTCATACTTTATAACACCTGTGAGAAGATGCATTTTTCAGACGTGTTTCATGTCATTTTACAATTTTGGGTTCCCCGGAACTAGAGACTAGAGACTAGGCACCGACCTGACTGAAATAGATGGCACGATGACACTCCATCACCCTTACAGTAATTTACATTTCATTTCCAAAAAAGGTTTCTAATTTCTTCTCACCATTTCAAAACATCTTTGTGATAGAGCTACTCATTAAAATATCCATCATTACTTTGCATACCACTTCATTTAAATAAACTGTAGTGAATTTAAAGCTAGGCTACTATACAAAATAATTCCTACTGATGCATGAAAAAAAAAAATCTCAGATATGCTTTGCCTGCCTTTCTTCCCCTTTTGCTCTCACTTTACTGATCTTATAGCAAACAGGCTTGCCAGAAGAGTTAATCACAGACACATCACTGTTTGGGGGAATACCACACACTTTTTACAGAAAACATTTTTACCTCGAACATTGGCATCTGCAGAATAATTTCACATCTGAGAGCTACCCAGCAAGAAAAGTTGCAGTATAAAGACTTCCACACACAAAGAAAAAGGAAACAAGTCAGATTTATCAGCTGAAACTCTGTATGTGAACTCTACAAACAATGCAGGTGTCAAATACCCATCAGCATTTTATGAGAGATTTTTAAAATCTCAGCATTAACTCAATAGATTATTCATGAGTAAGCAGCTCGACCCTACGTGGTATTGAAAACCTT
Organism: Buteo buteo; assembly: GCF_964188355.1. NCBI lineage: Eukaryota > Metazoa > Chordata > Aves > Accipitriformes > Accipitridae > Buteo > Buteo buteo. Next base: position 40,660,771 of record NC_134173.1, read on the forward strand.
TTTTTTAAGTTGCAGAACTGTTATTTAAATGAATGGGCACACAGGTCACTAAAATAAAGAGTGAAGCATTTCGAAGGAAAAAAGAGAGTTGAATATTTAATAATGTTAGATGAAGGTCAAGAAAAAACAAGCAGCTGAGCTCAAAGGGACAGCTCAGGACGAAATGGAAGCATGTGTGAAAGATGTCCCCTCTTCTCAGCCATCAAGTTGGATTCACTACAAAAAAAGGCATCATTTTTAACACCCCTATTAATAAGCCCCATGGAGCAGCCAAGGGCCCCAGAGCTGACCCAAAGGCAGGAGATCAGCGCAGACACTGGCTGGCAGCCCCAGTCCCAGGGGTTTCACCCCATCAGACCTCCCACCCTGCAGATTCACCTGCCCTAACAGTTCGCTCTGCTTTATTTTAGACCAACATTTTCCTACTGCGCCGTCATGGTTTGCATAGCAGTGAAATAGCAAGAGGCAGCACAAAATCTATTTGCTTGACGCTCCCTTTTTTGGGGAGGGGGGGTGCACCGGACCATAAAGCAGAAGAGACATGCAAAGGGCCCCGCAGAGTGCACGGTCCTTCCCCCACCACTGACGAGGCACTTTTCGGTGAAGCGAGCCCCGGTGCAGCCGTGCTGGGGGCTGACGCTGCGAAACCAGCCGCTCCGCCGAGGCGTTGTCTGCTGCTGCGCTGTGCCAGCAAAAGCAAGGGTGGGGTTCAGGAAGCAACAGCATCCCCATCAAAACAGTTGTCCGAGTAACAAGGACCACTAAACACACAGCAAAAGCTTCTGAAGTTACAGGCTACTTTAGCCTGGGAGTGCAGTGACAAGCCGAGCAAGACTGTATTTAACTGCTAGACTGCACAAGAAGTCCTGCAAGTGATTTTTTCTAATAAACACATTAACCTTTCCCATGAAAACTGCAACCCTGTAACTTCTTTATAACTCTGTCCCAGAGCCCTCGTGATACTGGGTATCTGACATTTGTCCTTGTACGTTAGGATGCAAGCAGCTTTTTCAATCCAATTTGAAACAAGTTCCATAAAGATTATCTATAATGAGCCCTCATAAGTGGGGTTCATCAACACTCAGAGTCTTGCAATGTCTATTCTTTCAATCACAATGGTAACATCAAAAATCCAAGCTTGGCTAATCACTTTTTAAATTGTTTACATTATAAATAGAAATATCAAGTTATTTAGCTGACCACTATATGCTCGAGGTGGGTTAACCCATTAGTGGAAGAGATGCAAATATTCTAGGAGAAAAGAAAATAATATGAAATAAGCCTCTGATCATTTTCCTCCATGGACAGACCTTTTGACGCAGAAAGCACCAGCAGCGGGCACATGGGGCTCCTGTGCCTCAGTGCACTAGCCACACACAGCAAAGGCAGAGGTCTATGAAAAGCTGCCGTGGGGTAGGCAAGGATGTGAACACACGATGCTGTCATCCAGCCCGGGGTTTTGCAAGGAAGCGTGTATTTTGTGACGGTTGCACGCACCTCAGCTGACACCCGACTGACACAGACTAAGGTAGTTTTTCCTTTTGCAGCCAGGCACAACTCCCTGACCAGACATCGGGTCTCCAAGTGGAAAGCAGAGATGCTCAGTAACTCTGTGGTGCCTCAGGTGATCCCCTTTCTTCCCTGACCTTTGCCACCTAAAGAAATGAGTCAAACTCTACCAGCGTGACAGAGGTGTCACCCCACATGTGCAAAACAGCTACGGTCTGTTGGTATTGCCACCACTCCGGCACCTGTTCTGCCCCACGTCAATCCTCCCTGCAGGCAAGGAGTGGGAACAAGCCATGGAGCAGCTTGCCGGGGACCCCAAGGACCGGGAGGGCTCAGCGCAGGCTGCCTTCCTCCCTGGCCGGCAGCATTCCCGGCCGTGCCGCAGCCAGCCCCGCATCCCTCCTCGTACCAGGGAGGACGTGCCTGTGCAGCGCTCACGCGTCCATCGGTGCGACCATGCAGAACAGGGTCTGGCCCCATTTGCATAGAGCCACGGCAGCTGGACACAGCAAGGGCCTCTCTGCAGACCATCGCCTCAGCTTCAGCTTCCAGGGTTAAAAATACCTTCTTACTGCGTGTGATCCCTGCTGGGCTGGAGACACGTGTAATGAAAGCTCAGCCAGGGTGTTCAGCAGAGACGGAAACCAGAAACCTTCTGAATCCAAAAAGATGGGTGTCAGCAGCCTCAGCCCCCACAGAGGGTCAATAAAATCCCTCCTCACCTGGTCCAGCCACTAAATCAGGTGCCAGCGTCTCCGTGCAGATAGCACAGTAAGGAGGAAGACTGTTTGTTCAGGCTGATAATGACCTTTCTGCAAAAGCAAGAGAAATAGCTTATTCACACAACTCTCGCTTTTCAGCGTGACCGGCTGGCTTACACCAGCCTCGCCACTGCACAACAGCCCCTAGCAAGTGTCCAAAGTATTGTATGAATTACCAGTGCAACCATCGCACGCCAACATCGTACTGACACAGAGCACAGCTTTGAGACCAGGTCAGCTTCACGCAGATTTGCTCAGCTCTACAATATAACACTACATTTCAGCAGGGAGAAGAGGTCTCCACCTATAGCTGCTGACGCCCACAGGAGCCTTCAGGTCACCCCACAGGGCTGCCCACATCCATACCAACTTTTGGGAGTGCATCACCCCCAGAAAGCCTGCAAGGATGTGGGAGGGTGCTGGATGCTCTGCCCAGAGGGTGGGAAATCCCTGCCCTTCCTGGGTGTCCTCTAACAGAGAAGAGAGGCAAGCAACCACCCAGGTATGCACAGGTAAATGCTGCTTTACCCAGACAAGGGCTCCATCTTCACATCTCTGCCTATGTCACCGGTTAACCTGGCTGGCACCATCACCTTCTGACTCATAGGTGGCTGCACTTTTATTAGGAGAGCGTTGGTATTAGCAGGCTTGCAAATTGCTGTTCTGCAAGACATTTAAAGGCTCAACAAAAGCAGACTTCAACAAAATAAAAATATACTCCAGCTAATCCAAGTCCCTAAAAATAGGGTAGAAAAATTGCTGTGCTACAAGAAACCTCCTTGCCTTTATACAGTCACAGGTATGAATTGCACCACAGCCACCAAGCTGAAACCTTCAACAACGATTATTAATAGAAGATGGGGAAAAGTAAGATTCAAAATTCAGACAAAACAGGTATAAATGTTTACACACAACTCCCGATGGTCCATTGACTGCTCAATTTTCAGTAGTTCACCTGAAATGCAAAGCCAGCACATGATGCAGTCATCGAAATGCTGAAGGAGGCTCTGGCCGGTCCAGACCTCTGGGACCGTGCCTTGCCACTGTGGAAGCCTCCTCCACAGGCTCCAGGGGAGGGGGGTCACCCTCCTGCCAAAGGAGAAGCCTTGCCTTCACAAAGGGGGTCAACGGTGCAAACCTTGGCATAGTCTGCGTTTAGTTGCGCATGGTTTTGGAACTGGTACTTCTGGTACTTTCCATGAAGACCCGTATTTTTGGAAGAACCTCAAGGCAGCTGGAATGCTTCCTTTCTCCAGGATCTGACAAATGCAAAAGAGCCAAATCCTCTGCCCTCTAATCTCCTTTCTGATGCACCAGGATATACTATTTAACAGATGTTTGGGGTGAAGTTGGAGATAAAGGAGGTTATGGAGTCAGTTTTATGCAAGAGTCAGATCAGCCAATTACAGTGGTCACTTTTGTCCCTAGAAATCATCAGGTCAACAGGAAAACCCCCTTGGTAATTGTGCTGGTTTTGGCTGGGATAGTCAATTTTTTTCATAGTAGCTAGTATGGGGCTATGTTTTGGATTTGTGCTGAAAACAGTGTTGATAACACAGGGATGTTTTTGTTCCTACTGACCAGTGCTTACACAGCATCAAGGCCTTTTCTGCTTCTCACCCCACCCCACCAGCGAGGAGGCTGGGGGGGCACAAGGAGTTGGGAGGGGACACAGCTGGGACAGCTGACCCCAACTGACCCAAGGGGTATTCCAGACCATATGATGTCATGCTCAGCGTATAAACCTGGGGGAAGGAGGAGGAAGGGGGGACATTCAGAGTGACGGTGTTTGTCTTCCCAAGTAACTGTTACGCGTGATGGAGCCCTGCTTTCCTGGAGATGGCTGAACACCTGCCTGCCCATGGGAAGTGGTGAATGAATTCCTTGTTTTGCTTTGCTTGCATGTGTGGCTTTCGCTTTACCTATTAAACTGTCTTTATCTCAACCCACGAGTTTTCTCACTTTCACCCTTCTGATTCTCTCCCCCATCCCACTGTGAGGGAGGTGAGCGAGCAGCTGCGTGGTGCTTAGTTGCTGGCTAGGGTTAAACCACGACAGTAGTTCTCCCATACACACCGTGACAGATGACTCCCATGTCATCTCCTTCGCATCCAGTTGTGCTTCCAGCTGGAGGGTTGTTAGTTTAACCAGAATATTTCAGAGAGAAAGTAGCACATGCATGAAAACCCTGTAGTGGCCCTCTGTGACACAGGACAAAACAACTGCCTTAGAGATGGATGCAGGCAGCACCTAAGAGAAACAACTTCACACAATGAAGGAAACCTTCTTGCCTCACTTGCCATGCAGAGCAGTGCGTGCTGTGCACAGCCACCCAGCGGTGTGCACGTTTCCTGCTGTGGCTTGACACCCGCTCCCAAAAGACGGCGCAGGCAGGCCTGGGGGGCCAAGCTGGGGGGTGCCTGCCCTCACCCCCTCCCGGCCAGTGCTCAGAGCAACCCTGCCACCAAACCACCATCACCCGCTGCAAAAAAAGTTGCTTTATTTCCTTTTATTTACCATGAGAAAACAGCACAAAGTCCATCTTATCAGGGTAAAGGCACACAGCTCTTATCAAGTTTTACTGCATTTGATAACCAGCACAGACATGGGGACCCAGCGGACACCATACATCGGGAAACAAAAGGACTTCCCTCATACTTTGGAAATGTTGTTACGTGAAGAGACGCTGTTGATGTTTCATAAATATCCTTACAGGATAGCTGGACACACGTCACCTTATGGCACACAAGGCTGAGTAAGAAGGTGCCCCTCACGACCACGGTCACAGACGGACTGTGCAGTGACCCACGGTCAGCACGATACCTCTGGATACCAGGGTCACTCGTGTACCGCACGCTGCAGGAGGGAAAGCACACCAACCCCCCCCCACCCCCGTGTCTGTGCCCACGTGAATAGCCAGTTCTGAGGCTTGGCTATGTTATTTTTAAGTGACACAAACCTCAGCTGGTTCTCGGTGCATGGTCTGGACATGGAAACTCCTAACGAGAAATGCCATTTCACACACCGAGGCGTGATGAGGAAAACATTCCCCTTCCCCCCTGACGTTTTAACACCTTCCAGTGTCATAAGGCATCCAGTTGTAGATTTAAACCCCTTTAAAAAGTAAAAAACTAAATTTTTTCGAGTTTCCCCTGCACAGGCTCCAGGCCACGTCTGGCAGTGCCCCTGCATGCCCCTGAGCATGCCGGGACAGGCCAGGCAGCGCGGAACCGGGGCAGTGCCCGTGCCCCTCAGCTCCCCAGTTCATTTCAACCCCTCACCAGCCTTATGAACTGAAACCCTCTTTTCTCACTTGCATCAAACCCAAGCAGAGTTTTTAACACCACTGCCTGACTGCTACTGGGTATAAGGTCACAGCAAGGCATCCTGAGCAGGGCACAAGTCTGGCAACTAACCCGCCAAATGCAAGTCAGTGCTATAGGGTAAAGCATTTGAGGTGGCTGAAGGTCATTTTTTCCAAGATCTATGTTCCACCTGCTTTGCAGCTGTCATATTGCTTAAGTAAATCAATAGCTGATAGCTTTATTCATGTTCAGTAAAGAGTCAGAAAGACTTTTTGTTCTGGGGTTTTTCATAGAAGAAGAACTGAGGTCCATAATCCTTATGCTGCAATGTAATCACTTCTATCCTGCCATCACACACTTTGTAAATCAAAACATTGCAGCAAGCACTGCCTGAAAATATTCTGTCCATAGTCATTAGGCAAAAAAACCCCCTACATCTTCCAAATGATCTCTCAGAGTTCCCAAATTTAAAAAAAAAGTCAGAGGGAATGTCATGGTTTAACCCCAGCCAGCAACTAAGCACCACGCAGCCACTCACTCATTTCCCCCCCACCCAGTGGGATGGGGGAGAGAATTGGGGGGAAAAAAAGTAAAACTCGTGGGTTGAGATAAAGACAGTTTAACAGGACAGAAAGGAAGAAAATAATATTATTAATAATAATAACAATAATAATAAAAGACAATATTAATAAAAGAATTGGAATATATAAAACAAGTGATGCACAATGCAGTTGCTCACTACTTGCTGATCGATGCCCAGTTAGTTCCCGAGCAGCTATCTGCCCCACAGGCCAACTCCCCCCATTTAGATACTGGGCATGACGTCACATGATATGGAATACCCCGTTGGCCAGTTTGGGTCAGCTGCCCTGGCTGTGTCCCCTCCCAACTTCTTGTGCTCTCCCAACCTTCCTGCTGGCTGGGCATGAGAAGCTGAAAAATCCTTGACTTTAGACTAAACACTACTTAGCAACAACTGAAAACATCAGTGTGTTATCAACATTCTTCTCATACTAAATCCAAGACATAACACTATACCAGCTACTAGAAAGAAAATTAACTCTATCCCAGCCGAAACCAGGACTGGGGAAAAAAAAGTTACCAGGGTACAATGGCAAGTGCTTTGGTCCAGCCACCACCTGAACTTTAGGGGTCTGTGCATGTAGATTCAGCTTCAAACCTCATGACATCTCTCCTGAATAGGCATATCCACAGTCCTGCTGATATCAGCACTTGGTAGCCACACAGAGATGCTGGCACTCGAGAGTGCCAGTGGTCCTGCTCACTTAGCTCCAGAGATTTTAACTAAATTAGTATTATCTTTTTGTCCCATCCTACCAGACCTTGCATACTCACAATGAATTTTTCCAACATTTTTAATTATTTGCATTTTCAACTGTTCAAGCAGGGCTGGCTCCAAGCACCTTTGCAGAACACGTCTTTGCTATGAATGCAAGCAGTCTCTAGCAATAGAGTTTGAAGGAGGTAGAAGGACGGCGTAGACCAGGACTGCTGCCGACAGCTGGACCTGCTGCTGGCTTTTCCACCTGCAGAGCTGAGCTCCCACGGGGCAGGGAGGTGGGCTGGAAGGAGGGTGCTTGCGCCGCCCTTGTCACAGAGCCTGACATCGAACGGTGGGAAGTGAGAAGCTGAACACGATCAGAGGCTGCAGGAGCTTCACCCCTGAAATTGCTCTTACAACCACTAATATCCTTCAGGGCAACATTTCTTTTCTTTCTTTGCTGTTACCTGCTTATTTAAAGCTGGAAATAAGAGAAACATGTATGCTTACTCCCACCTTCCCCAAGGGTAAGGAGTGCGATGCTAACCCATGCAGGGCCAGGCTGGGTTATAAACACAGACCTCGATGAGTTCTGGGCAAACCTTTACCAGCAGGAAACATTAGATGTAAAATTACTGACAGCATCTGTCATGAGCTGAACTGAGGCTCTGAACCTAAAACCTCTTTTGAAGACGATTTCCAGAGGCAGATTCAAACTCTGCAGCTATTTACAGACACACTGCTGAGGGCCATTCACTATATGCATGAGCTGGGAACACCCCAGGTGCAAAGAAATTCCCCCCCCCCGTGTATTTATATCCGTGTTTACCACTGAGCCGCTGCTGAGGGAGGGAGTCAGATGCCACCCGCTGTCACCAAGCTCCTCAGGAGCTTTGCAGGGGGAGAAGCATCTGCTGCCAGCCAGCCCCGCACCGCAGCCAGCCCCGGCTCTCCTCCCCAGGGTCAATGCCGACGGAGCCCCTACGCCTGCTCGGACCTTTGCCGTCTCCAGCTACGCCCCAAAAGCGCAACCTTGGGCGACCCAGGCCACGTTTGCCATTTTTCCCCAGCCGGCCGGACAAAAGCAATGGAAGATGTATTACATTTTACACATTTGCCCCACGCAATTAGCAACAGGCTCTCAGTCGAGGGGCTGTATTGTCACACTCAGCTGGAGCCAGCTAAGCTGATTTGTCCGGGCTTGCAAAACTCCCCTTTCACAGGCCAGTGACTACGGTCAAAGGACAAACCGACAAGGTCCCATCTTGGCCCCAGCTGCCAAAAAGTCCACCCCCTCCACCTGGCCCTACAGGGAGGTGGGAAGCCTTGAAGGGTGCTGGGTTTCTTCCTCCCTTGGGCTCCCTGTTGGACAACTAGGTCTGTGCTGGAGGAGTTTCCAGGCTCCCTCGTTCTCCTGTCCTGGGCTGGAGGTCTCCCACCCCACTCTGGCTTGCCAAGTTGCTAAAACATCCGTGCCAGCACTGCAGGCCAGTATTTGCAAACTACACGACATACAAACGCAAGTGTAACCATTGCTTACTACTGGCCAAGGAAAAAACACTTGCACTCTGGTAAGCACCAGCAAGGGCACAAAAGGAGCATAAACTCGGCAAACACAGGATGCTCCATACCCGGTCACTGCAAGTTTGCTAAAGGAGAGGTTGTATTAACAACAACAACAAAAAAAAAAGGGGGGGGCGGGGAGGAGAAAAGAAAAAGCTCTCTCCTCTTCCCGCCAAAAATTATGCAGCAGCAGGTCCACAGAGTGTCTGCCAGATGACCCGCTTGTCACACTCATAATTGCTTCCCATCTGGTGTCTGGAGCACACAAAGCCTGGCCATTTGCCAGCGCAGGACGACGCACAAACTGGCCTACTTCTGGTGACACAGGCCCTCCAGACACCGCTGATCCGCTCGTTTCCGTATGGCTGAGGAGAACGTGGCATTCATTTGTAAATTGCCGGCGGCTGATTTATCCAGCTATTCGGGCCGCCACTCAGCCCAGCTAACGTGCTTCCCCTTTGCTGCATGGCACAGCCCAAGCCCCGGTGCTGGGGCAAGGCCTCTCCGGCACCGCGATGCCACGAGCGCACGCTTGCCAGCGTGAGAGGTAGGCAAACAAGGACGCCACTCGGCTTCAAGATGAGCACATCAAGCCAACTCATCCCTACAACTACATGCAAACGCATCCTCAACTGCTCGGATTTACAAAGGTGATTGCTTTTCCAAACTTTGTCTTTCCATCTAACATATATGCATAGCTCATTTTGTTCATATAGTTCCTACAAAGACTTTTGAGGCACGCACTTTCTGTCACTGCTTATGGGCATGGTCTTTCAATAAGCAGTTTTCTCTGGGTTTTCTTTGTCTGTTTTATGGGTTTGTTCTATTGATTTTTTTTGTTGTTTAAATTATTTCTTATTTAATGCCTACTAGTATAAGAACTTGATACCCTCAGAAAACTGAGCAAATATTTCTTAACCTATGGGATAGACCATTTTAAAGCAGAGCGCACAACATGTGCTAGAGCCTGCTCTAAAGTTCTGTTGGTTGTGCAACCACCAAACATCACTTTTACAAGGAGTGACTAAGATCCAGCAACTGGCCAATAGTCACCGAGGAAGTAAATGCTGAGTAAGCAGAGTTCTCCCTCCCCAAAAGACAGAAGCACTCTTTCCCCTCAGACTATGACACAGGACAGTCACTGACGTACGTCACTGCCAGCCAATATGCAGCCCATTCCCATCTTGCATGTGCTAAGGCCATTAACATCCATCTTCTCTGTAGTCAGAGGGTGTGATGACACAGGAAATCAGAACTCAGGTAAATAATCCAAAGGACTCTCTAAAAATAAACCCAGAGAAGAACCCCAAATTTCTGTAAAAGGTGATAGCAGGTAGACAGAATTCCCTTTGCAACAGCAACTGTATCACTGGGATCACGCAGTCCAACAGCAAGCACCATCAGAGGACTCCTGTCGGTGCTGTACCTCACAAAAAACACACACAGCAATGAAGCAGAAGAGAAAATGGAATTAAAAGAGAAAACCAAACCAACAAGACAACTTGATACTGAAGAATGCCGTAGTGCACATCTCTTACTCCAGATGGAAGCAGAAGCTGCACTACTGAGGTTTCTTCCTAATCATTAAGGTGGAATACAGTCGGTATGAGCATTCAGATTTTTACTTTACACAAAAATGTAAGATTACGTATAAGTGTCCAAAGCTCACCTGTTCTTCCAACACATCATGCTACCAGAACTACAAGGATCCTATTGTTCCCTTCAGCTGCAGGGCAAGAATCCAACCCACTCAAGGGATAAGCTGGCTGTCTCCAGGGGAAGCCACACAGACCAGTATGCTGCAGCTTCAAGAGGGACCAATCTTTTGGCTCAGCTGGCACAGAAACAGTAATCCACAGCTTCCTCATGAAAGTAAGCATTTAAGCCTGTAAAGCTTCAGCTTATCCAAGGTCAAGGAAACTTACGGAAAAAAAAAAAATTAAATGAGTGTAGCATTAGAAGACATTGGTGTATTTTCTGCCTAGGTACTGAACTTTTCTTTATCTGAATGTTTGTCACAAAACCAAATGCAAGACTCGGCTCCAGTTTCAGAATTTTTATTGTTTGCATCATGTTGGACCTCGATCACAAGTATGGTGAGTCTGTGGTCAGTTAATATCCAGTGTTAAAACCCTTATTTCATGAAGCTCGATTCTCTCACAACATTGCATCCGTCTTAGTTTGGTGCAACTCTACTAGAGTTATTCTCATGTAAAACCACAATAATAGTGGTAGGAACTGGGCTTACTCTCACCAATTGGTTCCTTAAAAGACCATTTCTTCCAAGTAAAAGGCAAACCCATAAATAAAGCTTCCAGAGTCTTCGTATAATTAAACTTAGGGGTTGTAGTTCCTTCCAAGTTTGGCTTACTGACTCTCCATCTGCTCTACTTTCTTTCACTGCACAAAGTTGACAGAAAAATGAACTAGTTACATCATTAGACTTCACTTTCATCCACCTACACTTCGCTCCGATTTCAGACATCAGCAGCCAGCCACAAGAACAAACGCTCTACAGTCAGCCCACCTTGCTTGTCCCAAGGGATGGAGAACTTCACACATGCAATAAACAAGCAGGTCTGCATGATTTTCATACAGTGGTCTGCTTATGACAGCCAGAACCCCAGCAAAGCCCCAGTAATGGACACAGTTTGCCTATACAGCTTAAAGCCAGGTGATACAAATTACCAGGATGTATTCCCAAAGAACTGGCTTGTGTTAGTCCCTCTTGTCCTTTTCCTTCAACAGATTATCTTAATTGCTTGCCGTTTATATTTTGTCACAAAATGGGGGAAAAGCAATAGATATTATCTATTGAATGCCCATGTTTCTAGCAATATAAGAGTCAAAGTCTAACACTAATTCAGATTAATACATGTTTGTGAGTACTAGTTAGAGAAAAAAAAAAAATAACACTGCACAGCTTACACTCGCATTACCTCCCAAGACCCAGAAACACATACTAAAATATCACTCCTACCCTATAAATGACAGGAAGGAATGTAAAAAAACTTTATACTAGCAGCACTCTTCATCCCTCAAATTGTCTCCTATACATAAATATTTGTGTTAAAGTTTTGAGAGACAAATACAAACTGTTAACCAAATACATGTAGGCTTACAAGTAGGTTGGGTTGAAGCATGTATTGTCAATGGACTCCATCCTGCAGTGTAACTCACTGATTCCCATGATTGCTGTTTGTCTCTGCCCAGTCCAGAAAAGGTAGGTTTCTTGCCATTTCACATGCACACATACATATATGTTGCTTTAACAAGCACCGAGTTTTTAAGTTCTCAAATAAAAGGCACTTACAGTAACCTGGTACATAGATGCTTTATTTCTGACATTAATATGGTCTGTATTGTATGTGAGATTCTCTTACATAAAAGAAAAGTTTGTAGTACAACAAAAACTAAGATAAACAAGGCATCTGTTGCACATAATGTCAAACCTTAAAACAAAAATATGGAGTAATATGTATTTAGGTTTCATGCAAGTTTGGCTGCTGCATGTACAATCTACTTATAAACTGAAAGAAATGCAAATGCACACAACATTCAAAAAGTAATAAAAGATGCCTGACATATGAAAGATTAAAACCTTCCTGCTAAAGCAACAAAGTGGGAGTTAACTAAACGATCCAACCAATACCAACACAAATTAATACTACTTACCATAAATCTATGCTTAAACTTGGTATAGGCAGTTTTGGTGATACCACTTCTACTGAAATATATCATCCAGATCCTAGATATTCATTCTGTCTTCATGTCTTATTTTATTTTTTGTGAATTAAATGCTGTCTCCAGCGTTAAATGTTGCTGTTAAATCCATTCTGGTAATGCACACCTAAATCTAGTATTGCCAAGAATTCCAATTCCCTCCTCTCAATTTTCATAGGTGAGGAGTAATCCTGGCATGATGGGTATTTTCTGATCCCTTGCTTATACAGGGTTCCCCGCCCTTAAAATTTTGATGTGAATTAAAAACTGCTAAAAATGTTTATGCCTACTACCTATCATAGCCAGGCAAATATTTAATATCAAAAAGGTCCTAAAAATAAGGATTGTATAAGCTTTGAGATGTTTTAAAAAGTTTAATAACCCATTACCTTCCTTGTGCCACTCAACATGTTAAAATTCTCCATTAATAAATTATTCTCTACCATCTTTGATATTAAAGTGATAGGAATACTTTCCACACCCTGCATAGTACTGGTTGATCTCATAAAGTTAACTAGAGAACCTGACATCATTTTTGTAATTTTACATACAGTGCATACGATGCTCGCTCTTTCCATCTCTCATAGCAGCAAGCCGATTCTGCCACTATCTGTAGCAGCACACCCGGGAGTGGAGAGGAAGAGTGTTTGAATTATAAATAACTAAAACTACAGTGTACAATTCTATTTACCTGTCAGTATTTGTTGGTAGCACACCATTATAACTTGCTCAAAATTAACTACATAAAAATCTCTACAACAAAGCAAACCAAACATTCCTTCAAAAACAAACAAAAAAAGAGACATAAAATAAGTGCAAATACCTAAAATAGGCAACTAAAGCAACTGTTGTGACCTGTATACCTTTAAATAAGGACAAAGATTTTTCATAAATAAAAGAATGATCTCTTTGCTCTTCAAACATTTAGTATGTATATAATGGTCAAACTTAAGTGCAGATACAATTGTTTTGAGAACCAAGGTGCCAAGTTTCTTTTCTTTTTTTTTTTTTTTAAATATATTTAAAATGCATTAGTTTTTAGTTCCTATGCAGGACAAAGTACTCCTGGGTCACATATAGGACCCCACCGTTCCTTTCTAAATATATTTAAACAAGGTACAGGAACAGTTTCTGTATAATACAGGTATACCTTGTAATTATTTTGTAGACCAACATGATTTAAGGGTTATAGTGCAATCTTTATGTAGATGTAACATACAGTATAAATTTGTACACTTCACCGCTGTTAATTCTTCTGCTATTCCATACTTTATACTTGTCCTTTTTTCATTTTAGCTGTTTTAACAGGAAACAACGTTGGCTTCTAGACAACCTGCATACATATAAATATCTACATTTAAGCTTTAAAACGAAAATAAATTATAAAAACAGACTCCTTTCCGATTTACAAAATTTTCCCTGTTCCTACATACTGTACAATACATTCAACAATCATCTCATTTTGAGATTTATGAAGAAAATACTGATGCTTTACACTAAACCTAATTCACCCCCCTCTGCCTACTTCTAGTACCATTTGCAAATAAATATATTTAACACTGTAGTTAATTTCATTGTTTTGCAGCATACCAAAAAAATTAGTAGTGCAACTTTCTATCCTTCCTTTATACTCCTTTCCATTGTGTTTCGTTATATACTAGAAAAATGCTACATAAGCAAAAGCACATTCAGTCACGTATGTTGCTCATTTGGAAACCAGTAACAACCTATAAACCTACTCTATATTGAAAATGCACTAACAGAAAAAAAGCAATGCAAGTCAAAGGAATAAATATGAAAAATAGACCTAAAAACTGTATGTTGTCAGTACTGCAATGTATTTTACCATTCTTTATCATATTTTAGGGTGTTACTTTTTTAAATATTTAAGAAATTCATTGCAGAACTGTCTGTACTATCCCTTCGTAGAGAATACGAGAGCTTCGTCTGTTCTTTGTCAGTCAAAAGAAGAAAGGAAGCTTTAAGGTAGCTTTAAGGTTTCCCTTGGCAGACTGTCTCAAAGTAAAGACTTAATTCACAAGTATTGTGCTGGAATAGCCTTCAACATTGTGTCAGTTTCAATGGAAAGAGATGGTTGTCAGTTGCAGTGACCATCACAGTATCAGAGCCCTTGAAGTGCTGTTGGTAGCTGTGTATGTGCTCAGATACCTTCTTGCTTGTTCAGTCATGATAAGCTGGTCTTCTGTTTTTCCGTAAACAACTGCTTCCCATTCACAATTTGACTGCATAAAATAAAATTCAGTTAAAAAGATTCTTTTAACTAACTAAAATACTTGAGCAATTCTCGTACAACCTTTCGGAGTAATAAAAAATTACCGAAGTCTAGCAATACTGTATTTTACTGAAAAGGATTCAGTTTTACAATACAATAACTAAAACCTGTGACAAAGCTCCCTCTCCACCCCTTAACCCAACTCCCCAGCAGTGCATCTGTGTTACGCTTTTAAGTTCTAACACACAAAATGAAAAATGCTCTTAAAAAGAGACCAGTTCAACAATTGATACATAAAAGGGAAGTTAATTAAGTCATCTTCTCTTTGGATATCTACCCCTTTAAATGTCCTAAGTTCAACAGGCAGAAAAATACATTATTGACAGTCATCTGGAGACACCAAGGAAGGCAAAATGGTTTGGCAGCTGAAAAAGAATACCGTGAAGGACTTCACTGAACCAAAGCGGCAGCTGTGGAAGAACGGTCAGATGTTTTGGGAATATATTAGAAACGGCAAAGGAATTAGGAATAAAATAATGAATGGAAGAATAATTGAGCCACTAGTCCTGCTTCTTCCATGGAGCAAACCCCGCACGTTTACATGATTTATTGAATCTCAGGCTGATTTGTAGCAGCTCTAAATTAGACCTGACACTAGCAGATTGCAGCATAATGAAGAATGCAAGATTCTCTCCCTCCCACACTGAGCTAGAAACCGATCCAAAGGATCAGTTCCACATATAGATGCATAAAGAAAATCAGCCATTTGAGTTTCTCTATAAATTTAGCAGGACTTGATTCATGGAAGGGACACAGGGTTAGAGAGGCCACTAAACTGAGAGGGAATTTGTCAGGGGAAAGAGCAAAAAGAGAAAGATGGTTCAATAAGAATATTTGTGAGTATAGTATGACTAAGCTCCCCTTTTAAGTATTCTTAAGAGCATAGTTCTGGGCCAGATAGATGTATTTGCCTTTACTGCAATTCACAGCAGTTAATTCTTTTTTTTTGAATATCCCAAATAAATGAGGCTTGTTCTTTCTTCTCATTAGAAAGGATCAGAAGGTAATACCGTTATCTGTGTACTTAAAAACACATCATTGTTAAAGCAATTAAGCGGGGCATAGAAGATCAGGCTCCAGGTGCCCTGCTTTTTTTTTTTTTTTTTTTTTTTAATTAATACAGAGCTGTACGTATTCTGAGAAGACACAAAACCCTCATACTTTAACTCCCTATGGGGCAAACTGGAACAGGTACCAAGTCGGATCAAAGAGAATCTCTCCCTAAACCTGGTGGTCAAGACAGAGGAAAAACTAGGTTACAGTTTTAACAGTATGGAAAATACACAGATGTATAAGAACAGGCACGTTAGAAGAACAACTACCAAACAGAGCCTGTGAATGAACTCTGCTTAATGAATCCCACTGGGCTTGTTATGAAGTAAGCACCTGCCACATTTGAGACACTTAGGTGCTATAGAGGTTTAGTTTGCAACAAGTCAAGTCTTCTTACTGCTAGACTTGGATACCCAAACCTGTTTTGTAGGTCTACCCTTATCCTGATTGTCCTTCCCCACGTTTAAATTTTAGAGGCCACTCAGTGAAACATCAGGGTTGCATTTAAAGAACTCTGCTATGAATAAACACTTTATGGACAAATGACCAACTGGCAAGAAATAAGGATCATGGAAACACTGACTGAAACTAGATGACTGAATTGAACAATTCTAGACATTAGTACAAGACAGAAACAAACAAACAAAAACTTTCTTTGTTAACCTGCTAACAAAACTAACAGAATTCTTTGCATCCAGACCTGAAGAGCTTTCTCCATTTTGACATTTTTTGAAGCACATGCATTCATTTTCTTCTTAATTACTGCATTTGCTTTGTTTGCTGGATTTGTATCCTGTTTTTCTGATGTCGGGTTACATCTGTTGTCATGTATTTCCAACAATGGTATCATTAATAAAGATGTGGTATATGCATTTTCTGACTATTGACAAAACAGAGGGTAGGGAACAGGAATAACAATTAGTATTTAATAAAAGAAAGTTTTCAACTGCTGTGATCAGAGAAGCCAAAATGTAAACAAAGCAAATACTATCAGAAAGATCCTAGGAAAGAATCTGAAAAGAAAAAGTAATGAACAGTATATGAAGAACTAGCCTGGTCTATACTGGGATTCGTAGTCAATACTGAGCACAGTAAAACAAAGCATGACTTAGACATTACTGAGTAGACAGTTTCTTTCATATAAAGCCACGCTACAGCTGATTACATTTTGTTAAGAACAAGACTTGATAAAGTGGTAACTACAGAACAGTTTTAAAGAAAAAAGCTTGTAATTCATTTCTAGTACAACTCTTGTGAAAGTAAGCGCAAGGAGACTGCAGTAAAAAAAATGAAGATCACATCAATATCAGGGTGAGGAACTGCTTTAAGAACTGAAATAAGCACTGGATTGATCATTCCAGAAGAGTTTTATAAGCTGATAATGTTTATGGAAATAAAAAGAAATTAATCCAGCTTCACTATAGCAAAGCAGAAGAAAGTTATATGGCAACTTTAAAGAGTGAAATTAGATGAGAGTAACAGTGGCGTATGTACTTGTTTACCTACAAAAACACCCCACTAAACTGCATTAAACTACCTTTACACATTTATTCTACCTCAGACCTTACTCCTAACTTACTGTCACATGGGCACACAATTTCTACTTAAGGATTGGTACATTTTTGATTAAATCAGATACTACCACTGTGTCTCCTGCTAAGAGCAAATGTTCCTGTTGCACCAGCATCCCTCATTAAAACAGAGGAAAAGCAAATATTTTCCCAGCCTGCTGCCTTTAATATACCACTATATCATAGTGTATCTTGGCTTTAGCTAATAACCTGAACATCAGTGATGCACAATATACCATGTCATAACAAGACATTACTAAGAGAACACCGGGCATTTTGTTTCTGCTTTGAGCTGCTGCAGCAATGCTGCTCCTCACAAGACGAGATGTTCTTGGGGAAGCTGGGAATTTCCACTAGGTGGCAGAGCACCTAACACCCAGCAGACAGACACCGAGTCTTGGCACAGAGCCTACCAGGCATTTGAGAAGGGAATTTAGAAAACCAGCTACAATAATCAGAAAGGGATACGACTTAAGCACCTGTTCTTTTTAAGGACTTTGGCTCCTACCTCTTGAATATAGCTTTATACCTGATCAAGAGTCACAGACATTTACTCTTTCAGAATTAAACACAGAAATACGTTAATTTAAGAACTAGATTAGAATAAAGTTTTCCTACAAACTACAAGACTAAAGATTAATCTATTCAATCACTCGACTGGAAAAATATTAGGCTACTTTTTAAAGGAATGAGGGAACAAAACAGCCCCATCTCTGAACTTTTGATGTCTTGGTTGTTGAGGCAGAATTATTCAAATTCCTTCAGGCAGAGGAAGCCCACAAACCTCATCTTCTACGTGCTTGATATTTCTTAAAGTATTTTCCTACTATGTGAAGTGGGAAAAGGAAAAACATGCTGGCTAATACGCAATTAGGCATCTTCAGAACACATCTGCCAGACTGTTAAGCATGCAAAACACAGGGGCAAATGCCATCTTCCTGGTCTCTTAAAGAACTTGATCATGCCATATATGTTAAAGTTTATAGGTAACCAGCATGGAAGCAGCTTTGCTGTAACAGCAACTCTGCAAAGCATCCACATTACTTTACCAATCCTGCTCTGAAGGCCTGCAAGGAAGAATTAATGCATTAATTAGAGCCCAATGTTCAAGATTGCTTAAGTACTTAAAGTAGTATTTCAAACTGAAGGTGATTTTCACTTTCTAGATTTATGAATCTAGCCTCAATCCAAACACTTTTAGTTGATAGAATGAAAGATACTCAGTTCTATATTAATACTGATGCCAGTGATGCTTTTGAGTAGTTTAATACTTACCTGTACATCTAAACTATTATCTTCTGTGAAGAGCTGGGCACCAACCTCTTCTTTTTCCCATGGATCTAGGACCAGTGATTTTCTGACTTTCTTAGAAGAGTTGTGCTGCAATAAACATTTTGCAGATAAAAACTGTAAAATATTATTTAAAAGCAGTTATTTCCTATTTGAAATTATTGTAATGTTACCTCCTGCTTGCAGCTTTTATACACAGTGTCATCTTCCTCCTTGAGAAATATATCTGTTCCAGTTTCTTCTTTCAAAACTTCCCTAATGTCTTCCTCCAAGAAGGCAAGTGGTTGTGACTAAGTTAATTAAAATTGGAGGAGAAAATACAGGAAGTCTATTAGTTTCTAGTTTTTACCATATTCTACTTTCAGCTAATGTAGGCCAGAAAAGAGATCTTGCAAAATATAGCAACAGATAAAAAGATTTAAGCTATCGTAGTTAACAATTACAGATCAACATTTCAAGGCTATGCAGATTTTTTAATTCATTTTACTCCACATTATTTCTAGCCAGATAAAACATATACATGCACACAGTGCCTCCAAAAATGCAAGGCAGCATTGAAGAAGACATACAAACTACTTGTTTGCATTTATTAGCAATGGTTATCCACTGACAAAAGGGATAAAAGTACTTTATATATACACTAAACACATACACTTTTCTATACATGCATACAAACATACTAAAAAAATGTACTATAAAAGTATGACTTTTCCCTAGTTGTTGGAAAAGGAATTTATATCAATCTTAACACAAATCTTTGAATAGGACATTGATAGTCTTAAGTACAGTACAGAATTTCACAGAAGCCATACAGATGGCTCCTTTGTGTACCAACAGGAGAAGAATTCCCTTAAGCCCTCAAAATTTGATTTTGAACAGGAGGTTAATAGTGGACAGAAACAGGAATGCCAAACCACTCCATTTGCATAGTGAGAGACTGTGAATCTACAGGGTAACACAGATGGTGCCAAGCCCTGTGGCAAAGTCTGAGCTACCTTCTGTGTTCGCAGAAAAGAAGTAGTCAATATAAATTGGCTGGAATTTTTTCAAAACTTGAAAAGCATATGTCTACTGAATTCCAAAAGTTATTATGCATTAACATACCTTAGCTAGGCTAGGAGGAGAGCAAAAATTGAATTAATTTGGAACAAAAAGTAACATTATCCATAGTCAACCAAAAAAAAAAGTCTTCTGTGACAGCCAGAAGAATCAGAGGAATCATTAATTGCTATATTAAGGTTTTGGGTTTTAGGATGAAGAAAATTGTAGACTTCACTAAACTAAGCCCCTAGGAAGGATAAAACACTCCCAAACATCTTCCCATCAAAAAAATTCTCAGAATACTACCATGCTATGGTAAACATCTACCTTCAGTCCTAGCACTGTAGAAGAACGAAAACCAGAAAACAACTCAGCTCTTACATAGTCCAGAGGATTCAAAGATAATGCAGTTTTTCAAGTCAAATGTGAAAGTTGTTTAAAGTAACAAAGTCACTCACATCTACCTGCACCAGTTTGCTCTTACTAGATTATCCAGTTGGAGGACCCATACCCACTCACTCTCTTCACTTACAATTTTTCTTTTGAAAAACAGAATGTTTCAGTATTAAGATTAAAATCTCAGACAATGATGTTACCACCTCGTAAGAGGTACAGCGTTAGCACTCGTGTAGCAAGGCTACACAAATTTAAAACAACTCACAAAAGCAGATCCAATGCGTTTAAGATTACTATGAATCAAATACCATCCAAAAAGACAATGCCTCCATACTACACTGAAGGATACTAGTCTAACAGGCAAAATCTGAAACATTTTGGATTCACATTCTAGCTGTTCTTTAGGATAATACGGAATGTCAATGAAGCAACAGCATTGTTAGAAAATGCTTTCTAAGCTCATGCTGAGACTTACAATATCTCAAAAACAAGAGGGCATTTAGTCTTTAACAAAGAAGAAAATAAACAATGTCATCACATACCGTAAGTTTGAGGGGACCATACTTTTTTTCCTGAGCAGCCAAAGCATTTTTAAAAGGAGTTGGCGTCCTTGGTGTTGAACCCAAAAGAGATCTTCTAATTGTGGGAGTTCTAAAACTATTCAAGCATAGAAAAGTGTTCATACATGCATTTTAATGTTTTACTTTTTCAATAGTAATGTAATAAAATGAATCTAACAAACGTTTTAAAATACCTTAATTTACACAACAGATATCACCACCATGAATCTGGAAGTATTAAGATCACCACAGCATTACCCCAGGTATATTAAACTTTAATTGGATTTTGTTCAGTATTTTTAAAAAGGAAAAATTTTAACTGAGTACAAGACAATTTATGTTAAGTTAAAAACAGGAAGCCAGTTTGTTTGTACATAAGTATTTAAGTGTTAGGGGTTTTAAAACTCATTGACAGTATGCGTACAGGTAAACTAATTTCTCAATATTTAGGAAAACTTGTTTTTATTTGAGCAACACCACCAGATGTTTAATGTAATAATCCTACCCCACATTTTCCTTTTGATCTTTTGGTGTCATTTCCTTGTGTAGAGGAGTCGTAATAAGAACTTTCTGCCCACAGATTGGAGTGGATGTAAATGCGGGATTTTCAAGGTTAAATTGTTCATTTCCAGAGCAAGTGTTGAAAAACTAAGCATAAGAGAGAAAAAAGCCTAAGCAACTTTAAAGGACAAAACTTCACCACTGTACTGAGCAGTAAAAAAAAATTATATGTATATCTCTGAAGGGCTTTTACTGACAAACCCCAATAAACTATCCTTGACTTATACTCCAAGATATTTGCGATATTTATTGCTGAAACCTTGATTTTCTCCTTAAAATCCCTGCTGCTTAATTAGGTCTCTATCAACAATTACTTGCATGAGAAAGTGTAAGCTGAGATATGAGTCGCTGCCCACCCACCAGTTAGACTTCAAAACAGAGGAAATATATTAAAAATAAATTGTTAAATAACCTATCCACACTTATGCAGATGTTTTAAGAAGTTTTTGGACATATTTGTTTAGGCTACAATGTATGACTAGGGAAAAAAGTACTTGTAATTTATAATCCACCCACTGCAATCTGTTTAGCTATATTTAAAAAGAAACTCACCTGTGATGGAGAAAATGGTAGTGTTTTCACTGGTGTATGCTTTAGTGCAACATTGACGGCATCATTACACAAGCCATCATTCAGTTCATTAACTGGTGATTGCCCAACACGCAATCTCTTCTTCTTTCTTAGGATAGTAGGTGGAGTGCTGAATTTTGTTACGTTTGGGGTTGTTGGAAAAACTGCTTCTTCCTCGCCACTGATGCTACCGTGTTTTTTGCCATCAAGCACAACGCTGACATTATACTGGCACTCAGTAGCCCCTTCATTGTGTTGAATCCGCATTAGTTTTACTGGAGCTGGCTTGACAGGAGATGCAACAGCCTCTGAAAGCTCAAAACTGGTGACATCACTCCACGCTACAGGATCCTATGAGGCAAGATGCAAAACACTCAAACACTAGCAGGCTAATCCAAAATTATTTCACAACATCCAAGCCAATCTAGCAGCTCTCTACCTCCAGAAGCCATATACTGAATTATTCTCCCTGTATCTTTCACACAATCCTGAAACACTGAATATTTTAAAACACAATTCTTTTAAAACAGGCAATAAAACAAATCACTCAACATGGGTGAAACTACAGACGACTGCAGAATAAGGTAATTTTAAGCATACACATATTGTGTAAGTTGATGTTCCTAAATAAACATTTTTTTAGAATAAATACAGACTTACAGATTCGATAAGTTCTAGCGTCTCTGCAAATTCTGGAATGGTTTGTAGAGATGATAACATTGTATTTGCTTCCACAGCCAAATACTTAGGTGGTGAATTCTGCTGAACAGATGTGCCATGGGTCTCATCCATGCTGTAGAAGTCACTTGTTTGCTCCCCAAAGCTATTTAGTGTATTAGACACACAATCTTCTGTGACAAAACTTCCAGACCAACAAGGTAGGTTTCCAGCTTGCTAAAAAGTATGAAGAAACATGTTAATCTTATTCAGCTTAGAAGTTGAAGAGTCAATTATGTGACCGCAGGGAAGAAAAAAAAAATAGTATGTGGAAAGACTAAGCATGGCTACTAATTTTTGCTTTTTCAAACACTAATTATCTGTTTGCATTAATGCAGTTAGTCTTCTCCTTACATTAACATTCTCAAATTGTGTTAAGATTTTTATCTTATCTCTCATTCATATCTTATACATGCTTGTAACTTAGGTAATTATGAGTTGTATTGGAAGCCATCTCTGATGCAAGTTTCCTGTGTTCCTGAACATCAGTATATTACGAAGTCATCTTCACTAAAGAACACAGGTACATTTTAAGATTAGAAACCATTTCTAGAATGTGAAACACTTCTTGATTAATCTGATTATTATTTTTTTTAACACAGATTCTGCATTCATGGTTTACTTAACTTCTAAATGGTTATCCCATTTTAGTACACTGCTTAGTACTCAAGAATTAGATTTTAATTTTCACTGGAAATCTAAAAGCAAGGCAGATTCCACTAAATAAGCAGAACATTGCACCAGTTCAAGAGAATGCCAGGAATAGCTCCACCACATAAAACTGGAAGTTCACCTGTAATCTAAATTAGTTATAAAAATGTTTGGGTTGATTAGGTATCTGATGTTGTTCACAGCCCTCTGTCCCTGAGGAAATAAGTGATTGTCATCTGCAAGTTTCCTAAATTCCAGTGAAGTACATTTAAGTTTGTACTGTACAAAATTTACATATTGTTTGTCATGTCCAAATGTGGATATCAAGTACTGCAAGCACACACACAGAAGTTTGATAAAAATATAATCTACAGGATGTTTTGAAATCAAATCGGGCAAAACCTATGTATTTTTCACCTTTCTCTGTTGAACAGATGATTGACGTTGCTGATCTATAAAACTGAATGGTGGCGATATCAACAAACGTACTACCTCTTGAAGAGGATTAAAAACCTGGGTCTTAGGAACAACTGCCAAATTGCAGGTCATATTTCTGCTGTTTTCACAGTTTGGAAAACTGCACTAAAAATAATTTGTCTCTATTCTAATATATAGACTTTGTTTTACAACCCAGCAGCCATAGGTTTGATTTTCAGAAGGTTGGGTGAAAAAACACCACAAAAAAAACCCCAAACATCCATTACTGAATTACTGAGGATTAATCTCACTAAAGCATATTCAAATATTTACAGAAATTTAGAGTCCTTACAGAAGACACTCGTTTTCTTCTGATTTCATTCTCTGCTGACATAAGTAGCAATTCAAGTTCCTTTATTTTCTTTTCTTTATCAGGATCATCATCAATAAATGACTGCTGAAAAATTTAAGAAAGAAGCCATTACTATTTTCCACCTCCATCACCCCTCCACAGTAAAGATTCTACATTATAACACAGCTAGATTTTAAATAGAAATCCACACATAGCGGGAACAGAGCTGTTCAAGCTGTATCGTATTTCGTAATACAGTAGTCACTCAAGTAAAATAACTCTCGCAATTACCAGGAGATGGATCTGATGTTAAAGTGGTATACAAGCTAACATTTTAACAGGTTTCTAATATGGCCTGTAAATGCTCAGTGCGCTATAGCACTTTTTAACCAAAAGTCACTCAGTTCTATATTTAATAGAAGCAACAGTGTTGGCAGCTTGGTAGATGTGTTTGTGTTTTCATGTGCTCTCTAGAATTTTGAGTTATTTATCCTCACTAACAGTGCAAGAAAGTGTTTCAAATCAGCATTTGCTGACAGAGTGTATACACAAGCAATCCTACCACTGCTATCAGAGAAGAAAATTAACTGATTGGTTTTCGTTGGTTGGTTCATTTTTTAACCTCCTTAAAACTTGCTATTATTGCTATAAATACAGGTAAGTGAGGATATATACTAGTTATACTCCCCAGTTTAGGGAGGACTTCAAGGAACAGAAAATATCTTATACTTTTCTGTATAGGGCAATCCAGAGTGTCAAAGGCCATACATATGAGGCTTTGTTATGATTTGCATTCTTATACTGAGATGAGGGAAGAAAACGCAACAGGAAACAGATGACCTGCACAGGGAAATTTAAGGTTAGGTACAGAGTTCTGCAGAATGCCTCTAACACATCTAGGACACACAAAATACGTATTATTCCCTGTGTTAAAATAATTCTTTTTACTAATTTCAAATTCACAAAAATTCTTCCAGGAAGTCACATTACAAACCAAGATCTACATTCAGACTGCAGCACATAAGGAATTTCAGATATATTCTAAGTGAGCCCAAAGGAACAAAAGGAAATAAATATATCCAAATTTTTTTTGTTGTTTTAAAGCTTCTCAATACTTAGCGTTTAGAATGCTGCAAAAGAGCATCTTCAACTGATTGACAAAAGTTTATCAGTCAGAAGAAACTAAAACCTATTGAAAACAAAAAAGCACAGCCATAAGCATAAGTCACAGTAAGTGATTTGAACTGAGTCTTCCAGATAGGGTTATATTTATTACATATATAAGTAGTAAAATCTTGTCTTTAAATCTCTCAGAAGCTAGGTAATACTAACAGATCATAATTTTAACCTAAAGATTCAATCAGTGGACTATGTTTTAAGCCATACTTCTGTCAGAAATAAGCACAACTGTTGTGTTTCTGGGATGTGTAAAGACAGGTCAGTTTTCCTACCTAGAACTACCAATTGAGTTAGTAAGCTTACTTACAGAGAAACACATAAATTTAGGTGAATGATAAAGACTTAAAGACATTTTAAAATTACAAGTTTTTAAATTCTTAATTTTACAGCATAATACACAGTACATTCTCTTAATTTACAATGCCTGTTAACAATTTACCTGAACTAAGTCGGAAGAAGCTGAAGCATGTTCTAGACAGCTGCCTTCTGGTGAGGCATACTGGTATGCTGGAATCTAAAAAGACATAAATCATTTTACAAGTGCTAAAGGAGGCTATAAAATTATCTCTACTTTATTGTACATAAACAATTTATTATGGTTTACAAATCCTAAATTACCATAGTATCACAAAAATACTCAACAGATCTTCATTCTTTCCAATTTGTTTCTCGTGCCAAACCCAATAAATTATTTGAAACTGGGAAATACTAATTATTCTGGATTTTGAACTTACATGTGTCTGAACAGGTATATAAAATTGATTCTGAGTGTGCAAGTGTTCCATAGTCAGACAAGGTTGGGGCTGAAGTTTAGATGAACTAGCTCTTTCAGACTTTATACCATCTTGTAAATATCCTTCCTGTTCCACCTTTCTTCGCATTGTTGAATTCCAGTGATTTTTAATTGAATTATCAGTCCTAAAATGAAAGTGTACAACAGTGACTGGTTTCCACATCTCAAAGTTTAATATATGGCATAATTATACAGGGTTTGTACAGTAGGTTAATCCGAAGCCACAAATCCAGAAAGATACAGCCACTTGGACTGAAAGTTCTATTATCAGTGGGGTTTTGGCATAATTACTAGAAAGCTACCCTTTTCAAAACTTCCTTCTACTAAACTTCAAGTCTGCAGGAAATTAAAAGTAGCAAAAGAGAAAGCCTTGGTTCTGGCTATTATCATTGTGGGCAAGAACCTTTTTTCTTGGATACTTGGAACAAGGATGTGTTCTCTGTCACTGCATTATTTACCTTCTGCTACAAATTTGCAGAACCCAAAGCTAAGGCTACATAGCACCCTGCTGTCCCACAGCATAATAAGGGCACTGTGGCTAGTGTTTGCCACTGGAAGATACATCTAAAAAAAACCGACAGCCTGCATTCCCAGCTCTGAGTTTTATGTGCAGCTTTGTGGAAGAACCTTCCACTACCTCTTGGTGTCCTTGATCTTGTATGGGGAAAGCAGGCATGGCAGAAGACCAGTACCCATTGTCACTCCCCTTGGAAAGAAACTGCCTTTGACAAGCAGGCCGAAACCACTTTTAACACTAGACAAGCATTAAGGCAAGAGTAGAGTATGAATGCATTACAGTCTAAAATACTAGCCTTAGAGAGGGGTACACAGAAATAAAAATTGCTTTAAGGCCCATTCTTCATTTAAGCTCAATTCCAAGAAGTATTCCTCTTTTTCATCCCCACTAGTGTTAAACTCTTTACAAATCTTCTAGGTCTAGGATCCAATCTTTAGCTAAGTGTCTCATCTTGAAGTTACTTTCAACAAGTAAGTTAGTGAATTAGGAATGCATCCGTCCTTGCAAACTCATCTTCCCCCTCTGAAATTCTATTAAGATGCAATACATTCCCTTCCCATTCCTCCAAAAGGCTTCCTGTGATTCGTGGATTGTGTACTTAATCAAAATGTCAAATTTTTAAACACACATCTCTAAGGACTCATTCTCCCAACATAACAAGTGCTGACATTCCTTAGACACAGCTAGACAGTCACCTCCTGAACACAAAGACTGAATTCAGAGAGGGACAGCTTAACACTGAATTTCAATTATCAGTACAAGGTAAAAAATTTCTTAAACTTTTCATTCACTAAGATTTTGTTTTCCACAAGCATATAAGTTGGCAATCACACTTGAAACAAAGATAAGGAGAACAATTCATTCTTAGCTTAGAGAATACATGGTGCCCAACTAGCTTTGCAATGCATGACTCCTAAGCCAGGACTTTTGAAGGTTACCAAGATGCTCTTTTTCAAGTGTCCTGTTTAAGAAGCAGTGTTCCACAAAAATAAATTAAAAAAAGGATTTTTGATCTTAAACCAAAAAGAAAGCCACCCCCAAATGCATATTTGATTATCAAGTCATAGGATGCTAAAGCATTCTTCCACTATTACTTGCAGTTACTCTTCAGCTCTACTACAGTTTTTTTCTAAGTGATCAGGAGGATTTTTAAAGGAACCTGCAGAGTGTTAAAGGTCTTTTTATTGGTTTTATGGCTTTTAAAGAATACATAATCAAATGCAAAAGATCTTAAAAAATTTCATGATCTATCAAGATAAAGATGTCGTGACGTAAGTTTCAACAGATGCTCTCTGATTAACAAATTACATTGGAAAGAGTTGTGCCATAACAGCTTTCCATATTCTAATATTTAACACAAATAGAGTTGAAAAGCACCTTCCAGGAAGAAGTTTTGCTATTTCAGCCCATCGGTTTCCCAAACGCTTGTGAGCTTCATAGATTATTCTGTCCTCCTCTTCTGTCCACGAAGACTTTTTTACTTCAGGATTGAGATGGTTATGCCATCTCTCTCTGCACTGCTTGCCTATTCTTCCTTTCAGGTGTTTTGCAATTAGAGACCAGCGCTTTGGACCATACTTCTGAACTAATTCAATAACCTGGAACACAGATGAAAGCATGTTATAATTCTAAAACCTAATTTTCCTAATCAAACTGAGAAGACTGATAAACTGCCATTTTAGAATAGGATTGTAATAGTCAACTTGATAAGATACTAGGTCTAAGGAGGCAGACAGTGACTTGGGGTTTTAAAAATTATTTTTCAAGAAATCAAAAAATTGCTTATTAACTCTAAAGTCACTGTGTTTAGAAGTAAATATTGATGAAAACTTTCATTTGGATTTTTCCTTTCTGTCACTCATTGCATAAGCTGACATTAGGAAAGACCAAAAAAAGAAGCTGGTAAAGATGCTTGGTTTGACTTTTTTCAACAACATGAGTATAAGGAAAAACCCCACACCTCTACTCCCAACCTCCATCCCATTTCTACGCATTTTTATACATTAGAAGTTTTTTCTTAAATGACTGATGAGAACCACAAAAAAAAATAGATTAGGAAGACCACATTCACAAGTTGACAAATACTAGTTTTAAACATCTTAAACCAGTTTTAAACAGTAGGAATAAGCAGCTGATTTGAAATACTGTATGTGAAAGCTGTTATGTGCCCCTCACCTCCCTACAGGGCAGTCCAGGTTTTGCAGGCAAAAAGCTGCAGTGTGGATTAACAGAGATGGGGAAAAGGAGTCTGAAACACCATTGCTAGCTTCTTTAACAGTAGAGTATGAAAGAATTTCCCTTATCCCCAACCCCTTTATGTCTGCTGGGTTTGAGGAACAACAGATGTAAATGAGACCTTTGATCTTTAGTGCTGTAAAGAGATCTCCTCTACTTGGTAAGCTAGAGTAGTTCAGCTAGCAATCTGAGCAAAGGGAAATGAAATGCTTGAGCAGACCAGACATTCCATCCACTTAAGAGCAGTTGCGTATTTTTTTTCTTCTCACACAGCATATTGTAATGTAATTATTTATGTCACAAGATGCATCAGACATCATCTCTTTGGGTATGAAACCTCAGAAAAAGTACACATTCTTAGCAGTCATATGCCATTTTTATTACAGTAAAAGAGTACAGTATCAATTTGTTTTTATTACCCTCTGATCTTCTTCTTTAGTCCAGGGACCTTTAATCAATTCTGGGTTTAGTACCTTCTGCCATCGATGCTGGCACTGAAAATCTGAACGATTCTGAAATAGTTTTAGAAGACCAGTGTAGCTGTTAAACTCTTGAATACATAAAACTGTAAATATTAGCTAGCCAGAATTATTAGCTTATTCAAATTAAAAGACTCATTCAGACCTTTGTTCTAAGTACAATAGTTAAATTCTCCCTTATTATTTCTTCTTCCATTTGCTTATAAAAACTCTTCTCCAAAAAAAACCAGCCTTGCACAAAGCTCTAATTACTTCAATGTTCTTGATAATCCAATTCAGAACTTATTCTTCTTTAAAGAAAAACTTAGAATTATTTTTGTCCTCATTACTGCACACCTTCTCTGAACTCTGTAATTGACATGCTTTTGATATTATCTATAACGTATATAAGGAAAGAAATTTTTAAAGGGAATACTTTTTCTTTCAAATAAAAGAATAAACCTTTTTCTAAGTCTCAAATGAATATATTCTCAGCTCTTTACTAGAGTGTTAAGGAAAACAGATTTATATCAAGTTTAGCTAACACATACTAATTAAACAACATTGCTTTTTCTGCTCAGGACAGATGGTGCTTTTCTGTAGCTTTACTAAAGATCTTTTGAAATATTGTTCCCAGTTATGAAAGAGAGGTAAGCTTTCACTTAGCCTCCTAAAAGCTGTCTTTAGGAAAGTTTGGGACTCTCAGGGTAGTTGGTCCAATCCTTAGAAATATGCAGATAAGAGCCTGCCCTAGCACAACATACTAGTACACCTTTTATAACACTGGGAGATGACAATTTACTCTCTTCAGTGCAAGCTGCTGGATAGCAAGTACCAATTTCAAGGTTTTGCTGGACTTGTCTACCAAATAAAGGCATAACCATGCTAAGATGAAGTTAAACAAGAAGCAGTCTGCAAGACCAGAAAACACACCCAAAACAGTGTTACATCTAAAATTACATTGATCACAGTACCTTCAAGTTAATCGCAAATAAACATTGTATGACTAAAAGCACACTAGGGTTTGTTACAAAACATTACCATTTCCTGGTGGAGACAAGCTGTAAAAGACAGATTCAATACAGGATAGCTGTTCCCACTTTTGATGAAAGAAAAATTTTGAAATTGTGGCCTTTTAGTGTTTTTACCTTCCAGACTTTTCTGAAATCATGACATATTTGGAGGAGAAGAGCAAAACAAATGATGGAATGAAACAATAAAATTGTTTCAGGTCTGCCTTAGCCACAGTAAACTGAAAGAGAATACAAGCTGCATTCCCTCTCTTGAGGGTTACCTTTAAGCCATCGTCACTTTTTTGGGCAGAACAGAGGGAGGTTTACTTGTACACAGTCCAATAGTGAAATGGGGTTCTGAAAACACAGCAGTTTGAGTGCCTTTACATGCTAGTAACTCAAGATACCGGTTTTCCTAGTAAAAGACCATCAGTAACAAGGCAAGTGCTAATTTTGCCAGCCTCTATTATTTGACTTTGTAATTTGAACACTGCAACAGGTTGCCCAGAGAAGCTGTGGAGACTCCACCCATGAAGATATTCAAAACCCAACTGGACACTGTCCTGGGCAGCCTGCTACAGCTGACCTTGCTTGAGCAGGGGGCTCAGACTAGATGATCTTGAGAAGTTCCTTCCAACATCAGCAATTCTGCAATGGGCAACCTGATCCTCCATGCATGTTTCCCATGATAGCTGGGGAGCCTTTTTTCAGCCTCACTTGGGCCCAGATGAACAATAGCCTTCTGTCTCCAGAAACATTTGTTTTCAGCTGGAGAACTTTTTATTAAATTAAACTGTTAGATCTGTTAAATGCAACTCCATACTACACCTGCAGATAAGTATCACCAAATATTATATTTTTAAACAGTTTAATATAAAAGCTTTTTGTTATTATCTCTTTTTCCTCTGCCATTCGCTCATTTCACTGCTTTTTGGAAGGGGATCATGTATATGCAAGGAATAGTGATTTGCTTATGCAATCCTTAAATTTAGAAGCTTTGAGTTTGTTCCCTGATATCTATACCTTGCCACTCAGAAAAAAAAAAAAATCAGAAGCATCACAGTTGCACAAATATGATGAGAACAATGAAAAGTTACAGTTGTTGAGCATTTAGAATTCAAGTCTATTTTTACCTAGTTAGTCAGGAATTTCATACAACCATATCATCCCACTCAATATCATAAGAACCACAAAGGCAGGGGCGGGGAGGTGTAATTTTTTTATTTCTAACATTTGAATATTCAATACCACTTCCAGGTAGTGATTTCAGCCTTAGATTCTAGCCATGTTTTTATAGTAAGCATTTAATAACATTTAATCAGAAAAGAAACAAACATCATCTATTCTAGTTGTAGGTATTTTCTACCAGTGCAGCTCATACAGCTAAGGTGTCATTTAATGTTTGAACCAAGATCTCTTTTACTCATTCCACCTGACCATTGGAACAGAACAAGAAATTTTAAGGGTCAGTAGGAAACTTCCAAGAAACCCGCTAAGGTTCCTTTTGTAGCAACCAAAGATATCATTGGGTGGAAAGATTTACGTATGTTAGGGAAGCAGACATCACTGTAAAAAAAACCAAAACAAACAAAAAAACCCCCAACAAACACCAAATGAAAACAAAACAACAAAAAAAAAAACCAAAAAACACCCCACTCCCCTTTTCCTAAGGTGTTTAAGAAAATGATCCTGCTCCTTTCAAGCAGTCTTTCAGATGCAACCCACTCCCCTAACTGCTTCAGAAGCAACCTGTGAACCGTAGATGTAACCACCACAAGTGATGCAAACAATAGGAAGCCAGAATACATTCCAGAATGAAAACAAATAGCAAGTGTGGACAGACAGAAGACACAAATTATTTTCAATCATTTCAAAACATCACTTGAGACCCAGCCTGAGCTGATAAGGTTCTCCAAGGCTAGATCTCAAGTCCAATTTACAAGCATCCTTTAAAATATTCTTTACTATTATGTGTTTCTGATTTCTATTTTTCCTTATTTCCAAACTAGATATATGACCAAAGTAAGTAAAGATTAAAAGGGAACTTAACTGAAAGATTCAACTTACTTGTAGATGACTAGCAATGAAAGCCCAATCATCTGTACCATTTTGTTCCACCAGCTTCTTTAGTCTTTCATCCTGTTAAGACATAACCTCAGCCAATAAATGTTACATCCTATCCCAATATGATACTAAATAATAACATATTTCATGTGCTACCAATATCATATAGGAATGAAACTAAAGCCAAAAAAAGTATTACCTCATCACGTGTCCATTTCACCCTGTTACATATCTTCTTCAAACCTTTTTGCTGTGGTACTTCATAGTCATGATCCACATATTGAAGGTCATCATCTTCCTCACTGCAGAGTACAACAGAAGAGTGAAGAATATAGAAATAGAGTTTAAGATAACTCTGAATAACTTTTTTCTAATTACTAGTAGCTTTTTTCCAATCTGTACATATTGTTCTAAAATGACATACAGAATTTGCATGAATACAAGATCTGCCTCCAGCTGTAGCCTATATTCACCTTGTCAAAGGAACAGAATTAATTTTAACTCAAGGCCACGTACCAGGATATAGATAGATAATTCATTCCAAGTCAAGACTTGAATTTGAAGCAAAAGCTATTGTTTCAGACCATGTTTTTCTAACACATTTATGAATCTTTATTTTACACACATGAGCTTATAAAGTGGTTTGCTGGCCTGCAAAATACATTCACGTTCCACCTCCTTAACTCAAACAACACAAGAGTGCCCAATCATTTAGCGTCAACTTGAGATTTTAAGTGGGCTCCTGCCTCGAATAAAAGCATTGCCTCAATGTTAAAGGAATGAGATACAAATCTTTGAAGACAGAAATATCCCTGTGAGTTAAGCGTCAGAGGGGAGGAAGCCAGGTAACCTCTGTGACTCCACGTAGATCACACTCCATCTACTGGAGAAATGCATACTTCACAGCCTTGATAAACAAAGCTTAACAACTAGCACAGGAAAATGTTTCATGGAAAGATCACTTAAACTTTTATGTCAGTGACTCATGTTAGCATAAATTCAAACACATGTGGAAACCTAGGCCTAACAACAAGATGAACAGTTTCTCTGCATTAGTTATAGCAAAGCCACATCCAAATACACAGCTTTAAAAGCAGTTTCCACTGCAATCTTAATTTTTCTCCATTATCAGTATAAAGCACAATGTAAATATCATAAATTCATGTTCAAAACTAAATTTGTTAGTTCTGCTCAGCCTTGAAAATTACTTCCATTTTCCAACCAAAAGTAAAAAAAAAAAAAAAACAAACAAACTTTTCCAGTAATGGATTAACCTGTGCTGGTGTCCTAAGAACTTATCAGACAGCAGATCTCTACGTTATTTTCCGGAACATGCAATTCACCCACACAGCATGCTGATCAACCATTTTAAGTATATTTGTTATTTCCCATGAAGTGAGTATGTTCTCTGTGGCTAACATGAATATATGGTCATTCAAGAAGCACACTACTTACTTAAAAGCATTACTACAGGATAGTATGTACCAAACTCTTGCAGACCAGGTGTATTTAACATTGCTTCTACACCCTACACCACATCTGGATTTGCCCTGCTTCACTTCACGATGCAGTAGAATTAGTAACTCGTAAGCATGCTAAAACTTTGTGGAGCCAGTGAAATACAAAGCAGTAAGCTTGTCTAAAGGCCAGCAGCAAGTTCTTCACAGTATTTACAAAAAAAAAAAAAAGCTGCAAACACAATGATTGTAAGAGTTTTGCATTAAGTGGCTTAGGACTTAAGAAAATAGGATTTAAACTCACAGGTAACTAAGAGTTTTCTCTTCCCCCTCCCACAGGTTCTCAACAAACTTCAGCAGCATATCTTAGTATTATAAGGAGCATATCTTGGTACTATAATCCTGTTTCATACCAAGCAAGCCATACAGTTTACTTATAACTAAAATTTGGCCTTGTGATTAAGCCCTTTGTCAAAATGATCTCCTCACCCACTGCACAGCAAACCAGTTCAAGAACAGTCATCAGTTACATGAAAAGTAGTGGGGTTTTTAAAAAAGAGGAAGGGCTCCATATACATGGCAGTGATGCTGACGAGAGCACTGGTACTGGATAACCCAGGGTCCCTGCTGGCAGCAGCGGTTAAGAGCCCTGCACCTGGAGTTCTCCAGCAGCACACGTGTCCCACAGCCAAACCGGCACAGCTGCCTGGCCGCCTCCGTGCGCTTCACGGGTGCGAAGGCCAGCCGAGTGGGCACTAACCTCTCTTGCACCTTGATTCCACATGAATAGCTGTTTAGTTTTCAGTCTTGTTTAGACTAGTACACTAGTAGATTATAAATTAAATATACATGAATGGCTGGGACTACTAACTTAAGTAAGTTAAGTTCGATTAAAAAGAGAAGATTTTCAAACACATTGGGTTGTTATAGTTCATCTGACAATTCTTTTGCAGTTATGAAACTGTGCCAAAATACTGCATGAAAGTGGAATGCAGCCACCAAATTTCATCAAATAACAAATCTGGAACAATGAAGTATTTCATGAGTTCTGTGCTGTCTTTGCAGCTCTGAGTTGAGAACCATTAAAGGAGAAAATTAAGCTTCCGAATGCAAAAACTGAGAGCAGTTCAACAAAATTAAACTTAATTCCATTTGGTGCAAAACAATTATACTTTCTCCTTACTCCACACCTAGGTTAACAATCTTGAAATCACCTTTATGTAAACTCCTACCTACAGTGATTTAATTTTGGAGATATCATCATCACATACTGACGCAGTATTCCTTTAAGGCTACCGATCTCTAACCAAACATTCCTCTGCTATCCACAACCAGTTTTATTTTTCAGTTATGACATCAAAGCACTCCATAGCCATGGGAGATAATACAAGCTAAAGCTTTGCAAAGATGCAACCATTGTTTGCAATACCACAGATGAAAGTCTCTTAAACTACTAAATGCAGATTAGCAGTAACAAGAAACATTCTCTGAGCTGATTCTTGCAGACAGCTAAGTATAGACAGCTCCAGCAGTTAGCCTCTGCCGGCAAAGCCCCTTAATGCATCTTTGTTCCTTACACAACTAGAAACCCAAAGCACTGCTTTCTTGTTTTAGTTGCAGTTTTGCAGAAAAAGAATATTAATTTATGAATGCTTTTCATGTCAGAGGAAAACGCAGAACCAGTTTTATATCTGTAACTTTGAAACCACCCCCAATTCCATGAGAAGCATGCAGTCATGGTAAGCCCCAGATGCCATAGGTAACTCACGCATTAATATTACTCACTGAGCATTCTTTCCTCATTCCTTTTACGTTTCTTTCATCACTTTTCAGAAACCCATTTTCTATTTAGGACAAGAATACCTATAGCAATAAAACAGTTCTCCAGGACCCACCTTCTGAATACAAAGTAAAGACACACCCATTTTCATATCAATAAAACAAAAGATGTATCAAAACCATCTGGGGCTGCTGCTGAAGCTCTAGAGGAAAACATTCTCTCTCAGGAATATTTCAGGCTAGACTGCAACACGCTCAATCAAAGAACATGCCAAATCAGAGAAAGCAGGTGCACTTAAGACACTGGAAAAGTCAGCAAGCCTCAACATTAACTTTAACTGAACAACCCCAAACCTGCCATTGAGGCTGTGGCAAAGCCACTCGGGAGGAGAAAAGCAAGAAGTATCGCTGCAGCATAAGGAAAGTAACCAGCAGGAAAAGCTACTGCGGAGACAACCTAGTCGTTGCTGACAGGCTCAGTGACCACAGAGAAGAAAAGCTAGGTAAGCTACAACAAAGACGGTCTGAGCGAAAGCACAGAAGCGAGAGCAGCCTCGAAGCGAGAGGCGAGATTTATATCCGAGAGCTGCTGCTCGTAAGCCGGAGGGAAGGCAGGTACCTGTGCGGGTGCCGGGCGAGGGAGGAATCGGAGGGCGGCGGGAGGGCGGCAGGGAGGGAGGGAGGTGGGCCGTGACACCCGAGGCCCGGGAGGTGGAAGGAGCCCGAGAGCAGCGCCAGCACAGCTCGGCGGGGGGGTGAGGGGCGGGGCGGGCCGGGCCGGCGGCGGCACCTGGCAGGGATCCCGGGGCGCGGGGGGGGTACCTGGGCGCGGGGCGGCGGGGTGGAAGGCAGCGGCCGCCCGGGAGGGGGCGGGGGGGGGGGGGTGCTGAAGGCGCAGCGATCCCCGGGCCGGGCCCGGAGCCACACTCACCTGCGCGGTCTCTTCGCCATCCTCGGGGCGCACCATAGGGGGGACCGCCACGGCAGCGGGGCGCAGCGCGAAGCCCCCAAGCCCCCGCCCGGGCTCCTTCTCTCACAGCCGGGCAGCACGGCAGGGCGGGCGGGGGACGGAGAGGGGCACTGGCGGCTCAGGAAGGCTGGAGACGGGCAGGGCTCCTCGGACGGCCCCCTCCTCCCCGCGGAGCTTCGCGGTACCCACAGCGCCCCGGCGGCCACCCTCAGCCCCGGCCCGGCCCGGCCCCCGGCGCGTCAGACATGGCCCGGCCCGGCCTGGCCCCTGCCCGCAAGGACGGAGCGCGCAGCGGCCCCTTTCTCGCCCGGCTGTGCCTCCCCCACTCCTGTCAGAGCCGCCGCGGGCTCCGGCGGCGCCTTTCCGCCCCGGGCTGCTGCGCTGCGCTGCCCTGCCCTGCCGTGCCCTGCCCTGTCCCGTCCTGTCCTGCCCCGCACGGCTCCCCCCGGTCCCCGCTGCCGGCCGGCCCCCGCCGCCCGGGCTGCGCCGCCACCGCCGCGCTCGCGGCGGGCTTGGTCCGTGCCGCCGAATCTCGCGCCCAGCCTCCTTCCAGAGCCACCGTTTGAATCTGCGCAGGCGGACTGCCGCCCCATTGGCCGCCGCCGCCGCACGCGACCCGGGCGGGGGGCGGGGCCTCGCGCCAGCCACGGGCGGGGAGGGGGGCGGGCGGCGGGGCATGACGGGGGAGCGAGTTTTCCCGGCTGGCGGGGGGGGGGGAAAGGAAGGGGAGGGGACCCCGGCTCCCCGCCACCCCCTCCCCCCGCCCCGTAACGCCCCGGCGCGAGCACCCGCGCGGCGCCAGCTGTAACGGGGAGCGGGGGCGGATCCTGACGGAAAAAAAAAACGGCGGCCGCCCCGCGCGGCGGCGCAAAACCAAGCATCTCCTTCGAGCCGGAATCGAACCAGCGACCTAAGGATTCCCGCGGGCCACGCCTCTACAGTCCTCCGCTCTACCAGCTGAGCTATCGAAGGGAGCTGCCCGTCCCTGCCACTCCGCGGCACACAGCCCGTCCGCCCTCGCGGCGAGCAGTGCCCGCCGCGGCCTGGGTCGCCCCCCTCCACCCCGGGAACAGCCGGAGCGTAAAGAGCCGCTTTAACCCGAGATCTGAAACCGCAGGCGGCCCG
Source organism: Buteo buteo (assembly GCF_964188355.1). Taxonomy (NCBI): domain Eukaryota; kingdom Metazoa; phylum Chordata; class Aves; order Accipitriformes; family Accipitridae; genus Buteo; species Buteo buteo. The sequence goes on from NC_134173.1 coordinate 40,697,976, forward strand.
AGTCTGGCAGGGCGAGCGGCCCGCGAAGGGTTCCCGCACCCAGGGCCTCCTCCCTGCTGCCGGCGGGTCGGTTAGCGCTGGGGACGGGCACGGTGCCCTCAGCCCCTCACGCTGCCGCGCGGTGCGCGGTCTGTCTCGCGGTGCGAAGACGGCCCTTCCCCCCGCCCTCCCTCCCTTGGCTCGCCCGAAACGCTGGTGCCCGGTGGTTACAGGCGTGCCTGAGAAGCGTGGGTCTCCTCACACCCCACCCGAGTGGCTGCTCTGCCCGCTGACCTGTTAGATTTAAAAAAGTCGCCCCAAACATCGCACCACGTCCTCTCCTGGCTGCGCTCACAGACACGTGAACGCTGCGGAGCGCTTAGGGAACGGGGTGCGAGCACCTGCCGTCAAGATGTGGGCTGGCACCTCAGAGAGCCGAAACGAGGAGGGCAGGAGCATCCTCCTGCAGCCCTCGGGAAGGCGCTCCAGGGTTAACGCCTAGAGGTGTTCACCCACACCGTTCGCTCAGTTCTTGGGTGCTGATGTCTATTGCAGGGCCCATCCATCAGCTTTTTCCTTTATCAGTTTTAATGTGTTTTTTACTTTAATGGTCAAACCATCAGAACAGCATATGGCTTCTTATTCCAAATGCATTTTTTACATGGTTTACTTACGGAACACTGTTTACCACCACCACAGAGGACATAACCTCCTGAAGCGACAGGATCACCACCCTAAAGTACAAGCTACGCTCAGGCATAAACTACCTACCTCCTAGGTATTCCCCCCCCCCACACACACACACACACACACAAGCCCTCAGCTGGAAGCTACTGCTACGAACGAAGTCCCGTGTGCCCGCAGTCCGTCCGTAGGCACAGTCCCGCATGTGTCTCCACAGGCTCGTACCTGCGCAGGCCGCCCCCCCCCGCGAGCCGGCCGGGCGGCGCGGCGGGCGGGAAAGCTTGGCTCGCAGCGCCCCCTCCGCCGGCCGGCGGGGGCAGGACAAAATAACACCCCCAAAACCACAGAAAAAAAACAACCTACCTCCATTACAGATCTACTGTTACAAGGGCGAACTCGTATCGTTGCATCTTTCACAGAAAAAAAAAAAATCCCGAACCCCATTCGTTGGGGTTTTGGTTCGTTTACTTACAAGTAGTCTTCGCCTGCTGCTTGCTGGTAGGTGTTCGGCACCAACCTGCGTTCGCTGCGACTCACTTTTAGTACCCGGAGGTGAAAACACCACAGGTTTGCCCCGCATCAGAGCTCTGACAGGAGTCTTTGAACTACAAAAGCTGTAATCAAAAAGCATGCAGAATAAAAACCACCCTGAGACAGGATTTGTGTCGTCAGCCGCGTATGGTATGAAATGTCGTCTTTTAGCATTCATTTATATTTAATTCAAAGTGAGAGGAGCCTGAAATAAAATATTTGTTGTTTAAATAAGTACCACCTTGTATATTCCCGTAGTAATACATGTGTTCTTATAATATGTAGGAAATAGATTCTGAAAGCATTAGCTGCGTCAAACTACTAAATTAATAAGTACTGATGGGCCTGTTGTTAGGAAAAAAAAAGTAAAGATGCAGTTTGTTATGACATCCAGTAAACATTCTCCCTGGAGTACACAGGAAGCACATACCTCACTTTTTTCTTTTTTAATCCTGTATGTATTACTGTCCGCTGTGACAAGGTCTAATGTTCCACGTTTCTTGTGCTCCTACGTGACAAAAAAAGGATGGAGAGCCATCCTGCTCTCCATCTCTTCTCAGCTTCTAATAGCTTCACAAAACCAAGCCAGAAGATCTAGCTACTTCACTCTTCAGAGACCCTACAAGAAGTTACTTTTCCCAACTGTTCATTTAAGAGCATCCCTAAGAAAGAAGGCACAAACTGGCATTCCATTTCTGTAGGAGGATATGGAACGTCTCCCCCAAGTGCCACCATTTTCAGGGACTGTCCCATCCCATCTAGGCTGTCATGGCCTACAAGCCATCAGGCTCAGCCTCAGTAGACTTGCATTAGAACACTCACCAGCCTGCAACATCCGAGTCCCATTATGCAAGAACTGCTTTCTGCCTTTGTTCATCCTTCCCGAGACTCCGTTGTGACAAAGGAGAGCTCAATTCCAGCCTAGACCTGAAGAACACGACCGGGTGCAAAGGCACTGCTGCAGGTTCAGGGTGGCAGGATGAGGCAAATGTCACCATCACTCCAAGCTCATGGACCTTGAGTCACATTGGGCATACTTCCCATGGCATTTTGCCACTTCCCCATTGCCTTAGGACTGCTTAGTTGGGTCTCCCAAGAAATCAAAACCAAACATCACTAGAACTACCTGTTAGCATTTGGATCCTGCTTGTTTTTTGTAGTGTTCCCCAAGTGCTAACACCAGTGGGCATCCCACTGCCAAAGACAGGACACCCACTCACACTCTTACCCAGATGATTTGATAGGTGAAGTACCCTGGAAGAGACAGTGATGATCCTGTAATTTGCCCCATTATTTATTCCTTCTTGCTAAGCTTCCTGCTGATCTGCAGGGAAAAAAATTCTATTAGGCATTCATCATGACCCTAACCAACAGCAGAACAGCAACGCTCTTCCTCCTGGAAAACAGGTCCCTTTCTGTGCAACGCTGGCGCTTCAGAAAATTCACCCAGCTGCAGTGGTATGAAGGTACCACACTATTAGGCCATGTGCTAAGTCCGTATGTGTTATTATCGGGCTCATTTGTTACTGCTCCAATTCTGTGAGAGTTCCATCTATTCCCTCGCAAAGCCTTTAATGAATAAAAAAATAGCAGTCATGATCCCATTTCATATTGTCACAGAGCTGAAATGATGGAAAAACTCTGAAGTCATGTGCAGAAGTTTGTAATTCTTTGCTGCTATGCTCATCAGAATCTCATTCAGACAGCCAATTTGAAATTATCAGGACAACTAAGCAATACAAGGGTATTCCTCAGAAGGCACAGAGCTTAACACCACTGACATGAAGTTAAGGATAATCAGTCTATCCTAAATGATCTCCCTGCAGGTTGTTCAGAAACCTTACAACTGAGGAATCCAGAGTCCCTGTGAAGATGATTCTCAGCACTGACAATCAACAAGGCACACAACTGACTTCTTGCTACAAGAGCTTCAACCTTTGAATCTATCAAAATTCCTGCAAGGTAAACTCGGGAATTAGTTTTTTGAATTGTGGAAAACAAGTGGCTTAATTTCTCAGCAAACAATTTCCCAACTCAAAAGCAATTGCTGCCAGTCTCATAGGACTAAGGTCTATAAAGTAAAAGAAACACATGATTGCTAAAAGAAAGACCGAGGTCAGTGTAGGTGAGCTTATAGTAAAAAACCTATACTTTCCTTTTAGTAGTCTTCAATGCCTTATCACCAGTTCCTCTAGTGACTATAATCTTGAGGGCTCTACACTGGCAGAAACACCAAATATGTCAATCAAAGCCACATGCATCCATCAAGTCTTCAGCACAGCTACTTGACTTGGTCTAGGATTCAATGTCATGGAACCACTCATTCAGCACCCAAGGTGATCTTGCTTGCATCAGCCCTGTGGGGGTTGAGCTTCCTCCCCATGTTTGGGGAAATTCCTGATGAAGACCACGAGGATAGTCACCAGATACTCTTTTAAATTAAAATAGTTCTCCATATCAGCAGCACATTATTAAGTGCATCTGCTCCATGTCTCAGTACTGAAGATCGCAGCTTGTCATTCGTACTTGAGTCATGTCACAGTCAGTTCAGTGAAGCTCCAGTTCGGAGTAGTTTCAACTTGCTGTGTGCCTTCAGAGTCATACTTAGTCTTTTTTTTCTTCTTCTTTTTTTTTTTTTAAACTTCTCAGTATCAAAGTTTCTGAAGGGCAATATTCTATTCATGGTTGTTGAAAATGATCTGCTTTTGCTGGAATTCTCTAAATGCTCCTTACAACATTTTCCTGAGATGCTAAGTCTTACAGGATCACCCACTTTACCCAGCAGAGTTAGCAAGCTCTGTGCACTTTGACTCAATCTACTTAAAAAGCCTTTCAGAGAAGGGGAAAAGTGCTAATACCTCTGCCTAACTCAGTTAGCCTGCGTTCTGTTAAACGTGACACAAAAGAATTGTACTTTGTGATTTCATGAATTTTGCTTTACTATATTGACAGGTCTACATTATTCATGGTAGCGTAGGGAGGGTGGAAATGTAAGGCTTAAAGGCTACTGTATCACAAAAATATCAAAATAATTTAGTATATCTGGATGGCTTAGAATTTATATTAGTGTATTAACCTCTGTGACAGTTGTGCACAAAAAACATTCTCTTGCACATTCCCAAAGCAGCCTATATCAGCTTCTCAAGGAGGCTGTATGACTACTCAAAGAATTCTGAGGTGGCCTTTGGATCAAGCCTTGGACTAAAAAAAACCTACCACAGCTCCAAAGTTCAGGAGACCAATAAAGCAGTTCCAGGGGTGTAGCCCTGCCAGGGACCTACACTAGGATCTGCTCAGGCATGTATACAAAGAACAAGTTACTTGCTGTAGAATAATTGTAGTTCTCAGGGATGAGATTATATTTCAGATCTCATGAGCTGCTCTGTATCCCTGCTTCTGGCAATCCTCAGTTGTCATTGGCTTGACAAGAAACTGAGGTCATGCTGAGCTCACACTGTCTCTTGCACAGAGTGTGAGGAAATGGTGTCAGTGCACAGCTCTGATGGACACTGTCACTTAGAAACCAAGTCCTAAGCCTCACCTCATCTGCTTATGCAAGTACAGTGGCAGCTACACTGATTGTACTCCTTTGAAGAGACAAATTTCTGGTTGGTAACCACTTCAGCCTCGGTTCCAATGGCATGGGTATTAATTTATATGAAGCGTTATATAGGGAAACAGATTATTTTTTAGGGGTTAAAAGTAGAGCAGCCTTGAATCAATCAAAGGGGGCAAAAAACATTCCCAAATCTACACCTGGACATTACCTATGATCTCACTATCAAGTCTCCCAGTAAATAATAATGATACTGCTGCAAGATTAGATTATAATATTAATCTCAGTTAACAAGCTTTACTAATTTCTCAAATGCCACTTGTTTATTTTGGAAATCATGGAGGAATACTTTTACTAGTTCTGGTCAGGCAGGCAAATGTTTTATAAAAATTATTTACTCCTTTCAGAAACATACATACAACTTTGGAGACCGAAGAGATCATTTAGAAGTCACCTGTTAATCAGGTACTAGCAATACGTATTTTCCCACGTTGTTTTGGAATTATGCCCTAGAAAGTCATCACTATGAAGGTAAGAGAAGTCAGCTTAATCCTTAGATTTTGCCAACCCCAGGAGTAAATAATTAGTGCTAATGCAAGGGCTTTGTAAAGCAGTCAGAGCCAGGCTCAGCCAACTAAAAGGTCAGGTGGGTAAGCAGTAGTCAGGCAGCAGTAACAGTGTGGTAGATTCAGGCAAACAGCCTGTTCGATAGTATCCTGGTGATAAATGGAAAGCAGTGGCTTGACTTTCTACCCCCAAAATAAAACCTACTTAGTGTTCTGATCCCCTGCTTTCCAAACTAGCAACAAGACTCTCTCCTTCCCACTCCTAACGCTGATTACAGTAACAGGAGTCGTGGAGACAAATCTTCCAGCATCACAACCAGCAATCCCAGAGACACAGGCCTCTGCTGCTTGCACGACCGCAGTTTACCTCTTTTTCCAAGGCAGTGTTCCTCCCTTGCCCTGCAGAATTCCAGAAGGAGGAGAAGAATGAGAGCGGAGAGTGCTTAGAGATGTGAAAGACTGCCCACCCCCATCCTGGTTCCAGTTCTGCACTCAGCAATGAGTGTCCGTGAAAGGTCCTTAGTTATTGCAAATGTATTTTCTGAGTTTGTGCAAGGATGAGATTTTCAAATGTAGAACCTCAGGGTTAGGGTTGGAAAGATCCAAAATGTTAAATAAAAAAAGACAACTTTCAGACTAGGCAATAGATAACTGGGCATTTTGGGGCTGCTGGCTTACTAGAGACCTGAGATAGTTCAAAGTTTCCAAACCAAGATGGGAATGGGCTAGCTCAGCTGACTTCAAATGCAGGGAAGAAAACAAAAAAATAAGTTAGTGAATATGGCAGGGTAAAAAGAAGTTAAGGTTAGGAGAAGCAGAAGGAGTAAGGAAATAAAGACTGGTATTTAGTTTCTTCCATTGTACCATGCCTTGAATTTTCTTATGTTGAAAGCAAAAGGAATCAGGTACTCTTGACCCTTATTTCCTGCATCCCTCCTGCTGTCTGCAAAAATAATTGCTATTTTCAGCATCTGTCTTCGGAAGCCAAGAAGGACCTTATTTTAAGAAAGACATAGTGGGGGGAAAAGTAGTATTCTTGTATGTGCAATGTTCAGATGTAGGACTTGGGTATGTACTGAGCAACACTTGAGCAGATTTGAACATACAAATAGTTAGAAATAGGAGTTACTTCATTCCCCACAATTTTAAGTTCGGCCCTTGCCTTTTCTGTGTGTTTTGGCTTTTTTGCTTGCTGCCACAAACCCTACACCATCATGTGGCAAAAGTCTCACCCCTTCTTTCCCACTGGGTGGAAAAGTATATGTATTTGGCAGCTTCTGCTCCTAGAAGAAATGAAAGGTGGATCTCAGAGAAATCCCCAGATTTAGTGAGCCACTGCAGCTTCTAAAGCTCATCACCCTGGAGGTGGAACAACACGAAACATGGTTGCCCTACAGAACTACTAGGTGATTTTTAGAATCATTGATAAATCCTTATGTATTATCTTCTCTCTCCTGAATATGCCCACAAGTCTTCTGCTCTCTTAGGAATATCCCTTCATTCCTTTCTGTCCCATACATGCAGATCTCGGAAGAAGTCACACGAGGCTTTAATTTCTATCAGTCTAATTTGTGTGAAGTTGGATCATTTATCTATCGCCTCTTACTGTCTAAGAGCAGCAATATAAAAAGAGGACAGTAAGCTTACAAAAATGTCCATGGTAAAAATGATTCCGTATATAAGTCCAAATGGCAGATGAAAAGCAAACAGGAAAGCTAGCCCAACATCAGAAGAGACCTCTTTAGTATTTGCAGAGTCTGCACAAATGCATGTGGGAGAGAAGAGAGAGGTTAGGATTAGGAGGTAGCATCCAGCAAGTATCTCTCTACAACAATGTGACAATCTGAAAGAAGCTTCATTTTAAAGAAAATCTTATATACTGAGTTGACAAAATAGCCTATAAAATCAAGTTTTCTTATTCCAAAAGAAGTTGCTTGAACCATGCCTTAAAGGTGTATAAGAAATGACTGTGCATTGCATGCAGCCAGGCTCCACAGATTATTGGCTAATAAGAACCACAGCACCTTCTAAACCTTCTTCTAATTTCTGGTAACTTCCTTCCACCTGCCATCTTTCTTTTAATTTTTTACTTATTGAATACAAGTTTCCAAACAGCACAGACTCAGCCCAGATCTACAGGAACACTTTAGAAGTGAAATTAGATTTGCTGCCATCAAGAAAAGCCACTAGAAGTATTATTTCCATCAGAAAACAAAATTAGGTAGTAATTTAAAAAACCAGAGGTGGATAAAGTCCAAATACAAGTCTGTGCAGCTATCTCGTAATCATCAAATCAATGCCTTTCATTAACAGAACAGAGAATAATAGTCTCTTCTGAAGCCTCTTAAAGTGTCTGCAAGTTATTGCAACAGAGGTCATACTTACACTGAAGCCTAATGGCTTGGACAATATTAACAAACGTTCCAAATCACCCAGCGTACATCAATTTAAGTAACTCAAATCAGAATAACCCATTTCAAATCAGTTGTGGCAACTTGGTTTCTGTAATGTCAGCTTAGCCATCAAGTCTACTATGGATCCAAACACTACTACTTTTCTTTACCTATCATTAAGGAGTAAATACTCAAAACATCACAAATCAGTGGAAGCCAACACACATTCAAGCCTCAATAAAATAATCTCCACATCAAGCAAAGCGACACAGTTTCTATTAATTTTTGCAGTCAATATATGTGTTTGAATTGATCTTCGTAATACCAAAAGCACCTTCCACAACTCACTACACATGCTGATGAACATCCAAGGTTCACTCTCACCCTGATCCCAGGGAGAAAATTATGTTATGAGGGGTCTTGTTCTGGCAGGAAGCTGGGGTTTTGCAGGCATGTTAGAACAGATTTGCTATGTGGACATACCTAAGGGAAAAAAAAAACAAACAACAAAAAAAACAAACCAAACAACTCCAATCTAAAATTAAAAAAAAAAAAATTTAGACAGATACTAAGGCTGTACAATTAATAGCAGAAGAAAAATGAAAACACTTTGAAAGAACTCTTAACTTGTTGCTTCATACATTCAGTACTGGTTTTGGCTCAGATTATAAACACTGCATCAATAAAGATGAGTAAGTTTCTAGCTTACCATTAACCATTTTAAGCCTTTGAAATACAAATCTTCCAAAGGATAATTTTCAATTCTTCATGATATGACATGCAATCAAAATTAACTCCGTATATTTACACCCATCAATTTAAAGAATGTTGTAATGCTAGCACACTTTGAATTAAAGCCTTTCAATAAATAGAGGAAGGAGTAACACAGAGTTTTGCAGATGGGTTTTATGACTTCTTTTTAGGTTCAAAAGTTAGGAATACAGCCAGTTTTTGAAACAAAGTACCACATGTAGCTGGTGGAAAAAGCACAGAGATAATTTAAGTAGTTGTCAACATGTTCATCTTTGAGTATTGTGAAATTTTCAAAAGCCTAGTTCTTCCAAATTACACTATTCATACTTGCATATTACATGCATGCATTAAAATTTTGCTTTGAAAAACATTTTGACCAATATTTCAAACCACAGATTGCAAGATATCTTAAATGTCATGTATGACTTGGTCAGTGCTTTTCTACACCTTCTTGGTGAGAACTTTGAAAAAAAGATTCAGATCTCAGGTTTTGGTTTCAAATATATAAAAACCTGTTTTAAAAATCTCTCAAATTCAAAGGTCCTATGTGCTTAATGAAATACTCAGAACAGGTATGAGGTCAAAAAAACCTTTTCCATAAAGAGTTTTTCTTTCAAAAAAGTTTCTTTTAAACAGAAACATAACTAAAGCAAGATGGATGACATCAGAGTTTACTTTTCTAAGATTCGTACCAGTTCTTCAACTTCTGTACTAGTATTCATGTACGCAAGTATATTGCAATTTATACGTAGAATGCAAAAATTAATATAATTGCAACTCATTCATTTTGCAGCCAAATCAGTGTTAAACAGGCTTATGTGTGAAAGGCTAGACAAAAGTTGCACCTTATAAAACAAAAGCAGATGTTTTAACTTACAGTTTTAATATAGCAATCAAAGAAAATTCCAAATACTGTACAGTGAAGTGTAGTATAGTACACTATATACTGTTATAATACACTATTGTTACATTACAGATAAAAAAAATCAAATATAATTAGTACAGCAATCACAAATAAAACAAACCAAACTGTGCTGGATAACAGCCAGTACTGTGAGGATGATATAGTTTCTATGCTAATTTATTTTTAATTCAACATGTAAAGCACTTACTGTTTAAAAAGATTTGTTTTCTAAATATATACACTATTTTAATTCTTATTTATACATTTTAAATAGCATTCCCTCCTAAAAGTGCACTCTTTCATTTCTTGGCAATAATCCTCATTAAACGTAAAATAATTCTGAAAATACCACTCATGTTTCAACCTCTTATTGCTCAACCGCAGGCATAAGGGCTCAGAGGGAATCCTGCATTCTAAAGATCTTAAGCAACTTCTTCAATTTTAAGAAGCTAATCTGATATCCACAAGCAAAACAAAGAAACCACTTACTGTTGTGGTTTTTTTAACGGAAGGATCAACTTCATATTATTATTATTTTACAAAAGCATGTAGATTCTGCTATTTGAAAATGGGAGCCAAACAAATGTAGAGATAACAGTGGCATCTTCTTAAATCATTCATTTTTCATACATTTCAGATTGAACATCGCTCTCCCAGTTGTAAGCATGCTATGAATTTTATTACCTGGCATTTTCAGCGCATTGAAAAAGTAGCAAGCGGCTCTGCTAACCTTGTGACAGTGACAATAGATTCTACTTTTCGAAAGATTGTAGATTAAGCATTTTGGTCTTGAAAGTATGCCTATTGTACTGGGTTGTTAGCATACAGCCTTGTGGCACTGTGCCTCTGTGACGCTGCTAGAGCGTTCTGTCAGAGGCAACCCCTGGCTCACATTTTGTATCTATCAGACGATTAGTAAACTATATGGGATTCACAAAATCAACAATATACATTGCTGTTCTGTGACTATAATAGTAAAGGCATCCCAAATATATTTATATGATTTCCTCTGAAAAGCTGCTATTTCTTTTCCCTCACTGAAATGCAAGCAATTCACAGAGAAACAGCAGTATCAAAAAGTCAACCTTACTAAGCAGCCAGCCATTTGAAGTACTAAAAATCTTGCATTTGCCTGGAAAACTGATCTGTTCTCCTGAGGTTTCCCATATGCTCATCAGCAATCTCGTTAATTGTCCCCCCTTTTTTTTTTTGTACTGGGCCTATATTTTCAGTAATCATCTTTCATTTAGGTTATACATACTAAGCCATAGTAAAGTTTAGGATTTTTCAAATAATTTAAGACTTCTTTGCCATGAGACACTGTGTAGAAGGTGATTGGCCCCCAGACAAGCAAGTAATCAAGGCAGGTACTCAAAAATAATTTAGAACCACAGCCTCTGTCCACAGGCAATTCAGTAGTAAGAAGGTCGGGGGGGGGCGGGGGGAGAAAAGGGACACTCTTCACACCATTTCAGATGTCCTATTGACACAGCTTCACATCCACAAGTCAATGTCTTCCCTGCCCTTGTACCCCACCACCATTTTCCTGACTCTAACAGGGAAATCTAATAAGCACACGGGTGCTCCCAAGACAGGCACACAGATTTGCTTCAGCTTACATTTGCACCCACTGCTAGCAATCAAATGAAACATCTCTTCAAACTTACACTTCAGTGTTCTTTATTTCACTTCTCCTGTACAGTTACACATCTCACCAGCACATAGATGAAGTTTAGCTTCACCTGAGAGTATCAAAAGCCATCTCTCTCAAAAACACTGGTATTTAAATGCGTGAGAAAGCTAGGTGAAATAAGAACACTGCAAAGAAATATGCACAATCCTGCTTTATACCAGAGGAATTCACATCAGTGGATCTTGTGATTTTGACACCATTTTACCATTCCTTTTTGAGACCATTTTGTTTTAGGAACTGGAAGGTTCTGGTCTAAGTGACTTGAGTGGACCTGAGATGACACTAAGGGCGAGTCAAACAGAGCTATTACCTGTGTCTATTTAGATAAGAAGGAAAATGTCAAATTACTGCTAAAATGGGAAGTGTGTCAAAATTAAACCAAGCCTTTCCTCTTTCAGTAAAAGGCACACAAACTTCTGTAGTCTTACCAGAAAGGCATGAAAGAAGTAAGCATCTTCCCTTGAAATAAGGACGATGTGCAATAAATATTTCAATTTATTTCAAACTTAAAATTCTCTCATATACACTGCCCATATTTTTTCAGCCGAGGAAGACTTCTTTTTCTAAAGAAAAGGTTAAAAATGTCTAAGTGATGGGGAATAGTGATACTTTGTCTAAATGCAAGAGATCCAGGAGCTTCCTCCCCCTCAGCCTCTCCTGACTCAAACTCCTTCCCAGGAACTTGCCACTGCTATACTTTTCTAAACCTCACACTGTGACAAAGCACAAGCCTCTACTCAACATTTTCTATATAGAAGTAGCCTTCAGACAGCTAGACTGATTCATGGGAGACTAAATGTTTTCAGAAGTCATGGCAGGCTTCCAGCTGCTGCATGTGCATCCTGTTTCTCATTGAATAAGCCCTGCCAGTTAATCAGTGCATCAGCAAGGTCAGTTCTGGTGAGCCAAATTACTTCATACATTCCAAGCTTCCAAATTGCTAACTAACAGATTAGCAATTTGAGATCTTAAAATTTTTCATTTATTTGTGAAAAGGTGATTCTTATTTTTAACCTGTAAGTTGTTAACTAAATCATAAAATATTTATTCCCTCTACATAGAAAGTTAATCAACAGAGGCATTTTAATTCACTTTGACAAAATGGGGGCTCTTCTTTAAGTGACTTGCTTCAGTTAATTTTTACATACAAAAATAAATCCTCCCTCATGGGACATTCTATCATACTAATGCTTAGAACTGTTTAACTGGTTAGAAATGTAAAAAGTGAGGAGACTTTTCTGAGTACAAACATATACAATACAAACAACATTTGTGAACTGGTAAAAACCCACATCTGCACAAACACAGACTTCAATATTTAAATGCTCTTAATTCCTTTGAAGCTGTATTAACATCTTTTATCCATTCAATGTTATTTTACCATTAGAGGAAGCAACAACAGTGCATTTAAATATGACTATGAAGACAGGAAGCAAAGTGCAGTATCAGATACACATTCCATTCTTAGGGAGGAAGCACAATAGCTGCTTCTTAAAAACTAGCACTGCAGGTCTGATGAACACGCTACTTAAGTGGATACCAGCTATATTATCACTGATGCAGGGAAACCTGCATCACAAACTGAAGTGAGGCTAATAGAGGTGGGTAGTCTTTATAGACAGTGAAACAGCATGTATTCCTTGTTTCCATGGAGTAAACAGTGAGCTTCCAAAAGCTCAATTATCACTGAACACTTCAGGATAATGTATGTTAAGAGAACCATTTCCTTCCAATAAATTGTTAATTTGCTCTGAATAGGACAGCTGTTATTTAATTTTTGCCATTACTAACCAATGTTAGCAATCAAAGTCTTTTAAAAGAAATGGATTTCCCATTGAACATTTGTTGTTTCTTGCAATTGCCAACTTCTCTCCTGTAGTTGTATTAAAAGCTGCACAACATCTGACCACCTTGGTATTTGAGAGGAAATAAAAACATGCTATCCCTTACTAACTGAGCACCAAAATGGTTGTGTTGGCTCAGACAGCCATGCATAACCACACCACACTCACTTGATCTTCATCATACACTAAGTAGCCTTTTTTCTAACTTGCTTAAACTGACATACACAGAAATTAGAGAGTTTACTAAGTAACACTTATTTTAAGGTTTCTGAGAAGTGTATACAGCTGTATGAATGAAAAAGTTTTTAAATTGGAGGAAGTGCCAGCACAATGTAATTAAAGTACTGTATATGCTGCATTATCAAATTTAGCAGAAGTTTAGTTTCAGTTGCTTTTTGAAATTTATGTATAATTCATGTTTACAGTGTATTTTTGAGTGGAATTAAGTACCTGGGACAGGATTAACTTTGTCATGTTTCTAGTTTTGCCTGTTCTAGCCTTTCCAGTGACCTTAAACTAGCATGGTAAGAACCTTGCATGGGTTTAAATTTTAAGACTTTTAAGGAATTAAAAATTACAAAGAACTTTCAAGAACCCACATTTACAGCAGATATTCATCTCAGTGCATTTCCTAACAACTAATTTACAGGTAACAGAGCCAGCCTGGGCAGCAGTATGGTAATATTGAAAGCTATTGCCAATCACACGCTTATCATGCACTGAATAAGATGATATAATCTTTGACATACATACAAGATTTAATAACTAATCACTTTGTGTGGCCCAGCCAATAAACATTACATTTGAACAGTAATTTCTTCTACCCTTATTAGATTTTAACCTATCAAGAGTGATCCATTGGCTCAGTTGCACTAGTGATTCCTGCATCTTGACTATCCATCTCCTCAAGCTCCTCAACAGAATTTCCCTTTTGTGCTTTAGACCTTGCAGGGAATGTTGTTCCCACAGAATTCACCACGTTACCATCAGTTGATTCGGTATTCAAGTGTTCAGTACCACCTGGTGCAGAAAACGATTCGGGTAAGCCAGCCTGAAAGCTCCCAGTTTTAGCAGTTGAACTCACTGCCTCTACTTTTCTTTGAGATAGATCAACTGATGCTGACTGCTCTGTATTCTGATCCCGCAAATGTCTATCCATTGAAGCCTGAATAGAAGAGACCATTTCCTGCAACTTTTTTCTCTGTGCCTCAATCAAAGTGGGGTCAAGCTGCCTGCTGTCTCTCATTGTCACAACTCCCGGCGCAATTCGGATAAGCTCACTGTTACCAGAAGCAGCTGTGAATACAGAAGGCTCAATTTTAGCAGAAGGACTGAAGTCCGTTTCTGTGCTATGCTTTCTTAAAAGTGGTGTTTCCCTGGCTCTTTGATCATGTTGTTGACTACTAGATGCAGTTCCTAGGGAGTGGCCCTTTCCTTGAAATGCAGTTATGTTATGTAGTTGTTCAGATTTCTTTTTCACTACTCCACCACTACCCAGCTTCAGCATTCCGTGTGAAGGACTTGCTTCCCTGCTTCTTGAAGTAGCTTCTGCTCGCACTTGACTTAAGGCCTCTTTAACCAACTCTTCAACATCAGGACCAATAGGAAAGTGCCCAGCAGCATCCACGCACAGCTCTAATCTGTCTTCTGCTGCATTGTACACAAAGTTTTTACCAGGCAGATGTGGAAAAGTACAGTGCTTGCCATCAGCCAAACCTATAAAGATAGAAAAAGTTATTCCACATGCTAACATATTTAAGGCATGCTCTGAATACACTGTAGTTATTGTATTCAAACTTACTGCATCAAGTATGTAAAAACACACTGAAACTTACTACTGTGGGAGAAAAACAATTTAGGCTTGTATGCCATATGATAGCAATCACAGTATACCCCTAAGATGCTACTGCTTTCAATCATGATTCTAATGAAGAGACAGGACTGTAGTATTACTAGTTAAAATAACCACCTTGTTGGGACTTGCAGTTCTAATACAACAGAAGTTAAAGAAATAGTATATGCTTTCAGTAACACAAAGCAAGCCAAACCCCATCACTACCACCACCACCACTCACCCTGAAACCACACAAAAAACAAACAGACAAAAAAAAAAAAAACACCCAGAAAACTGCCAAAAAGCACATTTCAAATCACTGTCTATCTGGAGAAGTACTCTTTAAGACCTTTTCCACGCTAGTTAGAACTGTAAAAGGATTTCAGGGGGTACATCTGCTGCTAAGCCTGAGGAACTTCAAATTTGCTATTTGTCTTCTTCTCAGAGAGGAAGTGTTGCTAGATAAAAAAAAGAGTTTCAAGCTTACTATGTTTAGTAGTCCTGGAGTTTATAACTACTAACCTTTAGAAAACAAAGGAGGCATAATATTTTTTGATCTGCTGTTTGTTTCACTGTCCCACTTACAATTTGACCTATCTGCTAAAATTGAGAGTTCACTAGTCAAATTTAAGTTCTGAAGCTGCTCCGTGTCAAAAATGGGCAACATTCGGTTTTCCAGCTTATCATTATAAAATACAAAATAACTCTTTCAACTCTGTCCCATACAGGCTGTGGTAAAAGCTGTAAGGTATCACTTCAGTGATGACAGCTTTCTGCGAGGTAAAAGCTCTCTGCAGATGAAAACTTGGCTGCAACAACTCTCTTCAGTTCTATAAGCTATGCAAAGAGAACTACAATAAAAAACCCACTTTTTAAAAAGTGCCAGGAACACGTAAATTAACAGGATTTTTCCTTGCATTCTCTTACAATTCTTGAAGAAAAACTCCAGAATTGATGCTGAAGGGAAGAAACACAACAAGAAAATCCTACTTCTGTGTTATCAAATACAACACAGTCAGAACAAGTATTCCAGGCATCAATGAAAAAGGTCACTCAAATAATGTGAAACGTTATTAAACTGGTTTTATACTGATGAACCAACTGACCAATCTCAGTCATCCTCCAGAGCTTCTGATTCACACACTTTTACAGTTGCAGAGAATCTACAGATGATATTTTATTTTGAGAACTTCAGACACTTAGCTCCTTTCTTTTTATATCCATGGGAACCAATAACCAAACAGCCAAAACACACACAGAACAAAATTTAATCCCAAACACCTATCTGTCTAACTTAGCCTGAAGAACATATTTTGGCTACGTCATTTACCAGCAAAACCTTCACTTGCAAAAGAGAGCTGTAACAGCTTCTATGGTAGACCAAAACTGCCTCTGAAATTGCAATCCTGAAATCTCAAAGTAAGATCTTAAACAAGATCTACTAAATCAAATTACAATTGATTAACAGTACCTACACTTGATATAAATATTTGTTCCAAATGTCCAGTATAATAGTTGCATTATTACATTAACTAAAATATTACAAATACTTAAGGAGCTTCTTTAAATGAAAAACATAGATTGTTGCACACTGTAATTGTTTAATGTGAAAATTTAGTAGTTCATAAAATGTTGAGAGCATACAAGTATGTTAATGCTGAAACAGTAATTCTACCTACCAGGGTAGTGTGAAATACCTGCACACACAGAAATCCAATAATGTTCAAATACAGTATACCATCTCCCACAGCCTTAGTTCTTACATTGTCAGCTGGCAAAAATTACTTTTAAGTCAGGCATTTTTCATGAGTTAATGACCAGCTGGGTTAAAATCCCTTAGATTCATTCCAGGTTCTCAACTCTGGCTAGTCATTAATCGGTCCAAAATGTCCTTTTCATCAGGCACTGTTTAAGCTAATTCACTTGCCACAAACAATACACCAGTCTTTACTGTACAAGCGTACTAAAAGAAAGAAAACTAAAAGGAAACAGATCTGCTATAAGACACTTGCATGCTAATTCTATTAGCCAGGCTAATAATTCAATGAGAGGTAGCGGGTATTGAGTAAGCCACGCATTTTAACTACTGCAAACAGAACAGAAATTACATGGTAAAATACCCGTTTCCAGAAATAACCAAGATTAAGTTAAGGTTGATAAAACTGCCTAAGAAGAAATCAAACAGTAAGAAAGCAACAAAGAAATCATCATTATTATAGATGAAATCACAAGAGCTGAACTATGAATGCAAAGACTTCAATAAGGAAATAAACTTTAACTGAGAGAAAATAACTGAATAACACTTTCTTCTCTAAAGAAACAGATGTCATTCTTTGTAGGCAGTATTTGTAAAGTCATCTAAAAATCAAATACACTCTAACTCCTTGCTTGGTTATTCTGCACATAGTCCAAGATGCAACATTTATCAACGCAAGAAGAGGTATAGATAGCTTTGCTTTTGAACAACAATCTTAGCAAGACAAATTTAACCAACCAATTAGATTTAAAACATGCAGTACCACTGTATAAAATATCTACTAAGAAGCATACTAGAAAGATGAACTGCTTATCCAGTAAGTGTTTTAAAGTATAACAGGAATACGTCCTATGATCACCTCTTTGTTTGATCTTTCTGGGGGGAAGGGGGGCAGGAATCAGTTGACTTACTGAAGTTTTTTTGTACAATTCAGGAAGTTTAAATGGAGATGTATGGTTCTAGAGAAAATTTTAGAAAAGGAGATTGAAGTTGAATGAACTAGTCTTATTCAGATTCCTTAGTCTTAGGCTCTCTGAGGGAGCATAAGGAGTTCTACAATATTATGAAAATGAAAATGTACCATGGTACTAAAATAAAAATATATTTATGCTTACAGGTGACTCAATACCAATTTACAATTTTAAAGATTTGAAGACAGAGGAAGGAAGGAATAAAAATAAAAACAAAAAATACCTGTGGTTTTCTTCATTATGCTGTAGAATACTCCACCCTGCTGAAACAATTGAGGAAGCCCCTTTGCGTAAGACCAAACATCTTCTCCTGTAAAAATCAAACACAATGATTAAACAGTCTTATTTTAACATTATGGACAATGGCTGAAAATTTAACTCATTGAATTAAAAGCTGAATCCTCTCTCTCTTCTATGCAATTAAGGATTTGAATTTTTATTGCAAATTTATAGAACAGGATCCCAGGACATTGAGAAACTTTCAGGAAAACATACCACCGTCTGCAGTCAAATATCCTACGTGTTCTAGTACAAAGGTTCCCAAATTTGATTTGATCCAAGCTGCAGATCCTGGTTCTTTGCCAGGCCATACACACAAGTCTCCATTCCCCTCCTACCCATGCTTTCAACATAAAACTAAGGAAATGACTAACACACTTCCAAAATTCAAGCACATACCCTTGCACATTAAAACCTCAATTCTATATCCCTACACCTGCTCAAAAATCAGATCTCAATTTCACAGCTGCCATACAGCAGACTTTATACTGTAGCTGAGATACAAATGTCCACACAGGCAGCTGCGTAGAAGCTGTGTCTGTACCTTGCTTTTCTTGAAAGTTAGAAACAAAATACCAACTGTGAGGCTCCAGCAGTCCTGTGTAACTGGCATTTTTCAAAGATGCCAAAAATGGCATTTAAATGTGACAACTTTAAATGCCACTGAGAGGAAAAAAACCAACACCTAGACTATGCAATGAAAGGAATATAAAGAACAGAAAAATTGGGTTACAGCGACAGAACATCAGTGACCTAATAGCACCTGCTAAATCAGTTCAGATCTGCATTTCTACCTATAACCTTTTCCTCATTTTGCTAACCACTTACCTGCTTCAGAGAAGTGACATGTGATGTAACTGTGAAAATAGCGCAAACAAAACGTACCAATAAATTCCATCCGCCTGATGCAGAAACAACTACTGCATGTATACCTTTTCAAAGAAAATTGCTTTTTCCGCTTTGTACCAAACATTCAGAAAACATACTGAGATACTTTAAATAGAAATTGCACCCTTCTTTAGGCATCAAAATCTCAATAACAATGTCTCTCAATCTTCTAGTAAAATTGGAGAACGTAAATAATCACCTAAAGTTAACTGGATGCCCTTACTACTTAGACTAGACGTAGCTGGAATGTGTGAGGCTGTAAAGTATTACCCACCAATGTTTCTTTGCTTGCCGTTAAGATCAAAATAGAAGAAGTTATTTTTAATAGCTTCCACATACTGGATACAGAGCACATACAAATCCATCCTTGCATTTCTTTACTGCACATCCCACAAGGTAACTCTCCTATCCCACCTGCCTCAGGTGAGAAAATGTTTCACACTCGCGACAGTGGCATTGAAACCCTTCAAGCCACTCTCTGACTTTTCCATTTCCCTTCCCTGACAGGCATGGGACTCTGCACACTCCCCTGCTCATCTGTCCCCCCACCAGAAGGATTCTGTTGCTCACCTCTCCACTTCAGGTGTTATTCAAGTCCCCATTCACTCTAAAAAGGTACAGTGCATCTTCATCATGTTTTATCTTTAGACATTTTAAAGCCAGGAGACCTACATAATCTGATTAATTTTAAATGCATTCCCTTGAACCATATATGCTCTGGTTCATTACATTCATTTGCACATCAAGCTCACAGATTTGGCCTTCACTTCCTAGCAAGAACATCCAGGTAACAAACCAACTACTCTTCTTTCTTATTTTCCGTGATCTACTGAGGAAGGAGGTCTAGTCTTTTGGCTTTAGCCTGATAACTCCTGTCTACTGACTTGCTAATAAATTTGAAGCTCCTCTCCAGCTCTCACTGACTCCACTAAAAACAAAAACAAACAAACAAACAAAATATTAAAGGAGCATTCTCTTTTCGTCCCCACTATTGCCACAGCTTTTCCTCTTCTTCAAACAGCTGTATGGAGGGACAACAATCACTACTGATAACGCTCTAATGTTTTTGCTACTTCAAAAGGGGTTCACTGCTACCCTGCATCCTTATTCTCATTTACATTTTGAAATGCACATCCCTATACACAGTGGGTCCAGAGCATCACTGCTGTGGCTCTTCATTTTCCCCCAAGTCTTCCTGATGGTTTAAATACTGCCCATGACACTGATAAGTAGCAGAACAGTCATCAGTCTACCAGAGCCTGGGAAGGCCACAGCCAGCAGCCACACAGTGGCTGACTCCATACTAAGGACTCCTATACTGCTGCATCTAGCAATCTGTTCTTATTTGAAGGGCTCCCTTCCCTGCCACAAGACAACCACCAGACTTTTAGAAGCAGCCCAGTTTTACACATTAGTGGCATTCTCCAAGGAAAGATTCCCTGTTTGCTCTGGGCATGATTTTTCAAGCCTTGCACAAGAGAAGCATCACCGTTTAGATAGCCTTTTATGCAACATTAACAAGGACTACATGCAGAAAAGTATGGAGAGCAGGGCTCACAAAACAAAAGCATCAGCCACTGAAAGAAATACAAACTAATGATACTGTTTTGATAAAGAGATCTCTGGTTGGAACACCAAAAAAACCCACAATTACAGCTGGACTTTCCCAGATCAGAGGAACTAGTGTGTGTGATTCAACTGAACTATGTTTGAGGTTTGCACATTTTTGTTGCTAGTTGGGTTTTACTGTTTGTTTTGGTTTTGTTTAACATGGCAGTAAGATGCTTATAGGTCACAAGTTAATTTGGGTGATCATTTAGATTAAAAACTCCCTCAAGACACTACATTTATGAAGGAGGTTATGTTCTCTGCACTGTTCCCACTCCAGTACACACTCCCTCAGACCAGACCTCAGGCCCACAACATTAAGGTATGGCAACAAATGAAGACTATCCTACCCACAAGCATGCCTCATACACTGCAGAAAAAGAGCAGGTGCAGACTAACCTATGCCAGTGAAAGCCCAAGACCATCCCTTCATACAGCAGAGGGGACACACAAAAGTGCAAAACAAACCAAAAGCTCAGCTGAGAAACATAGGTTACAGGGAACTACAGCTGGCTTAAAAACAAGCTGTTTAAATCCAAGCAAATCATGGTATCAATTAAAACATTTAATGTAAACCTGGCTATTTTGATTTCTTGTGCACCGACGAATTCATCAATGCAAAACAAAATGATCAATATAGATTCATACTTGGCTTGCATGTATCCAGAGTCCTTCTGCATGGGTGTAATTAAATCTGTTTAAAAATATAATGTTTTAACTATGTTAATGTAAAATTACAATTCCTTTAGTAATTTCCCTATAGAACTCTGTATTTTGAGCTAAACAAAAAAAAGAGGAGAAAGCTTTATAAAAAAATAATGCCTAATATGTTAAGTGGTCCAGAAATTACAGTATCTAATTTCCCAGGGCTTATTTTTAAATTATATACAGAAAAATTAAAGAACATGGTCTAAAATTTTAATAAATTAACTAGTTGAGACCAGAAAAGAAAAATTCTAGTAACTGAAATACAAAAGAAGCATCAATTCAGCCTTCAGGAGACCCTGTATGAAAGAAAAGCTCTTGAGCATCCAGAATGAATAGTTATAGATGTCTGAAGACACAGTTTCACTATGGGCATTGGGGAAAAAAAAAAAAAAGAAAATTGTGCCTGGCCCAGCAAGCTATTTCAACAGCATGTCCCCTCTACACATTCTAATCTGACTGTATTAGATGAATGTTTTTAGCAGAACAAAGTTACAGCAAGAGCATGCAGGATAAGCTGACTGTCAGAACTTTGCAGCACTGTTTTTTAGCTGTACAGAAATGTCATTGAGAAACACTGAGACTTCTCATCCCAGAAAGGCTGAATATACCACCTTGAGGAACTGTCACCCCAACACTCTTAAGAAAGTGCAAGGACTTAGGAATTTTCTTACGAGTTTGTTTCCCCATTCAAAAACCACAGTTGTAAACAGTCAACTGTCTAGATTTTTTCCACAAGTATCTTTAAAGGAAAATGAAGCCCTGATGAGAAAAGCGATTATATAAAAATAGCACCTTATTCAGTAGCTGCATATGTTGTTATAACTGGCTGGTTTATCATTTGCTGCCACTTCTATTAGTAAGGCAAAATGGATGCAGTCAGAGAAGGGTGACGTAAATTCTATTCTAACCTGTGCTTTGAAAGCAGAATCTAACTAACAGCAGTGAGAGTCAAAGACAAAAATTGATTCTTGAATACAAGATCAGCTCACAGTTTATGGATAAGTACCTGTAAAAAAATGACACACCTTAGTGCTGAAGTAACTGAGATACTTTTAAAGCACATCAGAGTTTTTTGTAAGCCAGTAACTACACTTTCAGCAGTATTTCCTGAAAACAGGAAAGCACTCTTTTAAGCTTTATCTCAAAATTAAGACAGCTTTTAAACCTAACCTTTTCCTGCACTTTGGAACTGCGGTGTAAATGTCAGTGTGGTGAGGTGGCTAGTGATTCAGCACACTATCTTGCAAGAGACACAGGAGTAAACAATCAGGCTTGGAAAAGAATCAAAGTTCTGCTTGATGAACTTCTGACATACCACTCTGTGATTACGTAATTGTTTCGTTTCTAAAACATCACATGCTTTAGCCACACCAAATCCCTCCAGCAAAAAGAGAAGGCTCCCACAAAAAAACTGTAAACATTATTATTCAACTGGTTCATAGAGCTAAATGTATAATTACTGTTCTACCTCCTGCCAGTAAGCAGCAAGAACGGTGAAACCTGATGAAGAAAAGTACACAGACAAAGGTCCAAGTCTCCTGGGTCTAACTATGAAAATAAAAACCACAGGCACCTGAGAAAAGTCCTTTCATCTTGAATTATTCACAGTTAGTCAGATTTACATGACTGACAATTTATAAGCATAGCTTTGCAACCCTACGTCCACCTTTGGGATTCAAATCTGTGTTTAGATTCTTTCAGTTTCTCCTCTGCTGACATTCCGAAATAATACTTTTCACAACTCTTTAAAAAGACCAGATCATCACTTAAAATTAGCAGATTTAACTAAGGAGACAATGTTGTGTTGATTTGCTTAAACCAACACAACTCCCTGTGAGGAGAAATGCCGGGACTTCATCCTACTACAAAGGTGAGAATTTGGTCCTCAAACTCCCAATGAGCAGACACTCACCGTCCCCTTCTCACCTCTGCTCTGAATTTATTTCCTGAAGCCTGAGGGAGATGTAGGAAAAAAAGAGAGCATGTAGCTCACACACATACGCATCAGATGTGTGCCAAATGAGAGACAGGAAAAACAGAGAGAGACAGACAGCAGAGGAAATGCAACAACTTCTAAACAGCAGTTTTTAAAAGAGGACTTTACAGCAAAGAAAGAAGTATCTCATATACACATTTTAAAAACTCACAACACTCAACAAATCACTGACAGCATGTTAATGTTCTTCTAATAGAGGAATAAAAGAACTAACCTTCTCCATGGTTACAGAAACGAAAAAAAAAATATATGTATGTAACTACAGTTTGTAAAACATTATCTTCTACTTAAAAATACAATTTTAAAGTATAACTTGAAGTCAGCCTTACCCATTAGTGTTGCTAAAAGACAGAGAGAATACATCTCCTTATCGACTTGCTCTTGCAGTTCCTTCGATGAGATTTTACTAGTCACAGCAACATCTTCATGCTTCACAGCATGGGCCGAGTGTGCTGAAGCAGACTGCCTGCCTTCCTCCTTACCTTTCAGGATTTCTATTGCAATTCTGTCACCATGCTGCAAAGGAACAGGCTCGTTTTCCATGCCTTCTTTGGGAGGCAGAAGCTCTTTAGGAGGAAAGCCATAGCGAATACATTGCAAATATGGAGGAATATTAAATTCTCTCGCTATGCTTTCCTGTAGTTCCAAGAAGGTGGTAGTGCACTTCAGGGTAAGCATTGACTGCCTCCCATCATTTGTGGTTATTCGAATTTTCTTTTCTTTTGTAGATGTTGGAGAATACGGGGTCTTTGTTGGTGTAGCAGGTGCAGATGATGGCCCCTCACGAACAGCCCCAGGAGAAGCAGTCCTAGGTTGCCCTTTATGCTCTTGTTTCAGTTTTTCACTTTTCCGTTTTTGCATTACAGAAGCCTGGTCTGCAATGTTCTGCTGAATAGTTCTTTCAGCTTTGCTCATATTCAACTCCTCCTTGTGCAAAGTTTTTGTCTTCTGTCCAGTCAAAATAATTTTGGTTGGAAGTTGCGACTCTAACTCTTGTCCTTGCTGTACATCATCAGCTCTTTGGGCGTGAGCACCATCAATATTTACAGGGGTATAATCATCAGGGTTCTTTTTGGCAGTTTGATGCAATATTGTGTTGACAACTTTCTGAACAAGAATCTCACTACCAAATTCACCAGGGAAGTGCTTGGTAACAAGTTTCATGGCGACGTCATACACGTTGCTGTTCAGAGATGTGTCACTTTCATACTGGAACCAGTAGACTGTCTCTCTCACCACTCGTCCACCCCATTCTAGAGTAATGGGAAAAGCTTCAGGGAGGTTATCATATTCTTTACCTTCCCAGTAGTGCTTGAATCCACAGCCACATTTGCCACCTGTAGACCTAGTATTAGTTCTGTCTCCATCCAAATACGAAACAGATCCATCTTCTCTGACACGACGCACTAAGTTACCATGACACCAGTTACAAGCTGTCAAACTACTCAGGCTGTAGTCTGGTACCAGCACATCCTTTGCAGGGTTGTAAGAACATACCAAACTGTTCAGGGGAAAACTGTAATTTTTGTCAGGTCTTAGCTGGCCGTGGGTACTTTTTGCCAGGTTATATAGTTTCCCCCCAGGAGCCAGCCACTCTGGAGGAACATGATGCTCTGAAAGGGCCCCGCAGATGAGGCACCTGTGAAGGCGGTTGTCCATCACTGCTTTTTTGGCAGCTGCAGTGACTTCTTCGGGCTGGACTCCTATTACACCAGTCCTTCTGTAGAAATACTGATGGACATCAGCTACAAGACTGGGATGGATACCGTGCTTACTCATGAAAACCTCCTCCATTGCAGCAACGAGCCTCATCAAGTACTTATCTTGCAAACTTCTGTCTCCTCCAATAACACAACCACCGTCCTCCTCTAACTTGATGTATTTTTTGATGAGGTCTTGAGGAACTCCCCAGGCTTTAGGGAGCAGCTTTCTAGGCAGTTTAGGTAAAGCAGCACCTTTTATTCCAACTAGAGGAATATAATGGTTACGTCCTGAGCTACTCCATGCAATGCAGATCGGCTTGTTCAACATACCATCTTTTCCCATGCATTTTTCTAGGGGTATCAGGCCGGGGAGGAATGTCGCTGAATAATCTCCAGAGCTTCGCATTCCACTCAAGGAGTCTAACAGGATGATCGGCCGGTGAAGCACGTTGGCCAGACCAAAGATGTGAATATTCCTGAGGCCCATTGGCACACCTTCTGGAGGAACAAACAAAGGGTCACATTCGTTGATGATGTCCTCCCACTCTGCTGCATCAATAAAGTCATGGAAAAGTGCCTTGTAGTGACTCAGATTCTCCTCAAAATGCTTCTTTAGATTCTCTCGCAGAGCATGCCAGAACAGTTCCCTGCCAACGAGGGCCCGCGAGACTGCGTGGACGAGGCAGTGGCCATCTCCATCCACATGGACAGGAATGAGGCACTCCTGACTGTTGTTGGCTTTCTTGATGTCTTCCAGGGTGTCATGCAGGTAGATGAGGCTGCCAGAGCGGTCCTTTCCGTACCCGATGGTTTCGACGTGCTCCGGCTCAATGAGGAAGGCGCGGTCACCCAAGAGGGAGCAGTCGAAGATGTCTCCCTGGTTCATCTCCGTGAGGAGCTTGGCTTTGCCGGTCTGCTTATCCATACCGTAGCGGGCCAGGATGGGGGCCAGGAGCTTGCAGTGGTAGTTGGAGAGGCCCATGACTTTGACGAGCTCGGTGTTCCTGCGGGGCGGGCCGGCACCGCTGACGCCCAGCAGCGCGTTTCGCAGCAGGTTGTGCAGCACCAGGTCGGGGTCCGTCACCTCCTCCACGGCCAGCAGCTGCCGCTGCTCGTGGCGCTGCCCGCAGTCCGTGCACTCGATGCTGCCGCCGCTCTGCGGCCCGTGGGCCGGGAAGAAGAGCCGCGCCTGGCATTTGGGGTCGGGGCAGGTGCCCGAGAAGATGCGCCGGTCCCGCTTCTTGGAGGCGGCCGGAGGCGGCGGCTGCGGCTGCTGCTGAGGAGACGGCGGCGGCGGCGGCGGCGGCGGCTGTTGCTGCTGCTGAGGCTGGGACATCGCTCCGCTCTGGCCGGGCTTCACCCCCACCCGCGCTCCTCCGCCCTCACAGGCTCATCCCCTGCGCCCCGGCTAACGTCCGCCGCCTGACAGGTGCCGCCCGCCAACCGCCCATCCACCGAGCGCCCTCCGGCTGCTGCCGCTGCCGCCGCCGCCGCCGCCGCTCCTCGCCCCCACCCCGGCAAACGCGGAAGCCGCCGCCGCCGCTCACAGCCTCTTCGCTGCCTTAGCCGTTGCCCGCAACGCAACGGCCTCCGGCACTTCCACGCTAACGGCGCAGGCGCGGCGCCGCAAGGGCTCTCGGGAGCGGTAGTCTTCCCGGCGGCCGAGGCCCGGCGCGGGGAAGGCAGCGGGAGCGCGCGAGGACTACAGGGACCGCGGCACCAGGCGGCGGAGGGAGGGCGGGGGCGGGGCGAGCCGGGCCGGCCGCGCCGCCCCGCCCCGCCCCGCGGGGTTTGTGGGGAGCGTAGTCCTCTGCCGGCCGGGCCGCGGAGGAGGGGGAGCCGGGAGGGACACGCTTAGGGCGCTTCGCGAGCGCTCGGGGCGCCGCCCGCGGTGGGCCGTGGGGGAAGGGCAGGGTGCTGTGTTTCAGGTGAGGCTCCCGCATCCGTATTCCTCTTCTGTGTGTGTGTGCGTGTGTCCCGCACCCGCTGCCTGCTCCCCCCCCCAGCGCGAACGCGGAGGCAGGGCTCCCTCCCCCGTCACCTCTCCCTCTGGGCAGGCGCCCGGGGAAGGAGGCCGCTAACGCTGCCTGAAGCCGAGGGGCTCGGTGCCGCCGCCGGGCCTCGTCCCCCGGCTTCGGCGCCCGTCTCCTCACGGCGCTGCCGCGCCGAGCTCCAACAGGTTGCCGCCGACTAAAGGGCTGACGGAAAGGGGCCCGGCGGGCGGCCAGGGCCCGGCACGGCAGGCGGGCCGCGGGCCGCAGCTCGCCGCCGCTGCCCAGGGAGGGTCTGCGTGCCCGGGGGCGAGCCCCGAGGGGGTCTCCAGCCCCCGCCGCAAGCAGCGCGTCCTGCCGGGCGGCAGCGCCCCGCCGGGGCGGGCAGCAGGGCTCTGGCCCCGAACGCCCGCCGGGGCGAGGCCTGGCCGACGCGGGGCTGGCGGCGGCGGCACCGCCCTGCCTGCTGGCTGAACTCGCCCGGGACGGGCTCGGCGGGGTTTCGCTTCCCCAGCAGCGACGCCGGGCCGGCTCCCTGGGAGGTGAGCCATCGAAAAGGAGGTGTTCCCCGGCTGCCAGCTGCTGATAGCGCCGAAAGAAGAGACGGGGGGACGCGGGAGCGGGCTGTTAACGCGAGCCGTCCCTCCCGCTGGTGCTACGCACGGAGATAGTGAGGGAATGGAGCTGGCGCGGACGTTATCTTCGGTCGCCGTCTGAAATGATACTTCACGAAAACGAAAGGGAATAATGTTCGCGACTTCTAATTAGAGTGGGCTGGCAGCGTGTTCGCGCGGAGGGCTCAAGGAGGGTTACTGACAGCGCGCGGGTCTTCTTAAGTTCTCTGGAAGCCGTTCCAGATAGAGATTTATCCTTTAGTGCCGGAAGACAAAAGCTGAACTTCTGGAGGAGAAGGCAGCACCTCACTGGGTACTGCCCAGAGTGACCCAGCTCTACAAATGCAAGGGCAAAAATGACCGTTTCCTCCCTCCCTCGTCATCCCCGTCCCACCAAGCAAACGCCTGGCGTCTATGTCCCGAGGCCTTGCCTATTCTATAGTCACCCAAACGACTTAAAATTAGAATAAAAATCATAGAATGTATTGTGCTTGTACTTGACAATACAAAGAGTGTGATTCATTTTCATTAATCCATGAAAAGTAATTTATGCAGCTGACATTTAAATTATAAAGATTCAGATGATTAATGCATACGGAAAAATTCTGTTCATGTGCTTTATCACAGGCTTAAGGGAAAAAAATGGCTCCAGGCCTGGCCCTGTGACAGACTGAGCACTGCCACCTTCCAGTGACAGCAGCGGAGCTGTGCATGCTCATTCCCTCTCAGTTACAGTTATTTGTCAAGCATAGAAAATACGTATGTGTGTGTAAATGTATGTATTCCACAGCAGAATCTTTTATCTGATCTTTCAAAATCTGGGACAGGTTTGAAGAGGAAAAGGTGAAAATTATGAGACAGATTTTCATTCTTGCCTGCTACTAATTCTTTTTTATGTGTATGACAGTAAGGTAGCAGCATCACCAGCTCCATAATCCTGCCAATGTGCCTTGTGTTTGGGGATAAATCAGCAGTCTGTGCCCATTCATTCCTTAGTCTTCCCTTCATAAGTAGCAGGAATGCAGTAAAAATGCAAATAGGGAGGCCTCTGTCCTCTTTGAAACTGTGTGGCAGCAATTGAGAATGGGCACCATTCAGGGCATCGGACGGTGACAATCCTGTACTAACCCAGCCTGTGTTTTGAAAGAATGTCAAAGAATTTTTCTGTAACAGTGCCGGCCTCTGGAGCAATCCCTTTCTTCGCATATGGGAAATAAACACTTCTGTCATGCTTTAACAGTACTTTGTAGTAAATAATAAGTAGCACCCTGGTTAAATAATTAGCTTTTACTGTCAAAGCCAACGGAAATATTGATGTTTTGTTTACTTCTCTAGCCAGATGTTTTTATGAAAGCACTTGTTAAACTATGACTGTAAAGTCAAAAGCATTTCTCCTTCCTGTTCCCTACATTCATTTCACTGATAAATTATATTCAATAGAGGAATCTATCTTTTATGGTGGCTTGACCCTAATTAATATGAATATTTTCAACGAATGATTTGTAAGTATTCCAGCTATATGCAGACTTATCATCGTGATTGATTGCCCAAGCAATTTCTGCAACAATAAACTTTCACTACAGAATCTTTGATAAAAATAACAATTCTCTGGCAAGCTAATAATTTATGCAAATTAAATGCATGTTTATTTACAAGCTTTATACACTGTATCTGGTAAACAGGATAAGGAAGTTCTGTGTTACATCACTGAATACAGGTCACGCAAGAAACTAAACCTTTAAGGAGCCTTAAAGGGAAGTTCAGGAAATACAGCGTCTGCCTTGTTAGTAGATACCCTGCAGAAGTGTAGCAATGAGTCCTACCAGAGATCATGGCAATAACCATGCTATTTTCACAGGCGATGTGAACGGCAACGTCACAGTCAGGAAAGTAGGATTGCTTTCAAATCTACCACATACTTGGAGACCACATTGATTACAAAATTGGATCTATGTAGAATGGGTCGGAAGAGTGATTAATTGTCAGCAACAAGATACATCTGAACTCATGCTACATTGTTGATGAGAACCAAGCACTGCCAGGCAAAATACCAGGCATTCATTTCAGACCCAGGATGCAAGGTCTAAAATTTTAAGTTTGATCTTTGCCCAGTGCTATTCCCTCTCTTCTTTGCCATTCACCCTCAGGAAATGGGTCATTCCCAGGTGAAAGCAATTATTTCTCAGAGGGACTTGTTTCTTTGGAAGAGCAATGACGGAATTTTCCAGCTAAACAGAAACAAAAGGCTTGTGCGGCGTGCCAAAGACCAGATCATGATGGACTAGAAGATGCTCTGTTTTGTCAAGAAGTGGAAGTTATCAGCCTTCAGCTACAGCTCAGCATGCTCACCATGCCATGCATTCTGGAGAAAAAATAGCTAAAAGTCTGGTGTTCTCTTCATTGAATCCCTGGCAGAGCTGATCCTGCCTAGCCCGCAAGACTAGCATTTTTGCCTGACCTGGTCTTGAAAGCACTCTACATTTCAGCCTTAACACTCGAGAAAGAGGAGAGAGAAAACACAAGTGTGAGCTAGAGGGAAGACAGCAGTATCATCAACCCACAACAAATGCAACTTTTTTGTATTTAGATATGACACTCTAGTGTCTAAAAATCATGGGTAG
Organism: Buteo buteo; assembly: GCF_964188355.1. Lineage (NCBI taxonomy): Eukaryota > Metazoa > Chordata > Aves > Accipitriformes > Accipitridae > Buteo > Buteo buteo. The sequence goes on from NC_134173.1 coordinate 40,727,848, forward strand.
GCCCTCAGCTGGATAGTACTTCTGATATCATAAGTACTATTAGTAGTACCAACTATCTACAAGGAGTCAACAACAGTATGTGCTTCACTGCACAGAGCCGCTTCGAGTTCCATGCACTGTGGACTCTTGTATTTACCGCTCTTGTTAAATCAATCCTGCACTCACTTCCAAATTGCTGCTGAACTGCGTATATTTTGTTGCCCTTTGCTTGAGCAGACATTATTAAAAGCCTGAGCACTAACCACCACGCTTACCGCGGTATGCTGAAGGGATGTTGGTCACAGGCCTCCTCGCGTCCTTATCCTCGGAGGCAGTGCACAGACAAGCACAGTGTTCTGGAAGGACAGGAATCGCCACTGAGCAGCTTAAGTTCAGCTTTCATAAACCTTTGGGTTAATTAATAGTTAGTCAATGGTGGTTAGAAAACAGCATCTAGCTTATTTTGAGGACCTGGACTGGAAAATCATCCTGGATACGTCCAGCTGAATAACTTCCATATTCCTCTTCTACTGCCTTCCAACAATCTGCAAAATGCAAAAGTGTTTTCCTTTGGTGCTTTCAGAGAGTCAGAGCTTGAACTGCTGCCATTGCAACAGGTTCTGCATGTCACACCACTAATAGACGCACTTTGTTAACATTGATGTCATTCCTACACACGACCAAATTTGGGCTGCTCAAAACGTGGTTATGTGTGTTAGCAAAACATAAGCACGTTAGGAAAACAACATGGAAAGGGAAATACTGGGCAGAGGTTCTAATACTAATTACAACTATCCAAATAACCTGCTCAAAGGCTTTGCTGCTGCAAAGTCAATGTTCCCATTGTTTGCTCAGGTACAGCCTTGTCTGGTACGAGCAGCTCTACAGCTGACTCCCATGCAGGGACAATCTTGGCATCCAAGACAAGCTGCTCAACAGGTACAGGGTTTTTTTTTAACCTGTCCTTTCCTTTCATTTCTTGGCTCAAAATCTGGTTCTGAGGCCCTATCTTGCAAGCAAATTAAATTGATTTCACATGCAAAGTCCTCTGCAAAATTAAGGCCTCGCATTTTTTATTCTGAGTATCTCTTTGAGAGTTGATGCCAGCACAACTGGCAAATGAAATGGATTCATCAGGACTGTCAGTGTCCAGCAACTGTCAATAGAAAATCAATCTTTAGGGCAGGAGACCATTAACAAAGAGGAGAATGTAAGTGTTATTAGCTTAGATGTGTAACATGATTATATGGAACTCTCAATGGCAATTACTGTGAATATTTATCTGCTTTCCATAGTGCTCTGTCAAATACAAATTGAAGAAATGGTGCAATCCCATTTCACTATAAGATAAATGCCTCAAAATAAAATAGGTTGAGCAACTAACATGCTCATTGCCGTATTGATTTGTATGTTTGCAGCGTGTGCACAGTCACTGATCTTGGCAGCTGTTAAAGGTTTACTTAAATCTATATGACATTCACGTGTGTTTAAGTGCCCTGATTTACTGTCTGGTCCTTACTGAAATTCTCTCTGCAAATACCCAGTTTAGTAGAGAAGAATGAACAGCCATTTCCAGTACAGAAGAATTCCCAAGTCAAGGATGTAAATGGGAGACCAAGACAATGAATGCTTCTTACAGAGAACACATGATGCCTTGCTTGTCATTAGGCTTAAATTTGGAAGTATTTGACAGGTTGAGAGCCTGTATTTTTCAGAGCTGAAGACATGGGGAAGAACCTGGTACACAAATATGAAATGGTGAGAGTGGATCGATGGGCTAAAAAAAAAAGAAAAACAAAGCCAGTGTATCCTCAGATTTTCTCCTGGGGGTTTTAACCTAGATGTTATTACAGTTCAAATATAAACTAGATAAACTCTTCAGACTGGTTTGTTGCCCTGTCCTTTGGCAACCAAGCATAATATCTCTTCTTCCAAAATGCACAAACACCCTTACCACCAGTAGTCAGATGTTATAATAGTTTCTAGTTTTCTGATAGCTCAGAAGGTTCTTCTTCTGTTTAGACCATAAAGGTCTGAACTACAGCTCTTGTGTGCATGAATTCATTGCAGTTCACTAAACCTGACAACCTTCCCTTAAGTGGGATCTTCTACCACACTTCCTTGTCCTGGATGTGATTTCTAGCTATTGAAATGAGTGAAAAGGAGGTTTGCAGAAACAAAGAAACAGGTCCCTACTACTGGGCAGGAATTGCTTTGAGGAGAAGCTTTTTTCTTAAATCTGATTTAAAACCATTCGCAGTAACAATGAAGATGTATCATATATTTAAAAAAAAAAAAAAAAAAGGTTACATCTTTTTTGCCTTCTAGCCATAAACTTATTAGCTTCTATCATGGGAAATGCATAAAGTGACGTTCAATTAACTCTTGTCCTTCACTAATTTTACAAGAAAAACAGCAAAAAAATACCCAAATTGCTCCTGGAGACTTTGCCATTTCTGATCTGTATTACTCTTATTTCCATAAAACTATGGGTGGTATTTATCTCTTTAAGTTCGGTAGTCCGAAGCCAAAGGTACATACCATGAACCATGTGGGACAGTGTCAAAGCCCTCTCTTCTCTCTGCTGCGTTCAGCTCTGGCAGTAGGTGTCAGCAGAAGCTAACCAAGTGAACCTTCCCTCTGATGCCAGGAACTGCCACGCTACACGGATGATAGATTAGTGCTATAAGGCACAACTACTTTGTCACTCTATTGCCTTTTTCTGACTAATCACATAAATAAAAACAGAGGGTCCAACTGCTGAACACCCTAGATGATTGTATACTACTGAGCAAATAAGCAGGACAAGCTTTGCTTATGCACCAAGATTTCATTAGCATAGCTAGAGTGGTAGGGTAGTTCACTAAACACTTACTGATACAAAAGAACATTGCGTGCTGAAGTATGACGGGAAACCATCGGGAAACCATGATTTGCACACTGAGAACATGAGTGCCTGTTCTAAGGTCCAGAAGTCATCAGGAGATCTCCTCAAATAACTGCAACAAAATAGGGGTGAAGAGAATGCAGAGGAAAGATCCCACTGTGCTATGACCTTACTATAGAGCACTGCATGAGGAAGATTCAGGGGATATAATTTTAAGGGGAGGATTTCAAATAAAATCATACTACAGTCCTTCATTACCATCAAGTTCACTACTCAAATTAACAGATATCTGCTGGCAAATGGGTACAGTGGGAGAAAGTTGTCTAACAGGTAGAAAGTTTGAGAGAGATTCTGTTGATATAGAAGATGTAAGACATCCTATAGGGAAGGCTTTGTAGATTTGAATCTAAGCAAATCTAGCTGAGTGAACAAAATTAGCAAACAAGTTGCACAACTGTTCATGAAATGACAAGAGAGAGAAAGAAAGAAAATGGACTTTAAAAAAAAATCTTTGAAACTCTCCACATTGCTAGATAAGATTTCCACCCTGATCCAAGGAATAGTAAAGTGCAGAAAAATCAACTTGGTTAAACAATGACACTGACCCCCAAACTTGAAAACCATACCAAAAATACCATACCAAACCATACCAAAAATAAAAAACTAAATCAAATTGCCAAACAGAAAGCAATATGGTAAAAAAAAATCCACCTATGCCAAAGCAGAAAGCAAGACACAATTAAGGGGATATAAGGAGGATATTCTGCAAACACATTATTACAATGAGGAAGAATGGTTGACAATACCAGCCCAATATGGTGACCTATTTTCTCTCAGTGAGAGCAGGCCACATATATGAGAAGAAGTGACAGCTGTCTTGTCTTGGCATTTGTGACTTTTGGTATCCTCTCACATTACACCTTACAATCAAGCTAGCAGAAAATGCGCTAATCGGATACTGCTGTGCTAGATAGAAAAGTCATGATTACAGCATACTTATATAACCATGGCATATGCAGAGCAGCTGGTCACTACCAAACTGGAAAAGCATATCAAAATGAGGTTATGCAGGCATCTGTCCTCAGTCTGTTCATTAATTACATGCAAGATTATACTTACTAAACTTGTGGGAAACACTAAGCTGGAAAGAGTTGCAAGCACTTTGAGGGAGAAATTTATAGTTCAAAATTATGAAACTGGTGAAATGAATAGGATTAGAAATCAGCATATATAATACATTATTCCTACTTATAATCACAAGATAAGGGAGTAAATTTATTGGAAACATTCTTCAGAAAGGATCAGTGCACACAGTGAATCATAAACTGATTGTGAGTCAGCCACGTCATATCGTTATGAAAAAGCAAAGCCTTTTGAAGGATTCAGAGCATGAGTATCACAGGTAAGACAAAATGATCAACATGGCAACTTGCAGCAAGCGCAGTGTCTGTTGGTACCTCATTTCAAGAAGCATGTGAACCAACAGGGTAAAGTCCAAACTAGGTGAACAAAAAATAATCATAGTCTAGGAAAAAAAAAAAAAAAGATGTGAGAGAAAGAATGGATGTCCTCATCTAAGCATGCAAGAGCTAGGTAACTGAGGCTGGTATCACGCACAGACTGGAAGTAAGAGCCAAGATACCAGTAAAGAAAGAAGATACAAAATTAGAGGATATGAGAAAAAAATATGTCAAGAGATGATATTGCTTCATGATAAATAATTTGCTCTACTCCCAACCATTTCCTATCTTTCTATTTGCGTCTATGACTGCTAAGCCCACCCCTCTGGCAGTTAAGTTTTGTTCACCTCCTGTTTACACCATGAGCAGCCAGGCCAGCGCTCAAGGTGAACTGTGAAACTTGGGGAATGTTCCTGACAAACAAAAAACATGCTACTATGTTGAAAACTAGAAAAAAGCAAAACGAGAATTTGAGAAAAAGAGACTGAGAGCTTACCTTCTTGTATGTGGGTTAGCAGAGCTGAGAGTTCCAGCTAGTTTTATAACAATGTACAGATCAAAGCATATTTGACTGAAGCCATTACCCCTCCTAAGAGCATTATTCCCAACTCAGCTCTTCCAAAGCACTTCACTGGCTCTCTGACATGTTTCCTTCCATGAAGGAAAAATGAATTAAAGTATTGGGGGACTGAAGAGATTCAGTGAATTGATGGGGTAGCGGAGGGGGAAAGAAATGCACAGAGGACCTCTGGTATGGGGAGACAACATAAGCAGCCTCTGGCAGGGTGGGAAACCCCAGCTCTGCAGAAAGGGAGTCCCAGCAATCCCTCTTCCTTGTTGCACAATACCAGAGCCCTGGAAGAAGGCCTCAGGCAGGTATTTGTACTACAGTTGTCTGAATAAGATGGAGAAGAAACTAGAGGATATGTAACTGCACCCAAAACTTGGCCTTTCAAGTCTAGGTGTAGGAGAGACAGTGGATAGTTTCCCCAAATAACTCCTTAGGAACAGATAGGATCTGAAAGTATTCTGGAGTACATGGCACTGGTTTAACATTGGTTTAGGTTTATCTAATCCCTACTTTAAATATTGTGCCTCAGTCACTTCCTAGGACTGCAGACAGTTCCCAAATAGACCTTTTGTGAGTAGCTATCTCCCATCATGTGTACAAAAGGATTTCTTGTAAACTTCCACCAGTTCCCACCAGCAAAGAAGCTACCTCAGATGCAGATAGCTACCGGTGTTTGAAACATGCTCTACTGAGAGCAGATCCAGGTACCAGTTGGTTAGCACATCTGGGACACTCGCTCTATTCTTCTCTGCAAGAGTTGATTATGAAATAGATGCTTTTAGAATGGAGTTTCAGCACGTTACAGACCCCAGGGCTTAGTAACATGGGTATCTCTCCTTCACTTGCCCAGTTCAGTTATCCTTCTGTTGTATGCTCATTGTATTTCACTATGCTTATTTCTGTGTGCAAGTTTATAAAAACAAGATGAGTAGCTTCAGGTCTTTCCCAGTTTACCCTACAGAAGAGATTTCATAGGTTTCCTTAATCTGGTTTCATTTGTATTGCAATACAGAGCAGAAAAGGTCATAGAACAGAAGACAGTAATGAAGAGAAAGCAGAACAACACAACTGAAGGAAAGCAAAAACTTTATTTTAATTTTTAAGTTGTACTCTTACTAGCAGCAGGACTGAAAAGAGTGCCTGTGTTAATGAAGAGTGAGCATTAAGCAACAACACTTCTGATTTACACCTATATTAAAAAGACTTCACGTATATAAACTCTATTAACCCCTCCACTTCACTTAGAAATGGGTAACTTAGCTTGCCTACAACCTTCTACTCTTGCCCACTGAAAAGGCTTATTCTCTTCTTTTAAAGACTTTACATCCCAACTCCTATATTAAGACAAATAAGAACAGCTCCATGAATTTGTGGTAGGTTTTGAGATTTTATTTCTGGGAAAGCTGTTGCCTCATCTTTGGTACTTCCTGACAACTCATGGGAAACATCTGAGGCTGGGACTTTCTTGTTCCCCAAAATGCAACCACAGCTGGAATGAAAATGAAAAGAGAGAAGAAACAAAAAACCCACTTCATTAAATAAATCTATTTTCTAAGTGGGATGTTTTCTTACACTGAAACTTTGGTAAGTTAATTCAATTTCAACTTCTTGAAGACTTTCCTTGTTATATCATGATGTATTTGTTTCCTATACCGCTAAGATTTAATCCCAGTTCCCTCTTATAAAACTATCTTAAGAAGCAAAAGTAGAGTTAGGGTTTCACTTAGGGCCTCTAACTTATCATCTGCTTAATTATTACATGTTGCTGTGAGTAAGATTTACTATATGTACTCTCATGTTTTCTTTGTTGTATCCTTTGGTTTTCCATTTGGAGGTATCTAAATATAATATATATGTAGCACCTTTGTAATACATGCTGCACCCTTGTAATACATGCCATACTGCCTTTTTTTCTTGGGTCTTTTTGTAGAGAAATAGATTCTAATTCTTGGCTGGATGTTTGAGAACTGTTATTTAATATATTAAAGATAAATAGTTTTATTATTTTTAAAGAAGTTCATTACAGATTTAAAGAATATACTATCTTCCTTTATTTTAGTTAATTCTGCTTGCAGATGTTGACTGTTAGATGCTGTAGCCAACATGACTGGTATTTCATATGACAAATAGTTCATAGCAGCAGGGATCCTGAATACAAACGATGGGCTCGGCTTTGTATGCAAAAATTAAACAGGCTCATGGTGTGAATGGATGAACCTTACAATGTATCCAGTAACAAAAGCTGAAGGGCAGTGAACCTTCTGGTCTAATTAACCTTGAACTTTACAGAGAACATATTTAAAGGTAGCATAACATGCCATAGCAGTTGAGTAAGAGGATATGATAAAAGAATAACAAATTTACTTTTTGGAAGGAGGGAGAGAAAATGAAGTGTGTTTACTAGCTACCTAGATGGAGGATCCCATGCTCAATTGCTTACCTCTCACTGTTTCAAAAGAACTGTACTTACTGCGTTGAAAGCTGCTCATAGTTAGGGGCTAAGTAACAGTGCTTACATGTCCTGAAGTATCACCCACAAACTTGGCAATACCTTCTTCCTACTCAACTCATTGGTATTTGCCTTGTCTCAGGATTAGACTGCTAATGACCATTATTTAATAACAGCTAAGACTTGGAAACATGTCTCTCTTTACACTCTGGAGGTGGGCACCTCATCTGAGTATCCTTCTGTGGTGGACTCCATCCAATTCTGCAAAATTTGATCTAGATTTACTTATTACACTGATAAGTACAAACTAAAGTACAAAACTCAAGGCATCCAAAGGTGTAGGAAATATAACCAAGTGAAAACAACTTAAAATGCTGGCTACGAGAAGGGTGACCTCCACTCTTCTCTACCTGTTCTGATTTGGGTATTGGTATGAAAGTCTAATGGCAATGCTTTGAAGATGATTTTTTTTCCTGGAGGCACAATGGGAGTTAGAGATCCCCAGATGTGATTTGGCAACCAAGTTCCAGGAGCTTAATAAAGCACTTAAGTTTCTTTTTATTTAACATTTGTGTTGAACTTTCATCTTAATTGCTGTAGTCCATGTTTCAAATGTTCAATAAAACATGTAAGTGTTATACTACCTTACTGGAGGAAAGTAAATTCAATACGTATACCTTGTAAAGCTCTAAGCTTATTAGAAATATGAATAGTTAGCTAGCCCCCCGAAGGCAAACTTTATCATTCCTTCAGGAACTTGCTCTGAAAAAATGAGAATTTGTGTGCCTGAAGATAGGAACCTCTTCATGAACATGACTCAGTGGCAGATGAAAGCCATGTCACAACAAGCCTTTCCCACGATACGTAATCATTGATTTATTTCCTTGCTAGTATGTGGTTGTGGGGGAATCTAACTAGTCTGAGCGTGTACTGTCAGGTCTGCTGAACAGACAGTCCTAGGTGAAAGATCACCTTGTATAACTTTCTGCTCTCTAAAACTTTCTTAACTTCTTTTATTCCACTTGTCGTTAGTCTATTTCTTTTCTCCCTACTTTGGTTTATAGGCTATAGTGCTAGAAAGCTCACTACCAGGCCACATCAGCTAACAACCCTTCATCTTTGCAATTTTCCCTTCTAAAGTTCAGCCTGCACTATTAGGCAGCTTCTTGATGTGGGAGGAGGCAAAAGTAGGATGTATGGAGGCAGAGTTGCTATGGGGAAGAAGTGCAAAGGGAAGAAAGGCAGAGACATGCAAATTGGTGAAGCAACGAAGAGAATGAAAGAAGGAATAGCAAGAAGGCAGAAGTAACGGTGACCTTGCAAAAGATGTTTCCCCCTTTCTTGGTGGTTTGATGTCTCACAATAAGGTGGAGAATACAGCATCTCCACAACTACTCAGTGACTGCACAAAGGGTTTACTCTGACCTCAGTCTTTGCACCAGACTGCTGATGTTGATAGGAGTTTTGTTAAGCTTTAAAGTCAGGATGTCATCATCATCTCTTTTTTTTCCCATTTTCTCTTTCTGTGTTGCTGGTGCTTCTAGGTGAGCTATTCAGACATTGACCTCTGTGTAATTAAACAGATCAACCTGTCTGCAAGGATAAGTGTAAGAAAAGAAAACAATCAATGGAACAAACAGATGATGGAACAAATGAGGCACATCTACTAGCTTTGTTTGTTCAGCAGCAGGACTGCAACTGACATTTTAAAGATCTTCTAGGTTTAGTGCTCCTATTGTGGATGACGTATTATTAGGGACCTTGAGTGTGTACTTATGTCCTCACAGCCGAATGCCAGAGCAAAAGGAAAACATGCTGTTCTTACAGGGCAATTACAATGGAAGAAAATAAAAGGTTGACTGTAGTGGCAAGTAATTTTTGTCTTTGTTCCTTTTTTTTTTTTAGGAGGATTTCACCTTAGGTGAAATTTGCTTATACTGAAGGGGGGGTGGTTAAGATTCTCACTGATATCTCGGTCTTGTGCTGTGGCTGTACAGGAGCGTGATGGCCTGAGTAGCCACAGAAGAGTCTCTGGTGCAGAGAACTGAACTTGGAAAGAGTGCAAATTTACAGTCGCCCAGGGGCTCCACTACCACAGCAATGTCATGGAGGGGCCAGGGCTGCCTCTGCAGGTTGTGGTTCAGACTGGAATCTTTTTCCCAGGCTGTCAGCAAGCCAACCCATCACTTGCAGGAGGACCATGTCTTTCTCAAGCCACCTAGTTTGTGTCAAACTGCATGTAAAGCAGGAAAAATGGATTCTCTCAGGTCAAAGAAAGATTTGTAGTGGTTTTCACACATGCAAAAAAAAGGACTAGAAGAGACTGCCAGTGGTTCAGCCTCCTCAACTGATAAAAGCTGCTGTTTATGACTGTCCTTTTGTTTTTCTTCCTGCTAGCTCTGTGTTCTTTTTAAGTGTCAGGAAAACTCTTGAAAGGGTTGCCTATTATTGTTAGATAACTGAGGTGGGTTTCACTTAAAATGGATGCTTTTTACAATTTTTAATTTCAGACAAGGAATAAACAATACAAGAGTACCTTGTTAGAGCTTTGGAAGTCGAAATCCTGGCGCTGGTATGGGATAAGCACCAACAAAACTAGGTACTTTATCCAGTGTTTTAGAAGTATAAGAATGTTGTGGTGATACATCAGGTTATAGGCTACTCTGGGGTCGAACAGCTCTTTCCTTTTGGGAGAGGGGAAGAGAACATTTTTTGTTCTGTTTCTGGTTTTGTCTTGATACAGGAGAAAACCTTCCAAGACTTTTTCCTCATTGAGGTTCTTTGGGAGAGAAGGGAAAGGAGAGTGGATACATCTATTATTCAGTCTTGCCTCTACCAATTTAATCCAATGCAGAAATAGTGTTCTAATACTGAAAGATTAATTCCTGAAAATCTAGGCCCTACAGGAAAGGTTTAGTTGTGTTAATCAAACACTTTCTCCCAAGTATATAATATGGCAAGAATCCCTCTTGTCACTTTTTGGTTTTACTTCTGCATAACAAGGGTGAATCTCTTGAATGGGTCAAGCTGCATAACCTTTTTGTCTAGAGATTTGCCTTTTGGAAGTTGTACTGAAAATAGTTTTATGTGTGACTGTATTCTAAACAATTACACATGGAAGATGGATCAAGGACACCTGCATGGACATAGTGTTAAATGTATGCAAGACTTATGAGAAACAGAAGGTTACAAAGATCATAGAATAGTTTGGGTTGGAAGGGACCTTTAAATAGGTCATGTAGTCCAACCCTCCCTGCAATAAGCAGGGACATCTTCAACTAGATCAGGTTGCTCAGAGCCCCGTCCAACCTGCCCTTGAATGTTTTCAGGGATTGGGCATCTACACCCTCTCTGGACAACCTGTGTTCCTGTGTTTCACCACCCTCATTGTAAAAAATCTCTTCCTTATTTGTAGTCTGAATCTACACTCTTTTAGTTTAAAACCATTGTCCCTTGTCCTATTGCAACAGGCCCTGCTAAAAAGTTTGTCCCCATCTTTCTTATAAGCCCCCTTTAAGTATTGAAAGGCCACAGTGACGTCTCCCCGGAGCCTTCTCTTCTCCAAGCTGAACAACCCCAACTCTCTCAGCCTGTCCTCATAGGACAGGTGCTCCAGCCCTCTGATCATTTTTGTGGCCCTGTTCTGGACCCACTCCAACAGGTCCATGTCTTTCCTTTGATGGGGACCCTCGACCTGCTGGCCACGCTTCTTTTGATGCACCTTGGGATACGGTTGGCTTTCTGGGCTGTGAGCACACATTGCCAGCTCATGTCCAGTTTTTCATCCACCAGTACCCCCAAGTCCTTCTCTGCAGGGCTGCTCTCAATCCCTTCATCCCTCAGCCTCTACTGATACCAAGGGGTTGCCCCGACCCGGGTGCAGGACCTTGCACTTGGCCTTGTTGAACCTCATGATGTTCACACGGGCCCACTTGTCAAACTTGTCCAGGTCCCTCTGGATGGCATCCAGTCCCTCAGGTGTGCCAACTGTACCACCTGCAAACCTGCTGAGGGTGCCCTCGATCCCACTATGTCATTGTTGAAGATATTAAACAGTACTCGTCCCAATACAGACCCCTGAGGGACACCACTTGTCACTGATCTCCATCTGGACATTGAGCCATTGACCACTACCCTCTGGATGCGACCATCCAAGCAATTCCTTATCCACCGAACAATCCACCCATCAAATCCATCTCTCTCCAATTTAGAGAGAAGGATATTGTGGGAGACCGTGTCAAAGGCCTTACAGAAGTCCAGAAAGATGACATCCATAGCTCTTCCCTTGACCAGTGATGTAGTCACTCCATCATAGGAGGCCACTAGGTTCGTCAGGTAGGATTGCCCTTGGTGAAGCCATTCTGGCTGTCTCGAATCACCTCCCTGTCCTCCACATGCCTTAGCGTAGCTTCTAGGAGGATCTGTTCCATGATCTTCCCAGGCACAGAGGTGAAGCTGACAGGTCGGTAGTTCCCATGATGTTTAAATGTACTTCAGCTTTCTATGATAAATGATCTAAAGAAATCTGGCAATTTTCCAAGTTTGTATTGTGGACCATCAGCACAGTTTCAAAGAAGCTGTCAGTCAGAAAGAGAAATGTTCGATACAACAACAATTGTTGCAGCAGCTCCAGTGTACAATTCCAGCAAGTGGTGGAAGGCTAAAGGAAAGACCAAGACCAGAAGTGAATTATAGGTGCAGTCAAATGACTGGGCATAATGATGGGCTGAAACAGCTTTCCCACTAAAAATGTGCTAGCAAAATCCTCAAATTAAGAGAGTAAAAGAGGAAGCTTGCATGAAATCATACCATCTTGGCAAGAACTGCTTATTCCTACCCTTCCTCAAAGATGTGGCTTTTAGCTGTACCTTTTTGTCTCACTCCTTTGCTTAATTAGAAGCGGGGAAGGAAGGAACTACCCAAACTGTACTGAAGGGCCACTAATGTAGCAATCATTCTTTTAAGATATACTAGGACATCAGATTAACTATGCCAGACCATCAGATTGAGCTCTTTGTCTAGGATTCACTTTTGCCCACTCTGTAGTCTCTGTTTTCTTTCTTCCATCTCAGGATACAAGAGCTGTTTCCTGTCTCAGTAGTCTCTTGCCTTCCTCTTTTAGCCACTCAAAAATTTCACCCGTGCCCCATCTGTGCTTGGAACAACCTCCCTCATCTCACGTCCCATCTCTAAGGCCTTCCTGAAATTCTCCTTTTTTTGGTGAAGCCTCCAAGCTGGTACCATCTTCTTAGGCGTGCCGCGGGTGAACCTCAGCTGGCCGTACTCGGAACCACGAATCTGATACACAGAAGTGTTTTGAGGCAGGACTGTGCAAATTAAAGGTGGGGTGGGTTTTTCTGTGCTGCATCTTGTGGAGAAGAAAGTATGGCAGGAAGCACAGAAGAAGCCGCCAGAAGACAACAAATGTTCCTTGAGACAAACCGATAACTCTGTTTTTACCACATCCTGCTGTGAGAAATGAGCGCTGAAAGTGACGACTGAAGAAAAAAGGCAAAATAATACCTAGAAGAGGGAAGGGGGAGGACGCTTCTGCACCCCGTCTCCCGTCTCCAACGTCTCTTTCCTCCTTCCAGCCCGATTAACTCGTTTTTGCTGGCCAGATGAATGAAACGCTGGCATCGAAAATCCATCTTCGCCGCCTGTGCCAGGGCCTGACGGCTTTGCCGTTGACGGAGCGCCCCAGCATTGCGCAGGCGACGCGCACCAGTCCCCGCCAAGGGCTCAGCACCGCCGGCGCTGCTGCAGGGCACCGTCGCCCACACCCCACGCCCCGAAACCGGCTCCCGCGGGGGAGCGCGCCCTGCCCGCTCGGTGCCGGGCGTGGGGAAGACCCCGTCGCCCTGGATTATCCGGGCGGTTTAACTGGAGGCCGGAGGAGCCCGGTAATGCGGCCTCGAATCCCACCTCCCAGTGTCGGCCGGCCGCCGCAGGCTCTGCAGGCAGCAGGCGCGGCTCTGCCCGCGCCTGTCCCTCGGGCGGCTCCGCGGCAGCGGGCCGGGGCCGGGGCCGGGGCAGGCCGCTGGGCGGCCGGGGGCGGAGCGGGCCGGGGCCGGGGCCGGGGCCGGGGCCGGGGCCGGCCGCGAGTCCCCGCCTGACCCCGCGGCGGGCGGCGCCGCCGCCCGGGGAAGGAGGGGAGGGGGGGGGGGCGGGAGCCCGTCCGCCGGCGGCTGCGGCAGGAGGAGGGCGGCTGACGCGGCGGGGGAGGCAGCGCGCGCCCCGCCGGGAAGGAGGAAGAGGCCAGCGCGGGCGGGCGGACGGACGGACGGACGGACGGACACCCCGGCACCCCCCGGCCCGCCGCGGCAGGCAGGTACGCGGGGTGCAGCGGTGCAGATGTCGGTGGCCGCTGGCGGGCGGCAGGCGGCCGGGCGTCTTACAGAGAGGCCGTCCGGGGCCACGGAGGTCCAGCGGCGGCGGGGGTAAGGGGGGGGGGGGGCGCGGGGCCGTTTTGCCTCCCTTTTGTTGCAGCCCGAAAATGTGTGCGTGCTTGTCTTACGTCCCCAGTCGTTTCATACGACCCCCCGAGTATGTTCAACTGTGGCCCCCCCGGCCTTCTGCGGGGGGCGGTGTGGGGTGGGAGGGAGGGTGTGGAACGGGAACTGCTGGCGCAGGAAAACGCCGACCCGCGTGGGCGTGCGGCTCCGTTGCAGGGATCCAGTGACGGGCTGGGGGCGAAGTGCGCGCAGGTAAATAAACAAACCAACACGGAGAAACTTATGCTTTTTTTTTTTTTTTCAGCTGGTGTATCTTAGAGACTGTATTTGCAAAGAAGTTGCAAAGTCATTCTGCATTTCACGTTCTCCTCTCGTCTTTTTTTTCTATTCCCACCCTTCTCCAGCAGTGACACTTGCTCCTGCTAGTACCCTTGCCCTAATGTTTTTATGCGTTACTGTGTGTATGTATAGTTTTACATATTATGCTCTATTTTGCGTGGCTAGCTGGGCGCAGGAGGGTTTGATTTCTGGGTCGCAACTACGGACGCCACCAAACTCCATTTCAGCTCCACTACTTAATTCCACATAGACTGTAATGCTAAGCTGGAAGCAGACATTTAAGACGTAAGGGATGGCTTGGCATTTACATTTAGAGCAGCTGAAAGAGCCCTTTTCCAGAGAGCCCTTTCCCCGTGCCCCAGGAGGATGGGAGACCCTGGTTCACTTTGCTTTGTGCCTCGCAGAGGAAAAGCAGTTAATGCAGTTCAGGTCCGTGTGGTCTCTGTGCCAGAGAGGCAAGGGCTGGAATTGCCTCTTTACCCCTTTAAACACCTTCAGTATGAGAGAAGGTTGGAGGCAGGGAGAAAATTAAAATAAAGTTTTCACCTCCTGCACAGAAGGAGTTGCAAAGTATCGGTACTTTCTGCACAGATCTTTTACAGGGAAGGCAAAATTCTGATGGAGACCTGGAGGATTTGCATTAGGGGAAGAACAAGTGGAGCTCAAAAGAGTATCCCACAACATTCACCTGCATGCCTTTGTATTTGCAGGACATCTTTGGCTCAGTTCTTCTGTGAGCATTGGTCAGCGCTCCTTGGCTTCCCCTTGCCAGGACTTATGTGCTCCTGCGGAGCTGTTTTTGTGTCTGAGTTCTGCCATGCTCTTTCCCTTAATTTTTGGGAGTGTATGAAGAGCAGGAATATGCACTAGTTGGCAGCAAAAAAGTTAGCGATCTCTATA
This sequence comes from Buteo buteo, assembly GCF_964188355.1. NCBI lineage: Eukaryota > Metazoa > Chordata > Aves > Accipitriformes > Accipitridae > Buteo > Buteo buteo. Next base: position 40,742,888 of record NC_134173.1, read on the forward strand.
TTTTGCTCTAGGAAGTGCTACAGCCTCTTTGTTATGTGCTCTGAGCATTGAAATAGCGTTGACATTTACATTGGACACTCAAAATAGATGCTGACAGCCCTTGCATTTAATTTCTTTCATGTTAATCTAATAAATTCAGTATCTATTGTTATCTTAAAAGAGGATTAAACATTTCCTGAGGGGAAGGAGAGTTCTGTGGGCTGGTGTATACACAGGCTGCATCCAGAGTACTGCAAGACTTGTAATTCATTGGTTATGTTGTTCTGAGGGGATCTTCATTCTGATAATCAGCAACTGATAGGAGCTGTTGCTTTTTACTATTGCTCTCTGCATTTGCATTCTCTAAGGACAGGTGTCTTTCTAAGAAGCCTGACAAAGCTGGACGTTCAAGTCTCATTGAACAGAAGTCTTCAAAGGACCTACGGGGGACATTAGTTGGGTGGTTCCTAGCCCACTCTGCTTATAAAATGATGTATTGCAGGGAGCTAGCTAGTAGTTCAAGTTTTAAGATGTGGGCACTTTAAAATTACTACTCTGTTCATTTTTCGACTTGTTTAAAGTCAATCCACAAGTAGGTGGATAATTTGACTGTAATGGCATGTGTTTAAAATAGTGATTGCTGGTTTTTAATATGCAGAATTGTTTCAGCCTAGCTAGCTGGAGTAGCTGCAAGCCTCCAAAGCTGATTTGACCCAGCAACAAGATACTTCAATAGGGTATGCTGAGAGCCAAAAATAAAGTATATTAACTAAAACGTCACAGGTATTAGCAAATAAAAGTAGATGCAAAGCAACTCTTGTCTCCTCTGGGATCTAGGGTTTATGATGGAAATCATCTGTCATTTTATAATGCCATGCGTGCTAATTGCAGGTTCATGTTAATCATCACTGTATAAGAGGGTATGTCAAATCTTATTTTCCATCCCATCCATACAGGATAAGCTTCTAATAAGTTGTGATCCTTCAGCCACATCCACACAGCAGCTCTCTCCTGGGTTATCCTGCATATATCCCAGATCATTTTCCAGATGGTTTCGGATTTATAATTTGCATGCAAGTACTGGGGCATTTTTGTCCCATGGCTACAAGCCATTTCATACACAAATGCCCTGCATTTCTGCATGTAAATTGAGATCAGATTACACATATTTGTAGTTGTAAATGAATATTTATTTTTGGCTGTCTAATTTGTCATTTAGAAAAATGTTATTTTTAAGGAGCGGACACTTCCCAAAAGGCAAGTCACTATTTGTTGTTTTTGTGACTTCATTTTTGGACATTCCTAAGTCATTGAAGACTTATACTGCTTTGAATTATTTTTTTCTGTAGAATGAGGAACTAGAAACTAGCATAAGTAACCTATGTATTTATATAGACCGAGCTGTAGTAAATCGATATGTTGCTTTTATTTGAAGTTAACACTTTGAGTGTTTATATTGAAGGATTCGTTTTGTTCTAGTTTAAGTAGTATCCATATGCTAAAATAACCTGCAAAGCAAACAGTTATGTTTTCCAAAGTAGAACTGAAGGGCTTCAGCACGCTGTGAGAACATTTTAAAATGTATTAATCAGGTTCCTGCTTGCATTCCTAATTCTCAAGTAGAATTTATCCGCCGCAAGTCTTGCAAACCACCTAACACAGTATCTTAAATGTATTGGATCTCCCTCTTTAAGCAGAAAGTTCTTAAGCGCCTTATGTGAGCATCAAAGCCCTTAGGAGATGAAGAAACTAGGACACCTGGCAAGCACACTGTAAACACACACGCTGATAGGATTGGTTGTGTCTCAAAATACAGTTGTATAGGCTTTCTTTTTAAAACATTGCCAGAGGAGGAGCCAGTGCTCACCTTTCCCTGAGAGCTGGTGGTGGATGGACTTGTCTAAAGAGTAGACTGTGTTCTAGTAGTTGAAACCTGGGCTCCTGGTCCCTGTGCCCGAGGCGTTCAAGCCCACATCTTCCCCCACCTCTGCAGCTGTTGCATAGGCTGCAGTAAGTGAGTGGGAGGGCATGCCTCTCCCCTTGTGTTTAAGCTGGGCCATCTCATGGAAGATGCAGCAGGTTGCCCGAGGCTGACATGAGGGAGCACCAGAACCTGACTGTTGCAGCAGTTTGTGTGTTCCCCTGGGAGGAGGGCTGGGACCTAGTGCTTGGTTGCTGATGATGAGACTGTTATCAGAGGTGAGAATTTCCATGACATCCTCCATGTTTCAAGAGAGGAGCAACACTTGGACTAGTTGCTGTAGGAGAAAACTGGGCCCAGGAGAAGAATGGGCTCTCAGATCTGGAGTGGGAGGTGACAGCTGTTTGTAGTTTGTAGCTTAGGAGCTACAAGTGGGGAGCTGTCACCTGGAGCTGAAGCGGGGAGAGCGTCCAGTGTTTCCTACCAGAAAGCCCCATTTCCAGAGCAGGAGTCTCCCTCCTGGGCCACCTCTGTCTTGTGCTGTATCTGTGTGGCGACAGGCGTCAGCTGGGCAGTTTTTGTATTTATTATGCAGGTTTTTAGGTGTTGTCATAACCGATCCGAACCACAGATTTGGGTGTCTGTGACCTGACCTGTAACTCCATTCCCTCACCCAGTTCCGTGTTGAGAGTCTTCCTCCCTAGCCTTTAGCAAAGGAAGAAGTAAGGTTGTATCTTCAGGCACCCTGTGAGCATCATCTGATGAGGAGAGGGAAATTCCTCATTCCCTCATATTTGACATGCTTAGCTTTGCAACTACAGTGTTTCTTCGTTTTAGGGCGGGAAAGCACCTGGTTTGGGGGGGACTGTGGATAAGCAAGATCGGTGTCTAAATTTATTTCAAAGCTCCTTTATTCAAAGAGATATCACATCTTATTTCTTGGCAGTCTTACTTGAAACTCTGAGGGCGACTGGCAAACTGCTAGTGCTAAGTGCCTTGCCAAATACTATTGCAAAAGTATGCACTGCAGAAGTTGCATAACTTTACAGACTGTTACATTTCTCTTGGAGTAAACCAAAGGGGTACCAACTTCGGATCCTTTGCCTCCGCTGAGAAGCAAGACTGACACATTTCCACCTGCTTATGAGGCACCAGTATGCTGCTTTGCTGCTGCTGTCTCTTCCAGTTCTTGCAATCAGTTTTCCTTCAATGGTGCTTCTCCATCTCTTGCTCACTGTTGTGAAATAACTGAGGAAACAGAACTATTTAAAATGTTTCCATGGTATTGTTAATTGCAAAATATTTTGGAACAGACATCAGACCAAGGAAGGCTTTGCCTCTGCTTCTGGACTTAATGTTGCTAATGTAGCAGGTGTATCAGAATAGATTTGCAGTGCCCCATGGAGTTATACCTCATATTTGAGTGTTGATTGAACAACTGTGAGATTGAAGTCACTCCCAAGTATTTATCAATATAAATCTGATATCTAAATATATGCAAACCCTATGCCAATTTTTGAGATCTCATAACTTTTCTGTTTGCTGTTAAAACAAGGCACTCATTTTTCAGAAACTATCTTGATAGCTATTTCAGGGCTTTGCATCATTAATCTTTGCTCAAATGGATATTTTAATGAGAAATTGCAAGTGTTGGGGAATTGTGAGGATTATTGTCCTGTGATGTTGCATATAAGATTGCATTACAGGGACATTTCTGGATTCAGCGAGGAAGATATGCTAAAGGGGTAAGTGCTGCTTAGTGCTAAACATCTTAAATTATGCAGTTATTCCGGTTAGAAGGAACCTTGGGAGGTGTCGAGTGCAACCTCCTGCTTGAAACAGGGTTAACCCTGAGTTCAGACAGGGTTGCTCAGGGCTTTGTCTAGCTGGGTGTTGAAAACCTCCGAAGACAGAGGCTCCACAGCTCCTCTGGGCAACCTGTCCCAGTGGTCAGTTACCCACATAGTGATTTCCCTTCTCATGCAATGCAACGCAACGCAACGCAGCAAACAGTCTGTCTCTGTCCTGTTAACCTTCTCAAGGACATTGGGAGGCTGCTGTTAGGTCCCCCTGAAGCCTCTTCTCAAGGCTAAGTGAGTCCAGTTGCTCCCATGCACCTCCCAGAGCATGTGCTGCAGTCCTTGACAGTCTCTTTTCTGGCCTCTTCTGGGCCCTGTGTAGTTCCTGCTTAAGTGCAGGAATGTCGGACATATGTATTTAAATGCAAATGTACCCAGTCTGCAGGACTCTGACAGAACTGCTGTGTATTTAGATTATGATAATTTAGGTTTGGACTTTTTTTTTTTTTTTTTTTTTTTGGCTTCTTAGTGTTAGGTATTTATAAACTGGGATTGCTATCAAGCCCCCAAATATGTTTCGTACTAAGTTTAGTAGATAAGTAAGGACTGAGCATTCAGAAAATGAATGCTTTTACTTAAGCACTATGGAATTTCCAGTTTATGGTATGTGTTTTGCTTTAATGTTGGGAAGAGCATGGAAGAGGGATAGGAGGTAATTAAAGAAAAAAATAACTTTTATACTCCGTTTGGATGGGATTTAACCATACCTTGCAAAAGCAAGAAGCATTAAGTCTATGAGTTTGGAATGCTACCAAAAACTACAAAATGGAGAAAATTTAGAACAGCTCAGAAACAAAGCTACCTGGCAAAAGTACCCAGACTGTCAAACGCCCGAAGACAAGTGCATCGAAGAAGTAGGAGACTTCTGCTTCCTTGGTGCAGTAGTAATGATGCATCTTGATAATATTATAGAGAAAAAAAAAAAAAAGAAAAAAGCTATGTTTTTAAGTAAAAGAAGCATGTAGCATTAAAAAGCATATAGCAATGTTTTATGAGAGGTAAGAAATGAAACAGAAGGGGGTTATCTAGAGTCATAGTAGATGCCGACAGCCTAGAATCCAATTTGCCTCCTGATTTTTTTTTTTTCAAATACTAGGCCCTCCTGTTTCATTTAAGTATTTCATTTAAGTAATGAATATAATGGTGTTAATCTAATCTCCTGGTACTTATGGCAAATTTTTTGTAAATAACTAATTTAGCTTGATCAATTGCTCTTATAAGGGGTTCTGGATTTTCAGGCTAGCATGGAAATCGTTAGGCAGCATTTTTGTATTAAAACATCTAAATTTCACCCTCCCAAATCAGCTCTTGGTAAAAGAATATCTGTTGTCTTTGGAATTGCTGGGTCTAACAACTCTTTCCTGCCATCCGTCTGTTTTCAGAGCCCTGATTGAAAACATATGGGGTTTCTCTGTCAGGGGACCCCAAAGCTGTCCCTTGATGGTGTCCCTTGAAAATCATGTGATACTTGCAGCAGTGACAGAAAACCGGAGCAATTAGATTGCTCTGGCGAGAGAACGTGGCCAGGGTGCTCCGAAATTTTCAGCTGTGTTGGTGTGAAGTGTTTGAATCAAGAACAAACTGTGCTGTTTCCAATGAGGTTTTACATCTTGTGTATGTGTCCACACGTATTATATGTAACTCTGAAGGCATATGCCGGATAGATCGGTTTAAGTTCACTTTTCTTCAGAATTTTTTGGAGGCTGGCTGCCTCTTTGGTGCTCTTTTCATGTTAACTAATACGTTATGTGGTGGATGAATAGGATTCTTTATAGAATTATCTAAAACCAGGCACTGGTTTATTTGAAAACAAAGGGTTTCTTTAGAGCTAAGTTTAAGCTGGCATTGCCATGAATCCTAGAATTATTCTACATTTAAATGAGAGAACAGTGATGCACTTGTACTTGGGCTTTGAACAGCAGAGAGCTGTTGACCAGAGACTCGGAGACCGCTGAGCAAATCTTTCTAGGTTCATTTACCAAAGTTTCCAAGCCTACTTTTCTCTCCTTACACAGGTAGTGAAAAGCAAAGCTAAAAAGATGCTCTAAGTTGCACAGATCAATTTGTTTGGAGGTATGCAAGTTGTTCTGTGGTGTGTGATCAAAAAATGTATAAAAACCTGAGTGCTCTGTAGCAATCTGAATGCATACTTTTTCTCCGTTTTGGGCTGGGGTGCGTGGGGTATAGTGTGTAGCAGCTAAACAATACCTCACTTGTTTATAAAAAAACTTGGGAAGAAGGGGCGAGAAAGAAGAAAATATTTACCATAGTTTTCTACCCAATTAAAATCAGAAGGCAGACTGAAAAGGAAAGAGTTCATCTGCCATCCAAGCCAATTAAAAGTAAGTTTTGCTGCTTGGATGCTAATTTACACATCCAAGGCAATGTAAATTTAAACTAGAGGCTTGACTTAACCTCACCAATTCAGATGAACTTCAAATTTATGATTCATTTCAGTCATAGCATCTGGATGCTCAAGCACATTTTATGTGAATTGACAGAGGCTATTAGAAATTCATAAACCACCTTAAAATGTTAAACTTGTAGAGTACTTCACCAGAATGTGTAAATAATGTCTGTCTTGCAAACATAGCTCTGCAACATGAGCTGGCTAGGATCCTCAGTTAAGATATTCTTATGTTTGATGCCCTCAGCCATTTTTCCCGTTGTTTAATTATCTGGGAATAAAACCAGAATTCTGTAGCTTCTCTCATGTATTAAAAGGTATCTAGAATTTCAGTTGCAATTTCAATGCAAACATTTCAATTGTATTTGTTGATATTAGCTGAGGTTGTTTGTGGTTTTTTCCCCCATGTTTCATGTGTGTTTGTTTATAAAGAATTAAAATAGAGATGGAAGGAGGAATCTCATAACACTTACAGGGTTTTACTCAGAAATTAAACTGTAAACTTGTCAATGTGTGCAAAAATCAGTTTGCTGTTTTACATAGGAGCATCGCTTGAAGTGACCTGAAAGAAATTGTATCATCAACCACCCGGTCAAAGCCCAGATTATTATTCAGGGAACCATGTTGGATGCATGAAGTGCACAGAGTAAGAAACAAAACAGTCCTTGACAAGGAATCCAGAGGTGCCGAATATTTCAGAAGCTACAGAGCAATGGCCTCATAAGGAACAGAGGATGGCCTTGCAGCTCAGAATCTAAACAGGCATGCGCACACAGATGTGCAAATTTGGCCCTTCTTTAGGAAGAGAAAGTTGCATCATGAAATGAAAATATGTTGATAAGAAATTAGGAACTGGCAATGAGAAACTGGAACATTATTTGTCTTGGTTACTGCTTTATGACTCTGCAACTGGAAAAGATTGATGGCTTGGGTGCTTGGCCGTTTGTTTTGGTTCTGCTATTTTCATTTATATGAGTCAGAAAGTCCCTACACATAGGTCCTCATTTAAAGAAAAGAAAGAAAAAAGACAGATTATTAGCAATGTTATTTTAAAGCACATGCAGTTGATATATGAAAACATTGTGATGGCTTGTTACAGTTTATTTGCAGACCTACCAAATACATCCATATGTCACATCAGATGTCAGTTAAAATGGGCAATATGCTGTCTCGAAACAGTCAGTGCCTGGTGCCTAGACACTTAATGCTGTCGCTTCAGTCATGCTTGTTGCTGCAAAGTATTCAGATCTATCTAACGGTTGAGGCAAGCAGTGTTGTTCTGGTCTGCTACAGTTGACCTGTCCTGCTTTGCTCTCTGCCACGTGGATGCCACTGTTGGTCCCTGGATTCCTCTGGTTTGGCTTAGGGTGAGTCTGTGTTACCGTGTTAGTTCAGTTCAGGAGCCTGCTTTTGAAGTATGTCCCTCACCACATTTTGGTTCACTTGGCCGCCGGCTGATCTTGGGGAGCATGAGCTGGCTTCCTTTCAGATGCAGTCAGACTGGAAGATGTTCTGCAGGAGTGCTTTTAACACCTCCCGACCACGAACGGGTGTCCTGCCCGCAGGACCAGGCTAGAGCTGGCTTGAAGCAAACCATACAAATCCTGCCACACCAGCATAGGTGGTGTGGATGCTGTGTCCTCAACATCAACTGTTTTCCTCGCTGTGGATGTGCTTTTCTTGCACTGCGTTACTTGCTAACGTAGACACTGGAACAAAAACTATAGCAAGGGCAGATGCCAATACCTGGAACCTGCCTTTACTCTTGACCAGGTGCAACCTCCTAAGTAGTTGCTCTTGAAAGTGTAACACACCTTTGAAACAACTCTCCCTGCAAATGGAAGTCTCAATTTTCATCTTTCTTTTTCTCTGTTTCCTGCCTGTCACTTGACTTCCCTCAGTGCTTCTCCCCTCTGTGCTTTCAAACCACGTTTCCTTCCCCTCACTTCTTGTTTGCCACCATCTCTTTCCTAGAACATTGCTCCCAGCCATAAGGTCCCAGTCTCAAGAGGCCATTTAACTGTCTCTGCCCCAAAGGTGCGATCTGTCTTTTATGATCAAGTGTTTGCCTCAGCTGTTTTTAAAGCTCTTTCCTGGTGGAACCTCTTCCAGTGCTTCACTATCCTTCCATTATTTTTTGTAATGTTCTTGTCTCCCCTCCTCCAGTGTTCAGCTTGAACCTTTCCTGTGCTCATTTTAAGCTCATTAGGACTTGTCCTATCCATAGCTGACTGAAGAGACAATTCCTTTCTCTTTGTGGTAGTGTTCCAATGTGACAGCTATCCTTTAAGTGGTTTTTTCCCCCCCTGTACTAACAACTAGCTTGTCCATCCCACTTCTCCATAAGTCACATTTTCTAGACTACTTTGTATTCTCATTACTGTTCCCTAGACCCTCTCTGATGGGTCCACATCTTTCCTAGGTATTCAGACATGAACAGAGTAAAGTAGAAGGATTTTTTTTTTAGTTCAGCAGATTATGCTCAGGCTTTGCACTCCAACACTTTTTTTAAATTTTATATCTCACAGCAATGTTTGTCTTTCTTACAACAGCATGATATTTGTCTCATGACCCACTGTAGTCTGCTGCCTTGTTGTTTCCCATCCTGTATTTCTATATTTGATGTTTCCTGCCTGTGGGCAGCATCTTGTACATAACCTGCTACATTTCACTCTGTCTTTCCCGATTGCTATCCTGACGATGATATATTTAACCTTTGTTTCTCACATCCTAAACTAATACTTATTCTTCCTGCAGCTGTAGCCTGATTGTTAAGATATCTCGAGACAGTTTCAAAGCCTTACTAAACGAAAGATGTGACATCTGTGGTTTCTCTCCTACCTATCTGGAAGGCCTGTCAAAGGAAGTTAGCAACGTGATTTAACAAATCTCTTTTGGCTACTAGTTAAGATTATCTTCCAGGTGCTGCTAATCAATTTGTTCTGGATTGTTTTTCCAGGAATTTGGAATTAAACTGACTCATTGGGTCTCTAATTTCCTTACCTGTTGTTTTTTGTTGCTTTGTTTTGTTCACTTGTTTGTTGTTTTCCATCGTGCACATGGGCACACACTTTCATTCACATTCTCTCTCTTTCTCTCCTTCCCCCTGAAATCTTACCTGTCATTGCTATTATTTATGCTAATCACTGCTTGGATTTGAACCTCTTGGTGAAGACTGATGTCCTAAACAGGATAGCCTTCTGGATGTCACCTCTAATCAGTTTTTCTCTGTGTTGACTAGGGCAGCAAGGTTTTTCTTGCTCTTAAGCTATAAGCATATGATAATAAGGGGTTTTTTTGTTGCTAGCCAGGTTTTTTTATTTGCATTATAGTTCTGTCTTAACCATGCTGATTCTCATAACTATGTACTTACGCAGATTTTATACTTAACTGCTAGCAATTTGACTGTGTTTTCACATTCTATGTCTGTCTTGACAAATAAATCTTGCGCTACAACTGCTGTTTATTTTTATAGGGCACAAACACAGATTATCGTGTTGTATTGTTTCTTGGAGGAACTGCTGCTTTCTTGTGTCTCCTCTTAGTAGTGTCTCTTGTGAGGTCTCCTCTTTATCTGAGTGTGTTCACGTTTGTTTTCATTACATTTATGAGCTCACTCTCCTCTCATTTTATGAGGGTTACTCAACTTGTCTTCTGAACTGGTTGCTCTCTTATTTGTCTAGAAACAAAGCTAAAGGATCTGCTGCCTTCTGTATTTTCTCCATTTTTTAATGAAAAAATTGCTAATTTTGAAATACAAGAGTGTGAGTCTAAACAACAGTAAAGCTTCATGTCAATTCCTGGGCCTTTGCTCCTTATACCAGGTGGCTATCAAGATACCATGTGTTGTTAGATTGCCATTTCAGGCTTTTCTGTTTTATTTCCAAGTTGTTAGCTGCTTGATACGTAGATTTGAGATATCAAACAAATAAGCTGGGTGCTGCTAGATATTTTTGAATGGCTTTATCGTCATTTAAACTGATTAGCCCTGTTAGTGCAAATGGCTTGCTCTTGCAATGTTTCAGACTCTGCTGACTACCTACAGCATGTTATTGTGCACAGTGCCAGTGGATCTACTATAGTGGGAAACATCAATTTAAAAAATAGAGGCTGTGCTTTCAGATTTACAGAATCACAGAATGGTTTGGGTTGGAAGGGACCTTAAAGATCATCTAGTCTAACCCCGTCTCCATTTCTGGTCCGTAATCTGAGCCCATCTGTGGTGGGTCCAGATTTCATTCCACAAGGTGTTGATTCTGTACAAAAGTCAGATGCTGGATCCAAACTCTTCCAACCATGGATTTATTTCCACTGGTTGTTCCAGCAATGAAAGTGAAAAATTTTAACAGAACCGCTTCATCAGAATGAACGGTTGTGTGACTTGAGTGACCTCGGCAATTGGCTGTAAATGCCTCCCCTTGCTGTTTTGAAAGGGGAATGCCATACTGCGTTCCACTCTTCAGCGAGAACTGAGCCTTTGCACATTCACCCTTGGTGACACCAATGATACTAAAAGCTTACCATTGACTTTCTTCAAATCCAGGGTGAGTGAAAAAGGCAGAAAGGGTGTTCCCACCCTGCTAAGGGAAGCCAGTCCATGCGGTGTTTCCTTTGAATTAAAGCTGGGACGACATATGCCGCTGCTCTTTCAAAAGGAAGGGATTTGGTTGTCCTGACCAGGGTCTTAAGAGCTAGGAATAGAAAGGTTTTGAAACTTTAAAGGATTACTGTGTAGTCCATTGAGCATGTTAAGAGGGGTGCGTGCAATAATACATATCTATATGTATAAATTTACATAGTTATCTTGGTCATTGGTGGCCACTAGGCTCTTGAAGCTGCATCAAGTCCACATTATGCTAGACGTCTTGCACAAAATTAATAAAGATGACCTCTTTTCCAAAGAACTGTGCTCTGGGTTTTATTCCTAGCTGGCGAGAGAAGACAAGTCACAGCTGCAGCATGAAAAGGATCCTGAACAAGAGTGGGTGACAGTGGCATTCAAGTGTGGAGAGTGCAGGAAGAGAGGGGTTGTGAGCGAAGAGCTGCACCTCTTGCAGGTTGAAACCCTGTGCGTTTCCTCCGGTGAGGCCGAGCTACAGAGAACGGGGAGGTGGAGAGGCAGGATGTAACATGGTAGACAGACATTATCCTCCCAGTGAAGGTAAACAAGAAGGATCATGATACAATAAAAAAACGGGAAGATATTTTCTTCATTGCCTACTATTTGTTATTACTGTTTGCAGAGTGTGTTTAATTGCCTGCAAACTTTCATCTGTGCTGATGAAGGAGGTGCCCAAGATACAATGCTATTTAGGGTTTAATGTAATAATTAAGCAGGCAAGGCTTTGCCAGTTTGTCCTGATGACAAAATGCTTTTTTAGGCTTCTGTCTCCTTTTCTCCCGTTTGCACTAACATATCCAGCCCAATAAGACTTACTGTGATTCTGATGATAATTTATTTGCAGCCCTTCCTATCCTGTACCTAATTAGAGATTAGCTTTAGCGAACTAATTCACTGAGCATATTGACACATGCACCCAGATACTCCTAGGGAGCTCCAGTCTCGCTGGTGTTGGCGAGTGGTCTTTAAACATTTGCATGTAACCTGGGGGTTCTGCTGTTGCTCTGTACAGATGAGCAATCAATGTTACATGGTGCTACAGAATTAGGGCTGGGGTGCTTTTAGAAGAAAGTAGGAAATAGACTGTTTTCTCCTAGCTGAGTAAAAAGGCTGTCCTTTGCAAATAATCTGCCTCCACTGTGGGATAATGAGTAAGATGCGCTAGGAGTTTGGAAGACTCAAGATCTCTTCCTTGTTCTACTGAAAAAACTTTCCACATGCCTTGTTTGAATCTTTGAGTCTGTGTTGCAGGCACTTTTTTATTACTGTTTCCATGTTTTACAATGTAGCAGGTCTTAATTTTATTGTTCATTGGAAGCTGAATAGTCTTGGCCAAGAAAATGCTGCTACTGGCAAAGAAAATATCACTTAATCTATTTATTGGGATTCAGACCTTGGTTTATTTATTTATTCTCCTTAGCCAATACCTAGGATTTTGTTTGCTTCTTTAATCTGACTTCCTTCCAAATTTGTGATACCTTCTGTGCCAACATACGACAGAATTAACCACAGACCAGTGTCAGACCTATTTTCCTTTTAAGGCTCTTCAGTAAATTCACTGCTTAACTGTTCAGGTCAGGGCAGATTATCTAGCAGTATTTGAAAATTTTTGAAATGTAAGACAAATCCCACAATTTATGTGTTCAGAAGATACTGACAAGTATTCTCTGAAATAACTTTTTGTTAGTATCCAATTTACTTTCCTTCGTAGTAAATTTGCCCCCCCTATATGCTTGTGTGTGTGTGTGTGTGTGTATATATATATATGGGTTTTTTGCCTTAAAAAAGAAATTTTTTGGGGTTTTGTTTTTGTTAAAGGAGTGGGAGTTCTGCATGTTTTCCTGTCCCCTCCCCCAGACACTACAGGAAGTCATGGGCTCTGCTCTCAAATTTCCTGGACATGCAATAAAACAAAACTTCATATAAGCCCCTGTAAATTAAATAATCCCACCATCTTCCTGTTTTCATGCTCCTGCATTTCTAGAATCTGCACAGGTATATTTTGACTCTATACCTGCCCACCATGGTAGGCATATTAATGCTTTCAGGTTTGCATTTATATGAAATGTCCAAAATGTCTTTCTCTTTGGTGTTAGCTTAATGTTTTATTTGTTCTCTTTTTGTCTCCCTCAACCGCTGGTCCTTTTGCTAGTTGATAGAAACTCTACTGTCCCTCCATTATCCCATAAAAGTGCTAAGCTTTTCTGGCTTGTATGACTTGAGACATCCTTCCCATAAACCAGATTTTAAAATGTGTTTAACTGTGCAGGTTCACAATGAATGCAATAAAATGTATATGAAAAGCTTTATTGAGCAATTATGCATGTAGGAATGCTGGGACTGGGAGTCAGCAGTATAAACAGCCATCTTGCTTGCTCTGACTTTAAAAGAATTATGTACAAAAATGTTTTTGTCCTCAGTACTTCTGCATTTCTGTTCTCAAAATTAGGCATTATTCTCATAAGAGTGAGAAATAAACAGTACTTATGTTTTCTGATTTTGATGATGCTTCTGAATCAATCAGTGGAGGTAGATGGGTGAAGGATGAAAATATCTGTAATTACCTTGACTTTAGTTTAACGGAGTTACGTGGTGAGGACCCCTTGGCTGGACATCTGCCTGCCACCCCAGGCTCCCTAGGGGAGGTGACCGTGCCAGCAGCGCAGGCGTACCCTGCGGTTCTGGTGTGCTAACAACTGTGTGCGGGTAGGCATAAATTGGTGGCAAACAAAGAAAAAAAATGAGCAGCGTAGGCCTGGGAGAACCGCAGTTATATAAAGGTGAACGATGAAACATTATTTCTGAAGTGGGTATTTCGAAGGGCTGTTACCGCAACACTTTTTATATAAATGAAAGGTACATTTGAATCGGAAGCAATTTGGTGTAGAAACCTGCTAGTGACTCATTCCAAACCTGAGGGGAAACAGAGCTAGTGCAGCCCAGAGAGATTTTTGAGTGCTTGCATGGTATCTGCTCCAGATTGAAGTTAAATTTTCATCAGTTAATACAAGAGTGGAAGATACCAGCTTCTGCCTCCAACACTGTTTCTATTAGCATCCATTAGTGTGGTGCATATTCCAGTTTCGGAATCCTCATCACCATTGCAATTGCATCCAAACAGAGGTTGATTATTGGTAGTTTCCTGAACATTGTACAGATTCTGCACAGCTCCCATATTTTACTACCAATGCAGTAACAACATATTTATCAAGTGCTTCAGTTCATGAGATGTACAACATCTTGAGTTCTCATGGTTTTACAAAATTCTTTATCTTCTTTCTACAACAAAATTTTTTCTTTGCTTAATTTGAAGATCTATAAAAACATTTAATGAATCAGGTTGACACAAAGATTGCCATGTAATTACAAAACTTTGGCATTTTGCTCTTTTGTGTTCTTATGCAAGCTTAAAATTGCACTGTCATCTACAAAAATTACTTTAATTTGTACAGCGTAGTTGGAGAAAACTGTAGTTGGAGTAAGACTTATTCTTGATTTTGTGCCTTATAGAAGGAGAACAGTAGCTTGGATTTGTGTGCAGGAACATTTTCGTATGAAACATTTGACTAATTTGAACAATGACTGCAAGAAAATAGCATGTCTTTTAAACAATCTGGTTCTTACTATGCCTTTAAAATGGCTGTATGTACAGCAAAGCTAAATGTCAATAGATAGAATTTTGTTGCAACTTCTACGTAGTATTCATGTTCCATGCTGTAACCTACAATATCTTTCCTTTTTCCCTGTTGTCCCTACCACCCAACACCATAATAGCTAATATCAAAAAATTGCTGACCTGAAAGATTAAATACTGCCATGTTCCTTTTTAAAATTGCATACTGCAGCAATGGTCTTGAGTTAATACTGAGATTACAGGGATTTATTTAATTGTTGCTTATGCTTCATACTCAGATTTACAATATTCCATTAACTGGCTTGTGCTAGATTGCCATAGTATACAAAGAAGGATATGTTAAAGGAAAATTTAGCTTAGTAGAGTTCAAAAGTTGATCATCTGTCCTCTCTCACTGCTTGTTCTTGGACATCCTATGTTGTATTGGTTTTACCTGGTATAAGAGGACAGGATGTATCATTATATAAATTTATTGCTGATGTATCTTTATATAAATCTATTGTTGAAACTCAATAGTTCAGACCCACTGACACTTAAAACACTGACCAACAGCTCCCAGGACTGAAAATGAGAGTATTTGTGCTTGGAGAACAAAACCCAGACTCGGTAGATGGACATACATCTTCTCTGTGGGTCAGGAATAGGTTGGGCATCTGGCAAGCATGAGGAAACAGCTAGATAAACAAGTAAACAAAGTAAGGACAGCAAATAATAAACTTTTACAACATTTTGCTTAAATCTCTGTCCATTTTGGATTATGAGATACAGCTTCTTGCTTTGGTAGTGGTTTTTTTTAATTGTTCCTACCTTTTTTCTACTCCAAGTTGGTGCGTAATAGTGCTGTAGTGGAATGCATGTGTCTTTTGACATAAACTGTTAGAAGTATTAATAGAATAGCAAACACACATCCGATCTATTCTGTAGATCTTAGGCTGCCTTTAAAATGCTGGTATTTTGGAAAAAGGCTGCGAGCCTTTTGTGAGGGGGACACCACCCCCCCAAACCAACACCCTTGTTTAGTTTCATTTGAATAGAATACCAGTAAATAGCTTAAAAATGCAAACATGGTGCTGTGTTCTTGCTCATCTCTGCAATTTGAGGAAGAACTCTTGACATTCTGGGTAGGCCCCACCTACATAACATTGTGTGCCAGAGCACTTGTTTACCAAAGCATGTTTGTTCACCCCAGCCTGTATTTGCAATTCTAGTAGAACGTGCTGTAGCTGGGATTCAGGAGGCTGAATTAAGAAACATCCATACAGAATTACTACTTAGAGAGCTTTTTTTCTTTTATACTTAGCTTAGCTTTGGTATACCTTCCTGCACAAACTGCTCAGATCTCCTGCAAACTCAGATACTTGACCTGTTTTATAGAACTGTATTTATAAACTGAAAACTTTTGTCTTTGTTAAGAGCAAAATGCAGTTGGGAGTTTTTTTAGCAACTTACACCTTATGAGCTGTATTGGATAACTTCAGCTTCACAATGTTTAACAGTGCATTAATTTATTACTGTGTCGTATGCATGTCTGCTGAAACTAGTCCCAGCACGTTAGCATATACCCGTAAGTGGTATATTTGACATGTCAAGCACATGTTGCTATATATCTATAAAGCAGCCACTTACTTTGTCCTTTTGTTATTTATGTATTCACCTTTGTAGGACTTGGTGATAAGTCAAGTCCAATGAACTTCTTTTTCCTCATATTCTTGGAACCCATGTAAATCTTCTATGCTTCCATGTAAGCAAGGGGAGGTGGCTTGAGACTGCATGTACACTGTGCATCTCTAAGATAAGTGAAAACTCAAGTAGACTAGGCTATCTGGACTTAAGCCTTCATACTATTATTCTGCTTCTGGTAGCTGAACTAGTTTGTGGAGATTTTGCTTGGGTACCTGCTCCAGACTGCACACTTGCAGTGAGTGAGCGTAGGTGGAAGGCAAAAAGAGATCTGGGCCCAGTGGGCAATGAATACTGGTGTATGTCCGTGTTCCCTCAGTTAGTGGTGCTTCTCCTACCGACATGGCTATAGCTGGACCACATGTCCTGGTGGAACCCTGCCAGCTATTGCACCGGTAAGTGAACAGGATGTAAACAGCAGGGTTTGGGTCAGAAGTGAGCTTTGTCAGGCAGTTCATGTGCACTTCACCATTCACTTTAAATGCCTTGCATGATAAGTAATTTTTAGAAACTAATCTTACTTTGTTTGCTTTGTAATAAAATACATTGTTCAACTTGCCCTAGCTGAAAAAGTACTCCAAAATGACTGATATGGCAGTAACAATACATTTTGGTGGATGCATGAGGGAAATAACGAACTTGAGGAGGATGAAGTGAGGAAAATAGAGATGCATGTATTGAAAATGCAGATACTGGTATTGCTTTTTTATCTTGAAATTCCATCATGCATTTATTCATTTTCTACCAAAAATTGCTTGTCTCTATCAAATTACCCAGGGGGTTGTTAGTTACAACATAGTCTTGCACAAAAGGAATGAATTTTCCTAAATACATTTATGAAAATACACAGAGGCTTCAAGTAATCATGAAATGTAAACAAGCAAAACTCTTGCATTAAAGGTAAAAAGGGTAACTCATGGCCTTGTCTTCATGTTTTCAATTTGTTTTCCATCTTTTAAAAGTCTGTCTAATGCTTGTGACAGTAAATTGGTTTGCATGTTTATGTGTTCTCTAATACGCATGTATTTGGTTAAAATGTGAAACTGGATGGATTATACGTCGATATCAAGCTGATGGGGGACGTCTGTGCTATGTCTGAGGTACATACAGCTTTTCTACTGGAATGAATCACTCACGTTTCCTCCCCACTACCACTTGGCCCATTATGCTCCATTTGCTGCCTCCAGATCTTTATGCATATCAAGTACTTTCCCACAATAAGGTGATCGCCAGGTCCGTAGTTTGTCCATAGTTGTTGCTTGAAACAGATGTCTTCTCATTGTAAAAGACCGTATGCAACATAACCAAACATAAAGTATATGAAGTACAGCCAGAAACCCCTGGCTTGTAAGAAAGCAGCTCAGAATATAGCGATCCCTGCATCTCAGGGAATGAAAATCCTTTGAAGTGGAGTAAAATCTGGAATATGAAAGTGGCCTTTGTGAGGGGAAAGGGAGGCATCCCTAGGCAAAGTCTCTGGTACTGTGTGAGGAATGAGGGCTATGCTCGGACTGAGATGGGATCTGTAATATCTTCCATACATCGAATTTTCTCCAGAGATGCCTCCTGTCTTCTGCTTGGAGGTGGTACCAGGACAGAACCTGAACTGTTTGCATTTGTTTTGGAGCTCTGGATACCGAGCAGACAAGCAAGAGTTACCGCTCAGCCCAGACCGTAGTATATTAAGAAGTCCCATATAGGTCTGCTGAACGTTCAGAGTGCAGATACTGCTTCTAGGAAGGACCAGATATACGTGCTGTAGCATTAACCAGTGTAAATGTGAATGCACTTAAGACAGAGGTGCCACTGAACTCCTTCTAAGTGGGACTTTTCCGTGTGACTGAGAGTATTTGCTGTTTACTACAGTTATTCTTGCACAGAGAAACTCTCAGCTGTTGGCTTCATCATCCCAGTGTGTAAATGCATTGCTGAATAGACTGAAAGCTTAATCTATTTTTAACAAAAAACATAATTGCTCTGAAGAGCACTGGCAGGGAATCTTCATTTCCAAGGTACGCAACAATGTCCTTGGCATACATGTTCCCCTAGGTAGGGATAAACTCGCCTTTTTAATCTTTCAGTTTATCTATTTTTCCTTAATTCCTTGTGACACTGCTGGTTTTGGCACAATGCTTGCCTCTGTACTAGCGTTCATCTTTAGTATATGCTTCAATTGATTTAAACCAGTTTTCTTCTTAGCTTCTGTGAAGAATTTCTTTGATGTGGTGCTGTTGTCATTGTTCTGGTTCATGTTATGCATACTCTGATGTTTGTGAAATGATGCAATTTATTACAGTTTTTCTATAGTTTTCCATTATTTTGATTTGTGGTGTTTGCTATGCTAAGTGTGAGCCCGTGTAGTGTTGTTGCAGATACTGGTTTTGATCTTTACCAGCCTCTGTGCACCAGGACATTCTTGTAATACATGGATAGTAGTCTTTGTGTCTGAAGTGCTGGAAAACAGTTGACTGTGAATGTCTTTCAGGGTTGGGAAGCCTCCTTTTACTTACCAGGTTCTTCTGCTTTGTCAAGAAATAATACTGAATCTTTCAGTCGTACTTGTTTAGGTGGCTTGTGGTAGTTTCGGGTGGGTTGGTTGGTTTGTTTGGGAGAATGGATTGAAGTATATGTCCACAACAAATCAGTCTTTTAAGTATTCATTTCATACCTTCAAATTGAAAGACTGTCTCTGTAATCCAAAGACATTTTGTAGTTGATCTAGTGTACAAAAAGATAGTAGGGAAGAAAACATTTCCCCTGCGCAGCTTGTGTAAAACTGAACCATTATTCAGACTTCTTTAATAAGCACAGGCAAGCAACTATGAAAATTACTTAAATGAAAGCTATTAATATGCATACATGCATTAAGTGTTACAAAACCAGCTTTGGTAAAGAACAGTTACCTGGCGACACTGTTGCTTGCATGTGCACTGTGGGGTTTAAATCTTGTCCAGCTGACATTTCTTCCACAGCTTTAACTCTCAGGCTTTCAGCTAGATTACTTTCCCACTGAAGGCCTTCTCTTATTTGATTTTGTCCTCAATAGCCCACATTTTCTGGTAATGTCATGTGTCCAGGGAGTCTATCAGAAGACTGTTTTCTCCAGTACATGACTCTTGGGTATCATGCTTTGCAGTGCTGAATGCCTGGTCCCAACTGGCCCATTCCCAAGCCTTTTCAATGTCCTGCTCCTAAGCAGGCAGTGGGGTATGAACATGGATTAATTAGCCTCCAAACAAGAGGCTGGGAAGCAGTGTGAGAGTAATTGATAGAAAAGGGCATATCTGTCTTCATACATTTTATGGTGTCTTTGCAGCTGCCAGAATCCCAGGTGTTAAGACAATATTTGCTCTGAATTACTGTGCCTGTATCATTGTGAGGCCCATCCATTGCAGCCTGAGGCTTTCCAAAGGGTGATGTCCTCAGACTGCTCAATGCTGTGTAGGTGGATACAACCTGCTTGGAGTTGGGTTCTTTGATTAAAACAATTGGCATATGCAAAGTTAACTACAATAGCCATCAGTTGTTTCCTGAGTGAAGTCTAAGTTTTGGGCTTCATAGGCTAAAGGCTAACAATAATTACTTAAAAGATCACTTCATATCTATTGCAGTGTCACATCGATGCCTTTTGGAGGGTTTTAAACAGACATCCATTTGGTTTAACCAGAGTTGCTGGTATGCGAGATACTGTCATAGAGGAGTTTTTGATTCCAAACACCATCTCATCTTAGTGTCCAAACCTGATGACTCTATTAATGGTCTGTTCTGGAGCAAGGAGGTTGTGTTGTCCCTGAGTGTGAGGAGTAGGATAGAAAGCTTGGTGTTAAAAGTGATAGGCTGAGATACTCCTTTGAAATGCAGGAACTGAAACAGAAAGCCGTGGTGTTGGTGTTTGAAGCTGACAGTGAGGTAATGATTTTGAGGTGCTACTCAGTCGACCCACCGTGTTTTAGCAGTAACTAAAAATACTGGACTATGCTCATCACGTGGTTTGAGCTGTGCTTGTTGTGTGAATATCTGAATATATACTAACGTATCACAGAATATACATACGGAACAGTGTTCACTAGCAAAGCTCCTGGCTACGTTTAAACGAGTCGTCTGCATTCCTGCTTGTCTTTGTCTTTTACAATGTTTTTATACTGTATTTTTGTCTGTATGGTTCTCTTGATGTTGTAGACCTTTGATCTTTGGTCAGGGACAAGGTTTTCATACTATTTTAAGGACATTTTCAGTAAAAGCAGAACATAATAGTTCAGATTATTGCTACCTGCTCATACTGTGCTTGGAGAAACATGTTGAAGGTACCCTGCATTTCTGTGACCTCTTGCATTTGCAATGGGTTGAGATGGGCCCTTCATTTCTCTTCCCTTTTTCTTCTTTTCCACCCCCACCGCTCAGTCACTGGTATTCCTCAGCAAAGACTTTAAATAGTTGGGATGACAGCACAGTACGTGGATTTGTAACATTCTTTAGAAGTGAAGTACTGCAAAGCAGTGGAAGCGAGATTCTTAGTGTGTATTACTTGCCCAGGAAACATAAATGGGGAATGCAAGGGAGTTCCCAGGGTCAAAAATGTCAGAGCAAATGCTGACCTTTAGCTTCACTTAGCAGGCAAGTTGAGTTCCATGTGTTTCTGTGTGTGCTATGCAGTTAACCACCAGGTATCCACATTGACTTGAGAATATTAGCCTTTAAAACTCATCAAGCAAATCTGTAAATTAGGATTTATTTAAATTCTAGGACCTTAACGGTGTTTTGCATAGTATGATGCACTAGACGGATGAACATGCTGTGGAATTCATTCAGGCAAATTACAATTTAAGGGTATGTACTATGTTGCTGCTCTCTAATTACTTAAGGTAGAGCACAGGTGCAGAATAGTGAGAACTACATAAAATTAACCAGTTGACAGCCCAGTCTTCAGGGAGTTTCTAACTGTGAGAAAGGACAAATAGCCATTCTTTAGTCAAAGGTTTAGGGCTTAGACTGTGTGGCCAGGTAGACAGAGTTAAATTATCTCTAGGCCAGGGTCGTCATCTCTGCTTTCCTGGCTTGAGGCCTTTCTACTTACTGTAAATCAGTCCAGTGGCTCCACTGATCTGCTGACAAGTGAATCATTAACTGAAAACTATCAACCAGACAGAAGATGAACACTGCTAAACAACTGTAGAGTAAAATAACTCTTAAATACAGATGACCTGATTAAATTATTTGCCAATAAGTTATTCTAACTGACTGGAGTTCAAAAGTGTTCTCCTCTGGGGTTCACAACGAGAAGTGCTAATGAAGTTTCTTTAAAAGCTCTCTATGAATGTAAGGCAAATACCTCGCCCAATCTGAACAAGCAAGAGAAGGCTGTTGCTACGATGCAGAGTATCTGGATCTAGCAGTGCCCACCCAAAAATACGAAACTCCAAAATCAGGAAAGGGCAGGTTAGGTTGGGAAAATTCCTCATTTCTTCCTGTGTGGACTCTACTGAAAGGGAAACTTGTAATCCAGTTGATTTGTAGCTTGTATGTACACAGTTACAACACGCTAATCCAAACACTGATGTATTTTAAATAATGCCAGGCTGCTTCTCTGGTTTGTTTTTGGAGAGTGCTTGGATGACTGTCAGTGTCTGACACATGAGTGTAGTATTATGCAGGAATACTTCTGCAGCAGGAATGTTCAGAAACAGGATCTCCCGAATCACTACTTGCCAGATGCTTGCCAATACCTGTGACTGTTGAAATGAGCAGCATCATGTCTCGTCAGGCCCAAATACAAGTCTTGTGAAGACACGCTTGTAGAACATGGGGCTTCTCCATAATCAATAGAACAACTTCCTGATGAGAACGTGTGGGGGTTTTGTGGCACCTAGGTGTTAACATCAGTTAAGACTGAAACGGGCTGTGGTATTTTCACACTTGCTCATTCTTTACACACCAGTTGAAATCCTGGGAATCATTTCAGGTATTCATATGGAGGAAGCTAAAATGGCATAGGCTTTTACCTCATCCCGTGTGTTACCATTTGCATTAGGTATTCTTTGCCTCTTAAGCCTTGTCTGAATGATGAACATACACGTTTAGAGACCACAGCAGATCCTCAATAAACAGGAGCCTTTAACTTAATGGGTGCGGTAGTCTGTTCTGTTAAACAGAATCCATGCTGACTCCTGGCAGTCCTGCACTTTTACATCTAGTTAAAAAAAAAAAAAAAGGCAGAAGTGATACTGCCATTGAAAGAGCTTTTTTCTGGAATCTATATTTTTGTAACTGTTCTGTGGCCTCAGTCTGCTCAGGAAAAACTTACCAAGTTAGTTATAGTTTGTTTTAAGAGGTCTAGTTGAATTTTAACTGGGGTATTGAAACTTACCCTCTAATTTCAGAGGGTGCAGAAACAGTTCTCTAAACAGTGCTAGATGTTATACAAACCTACCTCATTTTTCTGTGTTATTCCTTCGGCACATACAGAAGAAGGGGGAGAGCTTTCATTACAGCAGCTGGTTGGTTTAATGATGGCCTTGCCAGGGGATTGTGGGCACCCCTAAACGCACTGAGGAGTTAAACTGAAACCCCTCTTGCGAGCAGGTTGGTTTGGTGGTTTGGTTTTTTTTAAGATTATTTTTACCAGAGTGGCGGCTTTGCCGACGCTGCTGACTTTCCAGAGTTTCTGTGGGGAGCCGCCCAGCAAAAGCGGGAACATCCCCCGGGAGCTGCGGGGCGGAGGACGGAACTTTTTGTTTTCTTTTTAATTTTTTTCTAAAAAGGGGGTGGGGAAGGAAACCTCCCCTCTCGGCCCGGGCCGGGGTCCGGGCCCCGCCGAGGGCCCGGGGGTGGCGGCGGGGCAGCGGCCGGCGGAGGGCCGGGCCGGGCCGGGCCGCGCCGTGCCACGCCACGCCCGGGCCGCAGCCTGGCGCCGCGGGGGCGGAGGGGCGCGGGAGGGCGGCCGCGGCCGGGCGCCGGCCCCGCGGGCGCGTCCGTGGGTGGGCCGGGGCGGCTCGCTCGCCTCCGCACGCCACAGGCGGGGTCGGCGCCGCGCTCGCTGTCCCGCGGAGGAAGTCAGTGGGGGGTTAACGTTGCTCCCGCCCCCCTCCCGAGCGGCGGCCGCACGTGCGGGGTGGGTGGGTGGGTGCGTGCGTGCGTGCGGGGGCGGGCGGAGGGAGCGAGCCAGCCGCGTGCGCCGCCGTTGCCGCTCGGCGGGGCGACCCACCCGCCGGGCGCCCATCCCGCGGCGGCGCCGCCGCCTTTCGCCTTCTCTCGCCGTTGGGGCCGCGTGTGCGTCAGCCTGCGGGGTTCCGGGGGCGGGCGCGGGGCGGCGGGGCGCCGCCGGGCGGGGGGTGGCCGCGCGGGGGAGCGGCGGCGGCGGCGGCGGCGGGGCGCCGCTGGGGCGGGCATGTGAGACGTTTGTAACTTCCTAGAAATAAGGGAGCGGAGAAATGGTTGTTGCGGTGAAGGTGAGCGGCGTGGTTTCGTTCCCGAGCTACGGGAAGTGCAGCGGAGCCGGTGGCCCCGGTTGTGAGGGAGGGAGGCGGGCAGGCGCGGGTCCGTTGTACGTGCTGCGCTTCTCTGCCCGTCGTTCGGCGAGGGGTGTATGCCCGAGGGCGTTACCTGCGCGGCGTTCGCTCTCCGTTCTCCCAGGGGTTCGCAGCCAGCGCTCCGTGGTGTTCTGGAAGAGCGCAGCGAACCTGAGGGAGAATGCCACTGAGGACCTGTCTGGAAAAACTAAAGCTTTTTAGGCAATGCTGTCTTGCAGGGATTCAGGTACCCTTGAGGAATTGAATTTTGTGGAGGTTGGTTAAAAGGCAAGCAGTAAAGTATCAAGGCTAAAGCTGTTTTGACAGCTCGTCTTTTTTTCGTATTGATAGGGATTTTCCTTCTCTAGCAGCTCTTAAAGGTGTAACTGTTCTGCTTCTACATGTGCGGTGCTTTTGCAGTACGGAATGTTCATTTCTTATTCCCCTTTAAACTTCAGATACGTTTTCGTGCTGGTACTGAATTTTGTTTCAACACGGTAATGTCACTTGAATGCCGTTATGGTTCTTCCAGTTACTTGGCACTGAAGGTTTCTATGAATATCACTTGCTACAGTACTCTTGTAGCTAAGTTTTGGTTTGGTTTTTTTTAATTCCTTTCAATCATATATGAAGTTTGTTTATAGACTTATGCAGAATAAATCTGTATTTTTAAAGGCTGCTGTTATTCCATTTTGGGTTCTTTTGATGTTAGTGCTGTTTCACTCTGAGTGTCTGAATACAATTCTGATTTTATTTTTTTTTTTGTCTTCACCTGCACACCAGTCTCTTCAATGACTGTAATATGAACTAATGATAAAAAAGGAAAGTGTGTATGGAGGAGTGTTTTCCTGAAGGCTTTAAGATACTTTAGATTTCAGGAAAAAATGTTATTAGCTTTTGGAAGGCATTTTGGAAAATTCACTGTTAATGTTGCCAAGGTAGTCTCCATGCATGGTATTTCTAATAAAGCTAGAAAACTGACCTATTTTTTAAAAGATATTTTGAGATACTCATTTAGGTCAGAAATACAGCATGTTTAACTTGCACGCGTCACTAAGAAGTACTGGTTGTTTTAACAACCTTAACAATTTTAAAGCTGAAGAAGTAGTCACTAGTGGTTACATGATGATGAGGAATTGTGTTAAAACTGCTTTCCAACCTTAATTCCCACCTTTGATTGTAAATTACAGCTTCACCACATCTGATGTTACTGCGCCAAATTCTGTTACGTGTGCATAAAACAACTGTTCTCTGAGTCCTTGTAGAATTGAAACACCACCTTTTTCTCTGTGGAGCACTGAAATATGTGAGAGGTCAATGTATGCTCTTACCTGCAAGAGTTTGTAAACTTGAAGAATAGACATAAAATACTAGCTGTCATTGTACTGATGTAACATGAGGAATCGAGTGCTGGTGAACTGGCCGTGCAATTTGGATATTGCTAAAGGCCATTTCTCTTACTTGCCTTTTATGCTCCAATATTTAAGTTGTAGCCTTTTCATTATCCAACAGCTTTGTGGTTCTACGCAGCTGTGAATTCAGTAGAGCACAGACTTCAAAAGTGTGTTTTCTGGATTGTGAACTGTAGCTTGGATTTGCATATTTCATTATTTTAAAATCCAGATATATTCTGTTGTATGGATTTTACCCTTTTGCCAATTATAGTACATAAAATCCAGTAACTTTCTCCATGTTTGATGCATTAGCAATAACATCCATCTTAAGTAGATGAGAATTCTTTTTACGAAGTGGCACAGAGGGAAAACAGTTGGTGACTTCCGTTGAAGGTCATGTAAAAAAATGGGCAGTATATCTGGAATTGAAATTTGGGGTTCTCTCACTTAATTTTTGTCAAGAAGGACAAAATGAGGCTGGGATTATTTGCTTTGTGTTCACTGAAGTCTGACTGCCCTCTTATGTAGAACTGACTATGTTGCAAGTGACTGGTATCAGCTGTCTGTAAGACCTCTTGAAAGTAGCTCACAGTCTGTTGCTACAACTTTTGATCTGTGTTATCCTGAGGCATCTACATTTAACTTTAATTGGACCTGGTGTGTAGGAAGTCTGAGGAATCACGCCAAGAAATGTGCACATAGCAGGTGTAATGCAAACTAGATATTTTTTTATGTGCTCTGCTGTTTGTGTAAGTCATACCGTCTGAGGCACATAGTGACCTTTCCACAGATACTGTGGACACAGGCTAAAGATGAAATTGTTACGGACCTGTGTTCAGGATTAAAAGACATCTGCCTCTTGTTGGCAGTACCTGTTCTTCCGACCCATTTTATTACTCAGGGTTTGCTTACCACAGCAAAGAAGCCATATTCAGTCATGTAATAAACATGGATGCAAATAGATCCAGTCCAAGCCATGAATTTTCTTATATGCCAGTTAGAGTAATTTACTGGAGCTTATTTTGGGCAGTGGGGCAGAAGGGATGTTCTTGGGTGCAGTAGAATCATGGGAGGGAAATATTTGCCTCTATCAAATTTACTTTGGAGAAGTCAGGCAAAACACCAGTTACTTATTTCTTTCCCTTGGTTGAGTTTTCACTTTATCTGCAATCCTTTTCTACAAGTAGAAAGAATCAGTTGAATTGGACTTTGCCCACATTGCTGCAGAGTAGTGGTTTGCTTTCCATAGTGATGCTAGTAGAGATTAAAAAAAAAAAAAAAAAAAGCAAGGTAGTGGGTGTGGGTGTGAACAGGGAGCAGGCTTTTTCGTTTATACCAATGGGTGAATTCTCAATTCTCAAATTGTAGTTAGAAGGGAGTGTGGAGATAAGCCAAGGATTGGCCAGAGTATTTTGGTTAGTCGTCTCCTTTTTCTTCAGCAGGAGTATTTCTAGAGGTCTACACTGGTATTTAGTGTTCCTGTATTAAAAATCATATGTATGTGGTATTTAAAAGGATGGCCTATGTGAAACCTGTTTTCTTCAGAACCTAGTTATTCAACAGCTTCTGGTCATCCATCTCTCTTTACAGATTTAGTGATCTGTGTTTTGCTTTTGACTCTGAAGCACGTGACTTCTCCTACAGTCCCTGGCTCTCCTTATCCTTTGTTTCTGTCGCATCGGATTCTGAATATCTTGTCTCCCATTTCCTGTGTGTCAGCAGCCTGTCTGGTAACAAGAGAGTGGGATGCTCTATTTCGTAATACAGCATTTGAGAAAAAGCTGACTTTCTGGGCTTTCTCAAAGATTGTGTAATGTCCAGTGACATGTTGAGTCATTATCAGGATATTTGTGGAGAAGACTGAGGAAGTGATGAAAAGCATGCCAAAGATGATACTTTCTCTCAAGTAAGAGGAAATAGAGTAATCTTTATAGTGAATAATAGATTGTCTTCTGTGTGGTATCATCTTCAGGCCATTATCATTTAAAAAAAGAAAAGTGTTTCAGTACAAAATAAAACAATCTGATTAAACTTCAGAAACCTTTTCCAGTACAGTTTGAGCCTAGCTTATGTAGAAAGGAGTAAAAGGAGGTTGCCATGTATCACTAAACTGCATAATGTTTGCCTGTTGTGTGTAGCTATTGCTACATGTTGCACAAAATATTGTAACGCATTCAGAAAATTCTTCATTTGTGGGTATAGTAGATCTATATATGTTCTCATAGTGTCAGGGTTCTGTTATTGTCATGCTCTTACTTCACCAGAGGCAAGTGTCAGCCTGAAATTTGACATTGTTATGGCTTCCTGCAGGAAACAGTGAAAATACTGCTTGCTTTTTGACAGCCACCATGGAGAGAATGGACAGTGTAGCTGCTGATAGGCTTGAAACTTTGCCAGAAAGGTGCCTGACTTCTGTTCTCTTCTGACACAATTGTCTGTGCCTTCCCCTGTTCCAGGCCTAGATACTGTAGCAACTTAAAAGTTTTAGCTGTTTCTGGACACCACTGGTCTCAGTGTTACCCTGTCTTGCATTATCTGCATATTCTTTCACTAGTGCACAAGTACGATTTAAGGGGATTTATTTTGCTACCTGGTTTTCTAAAGTTCCTTTTCCTTTCTGCCTGTTATCAAAGTTGAGGCCAGGGGCTACTTTTTCTTAGTTACAGGAAAAGCTGTAACCAGAGGCAGAGACTTCTCAACTGACAGCATCTGTTAAATTCACTTGTATGTGGCAACCCTCAAGACCCTGCAGTTTGCACTTTTGAAGCTGTGGATGAAAATATCTCTACTGTTTGCTCTCTGTTATTATTACTTCATGTAGTTACCACAGCATTAGTGGTTTTACCTGCTACTAAAACTACAGCTGTGTTCTTAAACTACAGCATGGCAAACGTTAAGGCAAATTTATCCCTATTTCTACAGTCAGACCTACAGTTCAGCTGTGAGAAGCTCTCAAGAGCTGATATGCTCATGGCAAATAGAAATTGAAAGAAAGCTCTGATCCTCTGGAGCTTAGTGGCAAACTGAAAATGCATTTCTCCCAAGTTTGTCGGTTCAGTTTACTGTTGGTGACCCAGGCACAACTCAGAGGAGATGCCTCAGGTAAAGAAAATAATCACAGCCAATGATCTTCCAGGCAGCTTGAAGAAAGATACACGAACACTGTAGTTTCAGCTTCTCAGATGATTTCTTCTTCTTCTCCCCAGTAAGATGAATAAACTCTTCCTGAATTAATCTGGGTGACACTTCCTCCTTTTGTTTTCCTTAGGTCTTTCAATTTCAGATCTGGAATAAAGCTCAGTCTTCCAAGTGATATTCTTTGGACTACAGCTTTTAATCCATACTGCTCCTGTACTGGTATTTAAAAGTATGACACAAAGAGTAAAAAAATGAAAGGGTTGAGAGAAATACAGCCTATATTGTCAGACTCAGTGCAAGCATGTTAGGAACCTTTGTAATGAATGTCAGTTTACAAGAGGAGAAAGACGGTGAGTGATATTAGTCAGGGAATACCTAATCTGTTTTAAAGCTTTGCTTGTTTTTCTGTGACAAGCAGGAAGACAGATAAATGCAGGGACTTGTGCTCAGTTTCTGGCACTGGACCTGAAGTGGCTAAAGATTGACATAAGTGCTTAGTAAAGTCTAAGCTTAGTGAAACACTTACTGAAAGTGGTGCCTATTGACTGTTTTAGTGGACCTCTTATGATGGAGAAGAGCACAGTTAACCTTTAGATCTTAATTTTAGTGTGTGGCAATGGGTGAAGAACAGTCTTAATCCCATGCCAGTGTAAAATTGTGGAAAATGGAAACTGTGCCTTGTAATAAAGCTTTTAACAGTGGCTTGCTAAAGGGAAAGAGAAACCAATTTGAAACTCAAAGTCTGTGTGACTGGCTTAGATGAGCTGTGTTATAGTCGAACAAGGGGGGCGGGGGGGGGAGCTTAACCCTGCTCAACCCTGTAATTACCTCATCAGTGAAGTAGAGAACAATCAAATTAAGGTAAATGTAGATGTAACTAAAAATAATTCTCTGAATATGTTGCAGTATGGATGATCTATCACTTAGCTGTGGTTACAGTGGTTTCAAACACTCCTTTTTGTTTGAAGACACCAGATAGATCTTTGAAAATTACTTGATTTTAAATGGCTACAGGAGGAATAATAACATGAAGTTTGAACCAGAGAGATGATTTGGCTTTTGAGAACAAGAAAAATAGTCAACTGACTGACTGAGACTAGCTGGGTATCAAGCACAAATCTTTTCAGTGGATTCCAGGGGCTTTGGCCTTCATGCCAACATAAATATGGGTGTCTCTCTAATAGCAGAATTGCACTGGATTAGTTTGTGCTTTTTGGAAATTTATGATATGAAATATACAGCTCACTTTTATACTTCCCTGTTTTAAGAAAATAGGGAGTTAAATGTTGGACTGGGCGCTCCTTTTTCCTCCGGGTGTTTTGAAGAGAACTGAGGTCTCCTCTTTCAAAAGTTTTTTCTTATGTTTGTAAGTTGGTCAGACACATAGTGTTCTAAAAGCTGAGCTGCATTCACTGCAGGCCTGAACAGAGGGTTGTAGCTACATAGCCTTAATTTCAGCTGCTCTTAGGCAGTGCTGAAGTTCCTGTTGTTTGCAGTGGGGTCCAGTAAACAATTTGTTTGTGCTCAAGACAGGTGTGGAGGATACTGTCCCTTAGCAAGTGAAGAGGCATCTAGTTAATGCTAAGCTTTCTGCCTTTTTGATGGTTTTATCCTCTCTCTTGTCTTGTGCCCTTCTCAAGTTCTGCAAGGAAGCTAACTGTTCTACTGAAGGGTATGGACAACCTTACTGTTCTGCTAAACACAAAGTATATCAATTATGGGGGAAGAGGGGGCAGAGAAGGTAAATATTCAGGCAGACACATGATGCTACCCGTGTCCCTCTCAAATTCACATGAAAAATTATTTTTTCTTATGTTGTCTTTCATCTCTGATGTGATAATTAAATGCACTCAGCATGTTCTGACAAATCTGAAATGCCCTCTGGTACAGATTCAGGCAGTTGAAAACCCTTGTTTTTGAAATTAACTGTTCCAAATGTACATGTTAGTGGCTTTTCTCAGGTGTCTGATACCACGTTGTCATCTTTATTATTTCTCCGTGTTCTATCTTTGTTCCTTCAAAGTATTGTCTGTAGTGGGCCCAAGTCTGTTTCCAGTATGTCCACACAACTCAGTGAATTTTTGGGTGCATTTGTGTCCTTAGAGAATGTGAGTCATTTCAGTGAAACAACGAAGGACCACAAGTATGAAACAGTGTGCAAAATTGTAATGATTATGGCTGTATGTGCGCATATTAAAGTGCATTTCCTGCCAGGAAAAGTTCTTGTCACACAGGTTTTAGCACTGTGAGTTAAGTGTTCCTGTACTTAATTTTCCTTTTATGTTCACTTTAAGATTACATGATGGAATTCACATTTTCTCAAGAAAAGCTTCGTATCTTGGATCAATACCGTTGAAGAGATCTTCTGATTGCAAGACCCGAAGCAGGGTCCTGTAACAAATTTGTAAAAAGGACACATACAATGGATCTCAAAGAAAGCTGCCCAAGTGTTAGCATTCCCAGCTCTGATGAACACAGAGAGAAGAAAAAAAGATTTACTGTAAGTATGTAAGAGTGTGAGCACTGCAGGCAAATGCATAGGCTATTACTGCCTAGAACTGCTACTTTCTTTTTCTTACTAGTAAGCTTGGTATTATTTTCAGCAGGTTTATGGAAATCTGTTCACTTGCTCTTGTGAGTACTGGCCATAGTCCAGTGTGAGAAGTTGTGAATGTTTTACAGTGTTTAACTGTGTTGCTTTCTGCAAAAACAATTTGGCTTTACAAATTTCTGCTATTTTTACCCCAAATAGCAGCATTTTTTCATATTAAATACATAAGTGTCCAAATGTAGGGATAATGTTTTGATACTGAATCAGATGAAGATTTGTCATCCTACATGACTTTTTGTAAAAACATTTATTTTGTAAAGGAGTAAAGTCTGGGTTTGGTTTTGGTTGGGTTTTTTTGTTTTGTTTTTTTTAATGGCCATTTTTTCATAGATATACTATTATAGTTTTATATTTTTTTGTGTAAAAGAAGAAATAATACAAACCATCAAATTTCTGAAAGACCTTTTTTCTGCCTGCCTTCCTATTTTCTGATTCTAATGCCTATGAGTTTTTTCCTGTCCTGTTCCCATTACCACTCCTTGTCATTCCCCTTCCTTTTTTGGCCTCCCAATTTGACTTGCTTTCTAGAAATAAAGTCTTACCATTCTGTGGGGAAACTCTTTGCATTGCATACTGAAAAATAAAGTAATGTGGCATGGATTTTTGTTTTGCTTATATGTATGCTAGGGTATAAAGACAGCATCATAATACTTCCTTTAAAAAAAGCTCAAACTATTTCATTGGTCTTGTGCAACTTCCTCTAAGCTGCTGGTTTTTGTTTTTTTTTTATGTTGGTTTTTGGTTTTTGTTTGTTTGTTTGTTTTTTGGGGTTTTTTTTGAGTGAATTAGTCACTCATCAGATGTGGAATGCAAACACCCTTAGACTGAGTTGCTGTCTGAAGAATACAACAAAACACAGATTTGAATTACATATCTGCCTTTCTTCTTCACCTCTCTTCCTCGGAGAACAACAATGCTGTCTACAAGTGTATCATGATGTAATTTGGGGAAGGAATGTGCTGGTAAAGGGAACAAGCAAAAGAGAACTTTACTAATACTTTAAACTGCTGCATGCATGTGAAACTCAAATGAGCAGGAAAAACTTCCTGAAAGTCTAAACTTCAGCAAAACAGGTTTGTTTTATTGCCTCAGTGCTGGCAGTTCTGCTGTTAAAATGTGCCAGTGTGGTACATTTATGTTACATACTAGTGTTGTGATTTCCAGGTCATTTTACCTAAAGATCTGTGTGACAACCTTAGCAACTTAAAGGCACTTTCTTTGGGTGTGCCCTTTAGAAAGCTGTACAAGCAAGAGTGTAGGAAACTTCAGAAATTGGGCGTTGAGCAGGGGAAAGAAGGAAAGTAACTCAGCTTGCACTGTGTGGAGGTACACTTTGTCTTGGTAGCTTCTGCTTTCTGCATCAGGGAGTAATTAGCAGCTTGACAAGAACTGCTTTTCACAACCAAGCTTTTGAGCATTATTGCATTTATTTTAGGATTTGATAACAGAAGTGAGAGTCACGCTAAACTTCATGGTAGGAACTGGAATTCTAGCGTGTGTCTGTCAGTGCTTTTATTCTGTCTTCTCTTCTGTAGCTGTGTTGTAATGACTGGAGCCTGTCAGTACTGCTTTTGGAGGGGAGCGAGAGAGGGGTGTAGGGAGAAACAGTTCTTAACAATCCTGTGGTAGTTACAGCTGTCTGTTTCTGATGGCAGTATTAGTGCCATTTCCATAAACAGCAGTAAGAACCTTGGGGTGAAAGGAAAGGTTAAAGTGATAAAGGCTGGGAAAGACTTCAGGTGACTGTTTTGTATAACCTGCACCTTACTGTCACTTACAGCATATATCACTACTGCTTCTGAGACTATTCTAGAATCTTACTGGTCTGAATTCCAGCTCAAACCTTAGAGTGGCTCACTTAATGCTGGCATGGAAACAAGATGAGTATGTTCAACTTAGCTTTTACTAGCTTTTCTTTTTCCCCTCACACTTGCCCTGATGAAGCATTTTTTTAAATAATCATGTATCTGTGCAGTCCTTATTCTGATAAGTCAAACTTTTCAGTTTTGTCTTTCGAGATGAAATCTTTATGCCTCCTGAGCATTTTCTTAACCTTTTATTGAATATTTGATTTGTTTTTGTTAATATATCAAATGTATGCAGTATTTTATTACCAGTATTTTTTTTCTTGACAAATAATTTTGTGTTTGAATTTTTCAGGCATTCTGGTAGGGAAGTTTTTTTGCTTCCACTTAATTCATGGTAACCAGCCTGTATGTATATTCACTCTAGTTCTCTGTTCTCCCTTTTTCTGAAGATTGAGCATTCACTTTCTTCATAAAAATAGCAAAATACTTGCTTGTTTTGGACCATATCTAGGCTATATTAATTTCTATTCTGTCCTTATGTATAGTGAGCCATTCTTTTGCCTGTTTTGTCAAATAGCTTTGTTTTGGATTTCTCACTTTGCTGTTTAATGTCTGAGGCTTAATTTTCTCTTCTGACCTGTCCTTTTCTCCCTTCACACCCCCATCATATACAGGCTTATTAAGAAATCTCTTTCAAGGGTGCTGTTTGTGTTTGGAAACCTTGTCTCAGACCTGTGACGTATAATACTCGTCCCCAGCCCTGTGGAATTTGTGGAGGTTGTTTGTTTTTTTTTTATTTTGTTGACACTTAATAAATAGTTTCCTTACTTTCTCAATGGTTGCTCTCTTGAAATTGGAAAACAGCCTACCTTTTTACTTATCTTTGTTTAATACAAATTGAATGTTTAATCCAGGAGCATGAGCTACCAAAACAGAGTTGAAGCCTTTTAATTTCAGTGACTTTTGTGAAGAAAGTTATCACATCCAGAAATAGCTGGGCCCTATCCTGTCTGTATCTGGGAAGTTAGTTTATGGTGATGATTGTGATGGTGATGTTTCAGGAATTCTGTTTCTTTTTCTTCCTTTTTCCTTTCTCAAAGCTTTGCGTTTTTTATCCACATGTTACAAGGTGTGGATGCATCTTAGGAGTTTTCATCATAGAATCATAGAATGGTTTGGGTTGGAAGGGACCTTAAAGATCATCTAGTTCCAACCCCCCTGTCATGGGCAGGGACACCTTCCACTAGACCAGGTTGCTCAAAGCCCCATCTAACCTGGCTTTGGAACGCTTCCAGGGATGGGACATCCACAGCCTCTCTGGGCAACCTGTTCCAGTGCCTCACCACCCTCATACTGAAGAACTTCTTCCTTATATCCAATCTAAATCTCCCCACTTTCAGTTTAAAGCCATTACCCCTTGTCCTGTGACAGTCCCTCTCCAACTTTCTTGTAGGCCACCTTTAGGTGCTGGAAGGCTGCTATAAGGTCTTCTTGGAGCCTTCTCTTCTCCAGGCTGAACAACCCCAACTCTTTCAGCCTGTCTTTGTATGAGAGGTGTTCCATCCCTCTGATCATTTTTGTGGCCCTCCTCTGGACCTGCTCCAACAGGTCCATGTCCTTCTTATGTTGGGGGCCTCACAGCTGAACGCAGTACTCCAGGTAGGGTCTCATGAGAGCAAAGGGGCAGAATCACTTCCCTCAACCTGCTGGTTAGGTTTCTTTCCTTGCAGCCCAGGATACGGTTGGCTTTCTAGGCTGCAAGCGCACATTGCCAAGTCACATTGAGCTTCTGGTCAACCAATGCCCCCAAGTCCTTCTCCACAGGACTGCTCTCAATCCATTCTCTGCCCAGCCTGTGTTTGTGCTTGGGATTGCTGCAACCCATGTGCAGGACCTTGCACTTGGCCTTGTTGAACTTGATGCAGTTTGCACAGGCCCACCTCTCAAGCCTGTCAAGGTCCCTCTGGATGGCACCCCTTCCCTCCAGCCTGTTGACTGTGCCACACAGCTTGGTGTCATTGGCAAACTTGCTGAGGGTGCACTCAGTCCCACTGTCCGTGTCACCAGCAAAGATGTTAAACAGCGCTGGTCCCAACACTGATCCCTGAGGAAAACCACTTGTCACTGGTCTCCACTTGGACATTGAGCCGTTGACCCCAGCTCTTTGAGTGCAACTGTCCAGCCAATTCCTTAGCCACCGAGTGGTCCATCTATCAAATCCATATCTCTCCAATTTAGAGACAAGGGTGTTTTGCAGGACAGTGTCAAATGCTTTGCACAAGTACAGGCAGATGAGGTGTGTTGCTCTTCCCTTATTCACCAACACTGTAACCCCCTTGTAGAAGGCCACCATGTTTGTCAGGCACAGTTTGCCCTTAGTGAAGCCATGTTGGCTGTCACCAGTCACCTCCTTATTTTCCATGTGCCTTAGCATAGTTTCCAGGAGGATCTACTCCATGATCTTGCTGGGCACAGAGGTGAGACTGACTGGCCTGTTAGTTCCCCAGGTCCTCCTTTTTTCCTTTTTTTTAAAAATGGGGGTTATGTTTCCCCTTTTCCAATCAGTGGGAACTTCCCTGGTCTGCCGCGACTTCTCAGACATGATGGATAGTGGCTTAAGCACTTCATCTGCTAGTTCCCTCAGGACCCGTGGATGCATCTCATCAGGTCCCGTGGACTTGTGCACCTTCAGGTTCCTTAGATGGTCTTGAACCTGATCTTCTCCTATTGTGGGCAGTTCTTCATTCTCCCAGTCCCTGCCTTTGCCTTCTGTGACTTGAGCAGTGTGGCTGAAGCACTTGCGAGTGAAGACTGAGGCAAAAAGGTCATGGAGTACCTCAGCCTTCTCCACGTCCTGAGTAACCAGGTCTCCTATTTCCTTCCAGAGAGTGCCCACGTTTTTGCTAGTCTTCCTTTTATCAGCCACTAGTTTTGGTTTAGATTTAGAGTAATTCGATTTAAAAAGGTTATTATTTAAGTAAGACTAGATTCCTTCCCCCACCTTTCTAGAGACAGGCGTTGCACATCTGTCTAAATTATTACATAGGTGTAGCTGAGCCTAGCAGTACAGCACAAAGACATGTTATGTTTTGGGGTTTTACAAATTTCTTTATAGATATCATATATGTTCTTACCTGTCAGTGCTTCCATAACTGTTGAACTTGCAGTTTCTCCTTTGTTGAGTATGCAAGAGCTTTGGTGATGGTGTGAACAGGATGACCTCATATGGGTTTTTATGCTGTCTCATGTAAAAAATGTTGACTGTGTCATTGTTCTGCAGCTAGCTACTGCGAGAGCAGAACTGTTTTAACTTTGAGGTTGCCAAGGAGGTAAATTGTCATCTTGAATCCTAAGTTATGCTTGCCTCTGCACTTTGCAGTCTATGCATTTTGTCCTGCTAATTTAAGTTGTCGTCCATGGCCTGCTTCTTAAGCTTGTTGGCATTGATCTGCCATGCATTCATGGGGAGTGAATTAATTGCTGTATAAGATACCTAGTTCAGGAGAACAGTACTTAAGTCTTTGCAGCTGAAGCTTTTGCTGTTTACAGTCTAGGGGGGCTCTAGAAGGTCTGTAGCTAGGTTTTATTCTAACGCTTGTTTAGCAGTATAAGGGAAGGCTAATTTTCTAAGAAGAGTCTCATGAGCATCGTACTGGATGCTTCTCTACAGCCTCCTGTGTTCACCAAAGAAGACTGAGAGCTTATTCGAGCAGTTAATGTAGCATGAATGCAGATCTCGCGCTAAGGAACGAATGGTGGTGGCTGCTACTTCCACTGAGGGAGTTAAAAAGAGGGAAGTTGCTGTTGCAGGACAGAGGGACACTGGGGCATTGGTCCAGTTTTCTACATCAGGAGTTAGCAGCGTCCTGCACTTCCTTGCTGTGCCCATCCTCTCCCCTGAAGGAATAGCCAGCCTCCTTCTGGAAATACAAGAAGGTGGAGAAGTGGGGTCAGCTAGTTGCAGGAGAGACAGGAGAAGCCTGCTGGACACTCAGCTGTCAACCAGATTTATGAAGCCAGGGACTGACAATCTGTCTAGTTACTGGAGTCTTCTGCTGCCATGGGATTTGAATGGCCAGAACTGGGCAGCAGGCTCCAGCTACGCTTCCCTTGATCCCAATGCTCTGTATTATGTAACCAGTGATGTATTTCAGCCACAGCAGCATTTTTTTTCTCCCCTGAACAGTTGTGTCATCTGCCAGGATCCTGACTATAATATGTATTCAAGATGTTGCAAGGAACAGTTATCTTTATAACTGCCTTCCATATGTGCTTTCTCTTCAGGTTTTCATGAAGTCAATCTTCAGTGTTTAAATGCTTTACTTCCTTAATATTAGTCTTCATTATGGATTATCAAGTTGTTAAATTTCATAGCAAATTTTTGTAGACTACTGTCTGATGGCCAGGTGTTCTTGTTGGCTATGAACTAATTTATGAAACTTCATTAAATCAGCTTTGGTGTTAGTTTTTGCTTACCTGGTGTTTAAAAAAAAAAATTCTGTAAAATACCAGACTCTTCTAATTGTTCTTTTAATCATTTGTGTTGCTGTCTATGTGATTTAGCTGTAAGAAATACATAGCTCAACAAGTACATTTACACAATACATTTAACAGCCTGCCCTTATTTCCACTACAAGATTTTAGTAGTAGTTTTTAGTAGTTTTTAATAAAACCGAGGAGGCAATAACTTTGTCCTTGTTGCTACAGGTTTACAAAGTGTTGGTCTCAGTTGGCAGAAATGAATGGTTTGTCTTCAGACGGTATGCAGAGTTTGATAAACTTTACAATACGGTAAGCAAAAGACAAGCTACGAAATCATGCCACAATAGCACAGAGTAACACTTGTTTGCAGTGCTATGATTTGAGTTAATGCCCTCTTGAGGAGTTTGAGTCAACAGTCAATATCCATAGGAGCCTGTTTAAAGAAAATGACAGGATGGGTTTTTTAAGCTTTGGTTTGCTTGAATTTCAAACTCAAAATCCACTTATTTGTCACTTTTTTTTAATTGTTGCTTGGGATCCTAGTGTAATGAGAGAAACTTCAAATTTACTCGTTGTTAAAACATCTGAAATGTGCATTTGTTCGTGATGGTAAAAATCACTGCAAAACTTAAAACATCTAGATAGATAAGTGTTAAAATAAGTTTAAATAAGTGTTTTACTTTGAAGTACTGAAAGCAATGAACAAATCCTTGTTTCTTAATACAAACTTTCTGGTGAGTCAGCCATGGCAACTTGTACCTGCAGTTTCCTAGCTAGATTTTGTGGCAGTGGTCCAAATAAAATAGGCCTATTCAGCAACTTAAGTATGGATTTCTTCAGGTTGTTGCTAGAAGAGGATTTTGCCCTTTTCACATAGTGGGCAAGCGGGGCAAATACTTGCTCAGATGTGCAGTCTATTATGTGTCCTGTATCCATGCTTTTCTCCAGTACTTCATGTTTAGAGCCCACAGTTTTTGCTTTAACGAAAGAAGAAATAATTCCTCTGTGATCCCCATAAGAAAAGATTACCAGCTGCATATCTGTGCCTCCATTTCCCTTCCGTTGCCCCTATGGGAAGTAGTCAGGCTTTTCTCCCTTCTGCCTCACTGTACATGGATTTATATGTGGCAGTGGTAGACAAATGCAGAGAGTGAGCTTGGAGCTGTCTTAGATGGTCTGAGCTGAAGTCAGCCTGCATACACCATGCTATGCTTTGCCTGCATCTTGGGATAGACTTGCAAGTGATGTGAAAAAGTATCCCCTTTTTGATACCTGCAGAGTGAGTATTGGTGATCCTGTTCCTTTGCCACATTTCCTTGCCATTCAGATTAGCATTGCTCTGCTGAAGTTTGTTCAACACTGGCCTTTCTAATGTGTGTAAAGGTGGAGGTCCTGGGGAAGCATAACCAGGAGCACGTTTAGTCCAGTTTCTATGCAGTGTAATTCATGTAGTGTTGTACACCAAGAAGAACTTACGCTGCTAACTGGAAGAGATACTGATGTTTCTAAGGAAAGAAAAATTACCAGCTACTGTATTAGGAAACTACTTTCTTAAAGAGGATGAGAGTAAGATTGCTTTTCTGGAGCACTTGAAGATGAAGCAAATGTAATCAAGGCTTGGCTTGTGTCAGTGTTTTTTTATAAATTCAGTGCTGTTGTTTATGAGCTGGTCAGTTTGTCAAGTGTAGAATATAATCAAATTATCAAATGCAGCATCATAACAAGGCTGTTCATCTGTTTATAATTTTGACCTTGGGGTAGACCACCTGCGGTTCCTAAAGCTTTAAGAATGTTGTTTGGGCAAAACCCAGAGGCTTGTATCGCCAGCCCATCTTAAACCTCATGCATACACCCCTATGCAAGCAAGAAAGAAAAAAACAAACCCGAGAGAGAGAGAATTGATGGAGGAAGGAAGAGGAGAATAAAACTAGTATTGAAATTGTAGCCTATGTTTTTTAATCTGGGGCAAGTGGAAAATCATTTTGGCAATATTGCAGAAGATAGCTACAATAGTCCATAGCTTTCTGAAGTGAGATGGCCTTTGAATTTAAGAGGGTATGACTGGTGCAAACAAGCTGAGTACAGATTCTTTTGGGTTTGTTTTTTTTCCCCCAGTTGTATGAGTAGAGAAGATTCCGGAGAGGAGCAGAATTACTAATAATCAGATGTTCAAACTGTTCACCAGAAAACAAAAAAAATGCAATTATTTCTGGGTACTTTGATGTCTAAGCACAATCCCATTGTATGTGTTTTGTTTTCAGCTAAAGAAGCAATTTCCCACTATGAACCTCAAGATTCCAGCTAAAAGAATATTTGGAGATAATTTTGATCCTGGTAAGTTATTATCTTGTTACTCATTTTGTCAGTTTCTTTATATGAAAATTGATCTATTCCAGCCTACAAGAAGCTATCTTGGATGAGTTTTACACCAGTCCTCAAAACAGTGACTAAATGAAAGTTTAGTCATGCTTCAGTCAAGAACAGGAACTAGCGTAGGTAGGTATTCTGCCTTGTGATGATGAGCAAAGTATTGCTTAGTGGCCCAGTGCCTCCCTTGCACTGAAGCATATACTTCTTCCCAACCCTCCCATGTTCAGGATTGTGAGAGACTCTGAACTGTCAGGTGTAATCTCTCTTCTATAAAAGCAAAAGCCAAAACTCAGACTCTTCTAAACGTACACCTAGTAAATTTTAAACTTCCTTTATGTGACTCCCCACCCCCACCAAATGAAATAACTAAAGGATTTATCTTTTGAAGGCTTTTGAACTCTGTATCTAAATGTGCTTCCTTGTACAGTTTAGATGAAAATGAACTTCTTCCTATTGTTCCACTAGCAGAAGCCTGTCTGATGTGAACGTAATGTGATCCAGTTAGCAGTGATAGGTCCCAATTAAGCTTGCTCTGTCCACATCAAAATACTAATGAAAAATCACTTGTAAAGTGCACTGAATTAACCTAGGTGGCACCACTGATGAATAAATAAAGGCAAATGGGAAGGCCAGGCCTTTGCTCTGTGTCTTTATACCCTTCATTCAGGCCGTTTTTACTTAAGGGTTTTCCTCATGGGCACTGGGAACTTCCCACCCTCCCCTGGCTTGCTGATGTGATCAGGCTGTGTTTGTAGTTTCACCTCCTCCTGCACCTGTTTCAAGCATTTAATTTTCTCCTTTGCTGAAGAACAAATGGATCTAAAGGTGTTAAACTCCTGGGATGTGTTGTTTGGGGTTTTTTAGAGTTCTTTCAAACAAATTAATTTTTGGCAGTTACAGTTAGTCATCACATTCCTGACATGAAACTCCCTTTTATTTTTTATTAAAATAATCAAATGCAAGTATCCAAGTTCTGATGTCTTCTGATGAAGATGTAAATGATGGCCTTCTCCATGTATTGTGTCTACAGGGTCTTCTTGGTTTGGTTTCTTTCCTTTTCTCTGACTTGGGGGTTTTCAGAGCTGGCTGAAGACCTAGTAATGTTATGCGGTCTGGTCTGCTGTACAGCGAAATGTACAGGTGGATTTCTTGGGAGTCAAATTTAGGAAACTGGAGTTCAAATGGGTGGAAAAAAAAACCAACTAAAACTTTTATTAGAACTATATATGTAAAACAAAGTCCTCAGACTTGTTTTAAATTTCCGTGAACTGTGCTGAAATCCTTGAAGCATGAGAAACTACATAGCTTTCAAGATGTTTCTTGCTGGGGGGCAGGGTGGAGATGGAGCCATAATGCTCATTTAAATAATTCTTTATCTTAACACTGATATATTGAAGCTTTGATGTAATGGTTCTGCTGGCTTCTGAAATAAGTTGCATGTTTTACAAATGTTGAAAAGGTATTTTACTTCCGTCAATCTATGCTTAGGTATGTGGCATTGTACTATTACATTCGAGTGCAGTAGAGTGAAACTTAAATATCCTTTTTCCCAAAATCTACCAAAAATACTGTCATAACTTACATTGTCAACTAAATGCTCATTTTTATTGTCACTTAGGTTATTTCAAATTTAATCATGTTTTAACTTCAAAAATGGGGCAGAGGCAAATTGTAGAACCAGTCAGAATACAGAACTAGAAAACTACAGAATACATTTGAGCTGACATGATGCAGGTGTTTTATCTTCACTAGCATGGATAGCTCTGTGGGCTTAGAGTGGTCGATGGCATTGTGCCTCCACAATACTGATACTGCTGATGTTGTTGACTACCGTAACATCCTTATGCAAATTTACCTTCCTGTTTGATGTCAGTAATTTGGGATTATTAAGTACGCTAACAAGGGTTTAGGGATTATATCCCTGAAACAATGTGAACTTTTTTCTTAATATTTAAAATACAGCTTTTAATTGAAATTTAATTTGAATTTAAAATTTTAATAGTTGTCAGTAATCTATATGTGACAGAAAGAGTCCTTGGAATGGCTTAAAAGTTAATACACAAGTTAAATATTCTTTTTCCTTAAAATTATTGTTGATATAAGTAATGAAAACAAGATTATTCTGTTTTACACTTTATTTCATGTTAGAGCTCTCTTTCTGTTTGAAATCCCTTATGTATCTTTCCATATTGCTAAAGAAAAGTTACATGTCTTAAGCTTTGGGTGAGGGTGAAGATTCTGAGGATTTTTTTGTGTGTGTGTGTGTTAGAGATGATGTCCAAAACAAAAAGGAAAGCATTTTATTTGGTTATCTTTAATGGTTATATCTGAGTGCCTGCTGGCAGGATGAATTCTGCAACTTTCACACTGCCATACATATATTATGGAAATATGCTGCTTGGTGGGACTGTTCATGTAAAAACTTGACTTGTGCAACTAATGTCAAGTTTTGCATGTGGTTTGGGTTTTTTTGAGTGGAATCAGGTCCTGAAGGGCTCACTTGTGCAATGAAGGTTGCACAGGTTAGTCCACTGTGGTTACACACTGTTCTTCAAACACTTCAGTGTGCTTTTAATCCACCTGGCTTTCTACATTTTCAAATAGTGTTGCAGAAAAACTGAAATTTGTTCTCTCACCTCACTTGAATATTTTAAGCTTGTGATTTTCATAGGTAGAACCAATCCTGTTCTGAACCAGTCATGAACCAGTCTCTTTAACTGCTGTTTAAGTCCTAAAAAACCCCTAAATTTGAAAATAAGTCTTTTTCACAAGCTGACTGATCATTCTAATAAATCTCTTCTTTTTTTTCTTTCAGATTTTATTAAACAGAGAAGAGCAGGACTAAATGAATTCATTCAAAATCTAGTTAGACAGCCAGAGCTATGCAACCAGTAAGTAGTTTAATTTCTGTTTTATAAGGACTATTTAAAAGACATGAGATGTCAAATACAAAATTGCAAATTGAGTGCTTTTAACCAAAAAATGTATTTTACCTGTCCAGTGCTCATAAGTATAATAAATAAACTTTAATATGGCTGTTCATTCCTACAGGAAAAATCTACAGACTGATGAACAGTATAAAAACGTTTTTGTTTTCTGAAAACTGATCTACAAATGAACTTGCAGGCAATTAACTGATCTTAATTCAAGGGGTGCAGATTCCAGTGTAAACTGTTGCTGTGGGGCAGGTGTTTGTTTTGCTGGTGGCTGTACTGTTTGAGAACTCTGCTGTCACTTGCTACTACGTTGCAGGGAGTAAGTAACTGCATCCTTTTGTTAGAGCAGTTCATGTGTGTACTCCAGAACTTATTTTAAGCATGTTAACCAAGTAGCTTAATCAGGTTGCTTAGGTGGTTTGGGATAACCAAGCTGACCTGCCTAAAAGAAATGAATAAGCTTGCACATAAACTGTTCTGTCAGAAGAACTGAAGGTTTGTTAACCTCTGCCAGTGGGACAGTGATGAATGAGAGATGGTGATATGCTAGAGTCAGCTCCAGTGAAATCTGGAGGATAGCACTTCTGTGTGTGAACTGATTTGGGGGGTAAACTGCATTCTTTCGGTTTAAAACTATATCTAATCAGTTTAAAATAAATCCATGCAGCTTTCTATGTTGCTTGAACTGGTAAAATGGTAAAACTCTATGTTTGGCTTTAGTGTTGAGTAAATGTCTTTAATACATATGCTTTGTTTAATTAGATTATCTGTACAACCTGTGAAACTGCCAGTTTCCCACAGGAAAAAGAGTCTTAACAGAATATTGCTGTAGTCTGCAGTGTGCAGTCAGATTATAATTTTTTTCCCAACAAATTAATATTTAATGTCCTATGAACCTGAAATATGTACTTCCTTTTCTTTTTGGAAAAAAGGAGCATTTTGTATATACTTCCTCATGACAAGTGGAAAAAATTTCAAAACAAAGTCTTTAAGGTAGAATAGTTTTCCAATAGAACAAATAGTATGAGGTTTGTGGTCATAGTGGTGTTCTTTTCTGGAAAAGAATAGAAAGCACTTTAAAATAACTAATTATTGAAAGCTGATCTCTTCTGTTACATTAGGAAAGGACACTGGTTTTATTTAGCACAATCCCCTCCTCTATTTGGTTCTCAGTATGTTCAAGTACCAAATATTTTGTCTCAAAACATACTATATTTGTTCTCTGAAGGTAAAATGGTACTTTTATTTTTTTTTATGCACATCACAAAATTGTGTGCTTAAAAGAAAGCCAAACCTCAAATCCACGTGCCTTCTCAAATTTTTGTGGACTTTTAAGATTGTTTCACACTAAAATGCATCTGTAGCTGAATCTATGTTCTTTAACATGGTACTTAGCCTGTCTGATCCATTAAAACTAACTTAAACCAGTTTTAATAAATAAGTCTTATAAAGTGTTTTGGTGTTCTTGAAAGTGTGTTAAATAAAAAGCTCATTAGGCATAGTTCTACAATAAAAACAAAATACAAGACTGAAGTTTGTCTTGTGCTGTTCTCTTCCTCCCCACCCTTAAAGTAACAGCGATTTCTGTGGGAGAAGCAAGCCTTTAATTCACAATTCAGTGCAAAAGCATTTAATTTTATTGTATTTCTGTGTTGTTTTTCTTTTAATAACTGCAAGGTGCTTTGTTTTTCTGGATTGAGCTTTTGCTTTCTGCAGTGCTCCATTGCAACAAATCATATTAATAATTAAATAATCTGTCACCTTTTCTATGTGCCAATGAATGTTATTAGTTAAGAAATACCAAAACTTTATGACCTTGGTTGGGGTTTTTTTTTTTTTGTAAAATCTGTTAGAAACTACTCAAGGAGTATGTGGTAACCGAGTCTTCACACAAAGTCCATGTCCTTGCTTTCTTAGACTGTTCTGCTTTAATGTGCTAATTAAATTTGATATGAGGTAAAATAACTTATGTAAAGTTAGTAGTGTACATGGAAGACTTAGGGGGTTATGCATTCTCACAGAACTTTAAGGAATTCCACCTTCCACTGTATCTTTTAAGCATTAAAACCAGTATCAAGATGTCATATTTTTAAGTCCTACCTAGGAAAACTGTTTCACTGAAAGCTTAAGGATAGTTCATTACGAATGTCCTCACTTCTGGATGGGAAGGCACTTGAACATCTGAATTGAAAAGCACAAATGTCAGATTCAGTGTGTCCAAGATGGTAATATTTACATTATTCTCTGAAAACATGCAGCACTGTGTTTGTTTTTCTTCTTTTTCTTTTCTTTTAATTTTTTCCTTTTTCAGGGGACTTTGTTATTGGGACTGACATATTTGTTTAATATTCTGCTCAATAATAAGCTCAACAAAAACCTAAAGTGTGTTAGAGTGATT
Source organism: Buteo buteo (assembly GCF_964188355.1). Classification (NCBI taxonomy): domain Eukaryota; kingdom Metazoa; phylum Chordata; class Aves; order Accipitriformes; family Accipitridae; genus Buteo; species Buteo buteo. Next base: position 40,787,631 of record NC_134173.1, read on the forward strand.
AGAGAGACCCTGTAATGGTTGGTAATGGTTTTCCTGCAATCACTGTCAGGTAGAATACAGGGCAAGATGGATCATTGGCTTAGACCAAATTAAGTGGACTAGCTTCAAGCTGCATTTACTCAGCTAACTGTATTTGATAGAGAACTTCCTCTCACGGATAGAATACAGATGTTGCAAAAAAAATGTCAGAAGGGATAGAGATCTGATAATGTGTCCCCCTTGCTGACTGAAGTCCTGAATAGGAGCTGGGAGTTTGTTACTTGTGAGCACTGTGAGGCCCCCTAAATCACTGAGCAACTATTCAAATTGGGCTGCTCGCCCCCTCAAATGTAGGTCTTCACTGAAAAATTAATGCATTTAGTTGTCTATCAGAACATGTCCAAAGAAAATCTGTTTGAATCCAAATGTGTAATAGAGGATGCATTAAAGATGTAATGTAGTTATTTTTAAATAGTCCAAAGTAGCTCCTTAATGAAAATGAGAACATTTGCATAACACTTGAAGAACTCAAGGATGACAATACTCTGCAACCTCTGCGGGGAAATGAGTTATCAGTTCTTTCAGTGGAAAGCGGGGGTCTGCATTTGTTCCCTAGAAGAAAATCAGAGTGACTAGATCATTTCGGTTTCAAAATCTGATAAATATAAAAATGAATGTGAAACCCCTGGATTGTAAGATTTTGCAGTCCATGTTGGGGAAAGCAAACCTTGCATTACATTAGTTGTGGTCTTTTAAAATATTACTGAACATTATGGGTTTTTGAGCCTTTGCTTTCTATAAGAAAGATAGCAGTGGGGTTTATTTTTTCTTTTTTGGTGGGTGTTTTTTTTTAAGTGTGTGGAGAAGAGGGAGGAGCTGGGCACTATTATTTAAATAAAGTGTGTCTTAAATGGTAAAGTTCTGTCACTGGAAATTAAATTTACCATTTTGTTTCAAAATTTGTGTGACTTTTTGGGCTTGTTCATATTTCTCTGTGTGTCCAAAATTTTTGTGTGGCTTTGTATGTTTCTGCAGGGACGCTAATGCAGAACGAGTACCACAGAAGGAACCGTGTTCAGGCAGAGCTTGACATCCCTTTGTGGATTTCAGAGATAATCCATAAACTAAATTTATCCAGTCAATCCTAAAAATCCAGACAAAACCAACTTTTGCTCTTAGTATATGTACAATGTAAATTGAGCATGCCTTTTTAAATTGTTTCCTTGATCCTTTTAATTTCATATGTGAGGTTATTTTAGGAATAGTTTCAGTATATTTTAAAATACATTGAGTTAATACATGTGAGCTAATACAGCATAGAAGTACTACCAATCTATATAGAATTTTGCAAAATGTGCTGCAGTCTTGGCTAAGAAACTGGTGTATTAAACATTTTATTCTTAATCACTACTTCTTTGCAGTGCTTTTAAAATTACAAATCTGAACAATGTAACATCGATCAGTTATGCTTCTGGCTGCTATGTATTGTGGAGATTGTTGAATACCCTGCAACTGTACAGCAGCCTTTAACTGAATGGATTTTTTTAATTATTATTTTTTTCCTGCTGTGAATTCAGTCATGGACAAAGTTACTATAGTAACTATTTGAGATGTATTACAACATGCTCTATTTAATCAGCCAGTTGTCCAGAATAATTAATGCTGAAAGGTAATTAAGGTCTGGTTCTGTTGTTCTGTCTAGTGAAAAGCATTAGTCATAGCTTTTCATTCTTGATTTTATGATATTCAAAGATTCTGAAACTTAAATTGTTGCATCATGAGCCAATACTACTACACTATTCAAACCACAGTGATTTTTGTCTTCCTGGGACTCAGGATACAAGATAGACCCTGAAATAGATCAGAATTCAGAGTTCATGTAAGATGGGAAGAATTAAACTGAAATGATGGTGGGGAAATTGTGTAAACAGTCTTGTTGCTGTACTTCAAACCTGAAAGGCTGAAGGTAACTGAAACAGATTTCAAACAGGGTTTAGGAATACAGGATGTAAGCGATGGAGACTAGGAGCCCTGGATAGCATAGGACATGAGTTAGGTTCAGTAATGCTAATATGAAGTACAGGAGCTGGAGAAATGTCAGAAAGAGCTCATCTCTTACTTCTAATCCTCACTTTACAGAAGTGTGAAGGGTGAAATGGATTGAAAACAGCAAAGCAAGTTTATCTGCTTGTTATGTAAAACTACCCTATTTTATATATACTAGGGATAAAATAAAAGAGCAGCTCCATAGTAAGTTAGTGCTTTTCTTGTACTGAATGGCTCATGCAGAGTTTCCTGTCAGTGGTTGCCCTGACACCTTCTCAATGAACTTTATCTCTGAAATTTAGGTAAGATTTCTTCCTTGATAAGCAGGCTGCCTTTTAGTGAACTGAAGGAATTGAAAGATTCAATTAATCTCTTCAAGTGTTATGTAGGCTATATGTAGTACCCATTTGTTTAGGAATTAATTTTGCCTCACTTGTATTACATTATTTTTTACTTGCTCACTGTGCTGTGGTTAAGAAAGGTGTTACCCAACAGTAAGTTCAAAAGAATGTAAGCCTTGCTTCCTGGGAGTGGGTTCTTGGAATTCTCTTACTTTCCCTCCTTTCCCCCAGTCCTTTTCCCCCAGCCTCCACCAACAAAAGCTAGGAACCAGCGCCGAAGTTAAAATGCATCTCCTTAGGTACTGTGGGAAGCCTGTGGTCTCTCTTGCCGGTTCCTGAAGGATAACATTTGTGTCCTGGAGCTGACTGAAAGGATTTCTTAATGTTGTGTTGTCAGTGCCCAGCCAGAATGCATTCTGAATGCAAAATCACCATCTTCCACTTTAAAGCGAATGGGGACAGGAATATTGCTACCATGAACCTCTTGGGACATGCATCTCTCTTTGGGATACAGACCATGTATTTCATTCTGTGTTGTGTTGGACTATTGAATTGATTTTGGAAAACTAAAAATGGTTTTAAAGTCTTCAGTTTTTTGAAAGAAAGTTGGTTTCCTGGTGGTTGCTAGCCAGTTAGAACTCATGCTTTCATCTAATAATTACCTTTTAATGCAGTTCTGCAAAGCATTTCCTTATGAAGTCTTCACATACATATACTTTAACATGTCAGATTTTTGCAAGCGGAAAATCTTATGTACTGTAACACATTCAGCAGTTGAATTATGTTGCTATAAAAGCATTTCTTGTACACAGTCCTTAATTACCAGAACTTAAATATAAAACTTTGTGATGAGTAACTCCTCTGTACGCTGCTGTTTAATCCTATGCTTCCTGTGGTTGTGGCTGAAAACATGCAAATTATCAGTGTGCTAATAAAGTCAACCGTGTTGTTTCCAGCCCAGATGTCAGAGCATTTCTTCAAATGGATAACCCAAAACACCGGTTGGATCCATCTGAAGATGAAGACGAAAGGAGCAGTCGGAAGGTAATAAAACAGGAGTAAAACAGTCTTCTAAATTTTAGTTACTTGAGGGCAATCTTAGGTGTATTATTTACTAAAAATTACTGGTTGGTTTTGCAATAAATCCCCTCCGTGCTCTTTTAAACAAATCTGTTCCACTGTGGGCTGTAAGGTATTTTTGTCAGATGTGAACTGTAGAGAGGAATAAAAGTGATTGCTAGCTTTGTCTTTCCTCTTTCCCACTTGCTATATGGCTTAAGGAAACACAGCTTTAGTTATAGTTTAGCTGTCACAGTTTTTGCGATCTTTTCAAAGATTCTTGCTAAGAACATCTGGCAAGGAGCAGGGGAGATTGAATGTTTAATTGTCTTTTTGTTTGCTTGTGTGTTGTTTTTTTTTTTAAAGAGAGGAAGAAATATGATTCCCTCGGGGAAAAAATGCAGTCTTTCTAAAAGTCACTCAGGAGCAAGGATGGATTTTATTTCATTTCACATATAACACTGTGTGAGGTCTCAAGCCTCTTTTGTCACAAAAGCTGCTATATGGCTAGATGGATTTTCTGAAAATTAGTTTACAGCCTCCAGAAAAAGTGCTGTTTGAAAAAAGGAGTATTTCTACGAAGGCAGAAGTGCCATATTTAAGCTGCGGCTTACTTCCTGGCATACAGATGTGATCCTAGTACTTCTCCTCTTAGTCAACTCCTGTTAAAGATGTAAGAGTCGTTATTTTGGTTTGTGTGTGATCCACAGCAGATTTGTGTTTTCTGAAAGTTTCTCTTACAAAGATGCCAGGTTTTGCTGCCTTTTTTTTTTTTTTTTTAAGTGCTTGACAGCACTGTGAGCATACAGCAAAATTCTAATTTAAAATACCAGTTTCCTCCTCCTTTGAAAGGTATTTTAAGTAATGTGGAATGATCTAAACCTTCTGTGGAAAATTAATGATGTGTCATGCCACAACAAATTCCAAAATAGGAAGAGAGCTAAAGCAGAGTGGCCTGGACCATACTTTTTGATAGAAAATTCACCTTCTTATAGTTACTGTAAGCTGAACAATAAGGAACAAAACCAAGCCTTAAAAAAAATATTTTGTATACTAGCTTTTTAAAAACTGTCCAGTACTATTGTGTGATTGGCTTTTATTAGTGAATAGTAGCATCCAGCGCTGCTGTCAGGGTGTTCTCTGCTTCTGTAGGAGTACTGATTTTGTGATGCCTGCTAGCCTGTCCCCAGGTAACTTGTATTTGAATACAGTTTATTCTTCTCTGATAAGGTCCAAAACCACAGTAAAGGTACAAATACTGCTTTTTAAATCAAAACCAAAATGGAGAAAATTACCTAGATGACAGTGGCTTCCTCCTCTCCCTGTAATTGACAAGTTCTGTCTGGGTGTATACTGCAAGATTCATGCCATCCATGGAATTGGGTTAGTTAACCTTTAATGTCAGGATAGAAAAGGTTGGTAATGTTTTTCTTGGAGTGGGGAGAATTTTCACTTTTTTTTTCTTTTTTTTTTTTTTTAAAGCACCATGTCTTTCATTAATTACTCTTGCATAAACAGTGTGGGTTAAAAATTATTTTATTGGTAAGATCTTGGAAAATTTAGAATAAAAGGTAGAAAATACATTCCTAGAGCAAATACAGAAAGGATTAAGTTCTGGATAAGGAACTAGTTTGTTGAAATGCTTTTAAATTTTTATTACTAATCTTGTCCTCTATGTCTGGACACAATTATTTTATTACCTTCATCCTTGAATGTGATAGATGTAGAAATAATTAGTGACAGGGTGATGATGGCCATGTATTTCAATATCAAAAGTTCCCAATCTGGATGTTAGATCTCTTTAAAGATCTAATGTAACAAGTGTAAAGGTATGGATTGAGCAAATTAGTAGAGCATTTTGAAATTAATATTGGTTGAAATATAAAAGAGAATTTTAAAAAGTACTAAAAATAAACCTCTTTGTCTCTCCCAACAGTTAAACTCTACCTCACAGAATATCAACTTGGGACCATCTGGAAATCCTCAGTAGGTTTCAATTAAATTGAATTAAAAAGTAATTCAATTTAATGTAAAATTTTTATTTTAATGAGATTTTATTAAAATTAATTTTAAAACCTGAAAAGTTAGGCTGAGTGTAATTGTTAATAATATGAAAAGTTCTTTGGCTATATGCCTGTATTTGTTGATTTGCACTGCTTGGGAGGAAGCAAAACACTGAATTCGGTGCTAAATAAACAAGCACTTTTAAAGCTTTCTTTTTTTTTTCCTTTTCACCTTCAGATTTTGTTAGTCTGCTATCTTTTTACTTAAGGATGCTATAGCAAAGATGACCTCTTTGTCTTGGGAGTGGTGCCACGACTCTGAAGAATGTGAACAGTGAACAGTTTCTGAAAACAAGTTTTTTTTTTTAATGCATGGCAAAGGAGCAGCTTGCCTTGTTGATACTACAAACCTAGTTATTGCAGTCATAACTTGCTTCTGTTTGGTGTCTTCTGTAGAGTTTCTGTTCTCAGTTCTGTGTGAATCTGTGCTTTTCTCATCCAGGAGATGACAGCTATTTTGATTTTGCTTTCCTCACAGATTTGTTCTGGGCTAACAGGAGAAAATGCTTAATAGATTACAGTAAGAAATGAAATTTAAGAGTACTTCCCTTCAGGGGCAGTAAATGGAGAGGTGTATGGCGATGTAACTTGTTTTGGAATTTGAAAACATGGATAATTGTTTTGCTGACAAAAATAGCTCTGAATTGTATTTAGGAAAAAGTACGGGAATCCTGGGATGAACTGAAAGTAGTGGTGATGTGGGAACTGGAAAAACTGAGAGTGAATTCATACATACACACACAGAAGAGGAAGGTGTTAGGGCCTCCTTCCTCTCACTGTAATTTAAAATGAGGGAGGAGTGGATGGAGGGAAGGATGGGATAAGGGAAGAGAGAATAGATAACAAACTTGTCCCTTCCTTCCTTCTGTCATGTAAGCTTGAGAATCCATTTAGCCCTCTGGAAGTGGGAAATAAGCTCCAGGAAAAGTCATGGAAATGGAGACTTAATTACAAGAAACTAGACTATGGAGAATAAAAGAACAGTCTTGCTCCTCCTTTACATCTTAACCTTAAACTTATAAAATAAAAGAAACTCAAAGGATGCAACTTGAACACTTTCCCTGGAGGAAAATGGAATTGCAAAATGAAGGGGAGTCGTTGTCTCCGAGGGAAGGTCTGCAGAAGTCTAGGTGTTGGGTGGAATGAAGAATAAAGGAGGGTGCTAACAGACCGTTCTTCTCGCATTACAACTCAAGTGCTACACTAGACTGCTGTACCGCTATAAAGCTTGTAATTTCTACCCAGATGACCTGTCTCCTTCCTAAATATCTTTCAGTGCTAAACCAACAGACTTTGATTTCCTGAAAGTTATTGGGAAAGGCAGCTTTGGCAAGGTGAGCTTTCTTAATGCTGTGTCTTATCCTGGTGCAAGGATGCTAGTGGGTGTCTTGTGCGTAGTGACTGTTGTCTAGAGACTTGGCCAGAGGTTTTGGAAGTGGTATCAGCCTAGAGTGGCATATGAAGTGTCATGTTGGATCTGCGTTGCTGCTTCTTTATAGCCCTGCCTTTTTTTCCCTGGTGTGGCAGTTGTTGGCTGCCTCGGCCTGTTACTTGTTGGGAGTAACAAAAGGGAGTGTTTCCCTTTCTCGTTAAGAGCAATAGGGATCCTCTGTTTCCCCCTGAGAGGAAGGGAGGTACCCCTGTGCTTATGCAGCAGCTGGTGTACAAATTGTGCATTTCCCTTTGTTGGCATGGACTGTTTTGCCAAACCTGTAATGCTATGGAGCAGTGTGAGGAACAGCCCATTGAAAAGTGACTTTAATTTTGATATTCTATGAAGATGCAACAGAGAATCCGTCTTGAAATCTTTGGGTTTGGGTTATTTTTCAAGTTGTTGTTTTTCATTAAAATTATCTTTAAAACTTACAAAAACAGCTGAAATGGATCTTGATAGAGATTCAGCAGGTCCTGGAAAATAAATGTTATACTCAGTCTTTCATGATAACACTATCATGGCAGATTTTTACTAAACTGTATGCTTGCTCTGGTGATTATGTTGCTGATTGACTATATTAGAAGCAAAGAATCTATTGTAAAAAAATAGCATGAATACTTTCCAGTTATGCTGAAATTATGGAATTATTACTAATAGAATGTGAACTGCAACAATCTCATTTCTTCATTTGTTTTGAATTTCACAGGTTCTTCTTGCAAAACGAAAACTGGATGGGAAATACTATGCTGTCAAAGTGCTGCAGAAAAAGATTGTTCTTAATAGGAAAGAGGTGAAGAGAAATAGTCTTTCTCCACCCACCTCACTTCCTTTTTCCCTTAATTACAAAATCATTCCTGTTTACTTACTGATCTTTTACTTTCTTATAGCAAAAACATATTATGGCTGAACGTAATGTGCTTTTGAAAAATGTGAAACATCCATTTTTGGTTGGATTACATTACTCATTCCAAACAACGGAAAAGCTTTACTTTGTCCTGGATTTTGTTAATGGAGGAGAGGTATGTGGTGGTTGTGTTTGGATTTGAGTCTCTCTGTTCTGCTAATTCTAGGTGGAAGGAATGAAATGTTCCTTTACACTGGGCTCTGATCAGCATTCTCCCAGTTTTGAAAATACTGTTATTATCTGCTGTTAGTACAGACTTCTGTAGCTATATGGACCCTGTTCCTCTTCTTACTGATAACTTTAATCCCAAATTTATTCATGGTTGTCAGATAAAAATACTGTATTTTACAGGTACATAAATTTAGCTTTATTATGAATTAATCTTATGTTGACATTTTTCACCATGTAAAACTGTCTTTTCCTCTTGCATCTGCATTGCCTGAGATGCTAGTATTTGGAAAGTGGAAGGAAGGAAACTGGCAACTGAATTTACTACATTGATATTATTGGGAACCTTGGGATTATTCTGTAGCTTTGCATGGTCTAATTACTTATTGCCAAATAGCCTTATCCTCAGGATTCTTTTCCTTGAAGTGATGCTATTAAATATATGAAGAGCAATTAAGTAACTTGGGGGAAAACTTGTGAAATAAATGGATAAAGTCTGTATATGTTTAAATAAGATGTTCTGGAGCAGTTTTTATTCAGCTAGGGACCTGTTGCTTTTCAAAGTACCCAGTACTTCCAGGAGTGCTCAGGAAACTCATGTGTAAGCTGGTTGAATAGCCAATATACATGGAAAGGGTATAAAATGTTGCTTCTGTTCCTTCAAAAGGTTTTGTAGAAAATCAGGCGTCTTCTAGACTAATAATACCTGGACCTTTCTAGGAAGTTAGTTGTGATTGAAGAAAACAGTGTAGTGAAAAATTGTGTGAATGGAACTATCCAACATACATGTTTTAAAGAAGAGCTGTATGTTTTGTCACTTGTTGTGTTTTCAATTTGATAATCTATTGGTGTAAAACGTACATTTCAGAAGGTCCAAGAGGTGCCTAAAGCAGAACAGGAAAGAAGGATGAGACGGCATACTGTTGCAGATGATAAAACTCTGGTAGCTGAAAGAGCACAGGAGAAGGGGTAGAATTTAAGTAGTTTGTTTCAGGGTATCTCAAGGTTTCCTATTACTATGTCGCTGCAGCTGGATATACACAGACAAGTATAAAGTACGCTGAATAAACCAGGATGAAATACAAACTGGGGAATACATTAGTTCATATTCATGTGGCCTACTATCAGTATTTATGATGCTCCTAGAGGTGGTGTTCTGACCCCTTTGTGTCAGAGTTGGGACAAGATGGGCCTTTGTCTTGTCTAATCTACTGTCATCTTATTTAGACTGTATTAGCAAACTCCTGATTTGCTCTAGTCTGAATTCCTGGCCACAGCTTAGTTTGGCATTCTTCCAGGCAAACTAAAATATAGTTCAAAACAGCTTTCAAACTTGAATGACATGCTTGGAAAGCTCTGATGGCCCCCCCCCCAAACTTTGTAGGCAGAAAACAGAAAATTTCTGTTTGCTTAAAATCATTAGAAGTTGAATGGGTAGTATAATCTAATCTGTATGTTTATGATTTAATCTTTGGCTAGACTTCCATATCTGCTCAAACTATTTGAAGCCAGACAGCGCTCTGTAGTTGAGAGAATTTGTGGATCAGCTTGGAATATACATCTCCCAAAGTGATCTACATCTGGGTGATTTCAGAATACAATTCTATAAATACTTATATGCTTGTGTTCAAAGTTTTGTATATGCAGAAATGGAAAATTACTTACTTGACACCAGGTTATATTTTGTTAGGAGGCTATCTTGCATGATTTAATTTTGCCAACTTCTATTCACAGCTTAGTGGTTTGTTCTAGTTCCTTTTTACTATTCTTGGTTTTAGGGGAATGTCCTTATGTGTTTGAGTTACCTATCCATTTCTGAGCTACAAAAGAGAAGAAAGGAAGATAGTAAAGGAATGACAAAGTCATGCAGCAAAACCATTTTTATTTAATTTTATGTTTTAAAAAAAAAAAAAGTGGACACCTAAAAAAAATATTACTTTTTACCGTTAAAATTGCACATTATTAACCTGGTTTTTTTTGTGTATAATGTTCTTATTTACTATTTGCATATTTACAGCTGTTCTTTCACTTACAAAGAGAACGTTCCTTTCCTGAGCACAGAGCCAGATTTTATGCTGCTGAAATAGCCAGTGCACTGGGCTACTTACACTCCATAAATATAGTGTACAGGTAAGTTTCTGAAATGTATCCTTGTCCCACAGAAGTTCAAAATAGGACAAAATACTGAATAAAAACTACTACACGAAATCATCTTATGGGAAACTTGAACATAACAATTTCACCAAAACTTGATGCTTTCAGGTGAAGAATAAAAGTCCTTGCCTCTGAAGCTCTTGTGTTAGTGACTGCTGCTTTGAATTAATACAATTTTATTTTTTTAATAGGGATTTAAAACCAGAAAACATTCTCCTAGATTCACTAGTAAGTATACAACACTATTTTAGGTTTTCTGTGTTCTCTCACAAAATTGACACTCGTGTATGCACATGTTGAGCGTGTTCTGTTTTTAAAATACCGCTCTTTCTCAAACAGGGTCATGTTGTGTTGACAGACTTTGGACTTTGTAAAGAAGGGATTGCAAGTTCTGATACCACTGCAACTTTTTGTGGGACACCAGAAGTATGTTGACAACTTTCATGGGTTTTTTTGGCTAGTAATTAATTACTCTTGACTACTATGAATATTTGTGTAACTGGATGATCAAATACTCTGCTTTGTATTTGTGGAGATTTGCATTCTTTTAACAAGTTCTTCAATGAAACCAAACCAAAGACAAGCTTCCTGCAGATCTGTTTTGTCCTTTTTACTATACGCAGTGTCTCCTACTTACTACCCACATCCCCATAACTCATCTCTTCCTTCCTTCCATTTTCCAGCCCTTTTCAAACATTGTTTCCTCCCGTGTCTCCTAGACACAGGACAGTTAGCTTGTCTAACAGCTGCAACAGATTTGCCAATATGAGTCTACTTACCATATCCTGCCACTGATTTTTAGTAAGTTTATAGGGAGTTAATATCTGTGAGTCTTGAGCAAATTTTGCATATGCATGAAACTTTGAACTTGCTGACCAAGTTTATTGAATTCTGTTGGGTTTTTTCCAGTGTAGTTTTCTCAGTAAACTTAGAATCTGGAAGTCTTGGAACACTTATGAGGGATTCACTGAAATGCCAGGATTAGTGGCTTTGATAATTTGATAAACATATTTTAAATTACAGAAAAGTCCTTTGAAGGCAGTGAAGGATGAGTGAGGAGTAGTATTTAGCTGAAACATTTGAATTATAAAAAAAAAAAAAAAAAAGGCAGGTGGCAACATGTGACAACTTATCCTAGTTATGATCAGAGTAGGAATCCATAAAGCTGAGTAGTAAATGTGAGCTGAAACAATATTTGTTGAATATTTTGGAAAGTTCTAAGGACACTATATAGAACACTGATAACTCTAAATCTGTTTGAGAAAATCTGTGGCGGTTTTTCCTCATGTTCAGAGGCTTAGTCTTCACACTTACCTTGGACTTGCATGAATTGCAACATAAGAGTCTGCTAATGCTGTTGCTTCATATGAGTTCTTAAAAATATCAAGACTAAACATAGCACTTGTATATTAGCCCTTCTAATCCAAGATTTAGATTCCAGTCTTTCATAATCTTGCTAAAAGTGTAATGATCTTCCCAGTGTTTCTAAACACTGAGTTGAATGACTTGGTGAGTTCCAACACCTAAAAACCTTAAAGCAGGTTGTGAAAGATTAGAAAAAGCATGAAGTAGTTGAGTTCAAATAATTCAGCTGCTTTTCATGTTTTTGCAGGGTTATCTATAGACAAATGAGTTACAGGGCACTTACACATACAGAAAGTTTGAGAAATACTGATTTAATTAAACTGTGAGTTTCAGTCTGTGCCTTGCCTGACAATGCTATCATCTATTTGTAAATTAAATTTTAGAATTTGGATGCTAGAATGATAGAAGTGAGCATCTTCTTGTTCTGAGCGGTTAGAAGCTGTGTGTGCTGTAGATGAGGAGTGAGATTATGATGATCCAGCAATAGTAATTTTATATTACATATTCACAAAGAATAGTCTCATATTACGAAGTGGCTCTCCTTGTGCTGTAGTATTAGTAAGCTCTGTGATGCTGGGTAGATTTCTTGCAAGGCAGATGGAAGCCAGTTAACATTGTCATTCAGTGTTTGATGGTATCGGGTGTTTATCACAAATCAGTCAGGTGATACTTATTTGCCCAGAATCTCTAATTTAGTAACTCACAACTCATGCCCTCATTGAGATTTACAGTGAAACTTAATATAGGTCATACAGTTTCTCAATAATGATAGATTTGAGGCAGAACTAGTATCTTCTTTCATTTTTATGTACTGGATGGGGAGCATACAGGCTTAGGATGGCAGAATAGGCATGGCTAGTAGCCAGCTTGCTGAGAGATGTAGCCTCTGCAACAGTGCAGCAGCCTATCTGAAATGTAAAACAAGTTTCACAATAGAGGTGGCAAAGTAGTTTGGCAAAACAATAGTGTGTGGAAAGTGTTGTTTCAGTTCGTGTCATGGTTTAACCCCAGCCAGTAACTAAGCACCATGCAGCTGCTCAGTCACTCCCCCCATCCAGTGGGATGGAGGAGAGAATCGTAAGGAAAAAAAGTAAAACTCATGGGTTCAGATAAGAACAGTTTAATAGAACAGAAAGGAAGAAACTAACAATTATAATAATAACAATAATAAAATTAAAACAATAATAAAAGGATTGGAATATACAAAATAAGTGATGCACAATGCAATTGCTCACCACTCACCGACTGATACCCAGTTAGTTCCTGAGCAGTGATCTGCCCTCCATCCCATAGGCCAACTCCTCCCAGTTTATATACTGGGCATGACATCACATGGTATGGAATACCCCATTGCCAGTTTGGGTCAGCTGTCCTGGCTGTGCCCCCTCCCAACTTCTTGTGCCTCTCCAGCCTTCTTGCTGGCTGGGCATCAGAAGCTGAAAAATCCTTGACCTAGTATAAACACTACTTAGCAACAACTGAAAAATTTAGTGTGTTATCAACATTCTTCTCACACTAAATCCAAAACATAACACTATACCAGTTACTAGGAAGAAGATTAACTCTATCCCAGCCAAAACCAGGACAGTTGGGAAAACAACTGTCCTGCTTGGTAAATGACCAGATGGTGACAAAGTATTTGCCAGGTTTGTTGAAGGGCAAGATAAATACTTAGCAGTCTTACAATTGCTATGAAGCAACTTTTCCTGAAGGTGTTTACTGTGATGTGACTAAAACCTAGGTTTTATTCTTGCTAGCCTAATGCTCTAAAATACCTTTTTTTTTTTTTTTTTATTTTAGTATCTTGCACCAGAAGTCATTAAAAAGCAGCCCTATGACAACACAGTAGACTGGTGGTGCCTTGGTGCAGTTCTTTATGAAATGCTTTATGGGCTGGTATGTACTTAATATGTGGGGGGCAAGGGTTGCTTCCCTCCCCTCTCCCCCTTTATGTGAAGTAACCCTGGAGTGTTGTTAAAGATGCTAACTTTTGCAAAATATTTAAATACTCCACTTAAATGGATGAACAGTTTGTCTTACACATAACATAGCACCTGTTTCTCTCTTTTGGATTTTGCATTGCTTCTTGATGTCTAAAATTTTGCTTTCCAGTGAACTGCTGGACATCAACTCCAATGAAGACAAATGCTCATCACTTTGAGGGAATGTGAGAATAAACTGAATCAACAGTGATAATACCCAACAACAAAAAAAACCCCAAACCACACAACTTATGAGTAAAATTTTGCCAAATACTAGAATAAATAAAATTAAAAGACTTCTTACTTAGGTCTCCCAGGTTTTCTCCTAGCTTTTTCACTTCTTGATGCAGCATTATAACAAAAAAATCTTACTGTGCTTCTAGTCATATGTAATTAGTAACAATCTGTTCTGTTAGTTTTCTTGAGTTTTATCTCTTCCTATAGGACCTTAAATAGGAAGGTAGATTTGTTTTTCCACTCTCATGTTCTTTTCAGGCAAGTTCAATGGGAGCTTTGAAGCTGGATGGCATCTGTGGCTACTTAGAAGTGTGAGAACTTGTTAGGAGAAGAGGAGGTGGGTGGGGAAGCTATCAAGTGTAAAGAGCTGGCAGTGGTGATGACTGAATTAGAAGTTAGTGCATAAGAAGAGGTAGACTTCTTCACTGCTGGCAGTTTGTGTTTCTTATAGAATCATTTACTGATCGTACACATGAAACAAAATGTTGCATGTGGCTTCAAATTCATGTACAATTTTTATTTTTTAGCCTCCTTTTTACTGCCGTGATGTTGCTGAGATGTATGAGAATATTCTTCATAAACCCCTAGTTTTGCGCCCAGGAATCAGTCTTACAGCCTGGTCTATTCTGGAAGAACTTTTGGAGAAGGATCGGCAAAGCAGACTTGGAGCAAGGGAAGATTTTGTATGTAATGTCTTAACTTATCAAGCCTTACTTCACTTAAAAGGCCATCACCAAATCTATGTGCGCAGCACAGGTTTAATAGTTGGAGACAAGAGATTGCTGTGTTATGTCTGTTTCTGTTTTCTTCGTTTTTATTTCTTCATTAAAGACACCAGTGTGGTTCAATCCCTGAAAGTTGTTGGGAGTTGTCATGGGATATAAACATTTTGAGCTTGGTTGCTGCTGTACCTGCCAGCAAAGGAAACAATTCCTGGTGTAGTAGTCACTAAGGTAGGTTTCACTGTTCATAGTGAAACTGGGAAATAATCAGAAGAAAAGGTTATTTTTCTGGTAAGGTCACTTTAACTAACTACTTGAAAAACAGTCTTCATATAAAGAGGAACACTAGTACTGTGCAAACAGCAGCTCTTCTTGTTTTTTTTAGCCTTAAAATCATGGCAGATGTTTTCCTAGTGTAGCAACAAAAACTTTGTTTGCAAGAAGGTGATGTGAGAAAGTATAGAAGTCTTCAGAACTGTGTGATGAGGAATGATCTAGAAGGACTTCTTCCATCCATTAATTGAGATCTTCATAGTCTTCTGTTTGCAGCCCTAATGTTAGGTAGTCTGTTGACCTTGTAACACAGCATTTAGACTATGATGTTGTACTTTCTCATAGTGTGGAGCAGATGAAAGGGTGGAAGCATTTAGCGTGGCTGTTTTCTGCTTTCATAACTAGTAAGCATATTGCAGAGTTGTTGAAGTACCAGCTTCTCAGACAAGGATCTGCTTTACAAAAACTAACAAAACTTTAAGGCAGGAGCAGAGATACTAACAGAAAACATTCCTGCTCTGTGGTAGACTTCAAGATGGTTGATTTTAAGGCTTAAAAGCAGAAAATATGATCTTAAAAGGAAACCAGCTTGTAGAGGCAGGCTAACAAATTTTAATTGCTGTTTTTACCAACTACAGCTGTTATTGCAAAGTAGCCTGCGAATAAATAAACCAATGAAGGACTTGACTTCCTTATGTGCATGCAGTCTGAAGTAGTATTTACTATGATGCACAGGATAGATCTCTGGAATATCTAAAATACTTATTCCTTACTGCAGCTTGAAATTCAAAAGCACCCATTCTTTGAATCTCTCAGCTGGACTGACCTTCTTCAGAAGAAGATTCCGCCACCATTTAATCCTAATGTGGTAGGTGCCTGGTGCTGGTTTAGTTCATACCTGCCAAACTTCTGCCTTTGAGGGCTCATCTGTTTGCAAAGAATGTATGTTTCAGAATGGTGAAGAATGGGAACCTCCCAGTGCTGACTGGCCTTTTGAGCAGTCACACTTCGGAGCAGTGATACTGTCTTTTTTTACTTAAAACTCAGTTTGACATATCACTGTTCCCTCTGCTCATTTCTGTCAAAGTACTGTCAATCTTTGTGGGGTCTGAAGATCACAGAAGAAAATACAGATAGTCTCTTTATTTGAAGACTTTCAAAAAACTGATTTCTTGCTTTTTTTGTAGTTATTAAGCCTTAGTTGCAGCTTTTCGTTATCCTCCCATCAGTTTAAACTGTGTCAACCTGTGACTGCTTGTCCAAAAACTCAGGAGGGAGGAGGCGGGACAGTGGGGAGGAAGTACTTCTTAAAGTCACATCAGAATATCCCCTTTTATTGAGTCTGTGTCTGGTGAAGAAGCCTTAGCTGTCTTGTCTCTTCCCTCTGTGGCTAAAAATTACTATGCTTTAGTTCTTAGGTGTGTTACTGGGAAGCTGATCTATCATAACACTAGCTGTTGCTAGAATTTAACACTTAAAGTATTATTGATGGAAAAGGGAGAAAGATAATTTGGTGTGGATTGGGGTTTTTTTTTAGTTTGGTTTGGGTTTTTTTTGTGGGTGGTGGTTTTTTGTTTGGTTGGTTTGAGGTTTTGTTGTTTGGGTTTTTGGGGGGTGCATGTTAGTTTTTGCATCTCCCTGACAGTCATTTAAGAAAGAGACATTTCTTCATATTTCTTAGCTTTATCAGATCATCAACGTATGTAGACTTTGGCCTGAACCCCAGCCTAAAAGAAACAAGCAGGCTTTTAATAGCTGTTTTCAGGGATGCTGTGGTGCACTTCATTAAATTTCCTGTACTTAAATAGGAAAGAACAACATAAAGTAGAAAGCCTCAAGAGTTAAATTTGAAATCTAAAGGACAAGCACAAGTTTAAAACACAGTATTAATATGACAACTGATAGATCTTTCTGTTTTCTAGGTTGGACCAGATGATATTGGGAATTTTGATGCAGTGTTTACAGAAGAAATGGTCCCATACTCAGTTTGCGTTTCTTCTGATTACAGCATTGTTAACGCCAGTGTCCTAGAGGCGGATGATGCATTTGTTGGATTTTCTTATGCACCACCTTCTGAAGATATGTTTTGCTAGGAAGTTAGAAACCAACAGTGTTTTGGAACTCTTGGGGGGAACTGAAACATTAGGGTTATGGACACATTCCAAAATAGCATAACTAGTGCCTCATTTTGTATGTAGGTTTGAAACCTATGAACAAACTTTCTCTGCTGTATAGGAGGAGCATTTTGGGCATTTTGGATGGCTTTCTTTGGGGTTTGAACTGTTTGTTCCTGCTGCAGAAAATATTTTTTAAAACCATTAAAAAGTGTTCTCTACCTATTTTTTAAGCAAAACCACTGACTGTTCTCCTCAATCCCTTCAAGTTTACATTCATACCTATCTAAGATTTGGCTGGCACAAACAGCAGCAAATTTAGTAAATTTATAAATGCTTTTGTACCTATTTACAGTGACCTTGTGCTTGAATTGTAACTATGCAAATTGTCTTTTGTATATCCTGGTTGAAAAAAGGTAAATGTTTTCCCTGTTATATCAGTTTGAAATATATGTTAATTTACCTGGCAGCACTTAAATGAGGGGTTAATATAAGTTAAGACCAAGATTCTTAAAGGACTTCTGCAGATGGAAAGTTGGTCATGTAAAACTGGATTGTTGCTCTTGCGCTTGCTGAAGTAGCCATTCACTCAACTGGATTATCTGAGGTATAGGGGATTGCTCAAAGCAAGGATGGGACAAATTAGCTGGATTGATTTGATAACATTACTGATCATGTGTTCTACTTTTTTTTCCTCCCTGAGATAAATATGTCTATATTTCAACTACATGAAAAATATTTTTGGTTAAAACTCTGCTTTTCCAAAGATATAATATGCAATAATCACTGTTACTTTAAAAGGTTATCTTGCTTTGACCTTTTGGGGGTGGGCGGTGAGGGGATCATGCCAAATATTAGGGATCTTTCTCATGGAATTTTAGTTTGAAACACTAATACGTTCCAAATTGATTGCATTTCAATGTTCATAGCTACTTGTCTTTGTGTTCCAGTTTGCACCAATCTTCACTTGATATTGGGGGGGAAAAAATGTAAATTACGCTGATAATTTTTAAAATGTGAAAAGCTGTTGTATTTCTCATAACATACACGTGTATGGACAAACTGATAATTCTGAACAATTTCTGTTTAAGGAAATTTTTTTAAACAATGCAAAAATTGACTGCAGTTACAGTGTATAAAGGCCTATCATGGTAGTAGTTTTATTATATATATATATATAACTTGTAAATAACAACTTATTTTTGTCTGTTACTTCAAAAATGTTCTGTGTTTTTTGTTCATAAATACATTCAGTTAAATGCCTTGATTTGAGACAGTTCTAAGACACTGATGAGTAGCCAGAGTTAAATGTTACATAAATTTCAGTATCTAAATCATCTCATTTTTGACAAAATAAGAACTAGCTAAGAGAAATGCTATCTATATTGCATCAAGATCAGTTAAAAATTGAGAACATTGGGGAAAAGAGCATATCAAATTATAATTCTTTTGAAACTAATGTTGTGTCAACAGTGAAATATTAGACCAGTGGAAACTAAAACAAGATTGCCTGCTTATCTCAACAAGTATCTCCTATAGCACTGTCTCCTGCAGAATGCTGAAGTGATGCTGAGCAGTTGCTATGTGAGGTGTTGGAAGGAGTGGTTGGGTAAAAGAAGTAAGAATTGACATTGGGATGGAAGGGAGGAAGGAACTGTATCATTTGTGGGAGTAGAGTGGTGGCTTGGCACTCATTTTCCATAGTGCTGCTCTGTGAAATTTTGAGAGGTTGGGAAATAGCTATGCAGCTGTTCAGGACCACCACCGACTACATGAATCCTGTTCTTGCAGTTGTAATGACTTGCAAGCAACAGCCTTACCCCTTTTTTTTTTTTAACATTGTAAGAAAGGAAATATCCATTCTCATACTGAATTTTTACTCTGTATACTCCTGAAATTATTGTGGGCTACTGTAACTACCTTCTCTTTATGGCAAGGAAGTACCATACTGTAGAGAGATGGGAAGGAGAGGGGATACTTCAGAAGTTGTTGCTGTGGGAGCTAGCACCCCTTTTAGTTTTGTTGTCTTGTATTTCCAAGATGTCTGTATCTAGCTGCCTGACTGGGTGAGGAGTTTTGTTTTTTCTTGTCACAAATTTGGGGGTTCTTTCCCTATTTTTTTAATTAAAAAAAAACTGGCAGTGGTAGTTGACGTTATTTCTGGGAGAACAGCTTAATAATTGCTTATTAAGCTTTTTCCTTCAGCAGGCTCTGCCTTTTTGGCAATGTGTGAGTGTGTTAAACATACCACTTGCAATACTTAAGTTTGCTTTGTTTCTTCGAGTGTAACTTCATGTTGTAAAATACCTCGGTCAGATCAGGATTTCTAAAGATAACAGACTGTGTACAACATCAGGCAATAAAGCCTCACAATACTTCTGTATCTAGTGCTCTTGTTCTGCATCTCTCTGCGTTTCCTGATGACAGTTTTCAA
Organism: Buteo buteo; assembly: GCF_964188355.1. Lineage (NCBI taxonomy): Eukaryota > Metazoa > Chordata > Aves > Accipitriformes > Accipitridae > Buteo > Buteo buteo. The sequence continues at coordinate 40,806,907 of NC_134173.1, forward strand.
AGTAAGATGACGTGGTTCAGAGTGTAGTAGTCCCTTCACCCAGCGCTGAGCTGGAAAGTGAAATCTGAAGCACTAGTTGTGGTAAAGCCTAGATAGGAGATAGTGGAAGAACCTACACAGGAACCACCTGTGGTACTCCCTTCCTGTTTTGGCAGATACATAATAAAGGGAGGTAAAATCTGTCATTTTGTGACTAATGCAGGGGTTTTTGCCTGTCCGTAGCAAAAGGAGATTGTTCCTCCCCTTGCGGAGAGGTGCATCCGAGCCCTGTGAGGAGTAGGCCGCCTCTCCTGGTGCTGTGGAAGCAAAGGAACCGTGCTGCCTTTGTGCTCTTCAGTCTTTTGGCCTGGGAGGAGAGTGAGAGACACAACAAGAGGGACTGACTGAAATGCATGGCAGTTGTATTTCAGTCCATGTTTTTACAACAGAAAAAGAGAGTTTAGAGGTGCTGTCCTGGGAGGTAAGCTTGCAGACAGCCAGCATGCTAAAGGCAGCAGTTAAATCTGCAATGTTTATTAATGAAAGAGCAAAAACGGTTTTACAAATATGTCCTCTTTTAGTACTTGTTACGCTGCCCGTACATGACCCTTTTCTAGTGACCTGCCTCGGACTGCGGCCACAGTAAAGGCAGCGCACCCCTCAGTAGCTCTGCGCTTAGCGGGGCAGTCACGAAGAGGTGGTGGCTGATGCGCTTGTGCGGCTGTCGGTAATGGGTGGGGTCGGGGTTTCTCTTTACTCCCAGGGAAAAAGGAGCGGGTTTAGCGCTGGTGCTGCCCTTCAGGGGCCTGGTAATGGCGTCCCTGAGAGGCTGAGCCCGGTGGGGCAGGCGGCTGCCGGGCAGAGGGGAGCTGTGGCGCCTTTCCCGCCCGCGCCGCGGGCTAACGGCTGTCCCCGAGCCCGCCAGTGGGCGGCGGCGGGTGCCGGCTGAGGGGCTGAGGGAGCGGCACCGGTAGCCCCGTCCTGCGGCTGGCGAGGCCCTCGCTGCCGCCTCGTAACTGGTCCCGTTCGTCTCTCCTGCGGGCACACCAGGGTCCTCGTGGGGTAGAAGGCGTCACGGTCCCTCTCCCCGCTGTGGCGTGGGCAGCCTTGTCGCCCTCGCCGCCCGTGGCTGCCGACGCAGCAGTGTTGAAGAGGGGGGTGTAGGAAGCCTGGAGAATATTCTGGGGAGAGCGCCGGTGGGGTTTGTGGGGAAGGGGTGCTGATGGCAGGAGCTTGAAGCCGGGGGGTGGCTTTGGGCATCATGCAGTGTCCTGGGCCATAGCTTAGTCCTTCCTAGTCATGTTTGGTGTCCTTTCCTTCCAGCCAGGGGAACGCGGGGACCAGGGAGATGGGGTGGGGGTGTGCGTGTTGCTCTCACCCATTCTTGCTGAAGATTTCAAGGGATGGAGCAGTAATCATGTAGGAGTAATCTGAAAGAAACTGGGAAAAAAAATCCATACTATAAATTCACTTTCAACTTGCACTTAAAATTTGATACTTCAGGCCACTAAACACCACTACCAGCCCATGGCGTACAGTTCTCACGTGATAGGGTTTACACTGCTGCCACACTAAGTGTTGCGCTGGTATCCAGTTACTCCTCTCTCAGATGTTGATCTATTTGTCCTCCCGAACCCAGTTCTGTGAACTCCTACAGGGGGTCTTTCATATGCTATAAGCTTTGCTTCCTTGTCAGCCCAATAATTCTATGTCTTATCCTTTACTAGGTAGCTAAGTCTATTTTTGAAGATTTAAGTGGCGTTTCATATTGGTCACCTACAGAGAGGACAAAGAACACTTTATAGAAGAAAATCTGTAAGACAGTAAAACAGATGTGTATATACAAAATACCATATTTTGGCCTTAGTAATTCTTCATCTAAATTCAGTGAAGTAGTGCTTCATGGTATGAGATTTTACTTAAAAAAAAAACAACAACAACAACAAAAAAAACCCCAGAGATGTGGATAAATACACAATGAAAACAGCACTGAAGAGCACCATCAGCCTCCAAACCAAAACTGTAGTTGTGAAAGTTTTGTCTTCTGTATACATGGATGGAAATAAGCGTTTGCAAGATAAACACCTTAAGTGGGTACTACAGGAGGACACAGCAGAGCAGGAAAGTCAGACTGAAAAAAAGGGAAAAAGATGTTGCTCAGTTTTACACTTTTAACAGCTATGACAGACTTCTCAGATAAGAGAGATATTAAAGTTTTGCTTTTGCTAGGCTGATGATACCTATAAAATACATAGGGGAGGTTAAATTAAATGCACGCTTTAATTTCATGGGTTAGGGAATTGGTCAGTGAAATAATTCACTGAGAAAACACTAGAGCATTCTTCAGGAATTTACTTTGGTAATGTAGTATGCTTCACTCATTGGAAAGAACTTCCCATTGAATGGTGGTATTTAAAAAAATCCTTAAAGAATTGTATAGCTTGAAAAAGAGACTACTTATTTTAATTTTGTATGGCTTTGTTAATATATACCTTTATTATTATTGTAGCATGGCCAGTTCTAATGTAATTTCTTCACAGCTTATTCCAACATTTTGATAAAGAGTGCAAAGATCTTTTTTGGAAGATGCATCGTGAAATACAAAAAATGAGGGAAATTGCCCTTGTTTACCTTGACAGAAGTGGTGGCCTTCAGAAATTCGTGCACGATTGCAAAAAATATAATGGTATTACTCAATAGCTATTCTGTTAAATGGATATGTAATGTTACACAAATTTCTGTGATTTTTATTTAAGGTGCTTTTTGCTCCTACAGACTCAAAACAAAGTTATGCTGTTTATCGTTTTGTTATTTCAATAAATCCTTCTGATATTGCTGAATTAGATGCAACTCTTGGAAACTACATTCTTCATAATCCCATACAAGCTGCACAGATTTTTCAAACAGTAAGTTATATATTTATAGACAAGAGTAGACAAAAGTACATCTTCTATATTTTAACTAGATTTTTCTTTTTAAACAACTGAAGCTATTTTTCAATCACAGGTGTGTTTCATAGCTATTAAGACGTTATCATTAATTGAACAATTGCAGACAGAGGCCCAGGTGAGTCTGAATTGTTTTCCTCCATTTAGGTCTTAAATCTTTTAAGTATGGTGAAGTATTAACAAATATTAATTTTGTATTAACTTTCCAGTTTTCATTTTCCCTTTGGTTGTAGTATTATTTGTAATTAAAAATAGCTGGAAGTCCCAACCATATTGCAAGAATTTTGAGATAATTAATATGAAACCTAATTATTCTTACACTTCATGGGTTTCTGAACTTTTTTTCTAATAGCTATATATCACATTGTGTGTTTTTCCATCTAAGTAAAGCAGTTTTAAATAAAAAAAATATTTTTACTGTATTAATGTAATTGTGTCTCTTCTTAGATCAGTATACTGTTGAAACCAACGCATTTGCCACCTTTACCAAGTTATGTTCTGAGTCTTTCTGCGTTTCCCTTTAATTATACATCTCAAAGATTTTATATGTCTGAAGGAATAGCAATTGCAATGGGAACTGTAACGAAATATACACAAGGAGCAAGATTTCTTTGTACTGAGGAAACCTGTCCATTTTCTGAAGGTAGTTGAAAAAAAAATGAGAGCAGTACTATTTCAAAAGCTTTTTAATAAATCTGGTAACAGAGATTAAAAACCTAACATGAAAAAGGCATTTTCCTATGCAGTCTTATTATGCAGACATTTTTGTAATGAGCACAGCATGATTTTTATTAATTGAAAGTAGTGGACCTTGTCAGTGGTTGCTCAGCATTATTAAATGTTTTGGGAGCATAGCTATGCCAGCAATCCATTTTCCTAATGCTGAAGATAGTTTATATGAGAAAAGATATGTCACCAATATATTTTAATAAATTATCTGAAATAAAAAAAAAACTAAACTAGAATACTTTTTTTTTTCTCTTGGAAACTGTGTTTCTGTTTATATAAAAATACCGCAGAACAGTATGCTTAAGTGACTGGCAAAAGCTTCTAGCATAGAAAAAGTTTGCTTTGATGAGTAGCTGACTTCTGTGGAACTACTCCTGTGAGTGATCTTACTGAAGTGCTTTTATTGTTGCAGGATTAGGCCTTAAGTACTTTTAAGCCTGTTTTGTTTGCTTCTTCCTGTAACAGAGACCATAAAATTATGAGAGAGAAGGGAAATCCCAAAGCTAGGAGACTGCAGAATAAATCATAATGATGTCTTTATGAGGGCACGTACCTCTAAAAATGAATATCCATGTCCCATGTCATTTCCACGCCAGGCAGAAGCGGCAGTCGCTGGCTCCTGCTGCTCAGAAAGCCAGGCCAAGCTATCCTGCCTGGGAATGTGCAATAGGGAATTCTGCCATCTTGTGGTCGACCTATAATAAATTATACAGATCATTTTGAATGCATGCTCATCTGAAGAAACACATGATAAATTTGGAATTTCACTGTCCATTATTTTAATCACTTCTGTTCTTAATGGAGAATTTAAAATGAGAGCCATGTCTTCATTTTAAATGGCTGGTAATTTTTTGTTTTGTTTTGTTTTTTTCCTAAGGATTTAGGTACATAAGAGTACATCTGCCTGGAGCTACAGAATCTGCCACAGTGAGGAATGATTTTGTGTGTAGTTTGTGTTCTTCACCACTGCAGGAAGACATTAAATTTAGAGTACTTGGTGGTAGGACCTATGTAGTTTTATTTTTAGATCTGTTACTTTCCTACTCTGTTAAAAAATAAGTAAACAAAATGGTTAAGAGGAAAAAGCCCCCAAATACACCAGTCATTTAAAAAAAAAAAAAAAAAAAAAAAAGCTGTACTGTTTTCAAGAGAACTAACTTTTTTTTGCCTTTATTTTGAAAGATAAACAAATAGTTGAAATGGTTGATGCAAAAGTTCTTAATGCTTTGAAAGGATATTCCAATGATAAATCACATTTTAGGATTCAGACATTTACAGTTTTCTTGAGAGGTAAGCCGAGTTTTGGAGTTTTGTCAAAAATATTTTAGACTTGAACTCTAATAATCCCTTGCATTTTCCTTGTAAATCCATTTCTCTGGATAAAATAGTAAAAGTCATAATTTATATTGCAGTTCTTTAACAAAAGGGGGGGGGATACATAAAATTAGCTAAGTGACTAAACAATATACACAGATGATTGAAGACTGCACATGGCAAAACTGTGGTGTTCACTTTTATACCTTCATTTAAATAAAATCCCCTGGCCAGCTCTGCAGTATTGCACTCGAACTGTAGCTTGTTTTTTCGCCCTTGCTACTTCCTTTTGTTATACTGTTTTGTACAACTTCACGGGTCTTTAACATCCTTCCTCAATCTAGCTGTTTTCCGCATTCCATCAGGATTTTTGGCTTCTACTACAACTATCTTCCACTGCAAACATTAAATGATTTCTAATGTGAATATCCAACTAGAATCACAACTCACCAATATACTTCCATTAATTCTCTTAAGAAAAAACCCAAACCCTGCCATTCCAAGTCTATGGAATTACATGGTTCATTTCTTGAAAACTAAATAGAAAAAACTACTACTACTACTACTACTAAAGTTATAAAAATAATATTATAAAGCAGAATGTATGGGTGAGATAGTGCAATGTGCATGCATTAAATTTCCACTGGCTTCAGTGATCAGTGAGGTTAGATAGGGTATCGCAGCTGAGATGCATATTTGGCTGGACCTAACTTTCATTTTGAAAAAATAAATGTGATTTTTTTTTTTAAAGATGCACAGAAATACAAAGGTTCTCAAAGCTATTTTTGTCTTTTTTAAATGTTTAATTTGGATCTCCTTTTTATTGTGTTTTTTTTCTCTGACATTTTATAGGACAGTAACTGACAATGGTGTCACCACAAGTTTCAGAGTAGAAATGTATATTTGCAAAGAACTGTCAATTTTCTTTTCAATGCCGAAGGAAATGCATGATCTGTTTTCATTATCAGGAATCTACTTTTCCTCACCCCGTGTGCCTTCCTTACCTTTTGCATTAATTAATTAATTAAATTGTATGCTTCATTTTATTCTAGTCCATTATGGTGAACCTGGCATCCAACTGTTGTTTTCTGCAATTAAATTGTAAAATCGAATTGTTCAGAACGTGAAGGAAGTTTTCTGACCACGTCTTTAAAACTGTTTTTTATGCTCTAACACATCTGCAGGTTCCCCCCCCCCTTTTTTTTTATTTCTAGATGAACTAGCCAGTAAAATGAAAATAGGAAACCACTACAAGATTATAGGAATTCCAGCTTGTGTACGAAATGGCTTACAAGCTACAGCATGTATAGAAGTCAATAGTGTACAGCTCTGTAAACCAAATGGTAAGAAAGTTCCATTAAAAATTGACTTTAAAAGTTGGAAAGCCTTCTAGAACAAAATCTTGAGAATTGGTAGTTTTCTGTTATCTAGAGGCCCAGATTACAAAACTACTCTGGACCTTTCCTCTTACAGTCTGAAATGTGTGCTTATGGTTATTTGAGAATATCTTCTTCTGCCTACTTTCCATGCACTGGGAAACTACATAATTATTACTGCAGTTCTTCAACTTCTCTTTCCAACTTCTCCTATCCACTGGAAAGTATTTTGATACCATACATTAAATGAACCTGATATTTCAGTTCGTTATTCCTTTCTTATTCCATCGGTTTTAGCAGATCATGTCTGCTACCTTTTTAGCAGTAAAATTGTCAGATGTTTACATTCTCAATTTGTGCTTAATACATAAGCACATTTGTCCTCAGTTTTGTATCAAGCCTAGAATGGTGATTTGTTCTAATATATCTGCATAGGTCTCTTATCGTTTGTTAACCTGTACTTTGTTTTCATTAGGTCCTTCTTTTGTCAGTGACAATTTTAAGTATCTGCTCTCACTGACTTCAAGTTCATGCTGGAGGTTTACTGCCATCCTTGCCAATATCTTTGCTTCTCAAGTTGTTCCACCAGGCACTTACAATACTCTTAAACTCGCAATATTGCTGAGTCTAGTACAGACATGTGAAAAAGAAAATGCAGATTATCTGGATCTGTTGATTGTGACAAGCGACACGCTAGTAATTGATAGGTAAAGAGATTCCATATTTTTCACCTAAGTTAGAATTAAAACCATGAATATTTTTAAAGATAATAGGATCGGTCTTACATGAAAAGACAGAGACTATATTTTAAAAGAATATACAAGGCTCCAAATTAGTAACAGTACCCAATTTCTATCCCTCAGACATTTTTATTTATTTCAGGTGTTAAATCTGGATCAGAACTTCACTAATAATAAAACCCCTGAACACTCTCATAATGATCTCAGTAAGATTTTAACACTAGCAGTGTTTAGCAGACCTCAAAAAAATAGTCTTCTAAAATCAAAACTAAAGACTGTCCCAGAAGCTGGTAATGATAAAAGCAAAGGGTTCTACTTTTCAAATCTTGTGTCACTTTAAGCCTTTTCATCACCACTTCCCAGCTATCAGCATTTTCAGTTAATAAGCAGTGTGTAAATACTTAATTTTTATCACTCTTTTTCATAAAAACTATACTGATAAGGTATCAAGTCATGTACATCTTTACACATAGGTCATAAATCCAGCTGTTGTTGCCTTTAACAAAATGTTTTTCTGTATTTATGCATTTTATGTATTTACCCCTTCACACAACTACAAACTATTAACACTATTTCACATACACTACAGAAAAGTACAATATGCTTAGCTTTAAATTTACATTAATTTATACAAAATTACCTTCTCCTTCCCCAACTCAAAACAGGGCTTCATTTTTAGTTTTGAAAAAGACCTTTTGAAAGTGGCATGAATTTTATTTTCATTTGAGAGTTCAACAAATTCATTACTATTTTTTATTGTGGAAAAAATAATAATTTCAAAATTTAGTGGTATAAATTAGTTCAAATTTGAAAAAATTGTGAGCTGCAGGATTTTTTTCCCCAGGTGAAGAGTAAGATTTCATAAGAGAAATCAGAGGAGCTCAGAGTGTTTTAAGAATCAAAACACCTGGTTAATACTGAAACAGTTACTGTAAATCTTGGTCAGTACTGTCATTTGTACTGTCTTGCATGTGCACATAGTATTTTATTGTCAGTAGCCTGTCAAAGTAAGCATTTACTACATCATATTTCTATTGGTATGATAGCCTATTTACTAATACTTATTAATTTTAATTAATAATTTTCTCCCAGTTATTAATAGTAGGATAAATCATGCTCTGACGTCTTAAAATCCTTAGGAGCCTTTGATTGTGGAACCAGACAGGCAATTTGCAACCTCTGTGTGCCAAGGAACATAGCACAGGGGATGAAAAAGAAATTCTATACCTGCTTTCTCAAAAAGAATTACAGGGGGAGGAGGGGGGTGGGTAGACCCCAGGCAGGCAGAGCTTGCAAGTTCCCAGTCTTTTCATTTTTTCCGGGATAGCCAGGATTACTAATCCTCTACACTTTTAAATCACTGGAAAAGTTTCTCTATAATAGGAATAGGAGTTAACAATATGGGGTTAAATTGTAAGATGACTTTGACTTCCTAGGGATTACTTCTATTGCAAACCATGATTTGCCTCATGTTAAATCGCTAAGAAAAAGTCCTGTTGGCAGCTGTTGGAGAGAAGGCTTGGACTTCTACCTTTGTATTCAGAGTTACTTTAAACATTTAGTTTTGACACTGGTTTTATGTTAAGTGGGTTTTTTTGTTGTTTCTATGTGAGTCTTAATGTATAAATACTGTTATAAATTATTAAGTATAGTATTAAGTTGTTTAAGTTTTGAAAAACTGAACAATAATTTAACAATTTATGACTGACAGAATTATTTAATCCTTTAGGCTTTTGAATTACAGCGTATGTCTTCTGCCTCGTGGCATACGACACCCACCTTCTAGTGAAATTTTTCCTTCTGTGTCCAAAGATAAACACGGAACTGGAACTGCTAGTATTCAAGCTTGCAGCGCTGTGCTGGCTAAGGGTGGTATCTGTTACATAGGAGACTTATCTTCATATAAAAAGGATAAACTTGAACTTCTACAGTCTGGTAATCTCACACCTATTAACAAATGAGGGGACAGAACAAAACAAACATGCAAATTCATGGCTAGGTTTGTTCCCCAGCTTATGGCCCTCAACTGCTGTGAAAATCTAGAAGCTATTTTTAATGAGTCTGTGTAAGAAATAAGGAAAAAAAAAAAAAAAGGTCCTATAAGCTTATATTTGCTGCACAGGATACACTACAGAGATCCATTGATTGTGACAATTCAGTGAAATGCATAATCGTGACTGGTTTCAGATAGTGTGTGTGGGACTAGAATTTATAGTTAAACTAGATGAATTACATAACTGATGTATTTTGTCCTATTGTAGTGTTAGAGAGCAGAACAACAACAGTATTCATTCCTGGGAAGAAGTATGGAGAAGAGGCTGACCAACAAGTTACTATTTCAGTTCAGACCAATTTTTGGTCTTTTGTAGATGTGGATTCTTCCCCAAAGAAACATATACAAAAGGATAACTTTTTAATTGGACAGATGGTAAAGCACAGGCCTTGTTATGACAGTAACTGTACTATAGCACTATTATGTTTATGGTTATTATTATAACACTATTGTGTTTATGGTTATTTCAACTTATATTGAAAACAATCAAATTTGTTAGTATTATTTCCCCAAAAGTCACAACTTAAGTCACTTTAAATCAAGTATCTTCTAAAATGAGCTAGCTTTCCCAAAAGCAGGTATCCTTTATTTTATTCAGAATAGCCTGACAACTACTGTTGAAACAAAATTTTATGGCATATGTTATAGGCAATTCATTAGATAATCTTGCAGGACTGAGTATATATGGATATTGAACATTCCAGACTGAAAAAACTGTGATGTTTCTACAAGTCAAAAGGCTGAAATAAAGTAATTGTTTTCTTTCTCTGTGTCTTCTCTTTAGGATGTGAGTTTGATTCCACCTAACCTTCTAGATGGTTTTGGGCTTTTGATACACAGTGAGTTTCCTTCATGCCGACCATCTTCTTCTCTTGTACATCATATCTTGGAAAAAGCCATTAATCCTGAAGTCATGCTGTACAAAGTCTCACAGCAGTTCAGAATGCAGGATTATGAGGAGGTAACATTTACTACCCAATAATTTAGAAATGTATTATATTTAAGAATATCATACTATTTCTGGAATCAGAAGGTTCTCTCTGCACATTCTGATTACTTATTTTTAAACCTGTTAATGCTAACTTTCTACCCCTTCCCCCCACCATATTCCCACTAGCACTAACAAGATCATTATACAATTAGCTTCAGTTCTTCAAAAGGGCCCGCCTAAATTGTTTGATCTTGTTTCTGAAAAACATATTAGGTTAACATTCATATGAGAACAGATCTCCAATACCTACTTTTGACCAGAATAGTTTACCATCAGTAGTAAAAGTTAACATTCCATTCTAAATAAACTGCCAATATCTCTAGTATAACTAACAGATGATTCTGTTTAGTATCTGAGATCTATCCTTATGCATAGCTGAATGGTGACAGCTGTCTTTTTATAAAAACTATTGGTGGAATATATTGTCCAAACTATATTACTATGCCACTGGTATGTTAAAAGGTGTGAAAAATTTAAATTATTTATTTTCCAGTTAAATATTTACAATTTTTACCCTCTCTCTAGTTTATTTTCTTTGCTAGGAATCTTCATGTTGAACTGAGTTCAGAGGCAGAAAACCTCATTCAGGGCTACTATCTTGCAAGTCGTAGAGTGAGAAGAGATTCTTTTCATGGGTCAACATTATCACCATCTGCACTAAAAATTCTGTATGTCCTACCTTTGATGGTAAAGGAAACATCTACATTCCAAATAGAAGTTGTATCAACCTGCTCAAGAGCTTGTTAAATAAAAATCTAGACAAGACTCTCAAGTTTTGAAAAGTTCAAGTGTAAAGAATCTTATTTACCATTTATGAATACCATTTATTTTACATATTGATGCCAGGCAAAACCTCAGTGATTTAAGAAGCAATTATCACTATTAAAGCTGTCTAGAAAAACAAAAATGGGATTTAAATTACTACAGCTTTGTATTATGCAAGCAAAAAAGTATTAACAGTAGATAATATGCCAAGTTCCATTGCTTTCATAGCCCAAGGAAGGCATGCGTAATAGTATGTACTTTGTGAGTGACAAATGTAACTGCACAGTATTTGTGGGAAGCTTACACAGCTGAAGTATGGAAAAAACTAGGCCAGTGTTAACTTTTGATTTACAGAAGTGCTTGAAACAGGGCAATACATACTGCATTCATGTCTGCAATATTTTTCATTTCTGACACGCTTATATTAATCTCTTAGGATTTCACTGTCTAAGGCTCATACTAAACTAAGTTTAAGAAAGAAAGTACTTGAGGAAGATGCATTGATTGCCATCTTGTTACTTGAATCATCTCTTACTCTAAAACACGGTAAATAATGCAACTGTCTTTAGTCTTGTGTACATCGTTTTCACATTTTGAGAGTCTGAAAAAAGTTTGTATCAATTGATTGCAGTAATAGTTAGTTAATTTCAAATAAAAGTCCAGAATTTCCACTGTTGAAGACTGATATCAGAAAAGTCTTTCAGCTGACTTTTCCGTAAAGAGTCTCAGTGCTGTTTGTAAATAATGAGGCCCCAGGCCAGCACCAAGCCTCCATCCTTTTTGCTTGGCTTATTTGAGGCATTGATCCTCTAACATTCATCCAGGTTAAACTAAAGACAGGTTTACCTCCTTGGGGAAACAGAAGACATGGGTTGCATTTTTTGTTTATCTAGCATCACAGTCACATTTGTTCACACAAAGATTTGTAACACACAAGCTTGCATTACTAAGTAATCTGTCACAGATTTTCTTTTTTTCCTTCAAAGTCCTGGCAAGTTTATCGAGTCTTTTAGCATAAGTCTTGATTTTTTCTTTGCTTAGGCAAGTCTGCATTATGCGTAGCACCAAATCCTGTATTTCCATTTGACCTCAGTGATGAAAACTCCCTGCAACAGAGAGATAGTTACCTCATGCAATGTCACGATCAACTGCTGAAGTTTATTGGTGCATATGGCCCAGGAATTCACATTAACACTAATGAAGAGTGAAAACTCCACTCTGTAAGTAAAGCCTGAAGCTTTATCTTTGAGAGGCTGCAGTTAGAAATATACAACTAATAAAGACTTTAGTATTTTTGTAAGACAGTTCAGTTGTATTTTGCTAAAGAATAAAGCATAGCTGACAAGATTTAATTACAACTTTTTTGACAGCGTTGTTTGAAGGCAGGAGTGATATCTTTATCCTGGGAGGCCATGGCTTCAGAATAAAGCCACAACCTGAACTTTTCTTCCTGGCTCCCACTGTTCATCCACAGTTAAGTGAGGAGTAAAGCAGGGTTTTTAATAAGATTACAACTAACAATTAAACCAGGAGTTTAGAATCTCATGTTTCATTTCAACTATGTGAACTCTGCAGTTTTTCTTGTTGCTTCTTTTCAAATGTATCACCCAATGAAGGGTAAGTAGTTTTAAGTACATTAAAACTCTATTTTCCTAGTGTAAGCCAACTTTCTTAAATGACTCATGCTCTATAAATTTTAAAATCTATAGAAGTATCGCCATACTGTTTGACGTTCTGTGTCTTAGTTTTACATTACAGCAACAACATTAGACCAGGATGCCAGTGTGCTCCTGCAATCTGAAAAAAAACAATCTCCACATTACTTTATATAGACTGCAGGGCATAGTAGAACCCTACAGGAAAGTGGAAAAAAAAAATTAGACAACCTGATAGGTAGGCAGCTCAATGAATTCAGCTCTACCTCACTGCAAAAACAAGTGTAAAGAATAGTGTGGTAGAAGATGAGGTGTCTGAGATACAGTATGCTTCTCTAACTACAAACTTCCCTGTATTTTTGTCTTCCTAGTAAGGATATAGCAGTAGACATAATACTGAGCAAGTTTTATATTCAAGAGGTCCACATTTAAAAAATAGCAGCAGAAAAATTGTACAGACTTCCTGTCAACACTGGACAAGCTGAATACCAAAGGCTTGGTGTGACTCCTACCCAGGATGTCATCCAGCAGGATCATGGTCCAACTGCTCACATAGCCTCAACAAAAAACTACAGTCACTGTAAACAGAAATCCAACATTTTATTCATAAACACATTGCCTTGGAGATAAGCAGAAAAGCTGCCACCACTAACACTTTAAACACTCCCATTTAGACAAGATAACACAAGTTTCCCTACATGTTTTAACCCTTGATTTATTCAATTTTGGTCAATTTATTTGGTACATTTAAATAGTCATACTAAGTTCTAAGAGTGTCCACAACACCACTTCCCTTTCTAGAGGGACACTCTCACCTGAACCTCACTCAAGGATTATTTGCACATTTTCACTAAACAGCTACTCCCGTGCTTTACTGTTGAATCAAGCAGTATTTCTGAGGAGCAGGAAGGGCCATGAAAGCATTTCCAAGTGCATTAGAACTCCACATTTCAGGCTGCTGTTTTCAAGCTAACAACAAAGCAAAACAGGCTATCAAAATAAGTCAGTTTTCTGTATCCTTAATCAATCTTACACAAAGTTATTAACTTAACTGGCATTTCAGATTCAAAGATACACATCAAAAACCAGTCAGATGGGTAAACGGCAAAGATTTCATCATTATGCCAGAAAAACAACTTCCAGAGTAGACCTAAATAGAATTCCTTTATAAATCACTATTTTTGACAAGCCATATTAAAGAATGTATATCCTTAGAAAAAAAATTTCTGCAAAAAGAGCACAACTTTTTATCCTTACCTCTCCTCAGTTTCTCCTGTGATAAGCAAAAATTAGAAGACTAGTAGCAGTACCACAAGTAAAGGACAGCAAAGCCAGTCAGTAGTCCAAAAGTGTCCGTGACTAACAGGCCACACTTCAGCTGATACAAGCCAGCACACATCCAGACAGCAGCAAGCATGGCCAGTACAGGCCTTCACCAGCTAGCCATACAGCTTACTGGAGCCCAAGTACTGTAGTATCACAGTAAAAAAGCAACTTACCGTCTTAAACACCCACACTTCCCAAAGTGGATGGAGTCTACTGTTGGCTGTGTGTGCATACACAAGCCTCGAAGACAGTGGACAAGATAGTTTGATCTCAGTTGCACCTTTAAAATAATAAATAAAATCAGAAACGATGGTAGCAAATCACACTGGAAAAATCCTACTAATTAGCTGGCACATCAGATACAACATTGCTCATCACAAAATTCAGTTGGGTAAACGGCAAAGAGTCATCATCATTATGCCAGCAAACAGTTTCCTGCCTGGGGAAAGACTGGTGTAATTTTTTCCAGGTATCAAACACAGGGTATTTGTTATGTTTGTCTCAAGAGATGCACTCCCATAAATTGAAGCAGAACCTTGTTTTTAACTGTTAAGCACAGAGTGGATGCACCATAGCCAGGAACAAGAGAAAAAAAGCTCTCTCTGGGCACAAAAACGCAGGTCCCTCCCTGTCATTACCTTCAAGCCCCAGATGCCAAGTATCTTTCTAGAGGCAAAAAGTTCACTGCCAGTCACCCTTCCCTTTGGAATATATTCCAACAGACTGATAAGGTTAAGTGCCAGCAGGGATGGAGATTTGAACACACTGTTCTTCACTTTAGTCTGTCACTTGCAACGAGCATCTGTTAATTCTTCAAAGCAGAAGTCTCGTTTCTCTCCCCAGTTAAAAAATAGATTCGCTGATGCTATTACAAACCTCTCCCCTCTGATCTCTTCAGGATTCCTGGACTGCACCTGCTTTGTTCTGGGGAGCAGGTCCTAGAGGTTTTATAGCTGTTGTAATGCCTTTTGTTGGAATTTCAATCTCTTAACCCTACATGCAGCCATATTCCTCCTTGTTCCATCGGTAAGAGAATTTACAAGCCATAAAACAGCTTCAGAACTCTAGATCTAGATTTCAGGAGGCTTTCTCAACATTTTTAAGTACAGTAAGAAATAATTACTTCTGTAGCTCGAGAATTCACGTGACATCTTTCTGCTTGCATGGTAACAGTGTGGGAGAGTCCAAATTGAAGATTCCCAAAGCCAGTAACAAACTCATCTCTTAACTTCACTTGCTGCCTAAAACAACAAAAGGAGACAAAAGCTGTTTGATTCAGAGAACTCTACTGCTGAGCCAGCAGCAGAAAGCATCAGCACTTCCTTGGGGAGAGCCAGCCAGTCAAAGAAGCACCAGTGTTCTGGGCAACCTCGCTGCTGGTTTTATCATTACCTGGGGAGAAAGCTAGAGACAGCATCGGCCAGGATCAAGGTTAAACAGAAGTGTGACCATTTTACCTAAAGCAAGTTCCCATACAAAGAATGACTGATTGCAGGGCTATTATGCTGCTCCTAACAAACAGCCGTCACTGGGGAGAGGAGTACCCCAGCAGGGTACAGCCTTTAACCCCAGCTCGTGTGCTGCGCTCTGGGGAACCTACTGACACGCTTCCCTATTGGTGGAATCAAGGTCAGCACTGGCACTATGTCCTGGCAGGAGAGCATGACTGCGAGACCCCAGGGTCCTGCCCCTGCCAGAACCCAGCATTTTGGATCCCTGTTTACAACCCAAAAAGGGCATGGCCAGGGTCACCATACAACACTTGCCCAGTTCCCCAAAGGAAAAAAAGGTAATTTATCTTTTGAATTAGGACACGCGTTTGCTGATTAAAATGATTTATCGGCAAAACCAAGTCTCTTTGGATATCCCATCTGTCATCCCTCTGAAGACTCGATGAGCCGAGAGACAACTCGGAGTAACCACCACGGCCTGCCAGTGGAGAGGCACATACTAACGAGGTCCCTCCGAGCCTCGGCAGGCGCACGCAGCTCCCTGGGAAGCCGGCGTGGCGCGCGGGCCTCCGCATGAGCACACGGCCGCAGCGCCCGTCCACAGCGTGACGCCGGGCAGCCGGCACAACCGTGCAGCGGCACCAGCGCGACGGTCCCCGTGACGGCTTGCGCGGTTTAGAAAACGGCGCCAGCAAGCCGCCCCTTCAGTCCTCGAGATTCCACTCGCCGCTTTCAGAACTGGATTTCTTACGTCAAACAGCAAGGGCTACTTCTAATTCCTCCGGGAAGAAAAAATTAAGACACCGCTCCTGCCGAGCGGAGGAGCTGCCCCAAGGCGGCAGCAAGCCAGGCGCCGGCCGGGTGGTTCGGCCGCTCCTGACGCCCCCGAGGAAGCGAAGCCGGACGCTGCTGCCGCCGCCGGAGGGTCCGCACGGCCGCCCCGCCCCGGCGGGATTAGACCGGGCGGCCCAAGCTACAGCTCCGATACCGGAGGACCCGCGGCGCGGACGGAACAGCTCGCAAGCCACGGGGCTACCGTGCGCCGGCAGCCCCCGCCACCGGGCCGGCGCAGTACCCGCGGCACCGCGCACACGGCCGGCCGGCCCCGCCGCCAGACGCTGCCGGCGCCGCGCGGGCGGCTCCCGCGGCACGTCGGACTGAGCCGCCGCCGCCACCCCACCCCACCCCACCCCACCTCCCCCGAAACCCGGGCGGGGCGCGGCCGCTCGGTACCCTGGGGCGGCCGCTGCGGTGCGGTGCCGTGCGGTGCCGCCCCACCCCCCTCCTCAGGGCCGCAGGGCGCGCGGAAGGAGCGAGCCCGGGGCGGGATCCCGTTAAATAGGCCGCGCGCCAGGGGCGGGGCAGGCGCGCGGCACGGCGGCGCTTTCCGGAAAGGCGGTGCCTGCCGAGACGGTGGGCGCGGCTGCGTGCGCATGCGCGGGCCGGGAGGCTGCCGGTGCTGAGGAGGGGCCGCGGCTGCCGCGGCACTGCTGTGTCTCCGCAGCCCCCCGGGCGGCACGGGCCTCCCTGCGGCTGGGCTTCCCGCCCGCAGGCCGCGGCAGCCGCGCTCGTCCCCGGCCCTGGGAGCCTTGAGGGGCGGCCCGGTCCGGCCCGGTCCGGTCCGGTTGGGCCGGCAGCCGCGGAAATCCTTTAAGAGCCGTTGTAACGGCGCTTTGGCGGGCACTGGGCAGCGTTTTCAACCTGAAAACGCTTCCGTTCTCGCTGAAGAGCCGGTGTTCTGGAAGTCAAAGCCATGGAAATTCGTCTCGTGGGTGTTGTCGTTCCTGAGTGCTCCGTCCTGGCGGTCTGCGAGGGAAAAGGAAGCGACGGGCAGGGAACGTGTTAGGAGAAGGCAGCGCTCGGCCGGAGGGCGCAGCGTTGTAGTCGGAGCTGTGCGAATGGGGAGAGGAAGATGAGGGTGCGCCAGGCTGGGCGTGGGCAGGTTACCTGGTGTGGCCGTGTGTGTGGCGGTCCCATCCCTCTGCAGGAAAAGCTCTGATGACGGTAACAGGTTTTCTAAGAGCTTTTAAGTTACTCCGTGAAAAACGGTTCCTTTTGATAGCAACGTGTGAACACTAGAATTTTATTCCTAAACGCATGCGTATTTCCAGTGCCAAATGCCAAACTGTTACATTTCAGTATACAGGGATACAAACTGTTCCTACAAAATGCAACGTTCGATCCAAAATACCGAGTTTGAAGCAAACGGGTTCAGAGGATCTTTTTGATCCCGGTGTGAATTTCTGGATGACAAGAGCTCTTGCACTTGTCAAAGGAAGTGGGTTGCCTAACCTGGTGTCTTGGTTCTGGAAGAAAAGGCATAAAAATTTGCAGCTGATGCAGAATAATCTGTCTCGGGGAAAAAAAAAAAAGCCAACCCATAAATATGGGGAGTTCTTCTCAAGTAAAAAACTGCTGTTGTAATGCTGCATATTCTTATTGTCCTTTAATACATCTACGAAATGCTGCTGAGGTCTTTGCATTGTCATGTACGTGGCCACAGCTTCTGCAAATGTTGTGAGTATGAAGTAGCTCCAGTGTTTGCTACTCCAATTCTCTGGCTGTCTCCTGAGCGTTGTAAATACTCCACCTTTATTGTAGTAAAAGTCTGAGTAGAAATCTCTTCTCCATGCCATCCATTCATAACTTTCCCTGGTTTTTAACCCTTACTCCTATCCATTTTTCATGCTTACTTCATGGATAAGCAGTCAGAATGTTTCAGTTACATTTAAGGGAAGAAGCCTTTGAAAATGGGGGGTCGGTGGGGGTGTCTTTTTTTTTTTCTTTTTTTTTTTTTCCTTGAATTCTGTCCCTTCCAGATGTAGGTAAAAGCATGCAATTGATGCAAAACATCATCACATTTTATGTTTTCCCCACGCCAGCAGCTTGAGGTTTGACGTTGACTTCTGGCTGAGATACCGCTTGTTCTTTTTTCCCTGACATGATGCCATTCGTTTAGATCTCAGCTACATACAAAACTAGACTGACTTCTCTGTGCTTTGACACATTGCTACTTGGCATTTTATCAGTCTGAAGTGTAATCTGTGTTTTATGCCTTCATCTTGTACAGCAAAGTACTCCTGGAAACCCTCACTGTTCTGTCATTCTTTTATCTTACTTAACTATCATCACCTTTACTACTCCTTCACATCTCCTCATTAGTAACTCCAAATACAAACAGCTGTCCTAATAAGAAGAGGTTGGGCTAACCCACTTTTTACTACTATGGAAAGTAAGTACAGTTCTTTACAAACTCAGACTCTTATTTACGAGTAGATACTTGTCTATGCAAAACTGCCCTTTTTTACATATTTTTTCATAAAAAGCTGTAGCTCATGTGTTGAATGGTGCTCTGGCTATGTAATTACCATCTTTTAATAAACCACTTACAATTGTAAATAAGAAACATATGCCTAAAATAAATACATATATATATTAAATGTATTTAAAATAAAGTAAGTTTACTATTTAAAAGAATAATCTTGTTAAAAGTTCAGAATGCTGCAGGGGTGGTGGAGAGCTTTTTACTTTTATGGTAAAAAAAGTATTTTACCATACTTTACATCTCTCACATATCCTAGATGGTTTGTCCAAGTCTTTCTAAATGACTCTTTCTTTTCTGTGATACTGGACACACAGCTTGCAATGACATGCTCAGCTCCTCTGAAAGGCGTCACAAGTTTGACTCAAGACTGAAAGCAATAAAGTGATTTTTTTTTTAATAAAGGTTGTTCTTGTCAGTATTTTTGTGTTTCTTTTTCCTAAATGTTATGTTAAAACTTAAACTGTGAGGTCTTCAGGAAGAAGTTACTATAAATGCAGAATATTACTATGTAGAAACTATGATCAGTCCTGTACAAATGAGAAACTGATACAGATTTTGCAACTCACTAAATACATAATGTCCACTGAATAATATTTAATAAAATGTTTACCTCAGCAATAACAAACTATATTAGAAGTACAGTGTTTTACAGAACAGATACATTAGGTGGCATTTGTGTATTTAGTTGCAACTTTTCTTGCCTAAATATAGATGTTTAAGTGAAAAATGTGCTACAAACAAGCCAACTCTTCAGACTCATTTGCTTCAATGCATGAATGCGTGAAAAGACAAGATAAACGAACCTCAATATCTTGAGCAGACAAGTAGTTGTACTGGGGTAACACTTAAATACATTTCAAACCCCCTCACATGCAACACAACCGTATGGATCAACGCAAGCAACACTTAACGCACAGAGCAGTTTGTGTCTGTTGTACGTAGCGCTGTCTGTACGCAGGGTAGATTTCAGCACATCTTTACTTGAGGTGAACATGCATCCATATTTTCAGGAATAGCTACACACATTTAAGATTACCGGGAGGACAAAGCCCTGACCTGACGACTGCGGTCAGTGGGATTTCTGCCATCGGCTTCGCACAGTGAGGAGAGCGCACGCGGGATGTCCATGGCTATTTTTAGACCTGCCCTCCGCTTTTCACCCCAGCCTGGCCTGTGCTGTACTTAGCCAGTTCTGCACCGCTCCTTCTCCCCCCTTTTCCACAGTGTACCTATTCACCGCTTGTCCCGGAGGGGATGAGGTTACCTGTTCTGCCAGCAGCTCTGCCTTGGCGGCCGCCTCCTGTGTCAGTGCTGACCGCAGTCACCTTCTCCTAATCCCCCTGTTCAGATCCCAGCAGTGTCCTCTATGATAGAAACCAATCACGCGTCACATTAACTTAATGAGGTATTAATTACATTTGAGAATCAATTCCTTCTCCTCTACAAACAATATTTCAGGAATTAAAGTTTGTCTGTAGATGCTATTTTTTTAACTTAAATATATATATATATATGGTGTAATAAATAATTTTTTTAAAAGCGAGAAGGGAGATCAGATTTGTGAAGCTGTTGATGTTTCTCCTTGGTTTGCGCTGTCTCCTTGTGCCGAGTGAGTCAAAAACTGTCCTGTAGCTCCAATGTATAACCTGGAACGCATCGGCCACTTCTGGAAGAGAAGAGACAAGTGCAGCGCTGAGATACCCAGGCTCTTTGCAGTCTGAATGCAGTTCTCAGCAAAGCTTTAAATATTGATGGAATCACAATATGAGAAAATAGGAAACTCTTGCTATCACCAGAAAGTTCCCATTCTGCCATGTGTTGGACAATGTCGTTAGAAGCTGGGTAAGAGAACCTCAGCCTGGATATTTTCTTTGGTAATTAATTGTGAGGCACAGCTCCCAAACCCCACCACAACCCAACAGACAGGAGTAGGCCTTGCTAATCTGTCATTGTACCACAATCCGTATAGCAGATGCTCTGTTGGCAGAATAAACCAAAGCATTCCTCTTTACGGTGCCAGGGATGCTACTGGGGATACACCAACACCCGCAGAGACTGCAGCCCTGTGTGTGCTGGCCGGCCCCCCCCAACACTGACCGCAGCACAGGGGCTGCTAAAAACTGTATGTTAAAGGAAATTTAACGTAATTGCTCCTTGGCAGTCTTCCGCACTGACCGCTGCTTGTTCTTTGTCAGCTCTGATGATTTCAGATGAGACAATTCATCCTTCCATTCACTGATTATTGGAATCATTAGTTACATTGGCGTTAAGTATTCTTATAGCTCAAGTTTCTTAACCCGAGCAAGTTACTTTGATGCAAATGGCCCTGCAGTAAGGGTGACTGCAGCTGGGTGCCCTTCTCTTAGGAGGAAGAGTTTGATGTGCTGAGTTCATTATTATAGAGAGGTGGATGTTTGAGAAGACAGCTTCTCATACACATCGGATGAAAAAATACCTTAAACACAGCCAATGTGTTGTTCCAAAAGAATACAATTTTTTTAAGACACTTTTGGGAACAGGCTGGGACCTTTCCTGTGAGTAACGCAAGAGCTCTAAAAACTAGAGGGGCTTAATACTGCAGTTAAATCTCAGCTCTTCTATTTAAAGACACAAAGCAGCAGCACATTTTCACTTGGAAAGACTGTACGATCTCATTCAGTATTTTTATTTCAAGTGTGACATTATGAATTTGTCACCAATAAGACACCTGAGTTTGAAGTCACTAACCATATTTTTTGTTCGGTGTACACACAACTGTACTTGGATATTTTACTTTCCTTGCTATTTGTATTTACTATGCTTGATATATGAGTGTAGTTAAAGTCCTTATCTGCACTGGTTGTCTCATATCCTGCACTTCGGGCATTTTTTTTGAAGCATGTACTACAATTTTTCTGTGGCACTTTTGTTCTAGTGCCAACTAAAAAATTTACTACCAGGTATATTAGAAAGACTGGTTAGACTCATAGAATCTTTACAAACCTAAATACAGGTAAATGGCACATAAGTAAGATTATAAAAAATAATTGCCAGATGAATCCAGCATTGCTGTATTCCAGTAGCCTGGGAAGTGTGCATCTGGATCATTTAACTGCTGTAATAGCTATTTAAAAGTGTTTTTCTGCCAGTAATAGTTGGCAGCTGATAAAAAGTACCATAAGAGACCTGCCTCCTTTCGCTCTGACCAAGGGAACTAACAGAAGCTACTTAGAACTTATTTTGAAATACATCACAATATTTTTTTTCTTAAATTATAGCCATCTTCTAATTGATGGAAAGGTTTTGCTTTCTTAATGAGCCTGCTAATCATTTAAATGGCCTCAGAAGCCTATGTTCACATCGTGCTTTTTACAGTGACCAACACTGTGAACAAGAAACTCTCTGTGAATTCGTCACTTTATAGGAATTAGAGATTACTTCACAAATTAATCTTAATTAAATCATTCTGAATTCATCAGACTCTTAAAAAAAAAAAAAAAAAAGAAAAAAAAAAAAAAGAAAAACACCCCAGTGCTCTTAACTAACTCAATCCCTGAGACCAGAGCCAAAGAAAACACCCCATGGTATTTGAGTCCCGTCAGTCACTGAGCAATGCATTTGAAACCAGTTTCCAGCCCCAGGTCCTCTCCAAGAGCAGCTCCCCTTTCAAGTCCCCTCTGCAGTGCTGCGATTTTTTTTTTTTTGGACAAAGGGAAGAACGTATACCAACCAGACGAAATAAATGCATCAGAAAAGCACTTTCATAGGAGGAATTAACACTTGGCCGGTAAATAACGTCACCTTTCATACCTCGGCTGCCTCGGCGGGAGAGCCGAAGCAGGCCCTGCTGCGGCTGGGGTTGCCGCTGCGGGACAGCGCATCCCCTCCACCACAGACATCCCCGACAGCCGGTCCCCATGGGCTTGGTGGGGGATCACCGAGGTTTCCAGGCGGGGACCGAGGAGGTGCCGGTACTCTGCTGCTGCCCTCTGCCTGCGCTTCCAAGGGACCAAGGGCCGCTAGGTTTGGACCTACGCTATATTTGATGTTTTTGTGCAAAGGCCCTGAAGCTGGAGGGACGAAGCCAGTGAGCTCCAGGGCATTTCCATCATGCAGCTAGATGTGTGGTTAGCCTAGGCAGACTTTTCATGTATTAACTCTAGCAAGGTAAATCAGCTTGAAATCTTTAGTTTCATCTAAGCATCTTTGACGCCAATTTACTTCTTCACTGAGAGAAGGCGGTAGCTGCTCCCCAGCTCTCCTACCTTGACAGGGTGGAGGTATCCATCCCCTCGGAGGGTACCCAAGGCCTCTCCCGGTGACTCCTCCTCATCCTGAAGGCTGCGAGTGAGGTGTGCGATATAGGTGGTGGCCAGGAGGAGCACGTCCAGCTTGGAGAGCTTGGTGTCGGGCGGCACAGAGGGGAGAGTCTTCTGCAGCTCGAGGAAGGCATGGCGCAGGGTTTGAACCCGACTGCGCTCTCGAGCGGCATTAGCGGCGGCAGGTCTGCCAGGAGGTGCCCCAGCCCGCTGTCCCGCCGCCGAGGGCGGGCAGGAATTGCTGCCGGCCGCAGAAGGCAGCAGGGGATCGGGCTCCGCGCCTGGGCTGGAGATCTCCTCGCTGCCCTCGGCTAGGTGTCCACAGTCCATCGGTGACTTCCCCGGCGGGGAGGGCCCTGCAACCAAGAATAGCATCTCTAAAGCCAGCCGCCACGCTGCGCCGAAGCGAACGCTTTCTAAAAACAAGGATTCTCAGAAATGCGAGCGCTGCCCATGACAGGAAAAGTCGGCATGCAGCTGTGCGAGCCGGCTTTCCGCTCGCTGCTTATAAATTTGGTATCGCACACAGGTACCGAAACGCAAGTTAAACTCTCCACAAAGACTGGTATTGAATTTTTCTTTTTTTGGACAGTATTGCACAGAGCAAATTTTTTGAGTCACTCATAGCCCAGAGATCAGTTCTGAGAAAACCGAACAGGCCACACTGAGCAGCTCTGCCACAGGGGTTTCCATTTACAACCAAATAAAAATTAGGCTAAATGCAATTTTTTAAACATATTATTTGTATAATTTGGGATGTGGGACTGTATGTATATTTTCTGTTTAGCTGCAATCGTTTTATCAACAGTCTTGCAGGTAATCAGTGCTCAATGGATTACAGAAAGAAAAATACCATTTTCAGATGCAGTGGTAAGTGGAGCCACAGAGCATGGAGCTGAGTTTTTGAGGGCAAAACTTGGTCCACGATTTTAAAGGATCAGGAACCATCTTCTCCTGTCTGCCCACCCCTAATGTCACTCAAAAATTTCTGTGTTTATCTTTTATCTTCTACATTAAACTGTAAAAGAATATTGTAAGCTGTAATTCGGCCATTGGGGGGCAAGAGAACCTTTTGAAAACAATGGCAAAAAACTTTTGAGCAAAGCAGAAAATAATGACCCCAAGGTCTTTTCCCAGCTTTCAGAAAAGACGGTCAGTCAGCTCTGCCTGTAATAAAACTCACAGTCCTTCAATTCATTCAGTTCCACAGTAAAATGCAAATCAGTCAATATTCCCCAAACTGCAGCACTTCTTAGCTAGAACAATACCTGATCCTGTTGTCCTCAGTCAAGGAGCCCTTCTAGGTGTCTCAGATCCCGGCTTTCACGTGTTGGGAGCGGCTGTTTCTGTGACGGCCTGGCTAGACAACAAGGGCAAGAACAAGTTATTAAAACTTTTATATTCATTCAAATACAATGTAATTTTAAAAAACTTAAATAAAATTGATGCACGTAAATGACTGAAAGTCTAAATTTACAGAAATTAGGCCTTGATTTTGCAAAGCATTTCAACCACACGTTGAAGTCCCACTGACGTCCCTCTGTAATTGCGGCTGATAATGGCAAGGAAGCCGAGACGATGAACCAAGTCAAAGATTTCTAGCAGAGAAGAGGAAAGGTTTCTAAATAATCTTTTTTTTGCAATGCTCTAATTTGATGGTATTTAGAAGACATTATTACTTTGGGTATTTTATTGTGATTAATTTGCTGTTAATCTGGCTCACAGGGTTTTTATAAGGTAATGTTCTCTTAAATAGTAGTACAGTTTAGACTGAAATTATTCGTGAAATACTCTGTGCACATTATAACTGTAAACCAAAGGAAAAAAATCTCATTATTCTTTTTTATTGTGATATTTATGATCAATATAAAATAAAACTCACATTAAGTCTACATGAGGTTGTCTTGAGTGAGGGCTGAAAAATGGTCCTTAAATTGGCTATTTCCTTTAACTTAAAATAAAAAAGGTCCCATGTGTGTTTTTTTTCTTGGTATTTTCTTGTTGTGTTAAAGCACAGTCAGATCTGGATGCATTTTAGTGGCAAAAAAAGTAATCACTACTGCTACTGCAGAGTCAAGACAATCATGAAAACCAGCAGAAGAGTCGATCATTTTATCAGCAGGATTTCTCATATGCCATCCCATCAAAAGCCCACTGAAATGAGGAAGGCTTCCCTGATTACTGGAAAAGTCTGAACTACCCAAGGATACAGACAGACTGGGCTAGTATAAATACCTGCTCATCTACTGAAACACAAGACTAGGGCTGGTTTACACCCAGTTCTGATTTTGCTGTGTTGGTATATAACCAGATTAAGCACTAGAATGACTTTGTGTGACATACAGTATGTAGAAACACACGTACCTAAAAACCTCATTTCCTCAGGCGCGCCTTGAAGTAGGATTTTCTGTTTTAGGAGCTTCACAC
Organism: Buteo buteo; assembly: GCF_964188355.1. Lineage (NCBI taxonomy): Eukaryota > Metazoa > Chordata > Aves > Accipitriformes > Accipitridae > Buteo > Buteo buteo. The sequence goes on from NC_134173.1 coordinate 40,832,284, forward strand.
CTACATCGGATGAAATCCTGGGCCTGCGGAAAAAAACCAGCAAAATTTCAGCTGTGGAAATGAGAGATTTCACTCTGAGTTAATTTCTTCACTGTCAGATTTCCCATCAAATACATACAGCAACTGGCCTGGGAAGATCGGCTACGCAGAAACACAGGATCTGCGGTAGGTATGTACACACCTGCAGCCAAAACGCGGTGGTGCGGGTGCCAAGACCGCGTTTGTTACGCACCGGGGTGGGCAGCGTCGCTCTTCACACTGGTGCGGTCAGGATGCCCACGCTGGGTGCTGCGCCCTCCGTAAACCACAGAGTCACCCAAAGCTTGTGGTCCAAAAAACTGTTGCTGAAAACTAAAGTGAATAAAGCACCTCTGGGCAACAGGGAGTTTCCACGTAATCTCCCTCAAAATTTTACAGGAAAGAGGTTTGGTTTTGAAGATAATTGCAATAATTTTTGCAAACACCCACTTGCTGCCCGGCGTGCAGAGAGACCTGGAAATGGGGGTGTGAAAGTAAGTCAAGGTATTTCTGTTCTTTCTAAGGCATTTCTATTGCACTATTTCTAATGCAGGCAGATGCACTCGTGTTTTTACATGGCATTACAAAGACACGATCGGTTTTAGTTTAAATCTAATTGGTTTATCAGAGGAAACAGCACACCGCTTATTTCAGTCCTATATTGCGTGTGAATGAAACGGCGATGAAGGCAACCTGCCCACACGGACAAGGAGAAGATCGGGAACGCCAGAGCCGAGTGCGCAAACTGAAAAGACCCAGGTGGAAACCTTAGCTAAAACTTGTTCACAGCCTTTTCACTTGGTCCTTGGGGGAAAAAAACCCCAAACCCAGAGAGTCTATAAGATTCTGCATCGTTTTTTAAAAAGACCCTGCCCTTTGCCTAACTCCGGTAAGAGTTAACGAACACACTTTCTCTGGAGCAGCGCAATAGGAACTCGCCTGTCGGCGGGCGAAGGCAGCCCGGGCGCTAACCCGCACCGCCGGCCCGGGGGGGGCGAACCCGGCTCCCCGCGGCCTCGGGGCAACCCCACGCCGCGACCCGCGGAATGAACTTACCGTTCCCGCCCGGAGCGGGTCTGCCCAGCGCAGCCCCCTCCGTCGCGTCGCGTCCGTCCCCGCGGCGCCGCTTATAAGACGGCGCGGCCGGTGGGTGCGGCGGGGCCGGCTCGTACCTGGCCGCCGGGCTCCCCCCCCCGCCCCCCGCCAGCCCGGGCGGCAGCGACCGCCCCTTCCCGGGCGGGCGGCTGGGTCATTAATCACGGAGCTGTCGGGGCGGGGGGGGGGGGCATCGCCTGGGGCTCTCCCCGCCCGGCCCCGGGGGCGGCCCCAGGTCCGGGCGGCCGGACCGGGCCGGGCCGGGGCGGAGGGAGGCGGCGGTGCTGCTGCCCGGCACGGGCTGTTTTTCTTGGGATAAAGTGACGGCTTTGCTGGAGGAGAGTAATTCAATCGCTGGGCTGGGAGCTCGGGCGATGGTTTCTAACGAGCGAGTACGTTCTCTCCGCTCCGTCGCCGCTTCTCTGGCTCGCGGAGGTTCCCCGGGGCGCGGGGGTCGGAGTGGAGGGGGGGGGGGCTGCCCGGGCACCCCCCGCGGGGGACCGACGCACACGCGTGGGTCCGAACCCGAACGGGATGGGGCGCGACGGGGCGGGCAGGGGGGGTGATCTGAAAGTGAAGGGGGAGCGGTTAAAAAGTAGTAACGTTAATGAGAAAGGGCAGTCAAAATAAATACCGGGGGTATAGAATTAGCCCAGAAAAAACATTTTGGACGAAGCCTGATTGTGCGATAACGGAGACACAATAAATCAAGCCTCGGGCGCAGTAGAAAAACAAAGTCTGAGCGATTCGTTACCGGGTTTGCAGCCAAGAAAATCAAGGACTTAATCTTCAGCGATAATTGGAAGTCGCGGGCAGGGAGGATTTCGGGGCGGGGGGGGGGGGCTACGAGCCTGGTGTGGACCCGGCGGGGGGCGGCCGCGCAGGGGGAGCCGGGCACCTGCCCTCCGCCCCCGCCGGGGGGGCCGCGGCGGCCGCCGCCGCTGCTCGGCCCCCGCCGCTGCTCGGTGCCCCGGGAGGCCGCGGCTCCCCGAGGCCGGTGGAGGTTGCCGGGTCTGCGTCCAGCGCAAGCGAGCGTTGCCGAAACCTTTCCGCAGCTAAAACCTCTTAGGAATTCACTGGACGGACACATCTCTGCTCAGCCAGCCTCCGGGGCTCAGACCAGCAGTTCTTGAACACGTCCCTCAACTTGCACTGAAAACTCCCTCGCTGGCACCGCGGGGTGGTACGGGAGAACCGGTCCCGGACTGCCCGGGGAGCAGGGAGACTTGCCTTCCAGCCCCGGCTCCCCGGGGGCTCCGCTTTCGTTCCTCAATTGCCAAACGTGCGCTGATGGGGTTCAGCACACGAGTCTGGGAATCAGCTCTCCCGCAGCCCAAGGAGGTCTCCTAGGTCTGCCTGCCCGACCGGTGTCTCCTCAGGTAGGACTTCTGGCTGGACCATGGGGCCCTCAGCCATGGTACTGTGGGTCAATGACAGACAGGACTTAACGGCAGGTAGGTCTCCTAACTGCCTGAGACGTCCCACCCGTCCGAAATTAGCAGATCACGAGTGCTGTGCTCTTCTTCTCTGCTCGAATGTAATTACCAACACACAATTACGTGGGTTTTTTTACTTTCTCGTTGACACACTCTGAGTTCAAGCCTCTGTGCAGGGAAGCCAGTGGAAGGAGTTGGAAGAGAAATGCTGGAACCCCCATTACCGTCTTTTGACAACTCCCAATCCAGCTTGCTGCAGAGTGCAGTTAAAGAGATTGTGTAGTAAGTTTGGAGAGACCACCTGGCTGCTAACACTGTTACCAAAGAAGAGGTGCATTAGATGTATTAAAAAACCCCAAACAATCAAATAAACAGATACAGAGAGTTTGCTCTTTGCCCTGTCAAGACTTTCTCCCACCAAAAGATGACTCCTCTGTTGTAACCAGAGATCCAGTGATTATTTTCTTGTATCAACCCACTGTTTAAGTCTAAAGCCATAACAAGCTGCTGCAGCTGTTTCTTCTTATTCTTTCCCAGATAAATGTCTGAGAATTACTTTCCTGCCTTACCTGCCACAGTATATTTCAAATCTGAGAAACACCAGAGTCACAGAAGAGCCAGATTTCCAGTGTGATTTAGGTAAGAAAAAGTTCTACCAGAGACAGAGTGATGTTCTTCCAGGTACACTTTGCTCCCTTCATGTCAAATTATTTTCTGGTTTTACAGCTACAATTCAGCATGAACATTCATGGTGTTTCTTTCCAGTTTGTTCATTTTCTCCCTTTCCCATTTCTGTATAAGGACTTCAAAAGCATGTTTGTCTGCTGGTACGGCGAAGCATGGTTATTGGTACTACTGACAGACTAGCAGAAATGTTGCTTGTCTGAGTAGAACAGTTACAGCGCAAAGCCATGCACAGGACTTAGCTGGTCAGGTCCTGCTGATTCCAGCTGTAGCCTGGGAGCAAATCAAAGGCGAGACACAGCCATGGGAGAGTAAAAATAGGTTGAAATTCAGAACTTCTGCTTCACAGGGAAAGCATTCCAAACCCAAACAAATATTTTGCAAATTTCCAATTAAATACTTTTTTTCCTTGCTTCAAATGCATGGTGTTAGTGTATTGTAGGACTACAGCACATTCAGCAGTTATGTCAAATATGTTATATTACAGTGTAGCAAAAGAATTCTTATTGTATTTTCTAAATTACTAAAGGTAGAGCTGCTTCTTAATACTGGAATAGTAGAACACATCAGTGCCTCTCCAGTATGCTGCAAGAAAGATTTTAACATTGAAAAAGAAAACAGGACAAACATTTTTAATTTCATCTCTCCTTCCAAATTTGCTGAGCAAAGTAGTTTAGCTTCCAAAAATGTCGTCTTAATCAAAGTCCCATTTTAAATTACAAAGTTTTTTGAGGAATATTTTCATTAACAACCCTAAAACAATAAAAAAAGTTTAAAATTTGCTCTTCTACCCCCTTTAAAATTGTCTTCTCTTTAGATTTTTTCATCCAGAGCCATAAATCCAAATATTTAAAAAATATATGTTGGGTTTTTTTAATCACAAAATTCTCAGAGGCAAGTTGAAAAAAAGAGGCTTAAGGGAGTTTAATATTCCATTCTCCCAGCTACCACCAAGAAGCAGACATCCACTTTTCTTGGTAATAATTACTTTAAAAATATATCTAAAATACATATCAGAAGGGCTCCATTCTAGCATGTGTGCACACGTAAGTGTTAGAGCATAACAGTAAGACTTAGCCTTATATTATTTAGACTTAAGTCTTTTTAAAGACTTAGATACTGAGATCCCGCCATAATTCCATTTCACACCTACAGATATGTGAGGAAATACTTCAAAACTATTCCATTCTAGATCACAAGATAGGTGTCCAATTTGGAGGGGTCTCCGTTAGCTCAGCCACTCTCATTCTAGGAAAAGAGAAAGGAAAACCAGGGTGTAGGATGAGAACCCCAGGAGATCTGGCTCACAGTTTTCCCTCGCTAGCAGCCAGGTGAGAAGCGCAGCATTGCAGCCAGCACGAGTGAGTGGAGTGGGAGCCGAGCAGGGTGAAGGCTGGCTTTGTTGGAGCTGAAGTGTGAATATTTATGCATCAAATGACAGCGTGAATGATTGCACTCAGGAGGAATCGCAGACTTAAAACACAAGGGTTTAGAGCAGGCCAAAGAGTAGGACTGAACATACATGTATGCAGCTGGGATGTAGCCAAACTATTACAGAATATAGAAAGTAAGAGAGAGATTAGATCCAGAGAGAGCGAGACCCACTTTGCTGTTTCACCAGTGGAAGACTTTGATAGGGGTTTGGTTTAGCTAGACGCAAGTTGCTTGGCTGCAGGATTCTTTGTGTGAAACCCCATGGCCTGTGCTGTACAGGGAATAATTCATTAAGGTCTTAAATATTTTATTTAATGTACAATAAATTAAAATCTTAAAGCCAGAAATACTCAGAATGTATGACAGTAAGTCACACTCTAGATGGCTTACACAGCATAACCCCCACTGAGAAATACTAAAAATCCATTAAACATTTTTAAATGGGTGTGTGTAAGGCAGAGGGAAGTGTACAGGTGGAAAGACTTCCTCAGATAACGCCATGCTATAAAAATCAGGAGGTGACTTCCTAATGCGCTGCATTGAGTCAGTAATCCAGCAGCTGCCACTTTAAACATGTTTACTAGAAGTATTGACATTCATCTCTGGGAATTGCCTAAACAAGAAGCAACATTTTAAATGTATGCTGTTCTGTCTTCCTCGACATGAATATCATTCATGACGACACCTAAAACATGCTTGGTTAATGCTAATTTCAGTAATGGATTAATGACAGCTACACGTCAGAGCTTTATTTGTTGTTTTTCTTATTCTGATGGCAAATCACTCACTAGCTTTAACAGAAGCAAGTGGCACCTCAGAGTTATAATACCACTCATTTACTACCTTAGTTTTGGAAATCCATTTCTTTTATAATGAAGATAAACATCTTGTTGTTCAAAGGCAGAATGCTTGCAGGAGTTAAATTCATTTGAATTATCTTTATCAAAGGGCAATAAAATACAAGCAATAACAAAATACACAAAACACTGAATGCAAAAAGATAGATCCTGATTTCCTTACTCAGGAAAAATTCCTTTCTTATTTCAGAGAGTGTCTGAAGCATAAGATGCTGACGTGACATTCATACAGAGAAACTCCATTAGGAAAGGTTTTATTCCAGGGGCAATTTACAATCTGGGCTTTCCTTTACTTATCTGTACGTTTGGAATTTTCCTATATCAGAAGTCTTGAGCATTCATTTAATTACTCAAACTAGTACAAAGCAGCCAAACTCAAGTCCCACTTGAAGCAGAATTTGAAGTAAAATTAATGTGTAATGCTCCCAATCCAAAAATTAATCAGCACAGTTATCATTAATCTTCTTGTGTGCCTTCTTTCCTAACTATTCCACATTATTCACCAGAACAGGGAGAAGTCCAAATGATGGAAATTATTTTTTAGCACTACAGATCTTCACAAAAATCGTGTGCTAATAGCTCCTTTCTCCTTGAAGTAAGAGACTATAAGCATGTCTCTCCATAACTGCTAAGAGTATCTTATATGGAAAGAAGCAGGTACTTGGGTATTTATGTCACAAACTAGGCAAGACACTGGTTCAAAACAACTCCTTTCTTGAGGAAGTTTAAGAACTAGGTAACCAATTTAGCCTACCATGTGCTGATGTTTTTACATGCCTTTAATACAGAGCATTCCTTCTAAATAAATAGGCAGTCCCCCTTATTTTTCTGAATGCTCTTTAAAGGCAGCGTTAAATTCAACATACTTAATTTTGTCTTGTTTGGAGATTACAAAACCACAGATAACATATCTAAAGAGACACCAGTACCTTTCTTTGTAAGCTTTGAGGAAAAAAAAATAAAAAAATCCAATAATGGCCAAATCTTCACATCCTGTAATTTCTGGCTTTTAGAATTCAACTTACTTCTGCTGTTACTTCAGATTCCTCTTCAACCTACATCAGAGAGATCAGAGAGGACTGATGAGATCTTCATGTCAGAACCACACCAAAGCTCCTGTTGCTTCTGTCTTCATTAACGCTTCCCAGGACCACGCAACATTTTTACAAAATTTATAAGCAGTGTTATCAAAAGCTGCAGATGAAAAAAAAGGTCTTTACCTATTGTGAGGATCTCGACTGATGCAGTGAAAGCCCTTTTTTTTCCCCAGTGCCAAACCTGGGGCCAGACTAATCTGAATAGACATAATCTGACCATTTGGGGTATTACACATTCCTTTATTACAAAATTGACTGACTTTTTCCACACACAAAAATGGTGACAGTTAACAATTTTTTCCACATAAATTTGTATCAAATACCGATACTTTTCAAGTTCCATAAGAAACAAAATCTTAGTAATAATCAAAGCAATATCTCATACAAATGAAATCAGATAAGACTCAGTCTTCTATTCCAAAACATTTTTCTACAAACTATGTGTAACTGATTATAGCCAACTTTACTGGACATGTAATTAGTGATTACTATGACAGTCTAATATATTAACTCTCCAAGAGAGGAAGATTTTACTGCTCCAAATCTCATTTTGAATTAAAAGTATTAGTCTATTACATGGATCATTTCACAGCTGGCTCTGATTTATGTTGGTTTTGATGCAGTAATTAATTCTGCTCAGAATTAAAAGAACAGAAACATGTAGTCAGTCTTTTCTGTAGTCTCTGGTTACAGTGTTACTTGATTGAAGCAGTAAGGTTTAAATACATCTTTTTTTAGCAGTGAACTCCTAGAATCCTTCAAGGCCATGTGACTTAAAATAAAACCTCACTGTTTTTTTTTCCTAGCAAAGTAAAATGTATTGTTTACAGTCACAATATACATTTATGATTTAGTGACTGCAAATAAGCAGGTTCACATACTAATTGATTCCCCTCAGAGCTCTGTTAGTCAGGATAGCTACTTTGCACAGCACACCGAGATAAAAAATCATAAGAAAAACAAGGAGGAGCATTTCAGATCCCCTTATTTTTTTCAGTTACACTTGGAATTACAATAACATACTTTCCCATATTAACAGATCATGTATCTGAATCCTTATCCTCAAAAATCAATGGGCACATCTTGAACACTGACTCAACTTTTTGGTTATGTTTTTCCCTTTCTGCCCCAATCTCAGAACTTTTGGATTGTGTGGCTTTTATAGCTGTATCACAGGCAGTTCTATGCACAGCTTTATACCTGCATATATAAAGAAATAATGTGGCATTAAATTAACTTACACCTTGCACTGTTTTTAATGTGACATTTAAGAAAAATAGGAATTTTTCATTGGTTACTGATTTCACATTTGAACTTTAGATTAGTAACTCAAATACTGTGTGTGTACACAGTTATTAAAAAGCTTATGTATCTATACATATATTCCGATTATGGTCAGAGCAGTACCAAGGGGAGGTAGTTCAAGCACTGATGCCTTATTTTTTTCCCTTTTGGTGCTTCTAACACACCAAAAAGCTACAACAGTACTGCAGATTCCTCTGAAAGCATCAGAATCTTTACTCACACCTGGTCTCACACCTCCTAGGTCCTAGGAACAGTTTTTGTTGGGGAGAAATACTACCAACAGTAGATGATAATCAATTTAGGAACCACTAAAGCAAATCTGACATGCCCATGTCTTTGCAACTGGATGGGATGCATCCCAGGGTGCTGGAAGTGAATTTGAGGAGGTATAGCTGTTATTAAGTAAACTAGTGGTTGTAATGCTGTCCTCCAAAAGGTAGCATCTCATATTGCTAGATGAGAGCACAATGATTGCATTTTCACCTCAAGTTTGTTAAAGCAGCTGCTTTTAACTTTTCAGATATGGAAGTATGCCTACACAATGTGCGATACGATACAGGAAGGCAAATATTGAAACAGTGTTTATATCATTGCAGTAAATTAGTTTATTGGAACTGACTTCAACTGACTATCTTCCAGGGTTATATTGAAGTTATTACAGAATTGATTTATATAATCCTATTCAAGTAGCAGTCTTTATTTTAAACCTCAAATTACTTTTTAGATCTCCCATGCAGGTATCTGTTTTAAAAACCTGAAAACACAGCATTATTTCTTCACTTTGTTAATTTGATTCATACTTTGTGTCCATAAAAGTGATTTTTATAATTTTGTAAATCAGTTACACAATAAAAATGTACAATGCTAACACAGCAGGCTAAATATGCTATGAAATTTTGAGTTTTTATCTCAACAGTAGTCTGGAAAAGTACTGACAACAAAGATCTAGTCATAGGAGAAAAGTAAACACTGCATACTGGATGTCTGTTTCATTTATCTAATAACTGTTATAGTTATGCAAAGTTTTGAGATTGCTTTTTCCATTTTACCATCCTAAAGTAGTACTTCATTCCTGATACAATTTTGATGGAGCCGTTTACAAGATGCAACTCACTCTAAAGTCACTGAATAGCTCGCTCTCTGTGCATTCTGTTTAAAATGTTATTGACCTATGGTTGGACTTGATGATCTTAAGGGTCTTTTCCAACTTAAATTTTTATTCGAAGTAAGTATTCATGTATTTTATGTAGAAAGTTTCAAACAGTCTGGGTTTCAACATTCTTGAAAGTGTGTTACAGCCTGCAGACCCAGATGTGTCCCGGTAATTTTTTGACCTACTACTGGCTGACAAGTTGCACGTGCCATTTGGTCTTCTAAAGGTCTAGGTAATAGCATGTACCTCCTGGAAGAGGTAGCAGACCAGTGCAAGGAAATGTGCTCCTGACAGCTTGCCAGTCAGAGGCATATACCTCCCAACAAGAATGTGTCTATATGGTATCTGGTCATCCAGACATGTAGGAGTATGTGTGGTCTAGCAGGCAATCTGCTCATCAGGAGATGCTCACTCTCTCTCGGTGATTTGAAAAAGCATTTTATTCTTTTCAGGGGCACAGTGCACATGTTCTGTTACTGTATTTTAGATCTTTTCTCTTTCCCGGTTTTGGGCACAGCCAGCAGTACAGAGAACTGGAGTGGGGAGGCAGGGGCATGGCTAAAAAGGGATGCCTTTTGTCACTGTCTTTAGGACGCTGAATGATGCAGCAGTGTTAAGTACTACAGATTTGGCATATATTAAAATTACTTTTTTTTTTAATTACCACTACTGAAATTTAAGTTTAGACAGAAGATAATGCCATTTGTATATCATCTTGCATGTTTGTAATGACAAAGTTATATTTTTCCTTCTAAACAAATCATGAATTATCATGGGCAAATCATTCAGCACCACATTCACCAAGGCTATAATCATGGATACAGAAAATACCATGAAGGTACACGTTACTGTAATGTTAATTATGATCCTACAAAAGCACTGAACACTCACCTTTGCAGGTAGTGCATATCCTCCAGAAAAAAGGGAGCCAACCACTAAATGGGCTGAATTCCCAGCTGAAACCTCACATGGGCCACAGTAACCAGAAACTGCTAATACCTGACCTCCATTCAAATGGCTTTGCTTCAGCAACACTATTTAATTTCAGAACTTCACTTCATCTCTTTATCCCTATGCTTTATCTAGCATTACAGTGACTCTTCATATCCTATATCATGGCTGAGTAATTTAATGGCAAGTAAATTCCTTACATTTCTCTTCCACAGCCTTCATCACTAATTGCTGACTGATACTTTCTAGACCTCACTGAGGAGATGTTTACATTTTTCCTTCAACACCATCACCAAGGAAAGGCAGTGAGATGGGCTATAGCTGCTGGAAAAGGCACTCCAGGTCTGTTCAAAACATGCTCTCAGGTCTGTTTAAAACATGCTCTCAGCTCTGCCAAAGTGCTCCAGCTGGTATCTCCAGATAGTTAATGCACCTAACTCTGAATACAGTTGGAGTGCTTGTAGGCTATTCAGTGGCTAAAACCAGCTCTAGGGTGCACAGCTAAAACTGCACTGGTTTGTCTCTTAACTCTGTATTTCTCCTTTTCCTGAAGCCAAGGCCGAAAATATATTTTATTTTTGAATTTTCAGAAGTTTGCTGAAATTTATATTCAGTAAGAGAACAAGATTTATGTTACCTGGAGGTAACATATTCCCCCACCACCCTCTCAAATACGAGAACTATATTCTGTAATATGAAACAAACATATGATTGTAAAAGTTATGCTTTGGGTAAACAATCAGTATAATCTCAGTATCAGCACTCCCCAAAAAACTGTCATATAATAGGCCTTAATAATTCTATTTATTATGATGCCAGTTAGAGTCATATAAACAAAAGCCCAGTATAAATGCAGAACATGTACATTCTTACCTGTTATCAAATATACATTACTCTATAGATTCCAGACCACAGAAATCACCTCAACTCAAGGCATTTATAAATATTTAATAAAATAAATAAATACAATGTTGATAAGAGCACCTACTGAAGAGCTAAGAGGAGGAAGAACTAACATTCCTCACTGCAACTTCCTTCCACTTGAACTAGAACTTGAACTATGCAGAATGTGCATGGTGGCTAGGAGAGTGGCTTATGATTAGTCGGCACAATCCAGTGTACTTAATTATACGCTGCCTATATCATTTAAAAATATTACCATATTGCTAATCACATAACATACACTGGAGAGACAAAAGGTGACTTTCCCACCAAATTCTGTGCTACGAATACCTACTACAATATTTAATTCCACAAGTAAGCAAATGTGGGCAGAAACTGCTGGTTACAGGTTAAGTTCACAACATCAAAATTTCAACAACTTCTCTGCTCAGGAAAAATTAATAATAGTGTATCCCATTGGAAGGTATTGGGTATCTTTAAAATAGTTAAGTTATTTGTTTTCTTTTAATTACTTCCTGCCAATATCCATAATTCTCTGTAAGTGTTCAAAACTAACTTAAAATCCAATATAAAATTGCTATTGTTTTTCTACCATTAACAAAGAAAGATTAATGACATATTTCAGTAATCTAGTAATAACTGGCTTTTTTCATTGTTCGAGCTGTATGTAATCCTCAGTGGATCTTAGATGTAGGTTAAAAAGGTATTTAATGCCTGTTTTTCAGTTGCCAAGGTCAAACATCACCTAGCATGTATAGAGAAAGACGAAACATCTGTTGGGATAATTTATTTGACTAACACAGAGAGTAGGATTAAAATTCACTAATTTCTTTGGTCTGATACTGAATTTCAATTAAACAATACAGGTATTTGTTCAGTTTGACAAAATTTCCTTGCTTTACATGTGGGCACATTTATGCATATCCCTAATTACTGGATCTGGCAAGGGAATACTGTGATTTGTCATTATTTCATATCTGCATATACTCGGAGAATGAATATTTCTGTATTTTGAGATATATTTTTCCCCAAAAAAACATTTTAAAGAATTCACAAACCTTTAAGTAATTCCCAAGACTCTTTGGTTTCCATGGAATTCCACTAGTAACAAGATTATAATACATCTCAAGATCAGTGATTACACATGAAATTGTCATGTACAGCAACCTTCAGGTTCCAAGAGAAAAGCTCTGCTTACAAGTTTTTTGAAAATATTAAATGCATGTCATCTGATTCTAACCTTAATGTGAATCAGAGTAAAATCTTCTAGACTAATTAAAAAAAATAAATCACTCACATTGTTTAATTTGCAAATGTAAATTAATACAAATATAGATATTTTATTCAAATCAGGTATGAAAGAAGCAATCTTTGCCTTCCTAGGGTCAAAAGGGATTTTAACAGGGACAGGATTGTATTCCCGCTTCTTAATACTGGGAAAATTCTTGTCAAGCAAAGCAGCTCAACAATGCGACAGTTTTTAACATAGTAGAGTAGAATCAGAATGCTTTATTTCAAAGGTGGTAGTGGAATTTCTTACACTGAAGAAAATAAATTTCTGGGAGGTGCTGTACACATATGTTTCATCATTTATTAGAACTAAGGAGAATGAAGAGTGTAGTTTTATTCAGCCTGGCCCAAAAGACAGAATGCTAATAAAGATGAAATGCAAGCTGATAGAACATTGAGCATGTGGACGAGCTCATTTTACAATGGAATTAAAAGAAAAAAATGCATGTTTGTATGGCATAAGTATTAGCCTGTACCCCTCTAAATTTCACAAGCCTGGATTATGCACTGGAAGATAACCATGTAGTAGTACTATTTTGTGATAACTAGTGCATTGTTCCTGCAGTTGTTTTTAAACTTCTCCACTGCTATGTGCCTTCTGCAGCAGGAAAAAAATTCAAGAATGGGCACATATATGACAAGTTCAGATTCTTTTTAGGCTGGAATATATCCATTGTCATATGAAGAACAAAGATGATACTTTGGAAGAGAGCAGCTCTGTGATTTGTAATTCTTCTTCCCTTCTCAAGGGAAAGGCAGCAATTTTTAATCAGAACAAATAATCAGTAGGGACAAAACTAATGGAATGGAGGAAAGTGGTAAGTTGTCAAGAATAAAATAGTATTAAATGTTGCTCTGTTAAATTTTGAAACGCACTAATAAATTCTGATTTGAATGTAGAATAAAATGTTACATAAAGTAATTTAGTTACAAAAAAATACCTATGTCAGTTGAATTTATTTATTCATTTTATCTACAGCATTGCATAAATTATGGGTTTTTTTGTTGGCCAGTACAGCTGATAAATAATAAAACAGTCAGGTTAAAAGTAGTGTTAAAAATCTGGAAGGAGTGGTATTAGGTCCCAAACACTGAACTAAATTATTACTACAGGTAAAAGTGGAAAAACTATAGGTCCCAAACTGTAAATCCCTATGACCAGATTTTATTTCCACAAACAGTTGCATTAGAGTTCACATGGCTCCTTATGCGAGTAAGGAATATATATGCTAAACTCTGAATTGTTTAAATTCATCTAATGTCTAAATGTCTGTAAGGCACACACATCAGATTGTCCTTCTTGACTACCTTTATGGTCTTGAGCTGATGCTACAGGAAAATGCTAATCAGGTATATAACACACTGGAACATGTCTATCAGAAGTAAGCAGTAATGATGAAAAGTAATTGTTTCTCCTTATGCATATTACTGTGTGCACAGGATCAACCTTCACCAACATTGTTGACAGTAACTATACTTCCAAGAATTAACTTTGATATTATTTTACCTTTGTGGAAGATTACAATCAAATGCATATGACAGAAACTAGTAACACTGGAGTAAAGTTATTACTATTAGCTAGTCTACTGATTTATAACAACAAACTGAAATCTAACATGGTTAAAAAAACCTGAAACTGATTTCAGATTAAATTCTACCTTCATGTACTCATTTTCTAACTGATTCAGTAAGAGCTGTACAAGCAATAACCAACAGAACTAAGAGGAATATGTCTGAGGAACATACCTGAGTTTTCATCTGACTTATTTTTTTCCAGGATTCTTGGCAGAGGTTTTCTTTGAACTGTGTGCATCTCAGACAAAACTAAAAAATTTGTTTTTTCTTTCACAGAGTGACTGTAGTGAAAGGGAAGAATAGGATAAGGTGTTTCAAAGTCAGCTGCAGAAAACAAAGAAAAAAGGATTAATTCAATATCCCAAGTCAAACCATATCTATTTTAATATTCAGTATGATTGATCACAGGTTCCAGTATAACTTGTTAAAGAAAACAGTATAATAAGCCTTAGGGGAAAATGCCTCAAATTTGATAATTGAGAATGGAGTACTTTGTATGAAATTATGGAAAGTGCTGCAAACACTGATGAAGGTGAATATTAAAGCAGGTATTCCCATTTAGGTAGAGTTATATGAAAGGGAGTAAATTCAATTACATAGCACCTCCTTATATCAGTAGTTATTGAGAAGACAGAATATTACTTTCAGAACCATTGCCATTCACATATGGCTTCCAAACACTGAGCAGACTGCAACTTTCTTGGGACTGGGGTTGAGGCTGACAGGCTGAGTGCTTTTCACTTTATGTTTTCAAAAATAACTCATCTTCATGAGATTTCATGAATTAATAATTTGAGATAGTATGGCTATAAAGAACATGCTTTCTCCCCCAGTTTATCTTCTGAAAGCAACAGTGTAACTGCCACCTATTTTATTTTATAAATATGGTCATTCAAACCATTTTGAGTAATTTGAAGTCAAATGTCTGTTTCCAAATCCTGCTGTTAAGTCATTTAAGTTTTAATCTGCAGTCAACTCTACAACTTTACAACAACCCCACCCCACCATTTTTTAAAAAACTCAAAGTTTATTTCAGGTTTTGCTTGAGTTTTGAAACGAATTTGTTTTCCTACTGCAAGAACATGTTGCCTTTTCTTTTAGGTTTAAGGCTTTTTGTCTCCAAGACTTTTTTTTCCCTTTTCAAGTTTAAAACTTTTACTTCTGCTAGACATGTATCTTGTGTAGGCCTTTAAAAAGACTGGCAATTTACACAGATCAAATAAGTATCAACACATAGATTTAAAAAGTCTGTTTTATTTCATGCATATTTATTCTAGAATGCCCAACACTTTTTCTTTTATTTTTTTTAATATCGAAAGTAATCATGAGTATTTAAAAACATTCAAAATGTACTACCTACTCCTTTTGATAATTCTGGGAGATTGGGATGGGAGATAAAAAACACCGCGCGAACTAGTGCTAAAATTAAATTTTATATTGGAAAGGTTCAATTTCTACTCCTGTGTTTTGGTCTCACCACTAGTACAAGTCTCATTCTTACTATATTTACTGTTAGCTGCTATTTTATTGTTTCTATAACATTGCAAATAAGCATGAAGTAATTGATTAGTTTGCTTACAAAAATGTAGATAGGCTGCATGTTCATTTGTCATTCTTTCTTTGGTTTTTTTCCTGGCAGCTTTGGAGGCTTTCCAATTCATTAGGAACTGTCTTTCCATGTCTTTAATTTCTTTCCCATCAAGAAATTCTGTCAAAGAGAAGAGAACATTTTTTGCAACACCCGAAGTTAACTAGAAGGCTGTACAAAGTTTTATGTAATGTGTTCTATATTTGCTCTCTTCAAACCTTTTTTGCTCTTCTTTGTCTTTTGGTAAGAAGATACCCTGAACAGCTTGATACTCATATTCAAGCTACAAGAGTGAGTTGACACATCTTAATTACAAAAGAAAGTATCTATTATTCTTATAACTTTCAAGGGAAATATATATATATTTCACATTCGGTTAACATGCAACACCTTATAGAAATTTCTGAAAAAAAGCTATGATCTCACACAAGATATATATAGATGCAGAAATTCAGGTTAAGAGAGAGAAACTGCATGTCTTAGCAGTCAAGGAAACCCACTGATCATGAAGACAGACAGACAGATTTGGCTCTTTAAGGTTAACTTAACTCACTTAGGTGCCATAAAGCTTATGCTCCACGTTTCCTTGGTTGCATCTGCATTTTTGAGTAAGACCAAATGAAATACCTCATTTGGCCACAAACTTAGGTTGCATTAGAACTGTCCTAAGGCACTGTTATTTTCATTGTGCAGATAGGCTTTTTCTTTTTCTTAATGGCCAGTATTTTGTACACTCAGAAAAAAGAAAAATAATTTCTGTAATTACAACTTTTAAGATAATTGCCACGTTCATCCAAAAAAGTAAAAAATTAGCAGGTATTTTTTACTTGTTTCTACAGTATGAATACTTACATATAGAAGACTAAGTTGCTTTCTTTTGTGCTGAAATTATCTCAAAATAATAATGTAAACTGCATCATAGTAAGATTAACATTAACAAATACATGCATAACAGAAGTATAAACTGCTTTTAAGGACAAATGTTATATAATAAATTCAAACACAGTAAAATATAAACTGTACAACTGTAACTGTACTACTAAAACACCTAAGCAACTACTACTGGCTGATAGGGGAGTAGAATAAACTTATCTTTGAAAATCAGTTTCACAACATTTGGAATATGAACACAAAAAAAGTCTTATTGTCTTACAACAATCTCACCAATCATCTATTATAAAATGAATGATGGCTACTACTAATAGCAAAAGCTAAGCAACACAGTTTGTGCAGTTGATTACATAAGCAGTTTTAGCTACATTACCTGTACATAAATTAAAAATTCATCATTTGACATAAATATCTATGGCAGTAATTGTGTTTACATACACAGTGCAATTTAAGAATGATTAAGGTATTGATTATCTTCTAAAACAGTGAGGGTTATGGGTGGGGTTTGGGGCTGGCTATTGGTTTTATTTTTTACCTAAAGTTTGTGTCTGTACTACAATCCTGTCCCTGTACTTTGGTTTGTGGCAGATGGGGTTTCCTGTAAGATCCATTCTGCGTAGCTTTGTCCATTTGTTTAATACAACTTCCAAATCCTGCAATTGATACAAGAACAGAACATTGTGATTATTTTTCCCCCTCCAGAGTAAAATTCAATAATAATGCAATTTGTTCAGTGAGGCCCAAATCCTGTACACAGAAATAACTTCAATGAGACTATTCATGTAGTAATATGCACATTAAGAATGTGCATTTTCAAATAGAGTGGTGTGTCACATTCCCTGAATATATCATAATTGCACAGAATAAATGGCGATGCAGTTGGAAAACTGCATTTTTAAGGATACAGTAATGCCAGCTATGGAAAATTACCACTACAATCCCACTTAAAAGCACCTAAAGCTGAGGAGTTCCCAGCCAAAAAAATTGTATATGTAATAACTGTTAATGCATGCCCATGGTCTCACAGAACCCTTAGAGTACTGGTGTCCAATTAGATTTTGAAAAATTTGTGGAAGTATAAATACTTCACACAGAAAGAACAGACTAAAAAAAGCTAAAACTCGTGCAAACCACAGTAGACTGCCTCTCTCTTTATATATATGTAAAACTGTATTTTACCGGAGAAACAGTAATCACCCCCTACATAACTGTGGGTGGTCAGTTATAGTACTGGCCCAAATAGTGAAATTTTTGAAATATACCTTTCTCCATCTGAGTTTCTGTCTGGTTACCCAAGGGCAGTATGACCTAGATAAAACTTCTGTCTTTTAAATACAATAAATTCAAGTTAAAAGGATGCAAAGCTTAGCAGATTGGTCCTTTCTACTCAGATACCCTACTTTCTCAAATACTTTATTTTAAAAATTTCACTTAACTGTCATTCTTGATAGGTTTCCTTATATGTTTGAAAAGCTTAAGAAGGGATTAAAAACAATCTGTATGAATACAAGAGGAGGGAGAACTTATGTTCTACAGTTGTAATAATTTGGAAAAAATCTACTAATCATGATGTGACAGATTCTAAACTGCAAAGTCTGTAGAATTTTGTAGCTTGATGCCAATAATAAAGTATCTAGCAATGCAGATATCTTTTAGCTCCTTCAAATTTAGAAAATCACCTGGGTAACACAAGCAGGGAGAATTCTGGTTTTGCAGGCTCTACTCCCTTGGTAGAAAATCCTCCTGGGAATACTCTATGGGTTACATAATACAAGCTTAGAAAAATCACATGGAAGAGGAAGTGGCAGCAGAGCCTCACGCCTCCAAACCATATAATTTTTCATCTATCATCTATTGTTATCCAGTGATGATAACGTCTTTTTAGAAAAATAGAGAGCAAAAGCCTGGTTCTGTGAGGAGCAAGACTGATAAAAAAATGCAAGAAATTCTGAGGACCAGTCCACATGAAGAAATGTTGATAAATCTCATAAAGTTTCACAGCAAAGCTTTATCAGCATGTATCAGAATAGCAATATGATAATCCCCACAGTTCAGGTGCTAACACTTAATCACAAACACAACAATTTAGGGGAAAAATATTTTGGGCTAGGCTTATTAAAAAAGAAATAGCATGTAGCAAGTGTATTTATTTATTTATTCTTACCTGAGCATTCAGGCATTGTGACTGAAATCTGTCATGTAATTTCTAGATTTCACTAGAAAGAATTTATTCAAGTAATAGTTTTGCAACACAAAATTGTCTATTACTGAAATAAAACGTATACAGTTTAACTTTGATGAATGTATACAGAGTCCTGTAGATTTTTGTTAGCTGTTACTTACTTGATAAATGACCCAGAACATGCTTACTCCAGTGTATGTTTATCTAAGAGCACACTAATCTTGTGCTGAAATATGATTACCCTTTCGATACGCTCTAGTTGTTCATTACCTTCCTGTCTCTAATAAAGTGCTTTCACTTCCCAGCCTTTCAATAAGCTGTACTAAAGGGACCAGACACTCTTCTGGGCAGTCTCCATTTGATAAATGATCATGTCATGCTATCACTTTGAGGTCTGCTACAAAATACTGACGAGCAAATTATATTCCATCGGGGTGGGGGGAGAGGGGGAAGGGCAAGTGCCTTAGTAGGCAGCTGTAGTCCTGGCAATAACATTCTTACCAATTAACGATGGCCATTTAAGAATTGATATTTGACCAGTATGCTCCAGTTTTTATCGGAAACATCTAGTCCAACTGTCCTAACTACATATACAGACAGCAATTTGTCACCATTTTGATTACCTGTCATAATCTATTTGAGAAAATCTATAATTCTTCTCTTGTTTCTGACTCAATTCTGAAGCGAATGAATTCATCTTTTGTGATATCCTCTTGTCATAATCAATACTGGGCAGAGGTTGAATAAATTAAAGACTTAGGAAATACAGATTTTTATAGGTATTTCTAGCTATATTTTCTCTATCTATCCAAATACTCACACAAGTCATAATCTTCCCAAACCTAATGTAATTAATTAATAAATAATATTCTGGCTTTTTGTAAACAGGAATAGTTGTGTGGTTTTTTTTTTAAATAGGAATAGTGTTTTTAAAAAATTCCCTTAGTATTCCAACCTAAATACACTGCAGCCTAGAAGTCCTTGTGAACCTGACTAAAGTAAACCAGAAGCTCGATAGGATAAATAAATGAAGAAGCAAGCAACAAAAAACAAAGAAAAGCCAATTCTATTAAAATCAATTATATTCTTGATAACTGACCTAAGACATGCTTTTTACATATGGTAGCTAGTCATGGTAAGCTATTTTGCATGAACTGAGAAAAATGACTTAAATTTTGTTCTGTCTACTGTTCAGACTGCATTATATAAACTTCAGTCATGTGAAACAAGGTCATATGCCTTGATGTTTGTTAATTGTTAGCAATGCCCTGAATTAGCCAGAACCTTAAGTGCTTGAATTTACTAGCTGTAATTTTCAATTACACTGAAATCAACGTGGCATTGTTGAAAAGCAAGGGAGTATGGGTTTTCATAGTAATGTGAAAAAACGGAGATAAATGTTTAGATATAAAATAATTATACAAAAGTGAGAAAAGTCTACATGAGAAGATTGTATTTCATGTATTTCTTATGCCTTTCACATTTCCCTCTTTTGCAAAATTCCATATTATTCCTGCGACCATCTACCTCTGCTACACAGATCACTGCTGTTGACCAGCCCTGCTCAGACATGGATGGCTCCTCTACAGCTTCTCTTCCCACTGGGTGAAGCAGAGCTGTGTACAGAGCTCTCCGACACTTCTCTGTCACCACCACGGTCTGTGATCAATGCCAGACGTTGCTGGGGATGTTCTTGATGGCAGTGATGGGGAAGCAGGAATGGCAAAACAGGGGACAGACCTTCTGGCATGAAAAAGAGGTATGCATCTGAGTTTTGAAAACAGAGAGGCAAGAGGGAGGAGAATGGAGGTAGCTTGTGTGGGAATGAAAGAGCCTTTGCTGCATGTAACAAGGTCAGCCAGCAGAACCAGTTAAGTATATGTAGTACAATTGTATACCCCCTAAAATCCTTTCAGCTATCGCAGTTGTAGAATAATGTAAGCCATGGAATCATGAAATTCAGGGCTGCAAAAAAATTGAAACATACTCAAAACTTCCCTCAGCTATTTTTTTTTTTTTACAGTTAGTGGATATGTAAGATTGTTCTCCTGCTAGATGTTAGCTGTAAGATAAACCCTCTTAAATAGAGCTAAAACTGACTTTTTTTTTTTTTTTTTATACTTTGCATGGCCTACTGCTTTTTCAACAGTTTGGGTTTTTTTATTATTTAAATAAGAATTTATATTAGTGATAAGTAAAGCCTACTAAAATGTAATCTCTAAAACACAGTAATTGTAGCTGGAAAGTTGGATATCCAGCTGCATTACACTATATGCTAGACACATTTGATACGGACATTAATTTTACAGGTCTGCAAAGATATGAATAGAAATACCCTATCTGCTCCATATTTTCAAAACTTGGAGATTGTTTAGAAAACACACAGGACAGTCACTTTCAAAACTTGCTAGAGCTTGATCCAAGTGTAACTGACAGCAGCAGCAGCTAACTCAAAGGCTAACCACATGATTTTTCAAAAGCTGTGACCATGTAACATGGAAATCTAGATGTCTAATTGATTTGGGTAAATATTAACTCTGGTCTTCCTGATGATGAAATAATGAAATTTAATAGTGATTAAATAATATATACACAGTTACTGAATAATGCACTCTTTTTGGCCTCTCCTTATTCTTTTTCAGAAGATACTATGTTTTCCTCTGAGACAGTAAAAAATGATGTCTCTGAACTGGCATCCTCATTCTTAAAAATAATTGGCTCTTTGGCTAAGACAATCTTCTTTTAAGATCATCACAACTGAAGTTTTTTGTATTTATAAGAAAGAAAAAAGACAATTAAAAAAAATCACTGTAATATGTTCTATTTAGAAAATTAATCCTTTTCAAAAGGGAATCTTTGGAGAGACTACCTATTTAAAAAAGCTTACTGTTATTTTGATGTAGCCAACACATTCAATATGGTTTTAATTACCCAGCAAAGGCCTACATGAGTTGTATTTTGATATGAATTCAATCAAAACTGCTGGCCAGAAACACAGCTTGAAATACAATACATTAATAATCCTCTAGTAAAAAAGAAATGCATCATTCAACATTTTTTAATATTAAAATGTAAAAAATTCAGAGTTCAAATAAAGTATACAAATAAAGTATATTGACCACCTAGATAATTGACAGATTATGCACACAAAATACAGGAATCTCCTCATTAGTAAACAGAACTGCCTAATTTAATGTAAAAGATATTAAGTGTTCTAAAAAGTAGTAAGAATAGTTATTTTAATAATTACTAACAAATGAAAGTTAACTTTTCTAAGGAAATAGAAAGTATATGAAAACCAGTAATGAAACAGTTTATTTTAATCAAGGCTTTGTCTTGGTGATTTGGGCCATGATTTAAGCCAATTCATTTTAGTATTTATTAATAAAAATATAAATTTAAAAAAACCCAGAACACTAATGCCTATGGTTTATATTAAATTAAAACAGTGTTTATCAAGTCATTTATAAAGTTTGTTCCATGCCTCCACCGTGCAATTATGGTGCCAGCATACTGTTCAACATAAATTTGATATTCAGTTACTAGCATGACATTAAAATTATTTTTTTAACTGCTCTTTATGTCAAGAAGTAGAAGACATTGTAACTTATAAAATAATGAGAAGTGTTAAGGCCAATACTCCTGTTCCTTTTTGAGAAGATAAGCTGGAAGTTTTTAGTCTAGAACATTCTGTATGAACTACATTCACTACTGCAAATGGAGGAGCAAAAATACTTTCATTTCATTTGTTTTAGCGGCTACTGTGAAAGTTAGAGCTCTTGCTTATGAAGATGTATCTTTCCTTAGCAGAAATTTATGAAAGAAATTAAATGTATTCTTTCATGACAAATACTTCTTATGCTACTCCAGAAACAATAGTCAAAAAGTCATTTTGATATTAGAAGGGCTGCAAAATCAGCTAGATGATCTGATATCTAAGAAGTGGCTTTTATGTATGTTAAAATAGAGAATTAAAAACTGTAATATGGTAAAATATCGCACGTTAGTTAACAAATAATGGCCACATCATCTTTGCAAATTAAGCCACTAATAGTCATTCAGATGGCACCAAAACATACACACTAACTCTACATTTTGGCTATAATATAATTAAAGTTATAACTTCCATGCATTTACTACTCAGTTGATAGATAGATGCATGCACAATTGCCACTTCATGTAGGATTAAAGGACATTTGGACATCCTAGATAAACAGTTCTCCATTTTTAATCTCAACAAGATTTTTGGATGAGAAAAGACGGCATGCTTGGAAAGTCAGAGGTTCAGTAAATGTAGAATTAAACTCTATTTTTACTCATCTATTTAGTGATAAAGATGAATTTGACTAATTTCTTATCACCCATACTAAATAGAACAAATATTTATTTTAATACCTTCATATGTTGAAGTTGATTGTCAGCTGCTCTAAGATATGAAAGATTTTCCAAAACTGCCAGTTCTTCTAATTCATCAATGTTGTTATTGCTGATATTCAACACAGACAAAGATTTCTGGAGGAAGAAAAGCGGAAAAAGAAAATTATTTTCTTCATGCCATGCCATGAGTCAAGTTGTAAATTCTTACAGAAAATTCTCTTAAAGGAAGAACAAGCATATGAAGCAGAAACATTCAAATACAACTACCACATACCACATTGTTTTATGTTGGCTTTCCATCTTGTCCTAAAATGCTGCTTATTCTGGTTTTGAAGTCAAACCAAAGTAAGATTATTTCTCAGTTATTTCAGGAACTCTTAGTAAATGCAGAATTTTTGTTTTTTCCCTAAGCATGTTCAAATGCTTTACAGAGTTCTGCAAATGCTACTAACTCTACATTTGAAGTATGAAACAGATGCAGAAATTGACTGCCTTTTCCAAGGTTACATCTGAACTGCATAGAGCTGAAATCCATCTGATACACACTTAGTCCCATTTAACAGCTAGGCTATGTTTTTTTTCTTTCAGGCTTGATCCTACAAACCTCTCTGTATACATACCTCTATTCCTTGCCCTTTCTTTGGAACACTAGTGAGTCACTTAATGCACTTTGCCTTTTGTAACAGACAATAGTTAGAGAGATCTTTACATTCTAGATAAAAAGTAAATGGTTTTCAGGTGTTTATCTCAGGAAATACTTAATGTAGCTTCATATAAAAGGAACAAGAAGCTTATATCTCTAGAAGATGAAAAAGGACACCTAATCCAGTGAGTTTAGAATTATACCAGATATGGGACTTCCATTAGTTAGAAAATGTCTATTTCAGCAGTGTATACAGGAAATGTAACACCCTTCTAAAATCTGACCAAGATCTACATCGTAGGCAGAAATTACCAGTATCATCCTGATACACACAGTGCATAAACTTACTCTTCTCAGTCAAAAGATTCATGATATTGTCATCATCAAAACATCTGCTTGTGGTACACAGAGAGCTATATGGTCCCATGTTTTTGGCTCTTTCATCTCTCATGGCATTAAGAGCCAGAAACAGATAAAAGAAGATTAAGTAAGAAGTGATGTCCTAAAGAGGGACCAAACGCTTTGCACTCAAAGGATAAAAATAGGATGTTTTTACATGTAGCTTCCACAAAGATGTTACATGGTCAAGAATGCAAAGTGTTTCTTACAAAACAAAACCAAACCCACACCAAAAGACCTTAAATAAAAGTCACAAAGAACAAAATGCTAGGCCAGGATGCTGAAAAATACTGAAGTATATGAGTTATCATCCTGGGAAGATTATAGCTATATAAACTCCTCCTACTTTTGTCATTTCTCCAATATAGAAGGAACAAAGTAAAAGTGCTTTCACAAGAATGGCTCATTTCTATTAACGGAAAATGGCCATACATGTCTTAGATTATGTAATCTCAAAACAGAAAGAATTAGAGCTAGGTCAAATGTTTATGATATACACGTGAACAAAAGAACTCACTTTGCAGCAAGTTCTTCATCTTCACAAAAAAAGCTCGTCAAGCCCTGACTACACTTTGGGAGATAGAGCAAGATGAGGTTTTTGTATAGAACTACATCCATTAGTAAATAAAGTCTTTTTTTTTTAACCACTTCAACAATACATTTGGTGTTTACTGAGCAATTAACATGTTGAAAGAAAACTTCAAAAGCTGACTTTCCTGAAATCTTGACATACCACAACATAGAAAAATTGCAGACCTAAAACTGAATGCTTTTGATTGTGTTGCTTTTAATATCCAGAAAAAAAAAGCTGTTGTACCTTTTTTTTGGCCATTGCATTCTCTAGAGAAATACAAAAGGCATTAAATAAACTAATTTAACAATCAAGTCAGAGAAATACCAACAAACTAATTCACTACAAACTAAGCAGACTAAGATAACTAACAGTGATAAATTCCTACCCCTTTTTTACTTTATTCACATTTTGTTGGTATAGGGCATCCACATATTTCCTTACTTCCTCTCTCTCTTTATTCTCATTTCCATCTTTCATAGAAAAATAAATGAATAAGTAGAATCTGCTGGACTCCTTGCTTATGTGAGAACTGGGATAGGAGTCCCTTGGTAGAATTTGAAAAAATGCCACCAATTGGCAGAAAAGGAAAACACAGTGATCAAGTCCTAATCACTTATTTTAAAAATACTGATCTAGTGATTAATGGCTCATTGAAATTCTCAGAATGTACTTACCGCCAGTGACCTAAGAGATCTTGGATCAAACAGAAGCTTTTCACCAAGAGGGAGGTGTTGATTTTCAATATGTAACTCCCTTATTTGTTCTATTTTATCCAAACCCTCTACTACAGTGATGCAGTTGCCCCCCAGATACCTGCAGAATAGAACACAAAATAGATTTATTATACTTTGAAAGTAAAAGCAAACACTAGGCCTCAATATATTAAAAAAAATATTTTTTTTAAGCATTGTTGACTAATACCTGGAAATTATAATAGAAAAAGTAAATAACCTAGCACGTGAGTAGAGCATACAGCTAACAGATCCAAGGTTTTTTTAGCGGTTTTATATATTGCTACTATTCTTATCATTATTAATTATTATTATTAAATGGCTGAAAAAATAATTAAAATACAAATAAATATGTTAAGATGGTATGTCATTACTTATATGATAGAACACTTAATCAAAAAAATAATAAGCAATTACCTTTATTTGAAAAGCGTAATTTAAGAGCTGAAAGGACCTTAATGGCTACATCATTTTTTAATTTCTTAGTGTAATAATTATTCTTTCACTAGTAAAATAAATACATTATTTTCAACTTACAGTTTTTCAAGGTTTTTCAGCGATGAGAGATTTTCTATACATGAAATACAATTGTTCTGAAGGTAAAGGTGCGTTATATTTGAAGCAAAGTCCAAGTTCTGGATTTGACTGATTTGGTTATCATATAAATATAGCACTCTAAGATTTTTACACAAAGAGAGGTCACCCTGAAATGAAAAATAACAAATTAATTCTGCGTAGGGTTCACTCACTGCCTGCTTCTGGAAGCTGTTGATTGTTTTTACATTTAAGCTCTGCTGCATGATTTATATATTTTCACCTTTAATAAACACTTTTAACAACTATTTTTCTTAGAAAAACTGAGTTAGTGTCAGTAATCATCAGATTTAAGACTGAAATCTGTCATTAATATTCTGCTGTACAGAAGCTGAGGACTACGCCCATCATCAGCAGGTACTTCACATCCTGTGTGACTTCATTGCCTTACCCACCTTCATCAGGTGGATTTCAGAAAAGCACAATTGTTAGTGTAGTTGTCTCAGTCAAACCTCAGTGGTGTAATGGAAACCAGTTCTTGGCAAAGGAATACTGATTTATATAACAACTAGCACTTCAGTGTATTTTAATACACTTCGAGTCCTAAGATTCCACCCAAATGTCAAGTTTCTTTGAATGTATTCCTCTTAAATAACTAAAAGGTCACATGTTTTTATGAGGGTTTTTGTAAAACTTCTCTATGGCATCTGATGAACCAGTCCCAATCAAACGGACTGATCAAATCAGTACCTTGCTATGACTGTGCATATTCCTAGGAGTGGGCTGAATAAACCCATTTGCTTGGATGAATCTGTTCACATAAAACAAACTATTTAATCTTCTTGACTGAAATCACACTTTTAAAGCAGAAATCCACCATACACAACAATTCAGTTGTTCAGGGTTCAGCAATTTCAAAATGTGCTCAGTATGTTGAGGGGATTTGAATTAACTCAGGACTACTGAAACCTGTATAAATTTCCTATTATTAAACTCAAAGAAAGGAGGACTGGGTTAAGTTTTCAGGTTTAGTCTTTGAAAATGAAAAGGTCATGGATTATTTTTTAAATGAACAAGCCCCTGGGAGCAATTTAAAAAAAAACGTAGATTTTAACCTGACTAATTTGAAAAAGCCACTACACCAGTCCAAATTTGTTAACCTCACTTGGCTTATATCCTGTTCCTGAACTCCCCTTTCCTTTCTCAGACTTCCTCTGAAATCGAAGGAATAAATCACAGATAGATTGAAAAGATTGTGCTGTGAGTTAACAACTCTTTGTAAAATTCCCAAGACTAGAAAAAATATGGCATTAACGAGAATAAAGTAAGTGTTACACTTAATAGTATGTAATATCATTACTACTTCCCTTAAAAAAAAAAAAATCTGATCTGCAAAATTACTAGTTCCTTACATCATCTTCTATTCCACGGTTCACATTTTTAGAAAGGTAACCATCAGTAAATACAAGTCCTTAAATAAAAAACCAAACTGTTGCTGAAAATATGAACTTTGGTTTTTAACCTCAGACCTAAAGTCTCCAAGAATACTATAGCTAGATTTCGATAGGGCTAGAGCGCTGTTGTCAAAAGTCCTACACCTACTGATTCAATGGCAACGGCCTGGCTATATTCTATAGGAAAAGTGTCAGGTCTAAATGATTAATTTGAAATATCCTCTTTCTCAGGTGGCTGAAGAGGTAAGCAAGTGGAGTTATCACTTCCATTCTCGTAGCTTCCTGAAAGCTCCTTTACAATGTAGCAACTGTACGAAATAATAAAAATAGCAAATTGTTTTGGGTTTTTTTAGAGCTGCAGATTTCTATAATAGTTCTGTGAAATACTGCAAAAAGTACTTCACTTTAACACTTCAGTTCATGTCTCATGTAATTGCTTACATGGATTTTCTATTTTAATTAATTAATGGCAAAGATATTTAGTGTACTGATAACACCCTTCTTGTCTGCTACACATGAGATATATTTACAGTTTCAGGTAAGTAAAATACTTCAACAAGATTTTTGCCACATAAAGAAAAAAGTGTCAGGTCAGTAATAAGAAACCCTGCAGACTGTTGGAGTTACAGTCACCTGCTTTGATGTTTTATATGAAAAGTTACAGCTGAAAGATTATTTTCACATTTCAAATGCCATGCATTTAAAATCCATTTAAACACTTCTACGTACAAGCAGTGTTCCACACAATAACAGCAGTGAATGCTGAAGTATGTTTTCAAACATGTATTATTAAGGCTTAACTGCAAGTCAATATAAATGTTAAAACACAATATAGCTGTTATAAAATAGAAAATTGGCTTTGCTTGTTTGTCTTCCCAACTATAAACAACGCATCATAACAGTAACTACAAAACATTTGAATAGCCAGGTTAAATGAAATAAAGAAAAATAAATCTTACTATAGCATCTATATTTTTATCTGATAAATTCAGATGAGTTATTTTTCGCAGATACTGTCCAAAGTCCTCTTCATTGCGATTCTTGTGATTGACACTTTTAGCAATTAGGTCCATTGTTAGTTGAACCATAATTCTGTCATAGGCCAAACCACTCTATTGCTTCTTTTAATAGCGTATTGCATGTGCTCTTGTAAGTAGTTTTATAAAATGCCTTAAAAACAAAAAGAAAAATGTTATACTACTTGTACCCCAGGTCTTCAACAAAGCTTACATGTGTACTTCAAATGTGATGTTTCCCCACCAGTTCCACTTCTGCTTACAGTGACACATTTATGTATGGCCTTTGCTGCTTATAAAAACCTACCCCTTTCTTGCTGTCATTTTTTCAAACTGTTAGTATATTAAATAACATTTAAAATAGACTGTTATATTTGATTTGTTGTTTCAGTGTGCTTAAGAAGGTTGTACCCTAGTCTTCATCTTTTTCATACAGAAATATGAGCACAATGGTCCACAGCAGAAGTAATTGTCACACCTAAATAACTAATTAATGGCAGCTCATAACCTGATTATTAGATAGAAAATACATCACACTCTATAGCAGGCTTTACAGGCTGTGAGAAGTGGTATAAAGCTACAGTACTCTTTACACATCTGCACAGCCCTTTTGTCATGCACACAACTGCATGTGCATTTGTTATGCACAGTGAAAAACTGAGTTTTTTGCACTGAGGCATACTGTAAAGTCTCACAATACCGACTTCCTTTTTTTTAAACTATGGCCATTGTTTCAAGTGTAGTTATGAATCAGGGAATGGGGTGAAGGGAAGAAGGCAAGACACATATTTCAGACTGGATGTGTAAATGGTCTGGGGATAAAAATACCCTAATGAATATAACTTAACAACTCAGAATAAAAAGGTTGCTTTTTTAGCCAGTACATAATACATTATGTATTTTAGCCAACACATAATACCCCCACATCAGTGTATCAGAACAACTGAGGAGACAGCAAAAAGCATCCCAATCCTAAAACTCATGCAGCCACATAAACCAAGGCACGGAGAATCCTCCTTGCCAGTATCACATTTATGAGAAACTGAGGAAAAGCAAAGACTGAAACTGTGAAGACAAAAGAAACTTCCTTATGTATAAGCAAGGCTGAAGCTCAGTAGTTCCCCCTTATCCATGTGGGTTTTGGTTTTTGCCTTTTTTTTTTAAGGTGGGGGAAGAAAGAGAGCTGAAAGGACATTGGGTTTTTTTTTTTACTGAGAAGTGTGTTTCTTTCTTGCTTTTTAGATACAAATACCTTTCGGAGCCCTTCCTTAGACCTTCTTCCAAACCAAGCAGTAACAGCAGAGGAAAAGCCGGGCTGCCAGCGCGGGGGCTTCGCGTGAGGCAGGTCTCCCTCGATCCCCCAGCTCCTAGGGCCGTGCGATTTCACACCGTCGTCCCCGTCCCCCACAGCAGAAAGCCTGGACGACGACAGGGACCAACGGCCACCCAGCACACCCCGTGGGAAGGCTGCTTTGATGCCCCTGCCCCCAAGCCAAGAGGGACAGGTAGGGGGCAGGATCCGCTCCCAACGTCCATCCCAGAGGGGAACCACCTCACGGCCTACCCCGACCCCGCTCTCCCTCTCACCTGCCGGCGGCGGCAGCGGGACGGCGGGCAGGGAGGAGGCGCGAGCGCCCCCCGCCGCCCCTGGTTGCCACGGCAACCGCACGCCAACAGCCCAGGAAGCAGAGCGCTCCCGCCGCCGCCTGCGGCGCGCGCCCTCCCCACCCAATCGGCCTCGAGGACAGAGCGCGGGCCGGGGAAGGCGGGGGCTGCGCCTGCGCAGCCGCGGGGCGCGCGCGGCCTGGCGTGGGTGGAGCAGGGGCGGGTGGGGTTTTTCCGCGCCGTCCGGTCACTGGCTCTGGGCGGCGGCCTGAGGCGACCTGTGGGCCTCGCTGGTGGCCACGCCTCCCCTGGGATAGACCCCTTATGTGCCCACGGGGGGGGGGGGGGCTGGGTGTTGCTTTTTAGCCTACAGTCATGGGCCTAGCTACGCCTCTGAGGAAAAAGAGTGTTGCTAAGCCACGGGTCAGGGCCACCAGAGGCAACGGGCACAAACTGAAACACAGGAGGTTCCCTCTGAAAGTCAGGAGATGCTTTTTCCCTGTGAGGGTGACCGAGTGCAGGCTCAGGTTGCTTGGGGAGGCTGCGGAGTCTCCATCCCTGGAGATACTCAAAAGCCATCTGGACATGGTCCTGGGCAACCATCTCTAGGTGGCCCTGTGTGAGTGGGTATGTTGGACCAGATGACCCACAGAGGTCCCTTTCCACCTCAACCACTCTGTGTTTCTATCAATCAAGCATATGAATAACTCACTGAAGTCAATATAACTACGTGTTGTGTGCTTGCTGTGTTGGAATATAAAAAGTGCATCATCTGGTCAGTAACAAAATATATTGCTTCTAATGAAAACAAGATTAGGACTTTATTTCTCTTATAGGAAAAATGACACAAATGTTGTTATGAGCAAGCATGTTCCACTTTCACCGTTGTTACAAATGCAGACGAGGTATAAAGAGGCCCATCCTTCCAACTTTGAATTTCCTATATCCTCTCTGAGGATACAAAAGATCATAAGATGTCCTTATTTCTGTGGTGGAATCTAAACTGAGCATGCCCTGGAGCTGCTTGTTCTGGGAAATGTTTCTGTAAAAAAAGCGTGTTAATATTCTGA
Organism: Buteo buteo; assembly: GCF_964188355.1. Lineage (NCBI taxonomy): Eukaryota > Metazoa > Chordata > Aves > Accipitriformes > Accipitridae > Buteo > Buteo buteo. Next base: position 40,863,146 of record NC_134173.1, read on the forward strand.
AAGTTAATTTTGGACTTAGTTTGTTCTCCCTCATGGCTGTAGATTTTGCAGGTGTCTAGGGCTGTCTGTTAGTAGTTTGATTTAAAGGCAGAAAAAGCTATGAGAAGTTTCAGAGAGAGTATTTATTCATTAAGATTTGAAATAGGATTCTCATCTGGTGGCACAGGGTATTAAACAATCATCTGTGTACTCTCCAGGATGGCAGTAATTTGGCCGAGTACAAAAAGTTCTTGTCTTCAAAAAAGCTTTTGGAAATACCTGTGTAAAATCATTGATGGCTATATTTCTTACAGTTCCAGATTGGAACACTGAACTGAAATTTACTTCTAAGGACATAAAACACCTTAAGAGCCTCCCTTGCATAAGCACTACCATGCATTTTACGTAATGCAATTTGTGTGTATAGGGGTTCGCTATATGGAGTGTGTCATATAATAGGCAAGACATCTATCCTTGAAGATACTCACACTTCTATTTGCAAAACATTAAATTCAGCCTAACAATTTCTGACAGACTTTATTAGGGTCAGGTTTCAAATTTCTTATTCGGTCAAACTTTTCCTGAGCATGTCTTGCCTTCCTCTTTTGTGGCTAGACAGCTATATAACATGGAATCAACACAGTGGCTTCAGTGTAGTGTTTTAATATGTAAAATACATATGAAGCAACTTTTTCCACTGAATTTAAATTTGTTTTGGTTTTTATGTTTTCAAAGGTAGCAAATATAAGGTTCTCAAAAACAGAGCAGAGCAAATAGTGCTCTAATTTCAGTAAACTTGCAGAGAGCTCTACCGAAATGTGTGTGTTTGAAAAATAAAGCTATAATCCATTATGTCTGACGTCCATCTGGTTTCTTAAGGACATGGTGCTTACCTGTTCTTGCTGTCTCTGCCTGTATGTACTGCCTAGTAACTTTTAAATGCATCAAGCCAACTCTGTCTGAAACTGGCAAAGAGTAGAGGTATAGGAAGATAATAAACTCTACCGTTTACAAAAATCATCAGCTGGTTAGAAAAAGATTCTAGCCTAGCGTCTTCATTTGAGGGAGGGGCTGAAGTGTAACCTGAATAGTTACCTGCTCATCTGGCAGGTGGGCACTAGCCTAACTCCGTCAGAAATCCGACAGCCTTCCTTCAGCCGCGGCCCGGAAGGCAGAAGGGAGAGCGGGAGCAGTGTGGAGGGCCTGTTACAGACGTGGGGATGGGAACACCAGCTAGGACCCACTAACCTTTTAGTTACAGTCAACAGGGAATAAGATGTCTCCTGCAGGAGACAGGGCATCGTTATTTTTGCTGCTCATGAATAATAATTCTGGTAAATATGTGAGTTTCCTCAATTTTGTCCACATGTCAAACTTACTCTGAAATAGGTGTGTGGCAGCATAACTCTACATGTATATATTTCTATCCTGGAAGTGGTTTAGGTGAGACACGTACCTGGAATAGTTATTTATGTAAAGCCCTAACCTTGCATGCAGTGCTTCAAGTTCCTGGACTTGTTCTGTTGCATGACAACTACTTGACAACACCTCTTGATTCCTGATATTATTTGAGCAGGATCTCATGCATGCATGAGTAACAGATTACGCATTCAAAGCTAGGTTACTTTTTCTTCCCTGTGCTAGAGAAGCACTGGACTGGAGTTCCGTGCCTGCAGTGCCACCTCCTCCTCACCAACCATGCACATTTCATGTCTCACACTACTGCTGTTTCACGGGTTATACCTTATCACTTCTTCTGTGGTTGGATTAACACTTTTGCTCATAATGACTGCTGATACCAACAGAACTGTGCAAGCCTAAGCAAAACTGGAGCTAAGACACAAAACCACTAATATGATTAAAATGAGATAGATAACAGGCTGGCTGTTACAAAAGTTCAAAAAATTATTTCTGCATATACAACTAAAATCAAGTTGAAATATGTCCAATACCAGACAAAGCCTGAAGCCCAATATGGATAGCTATTATTATAAAAATTTAAGGTCTCTTATTAGTACAAAACTGTTATCGTCATTAATATTATTGGCAGATGCCAAAAAGTGAAATAGCCTTTCTGCATCTCCCAGCATTAAAATCTTTTAAAGCCAGGAAGTAAAAGTGAAGTTATTAGAAAACTATCTGTTTGTTACAAAAAACATTATATCTTTATAGTGTTTATAATGTTTTTTTATGAGCATTGTATCTTACTTCCAGCAGAGACTACAATGTTGATTGGCAAATGCAAGATTCTGTCTCTAAAGATGAGTGATAAGAAAGAATTCAAAATGCACTTTTACAATTTCCACCATAGAGAAAATATCAGCTTTCCAAATATTGGAATGAAGTTTGACAGATAAACCAAGAAGAGAAAGTAGAAATTATTATATGCTGCAATTATTCAGAAGCAGCCAGAAGATGTACTGGTATCTCAGCGTTATTTTGTCAAACACCGTATAGACAGTAAATAGGAGTATTCACACAGTCATTCTTCTTTGCTCTTAAATAGATGTAAGATGTTACTTACATGTTATTTGTCCCTCACTGGTGTTTTACATAAATATTTGTGTTAAATCATTTTTGCCACCTTGAGAATTTTACCTAGTTGTCCTAAGAAGAATTTTTAAAGTGGAAAAGGAATATGTTCCACAAAAACTTGGTATAATAAGGAGCTAGTCTGGAGTTTGTATCACCATATAGAATACATACATCTTGTTTAAGTTGGAAGAATATCTGCTGTTTTAGTGCCTCTAGGTTTCTCCAGTTATATGTCCAGCTTTGTGGAACTCAGACTGAAAACGCCTCCCTTAGAAACAGATCAAAAATATAAGCTTAATTCTAACCTCAAATGATACAGTAAGTGAATGCAACTTGTCTTCAGCTGGCGAATAAAGTTCAGATGGTTGTAATTACTAAAGATTGCATGCCATTAGATGCAGGCACATAAATTAATTTCCTTTTATAATAAAGTAATGCCACTGCAGTTATACACAAGCCCTAAGGTAATCGGGTCTAAAGCAAACAGAGAAATTCACACAGGAAATGATGGACAAATTACATAGGAGTTGAATGCACATTTCAATTGAAAATGAAGAGTTCCTAAAACAATATATTTTTAATCCCCTCAAAGGGCTTAGGCATTTCCTATCCATGACGATCTAAACAGACAAACTATGCAAACCAGAGTAAACATTCTTTGCTAACAGCATTATTAAGAACTTCTGTTTAAGGTGGTAGTGTCTGACAAACTGGAAATGTAGCGATGACCTTTAGCGCATAAAAATGGTAATACTTACATATCCTTTTTTATCTGTATTTTTAAAAGGCTAATGATCAATCTCATGATTTCATAGAGAGGAAAACAGACACTACCTCTGGCAAAAATGCCTTGCTAAGGTTTATGCACTCCTAGTTTGTGAAAAGTCAGGAAGAAAACCCAATTCTCCCGAGATGCACTCCTATGACCTATCCACTGGACCATGCTACTTCCCAGAATACTGTAGTTTTCAGAAAGCCCTGTATGAAGCAATTTTTCATAATTAAAAACAAACCAAACGTCACAGCAAATATTTCATATGTTAGAAGTTTCATCTGAGGGTCAAAATTAACTTTCCTAAATTACAAATTTCCTTGTGGATATTATTCCTAGGCTCTGAAAAGTGAAACTACAGCTCATAAAAAATGCACCCCAAGGAACGAGATACTTCATTAATTCCTTAAAGGTTTAGCATAATTGTTTTTAACTCCAGAAAAATCCTTCAACTAACTGGACACTCTCTGACGTCAGCTCTTCAAGAATTGACACAAGAAAAAAATTCTATGTGCATGCAATTAATCTTATGTATTATCACCCCATATTTTAATCATTTTCACCTCTTAGGCACTTGCACCCTTAAAATGATGCTAGCTCCACTCTGTAGTATTGAAATTTTGTCTGGTTTTGTAATTTTGAAAGTATTTGTTTTTATCATTTTATCTTAACCTAGTTTGTGGAATGATATAAAAAATCTTTTATATTGGGATTTCAATAAATACTTTAAATATTGTATATAAATATATTGTGTTAATTATATGTTAGTAGCATAATAAGAAGTCCAATTCTGATTTGAACTTTTTGGGGCACGGCAATAAAAATAGATAAAATAAATAGTATGTTTATCAAAGAGAAAGTAACATACCAAACTTATTTTAAAACACTGACCTAAAATAAAAAAATCTCCAAAATTTAGCAAAGGGGAGAAAATACATAAGATAATTAATGTTTAATTATATTTAGTATATTTTTAACCTTATAAACAAAATAGTAACATGTCAGCAATTAGCTTTACATCTTGGATTCTTGCATTTTTAATAACATTAAATAATAAACTGGCATTACAGTTCATAATAAATGGAGGAGTACTATAGAAACACTGTATGCCTTAGGGCAATGTACTGCGCTGTGCAGGAGTGATCCAGTACCCAAGTTCATGGCAACCTTATACCTTCTAAAGCTACTGTATCTGCAGGAATAGTCTGCTGTACTGAAGTTTCATGAAACACTAGACAAGTTAAGGTAAAAACAAAATACCCCAAACCAGATGCAGCTGAAGCTTTATAAAGGCAAAAGCGATAGAAATGCAAGAAAATTATGCTTCATTTACTAAATAGCAAGTTTAAAAGAGCTCATTCTATTTAATCTGAGCGCGTGTGCGCAAACTGCCACCAAAGGCAAGAAGAACAAGAGTCCCTTGTAAAATAGGGATCTGAACAGAGACATTGTGGGTTAGGGAGAGTTTTCCAGGGAATATCAAAGACAGACAGTGAACAGAGCTGTTGTAGCCAGCTCACAGCTGCCAGTTATTCCAGTACTGGAATTAAAGATAATTTATGAAAAGCTCAAGGAATATTTCTTCTGGCCTGGTGTGAATGTGGGGTAGAGGACTACTGAAGAACTTGTGAGACTGCTGAAAAGCGAAGATTAAAGTTAGCCTTTTTATTAGCTTTTTCTAAAGTAAAAATATTTCTTGACTTCAGTGAGGTGGTTCACAAAAAGATTGCTTGCAAGAGTAAAGATTCACAGAGCTTGTAACACAATCCAGATACTGGTGACTAACGGTGGCAGAGAGTTTTTGGAAGCGAAACATTTTCTAAAATTTGGATTTCTTCAGTGTATTGAGATTATTGCTTAGAACTCCCAATTAGGGCTAATCCTTCAGAAAGGCTCAGTTGCCAATAGACATCTAATGTAAGAGACCTAGGGAAACACTCAACATCTAGTAACTCCCATTTTCCCTCTGAGTAAGTGCTGAGTTTTTGAAGATCTGGGTGCTTGGTGGTACAAATGGGGGCTGCTGGATGCCGAATTATTTAGAAAAAATTGGCCCTAATAGCCTGATCACCTAATTTAGCTTTTTACAGTTCTGTTGAACACTATCCACAAACATTGCTAAAGCAAATGCAACCAGAGTGAAGATGATACATTCTACGGATTAGTTAAGAACATATCTACTGAGTAGGTAATGTAATTGTTTATGTGGGACTTCAAAGCAAAATTTCACTACCTTAAGTGTCTTGGCTACATATAAAATCTGAGAAACAGAAGTATTCCTGCTTTATATGACTGGATACCTCAGATATACCCTATACGTATAATTTGAAATGTCTCTATTGCTGTTAAGTTACTTTTAAAATAATCAAGGAATACAACTTTGCAAGTTTCTGAAGTGCTTATTTTCAGTTCCATATATATATGGCAGTCAGATACAGTGCAGGCATATGCAGTATAAATGAATAATTGTGCGTGCACGAGTCCTACATCTACACCTCATCATTTATGCACTAGTCCTGAAAACATCTGCTTCTCCAGTGTACAGCCTTTAGAGAGCAAAACATTCTTCCCCAGAGTCACTGTAATTCAATGTTTGTCCTCCAATGTGTTTATTTTCAAAAGTTTGTCCTATAGTTGTGTAACTATTCTCTGTGCAGTATTCTGGATATTCAGAATACTACACAATGGCTAGACATTGTACTGAATTATGAAGACAACCCAAGCTTGAATTTTGTTATAGACAGCACAATATTTTGCATTTTGGATTTTACTGTCCAAAAGTATGGCAATACATTATAAAATACAGTCAGTATCACTGGGGTAAACTCCTCTCTGAAATGAGCATGTCAACCAGATGAAACCCTGAAGAGTTAAAGATAACTAAATATCTTGAAGTTTTCAGCTGGCAACTTGGCTATTCTGGGTAGTCAAATACCACGCTGATGGTGAGGCACTCCGCAAGGATCTCACAAAACTGAGTGAGCAAAAATGTGGCAGACGAGCTTTGATGCAGATAAATGCATCTTGGGGAAAATCTGAACCATACTGTCACAATGCTTTCCAGAGTTGTACCTACCAATTCAAACTTAAGCAGTTTTTCAGATTTTGAAATTATCAGCTTGATGTGCAGCAGCAACCAAATAAGCCAGTGAAACACTGGGTGTTACCAGGAGTGGTACTAAGAACAAGGGAGAACTATTTTGCCTCTCTGTAAAACTTCGGTGCACCCAAATCTTGAGTACAGTGCAGTTCTGGGCTCTGAGTGTCAAGGACACAGCAGGATGAGACACGGTATGGAGGGCGACTAAAATGGAAAGTGGGTAAAGTGGCAGCTTTATAACAACAGCATGAAAAAGCTGAAACTTCTCCACTTGGAGAGAAGGCTGAGGTTGACAATATGATAAAAGCTAATAAATCATAAAGGCAGAGGGTAAGGCAAACAAAACCGTTAACCAGCGCATGCCACGCTATTAGAACTAGAAATACTCTATAAAGCTACTAGATCAATTCAAAACAGGTAAAAAAGTGGCCAGGTTCATGTGCTCTTCCCCAGCAGCGCTCCTATGGCTGCTGTTAGAGATGGCCAACCTGCAGGGTGTTTCCCATAACCCCTTACCTTCTCTTGCATATTTGCATTTTAAGTAGACTGGAAGGTAGGACAACAGGTGAACAGAAATAGAAGCCAGTCTCTCACAGCTGCATTACTCCATTCAGTAAATTTAAAAAAGGCAAGAAAAATTACGTCTTTTTTCTGGTTCCGTGTGGCAACAGAAGCACAACCATTCAATCTTCAGGCAAGAAAGTTAATTTATAGGAGCTGCCATTCCAGTTCTTACCAACTATTTGAAGGGAACTTCAAAGGAGAAGGAGGTCTGATAGGACAATGAAGCATCTTTGACTGTCTCAGAAATCACAGAATAATTCTCAAAGGTGCCTCTTAAACCCTGTGCACAGCAAAAGCAAACTGGTACTCTATCAGGAATTACAGCTTAGTCCTCGGTATTTGATTGTTACAAATATGCATATATTTCTTTGGATTTTGTTGAGATTAGAATGTATAATTTGTTTAAAAATGCAATTTGTATACATGAGAAAGCATATAGGACAACTTGAAAAAAGAAAAACAGAAGAACAGGAGAGGAAAGAAGTTCAAACACAATTCAGCATTTTCAGTGTTCCATAATTTTAATATCTGTTGGCAAATAGATGAATAAATTAATTGTGGTCATTGAATTAGATTTTTATTTATTAAAATGTCAAAGGCACTCACAATTTTTGTATGCATGCTTTTTTTCAAAAATCTAAATAGAACCTATTTGCATGTTCTTTAGTATGTACTGAATTATTTCAGCTGTCAAAATAATTACCTCATATGTGGCACTCATTTGCATAAACTAATTTCTAAATAAAAAGCGGGTGCAAATGTGGAAGAACAAATTCACGTACTTGTTGATTTACAACATATATTGTTCTCAAGAATACCTTTATTCCTACTATGTTTAAAGTCTCAAAACTATCTGGTAGAATTAAGGCGTACTTTCTATCCCTTAATGATCCTCCATTGTTTAGGATACACTTATGTACATATATACTGGATGACTCCTTTGTGGTAATCGTCTTCAGTGCATGGAATTCTGATCTCAGTTAAGGCAGAATTTGAAATAATGCTAGCATTAAAAATGGTCGATCAAAGACAAGGGCATTGTTACTTTGGTTCCTGAACACTGCAGAAAGGATCCTACACAGGCCACAGATATAGCCTCATTACATGTATGATTTTAAATTGAGTTGTAACACTAGATGCTGAGCAAGTAACACCGCATGTAACATAATGGACAACTATTTACACCAGCATGCAAGCATCAGCATTCATACTGCTATAGTTTATAAAACAACTTGGTATTTTAAAGCCAAAAAACATTTAGTCTGAGCCTAAGTGCATGAAATGTCAGCTCACTGCTATCACAAATGAGGACAGTTTAAATATGCTAAATAGACTAATAAGAGATTAAACTATTAATTTATATTTCAGGTAGATACAAGATGTCCAAAACTTTTGGATCATGTTAAGCAAGTGGCAACATAGGTTACATTTCCTAATAGGTATTTATCTCACAAAAGCAGCATACTTCTCTGTGTAAACACATATTGAGTGGGACAATGGCTGTGTGCTAAAATTTAAGGTCTCACAAACACCTGTGGAAGAAAATAAGTAGGAAAAGTCACTGGCCAGGTACACTTGCTGTGTCTTCCTTGAACTTAAAGGGTACTGCTGTGGGCTTATGTACTGTGCTTGCTTGTACAGAAGTCTATCGCTGCCATTTCTGTGAAAATTAATAGCTTTGAACATTAAAATAACACAGCTTGCTTCTCCTGCCTCCCCACCATCACTGCCATGCTGGAAGAAGGATAAGATTGTTCTCCTATCAAACTGCACATCTCATAATTATCTCAACTTCAATAGCTCCAATTAAATATATTTTTCCTATAGTGTTGGATGCTGCTGCTTTAAAACTCTTTATGAATTTCTGCTTCAGGGTACCTGCATTTCCCTGCTGAATGATAACTTTCCATTGTGCAACTTGCATCTTAGCTTCAAATACACTGGAAGCCATTTGGATGAAAAGCCCCATATGAGTAAGAGCTATTAAAATTTCCAGACCAAAACAAAAACAAAACCCACATCAAGGCAGAGTTAAGGCTGAAAAGCAGTATCAGTTACTTAAGGTATAAAGTGTAATGGCATATTGTATAAATCATAAATTATCCCAAAAGTAAACATTCCAAAAACCCCAGGAAACTCAGGATTAAGGATAAAAACTTAAAAGAAATCCAAACATCTTGTATTATTGAAATGCAGTATGAAAGCCTCCAAAACAAACTTAGATCAGCCCTGCAGCAGCACCATGTTGTAAGCCAGCAATTACGACTAATGCATTTTAGTATCTGTGGCCCTAAATTAGCCTAATGTATACTTCAGAGATAATAATTTTTCATTTTGTTCCTTTGCATGCAACAAGTGACTATGACAAGCAATAGAGGGTGAGTAGGAGAAAAAAAATGGTATATAACCACATCATTAGTTTCACTGTGGAACTGGTCATTCCTTGACTACTTAGAAATACAAAATGTCCCTCATAAGTGTGAAGCTACAAGCAAAATACTGTTGTATCATGCATGAATGTTTCACCACTGTGAGAAGAAACCATTTCTGGCTGGACCAGTAAAACTAAATCAGGAAAGGCTCCATTACATTTAGTAACTTGTTAAAAGATAAGCAAATGGGATTTCAATTCATAAAATTAAACTCAGAAATGAAAATCTGAGAAACAAACTTCTTATACTGTATAGGTTACTGATCTAACCTAAGTGAGTGGACAGAACTTTTCTTATTCTTTCAATAAGAAAAGGAGTAAGAGGAGATGACTATTCGCCAAAAAAATACAAGCCCCAAAACACTCATTTTCAAAATTGTTTTATTGCAGTTAGATAATAGAGATAAATACCTAAGAGCAAAATCCAGGAAGTCACATTTATTTTTCTTTTGGAACAATTCTCCAAACTGGTTGTGTTTTATGACAAAGAACAAAAAGTTGCACTACATTTCAGAACATTTTGTTCTTTAGAACTGGTGAGACAGGTGGGAAATATTAAAGTACTACAATTTAAATGACTAATTTTCCACTTCAGCCTCATTTCCCAAATTGAACAAGTCCAAGCGAAAGAAACCATGACTTTTTCGGCTTTGGAGATGCATATCAGCTGGTGATGCACTTCAAGCTATATTAATTTGATTAAAAAGTTTATCCTTAATAACCTGAGACATCAATCCATGTATAGCTTCTATGGTGGTCTTGCAGCTGAAAAACAAGCATAAATTCAACGTTGGCCAAACACTGAACTGAACTGTCATTTTATTTGAAGATATTCAGCTGTTTTGGAAGTTCAGGGTGCCCATAACCCCATGAATCTTAACAACTGTCCAGAAAGAAAAAGTCCCACACAGCAATTTAGCCATTGTTGCCAATAAGCTTTTTGTTACTTAAAAAGCAAACTGACGAGCACTATACACACAAAGACCAATTCCAGAAAACTTCTTTGTCTGGCAATTTAGGACATCTTACATTAACAATAGCAAGTGAGCTCTGTGGTCATCTGAACCAAAAAATAAAAAAAATCCCTGGGCGAATGGAGCTACCAGCTGTTATCAATACCTGAAGGCTCTCACTGTTCTCTGTCTTATCTCCTTTGCCCACCCTCGGCCAGTAGTGAACGGTAACCACAGCTCCTCTGAGAAACTTTACAGAGAACATTAAAGGAAGAGCTTACAGAGTTAATAAGTTATTAGTGAAAATATGTAACATGTGCAAAACCTCTGAACATCTGAGAGGATTCCTATTGATCCAAGTTTCATCCAGTGTGCCTGGCTTAGGGGGATGTAGTGTCTAATTAACACATAAAAATGTCTCAAAACAGAATATACAAATGCAAAAGATGAATCAGCCCTGAAGGCATGGAGAACAGGGACAAAATACTACTAGATAGATAAAGGAATCCCTGGCAAAGAAAGCCAGCTTGGAGCACAGTTTGGCTAATGCATATGTACTCTTAGAAAATGGCTCTTAGAGATGCGTATGTACAGTAACAAGATATCGTATAGCCAACTGTAAGCACCTTTATGCTAATGTCTTACAGTATTGTTTTTCTTAAGACAGATACACCCAATAATTCTTTAGCAAACTTTGCAAGCTTATTTCTTCAAAGTAATTTAGGTGTCACTGAATCAATTGTCAGCACAAGTCTTCTACTGTCATTTTTCTTTTCTTCAGAAAGATTATTAGTTGAAGAAAAACATGCATCTGTAAAAGTGTTACAAACAATTTTGGGAACTACAGTAGCCGCTGTTACATGGGAAAACAGAATTGATGATAACAACAATCCCTTCCAGTCTTACAATTTATAAACTAACTACTGATGACAACTAAATAAAAACAGAAAAGAAAGATCTCTAGAAACACTGCAAGAAATAATATAGTAGGATGATCAGAGAAGGAGTTATTTCTTAGAATAACTGTAAGCATGTGGGAGTAATGTGAAAATAAAATGTGGTCAGTATTATGGGACACTGAACAGGGATAAAAATCAAAGCAAACTTGTCAGCATCTCCATCCTTCTCATGTTTTTAAAGCATTGCTATCATAACCGTTTCACTACAGAACTGGAAAGTATCACTTAACCTGGCTGTTGTAAGCTAGCAACAGCCTTAACTCCATCACAAATGTATTCTGCAACTAAAATAGTTTAAATGGGTATTAACTTCTATAAAGTCAACCCCCCTCCAACTTGACCACGTTAGAAAACTTGTAAGAGGTGTTAACTTTCCATAACAAGGAAACAAATGCACAGAAGACACTAGCACAACAGCAACTCTGAGTCTATTTGGCAATGACCATGTTATATTTGCAGGTATTCCCCCACAGCTTACTGTGGAACAAAGGCTTGTCCAACACAAGCTAACTCCTCTATTAAGGCAAAGCCTGTGTTCACCTGAGTCATACTGAGCAAAATGTAAATAAAGTAATTTATTTATAAATCAGTCTCTTCACACGAGGCCTCCTTTTTGTCTCTTGATTTTTTTACCTATCATTAAACTGACCACTCATCTGGTATGTCAAAAATCAGTTCCTTAAAGTCTGTACTATGGCACATATTGCTAATGTTGGGGAGGGGGGGAGAATACAAGAAAACTGTTCTACATGTCAAGATAAAATGATGAGGAAGAGGACCAGAAAACCTCCAAATCTGAAAAATAGAACACCCCAGATTTTACTCAATTTTTGGTCTGTTCCAAGGGATTCTACAGAATTGTTCCTTCTTAAATGGAATTACATCTCACTCAAAATGCTCCTAAGATGCAAGCAGGTGAGTCCTGTCTTCTCCACAGAGGGACCTAAGATTGTACTAGCATGTACAGTGCAGTACTTCTTGGTTTTCCAAGTCTGCAATTTGCCAAATACAATGTTCCTGAAGAGCCCAAGATACTGTATGACTTGTTGGATAAGATTTTACTTGGAAAAATAGTGACTATAACATTATATAGATAGTCTAAGCACATGTATCATTCTTAAGACTATTGGGAGAGAGATGCGAGTAAAAGTGAGAAGCAACTTTTGTGCTTCAAAGCTCAAAAAAGAAAAGAGCTCATTACCAACAAACATATAAGGAATACTGAGGGAAAACACCAAAACTTCTTTGAAATTATGCTGTATACCCAGTGATGATTAAGTTCATTAACTGATAATAGCAAGTATCTGCTATCAGGCAGGGCAGCTAAATGTAAAGGCCAGAATGTCTGTAATCTACTTCTTAAAAACAAAACACAAAATAACAAAAAAACCCTTCCTCATTTGTGGATGTATTAATTAAGAAATACGAAAAAAAGGGAGCACTTAATTTTTGAGTGAAAGTATTACACAAGTGTCAACTAAACTTACTGGACTGTTAGCACTAGTTCTTAAAATCATGTTCTAAGAATTTTATTTACTGTTAGTTTAAACCTGATTAATCACATAAAATGTGCTTTTTTCTAGCAATGCTACTATTTTGCATTTGACAGAAAACATCTTTTTTGCTTTGCCATATACTGATGGAATTTAACAGGGATTTTTTGTTCAATAAACTATAAACTAGAGTTGAATTTATTCCAGAAACAAAGATTGAAAAGCCATTGTACGTTTAATAGAGGCAAGGTTTTCTTAAACTTTCAAAAATAACTAGTGCCATTTGGAGTCTCTCATTCCTATCTATAATCTAATCATTCTTACCTATAATCTTGGTAGGTTCCATTTAAAAGCATGATAAAAGTTTAAACCAAAATGACACTTTTTACAGGGAAGAACACAAGAACGTGTTATCTTACCTGTCTCTTGTTGCTTTTGCAAGTTTGTCTTCTGATTTCTTATCATGAGTCTCTAAACCCAGCATGAAACTGCCCCTTCCAAGCTGAGCTTCTGACTGCTCTAATTTTTCAGACAAATCAAAGACTTGGCCAGTGGTGTAGTCGGCATTCTTAGGAGAAAGAAGGCAATAAACATACTGAATTCTAAGTTGTAAATTCAAGCATTTATACACAAAATAAACAAAATCTGAAAAGAGCCTCCAAGACTGTAGTACTGCACATTTTAACTTGTATCTGCAATTGAAGTGATACAGAACTTGAGTGGCACAAGTGGTGGTTCAGAGAACAGAAGCTGAACATCTCGCAAATGCTCAATACCTGAAGTCTGAAATGGGCACTCCTTATTACTTTCTGCCCATGCCCTAAGTTATGAAAGAGTAAGTAAAACTGTTGGTTTTGACCAAGAGAAAAGGTATAAAATTGGCTTTTGCAAAAGGAATGTTTTGATGCTGAGGTGTTACGTTGAAGGTCTACCTGTAGTACTTCTGTTGCAACCTCACCGTAAGTTTGTGTTTGGTTTTGTTTTTTTTTTAGTGTTTACTTATTCAATACCATTATTTTAAGGCATACTATTCATTACAGTGCTGTAAAAAGATATAAGGTTAAAAGGTGTTTTAAATGGTGTTTAAGACAAAATCTAAGTGTACAGAGAACTCAATACAATTAAACATAAGTTATTCCCACCTTCTACTTTTAAAGAGCAGATATAAGGAACATTTCAGTCTTTAGGATTAGGAAATCCTTCTTTTCTTGTTTAATCTGACAAACAGACTCTTAATGTGGGATCTATATCTATTGGTGTCCCATTAGATTCTTAATGTGGGATCTATATCTATCAGTGTCCTGTTAGGCATTTTACAGTGGAGGGTCTGGCTTTCAGCACTAGTGAATTAATATATGCACACGATAGCATACTACGGTACTTACAGTAAGCAAACTAGAAGAACTGAGAGTGTTCACCCAGTATTTGTTCCACAAAAGCTCAAGCAATTTACGATCCAAAGATGATTTAAAGTACGAGACTTCTAAAGCATAATACCTTTAAAAACAAACATGCAAACAAAATAAGCTTCCATCTAAATGTGTCTTGTTTGGCTGTGACACCCGAAGAACATGCATCTCAAAAAATCCTTATCAATGGCAAGTATCTTCAAAAATTCAAAGCACTGAACAATAAAAAAGTTACTCCCAGTTCCAATTCTAACTCAAAAAGATTTTCCATAAGTATTTCATATACAGCTTTAATACAGGTATACATAATCCCCACGCATACTGCTGTGTTCTATTTAATGAGATTGCAAGGTTTTTTAAATTATTCTCTTAACTTCTTATGCAACGCAATGATGCCCTGTTCCATGCTTGGGATCTTCAATACTGTAATAATTGTTACTTACAGATAACTGCTGTTTTGCATATATCACCGCTAATTCAATTAGGAATGTTTGATAGCAGTAAATGTTACAGACAGGCAAACAATCTACATTCTACCACACCTGTTTTGAAAGCCAGGCTTTAGTTGTGCTACAGAATTCACAAGAGATGATAAAGCAGATAGAAAGCTGAGCTATGCAAAGTCATTAGTGTAGGTGAATTACAGCAACATTAAAGAGCTGTATTAAACTTTATTTTGATCAGAAAATTCTTAAGCACGTTATCAATAATCCTATTATTGCTTGATTTCTCTGGAAAGTTATTTTGCTTGGCATTTCTGTAAGAAATTCCGTCTGAGAGAACAATACTTTAAAATCTACCAACACACCACACTTTAGTATTTCCGTGATAGAACAAATACCCTTATTGCACATATGCTAAGAAAAATGAGATACTAAGTCAGTTCTTCAAAGAGATGTGTGGCAGATTCAAAATTAGAAATCCAAGTTGTTTGAGGAATAGTGTAATAAACTCGCTTAAAAAGATTAAACGCAAGTGGTTTCACATTGGGCACTGAACACCAATTAAAGGAGAGAAGTTTGTCTAAGATTATCCAGACTGCTACTATGAAGCAATTAGTAGTCACTGGCATTCCAGACAGACAGGATCATTAAGGGTCTAGAGAAGAAGTCCTATGAGAAGTGGCTGGGGGAACTGGGGCTGTTTAGCCTGGAGGAAAGGAGGCTGAGGGGAGACCTTATCACTCTCTACAACTCCCTGAAAAGAGGTTGTAGCAAGGTGGGTGTCGGTCTCTTCTCTCAAGTAGCAAGTGATAGGACTCAGGTTGTGCCAGGGGAGGTTTAGACTGGATATTAGGAAAAATTTCTTAACGGAAAGGGTTGTCAAGCACTGGAACAGGCTGCCCACGGAAGTGGTTCAGTCACCATCCCTGGAGGTATTTAAAAGACATGCAGATGTGGTGCTTAGGGACATGGTTTAGTACTGAACTTGGCAGTGTTAGGTTAACAGTTGGACTCAATGATCCTATGGTTCTATGAGCATCATTCAAGTTCTCTAAACTTTTAATTCTAAGTCAGACTACCCATACTGCTGAGAGGATACCATCACTCTAGTCTTTTGTATTATCAGTAATTCAGTAACAAATTTCCAGTTTTCATACCCTCTCTCTTTGCCTAACTGCTGTTTCCTTCTAGGAAAGACTGGAAAATACTTTCTTGTTTTGGATGGAAAGAAATGGCTTGTACAAGGAGCCAACTTCTTGAGACAGAGATTACAACAATAACTATTAAGCACTTCCAACTTCAAAAAAACCCACCAAACAAACTATCCCAATTCGACCAATTCTAAAATAGGAAGGATAAAACATATCCTCCTTTCATGCTTAAAAGCATGGGTTTATGGCCACTGCCAGACTTATAAGGACTACTCTGAAATGACAGGAGCATTACGGTTCTACAAGTATTTCTGTGTAGTTACTGTTCTGGATTTTTCCTCAGATTGGATAGGAAGACCAATTCCAATTGTTTTCACTTCTTTGTCTCTTCAGGGTCAGACTTCGCATGCCACTATAAATGCACTGAAGAACAGATACCCATGCACCAAAACCATGGAAAAACTACACAACAGCCTACAGGACACAGTGATGTCAATGAGATCTTCAAGTTCTCTGTACACAGATGCTTAAGCTGTAGTGCTTGTTGAACATCTGAAGGTAGAATTGAAACCAGGCCGTTACTGAAAGAAGTGGTCCCATCTTTCGTTAGCTGCTTTTTGCAAACACTATGCCTCCATCATCTGTCAGTACTTTCCACCCCACCTTAGCTTAACCAGAAAGAACGTGTGTGCTCCCACGAGCCAGACCAGATCAGGGGACTGACCTGGCAAAACAAATGCCTCACATGTGGCTAGGGATAGAACACTTAAAGAAAGAATGGTTAAAACTAAACTACCTTTTTAATTCATGGAAAGTAAACTAGAAGGAGATAAAGCAGTAATTCTTCCTGTTGCTGATATTATCCTTGAAGCAGCTCCATTTTCCAATCCTACCAAAGACGGAAACAATTGTAACACACCGAGTGATGCAGGATAAAGAGATGCACAGCACCTGCACTCAGAGGAGCGGACAGATTACACTCTCCCTAGACCTGCTGCTACATCTACATCTAACTCTTTTCTCCCTGCCCTGAGAAAGCACCACTATTTAAAGGTGTTCAGTAATCAACTGCTAAAGCTTTTAACCAGGTTCATCTTCATCTTTGTAACAGTCCTTCCTTAAAATATCTGACAAATAACAGTAACACTTTTTCACAAAACCAACAGTGCTAAAGCAACAAAGAACTTCAAGATTTGAAACACTCCGAGAAATGTAGTTTGCCATACTGAATCACTAAGCTAAACACAAAAATTGAGAACTTGTGCTAGAGTTAGTAGTTTTTACGTTACTTACTGTTTACAATGTACACCAAAGTCTTCTATTTTATTAAGCGGAATAGTCTGGTATTCAGAGGGACCTTCATCTGGAGGTTTATAGCCCTAAAAATTCAACAAAGGGGAAAGATGACACAGTAATTTTGGGACTTCTTTAAATGCCTAAACTCTTTGAAAGCACAAAGTTCTAGTTTATGCAATTCTAGTTTATTTTTCCTAGGGAAAATGAAATTCCCCCAAGTAGCCTGAAATTTGAAATTTTCTTGGATCTCAGATTTACCTTTGGCATTTACTAGCAGTCATTACATTTGCATCTATAAAAAAGCATGTTGGAAGCAAACTAGTGGTCATAGTTGAGATTTTTCAAACAAGTAAGATGGCAAGCTATGATTAGATAATTTTTTAGATCAAAGAAAGGGCTAGCTACTTCTAAGATAATATTTCTCTACCTGTTCTTGGAAGCTATTTCAATCCTCTTTTGAGGGAAGACAGGAGGCATGAGAAGAGGGAAGAAACATCCATGTCTTGGATATTCCTTAGGGATACCTAAAACTTCAATTACTTATTTAGCCAAGATGGTGCCACTCACAGCTACCAACTAGGCAAGAACTGCCCGCAGACCACTGTGAGAACTGCTTAAAAATACAATTCTAACTTGCATCTTCTATATAGGATTTGGTTTTCAGATGCAGGATTCTTCTCCCTGCTCAAAATTCTGCAAGTATTTATGAAGTGCTTTTGCCTACAGAAGCGAATATTCTCCTACATCACTAACTGTGCCAAGACGACCTCTTGTATATTTGTCAACGCAAAAATAATGCTTGAATGCAACTGGGAACCTCTCACAAACATTTTTGTTTATTACGGTTTTAATGGATGTCAGCCTGAAGTTCTTGATTAGTCAATGATAACCGGAAACTTGAAGGATATACCTGAACTTTATTAGACTGAAATTAAATAGCACAGTTCTATCTCTATAAGAAGTATAAACAAAAGACTGCATTTGAAGATCTAGGATCTCCAATATTTATGTGATTTTCTAGTTTTTAGCCTAACCCTTCCATGTTGTTTAATTAACTTGGTTTTTTGTACATTATTTTGTGAAGATTCATAGTATTTATTTGAAAGACTTAAGGAGATAGTTTTGAATCTTACTTTTCTAAAATGAAAAGCAGATTACAACACACTAAACACGCTATTAACATTTGGGTTTAGGTCTAAAAAATGATAGCGAAGTATTAACATAAATCTATTTTGATGAATGCTACAACTATATCTATTAAAAAATGGCTACCCGGAGCTATATAATTTTAGGACAGCTCCACTATCTAGACAGTCTATTTGATTTAACACTGCCAAAAATCTATGAAAAACAAACTAGAAGTCAACCTTTGTAAATGTAATCAATATCCAAAGCCACACAATAACCTGTATATCAGCACATCTTTCTTTTAAAACGAACAATGACATACAGTACAGCACAGCAGATCAAGCTGTCAGATGATAAAACTGCAGTAATCTTTAGAACGAATCTATTACATGTTTAAAGTTTAGTGATCACGCACTAGATAATTTTAACTATTTACCTTAGGATATGTCCTAAATGCTCCAAGATTTACTTTTCCTGCAGATATTGTTCTTGTTGGATCGATCTGTAGAAATACAGGTAATGCTTGTTATATGCATTTTATAAATTATTATAGGCATAAACTAACTTTACAGTAATTGTATTTCAGAAACTTAATTAGCGCAAATTGTATTAGTTTTGTCATAAACAGTACTTTTTCAGTTGGCATCTGTTGGTATGAGACTCTCAAAAAAGGTGGGAATAGGAATAGCCTTCTATGGACCATTTTTTAAAACACGTTTTCCTTATTTCCCAAATACTTTAAAGAAATTGCACTTAAAAGCAATCAATAAATCGTAATAATAATCTGCATTTTAATCTTACAACCACTAGAGGTAAGAAAAAGTATTATGTGATCTGCTGCATTTTGGTGGAAAATACAGGATACTAATGAAGGAATCTTCTTGCTAACATACGTACTAATGCCCTGTTTAATTTTAAAAGTAGTTTAAAAAAAAGAAAAAAGCAGTCCCAAGGAAAGCGTTCTGAATCTGTGAAATTATGTCATAACATAGGAGAACTCACGTGGTAGAAATACTTAAGGGTCATTTATCCTTTTCTAATGTAGTTCTTCCATCAGAGTTGTATTTCTTCTTTCTGACTAATTTCAGTCTTTTTTTACTTTATTTCCTGCAGTAACAATGGTTATACAAGTAGTATCTAAAATAAGGTTTACTTTTGATTTCAAATGTGATCTGAAGCCTGGAAGGCCCTGAAGGTCTCAGAGTTTCTTCAGATTTTTTCTTCAAAGATAGATTTCCTAGTGTATTGTACTATGCCATTGATTTAATATAAAAGGCATAATTTATATGCAAAGTAACAGAACTCTGTGAACACACTTTGCTCTATTTTGACAGAAGCAGCAACACAGAGAACAAAAGAAACAGATTTTTTTCTATTGCAGGTGGTTGAATATGGATTGCTCAAAACTTTTTTTTTTTCCAGAAGTACGAAGTAGAACTTTAAGTTAGGACTAATGTACCAATTTGTACAGAGCTACCATACCTGGAACAATGCAGTGAAAATGGCCTCGGTAAGCAATACTACTGGTTTGACCAGTACACGGCCAGCAAAGCAAAAGAAGCAATACCAATTTAAAATTTAGATCTAAAACTTCCATCGTGCAAAATACACACTACTAGAATGTTAAGAGACAGAAATCTAAAAATGATTCCTGCCACAACATAATTTGCTCTGCAGTTTTATCAACTATCAGCCAGTACTTACAACCACTGCTACAAAGGGTTCTTGAAATTGCTGATTAAGCATCTGGGTACTGACGTCGATCCCAGAGAGCCAGCAGCCATAGCCAGGGTGACTGTGATACCAGCCAATTGCATTTTCTAGACGACCAACCTAACAGCAGTGAAGGAAAACAAAACCATTGTTAATCTCCATTCGGAAAGGATCAGCTGCCCTCTATTGGGCTTCCTAGCATACTACAACGCGGTGAGAGGATAAAAAAAGACAATACACAGAGCCCGTGATGCTAACTTACTAAACTAAACGCTGAACATACACCTCATTTTGCTAAACTATTTTCTAGAAACCATACAATCTCTAGTATTAGCATTCTCTGTTACAGCTACTACCACAGAACAAAGAACTTCAAGGAGCCAGGAGCTCCTTCTTCAGTGACAGCTGAAGTACAGAAGAGATTCCACATGGTGAGATGGTAAGTAAGCTGGGACTTTTCAGCATGGAAGAAAAATTTCTTAGGGTGGATATGACGTAAGTGTATATAATCTCATATAATGTATGGTATGTCAGTAGAGAATGAATGTTCATTATTTAGTACAGTAACACATCTCAGAGGCACATAGAGAGATTATTGCTAGGTTTAAAAAATAACTTCAGAGGCATGTTTTCGAATACCAGAAGTGACAGAAATTATTGCCAGAGCATGCTGTGAAAGCCAAAAGATGAATTTTCGAGATTTTTTTTAGGATCAGAAAAACTCAAAATTGGAGTTTCCAAATAATACCCCTGGCTATCTCTACAAATACTGGAAGAAAAATAAACAAACAAACAAAATCCCAGAAGAACAAACACCCATTGCACCTCGTTTTGTAATCCTCTCTCAGTAATTGCTTATTGGGCGCTCCACACTGAGTTGAATAATTTTGGTACAACCCTATATGTCAGTTCTTAACTGAGAGTGGTGTGTTTGGATGCATCACCTGCTTGGTTTTGCCAAATTCTACTATGTCAGGAAGGTTAAATCAGAAAAATGTTAAGATGAGACAGAATACACAAACTGCCTACTGAATGGAATGTTTATTTTATTTTTGAATTGGTGAATAATATTTATATTTTCTTTATATCTCCCATAATAGAGAAGGAGAGACCAACAAAACACTAAAGAACATTCGTTATTTTTTCAAAGCCAAATAACACATTTTGACTGTATTAACACAAATCCTGCCCATGGAGAAGTAGATAACTGCAACGTTGGCATCTGTAAAGTACTTATGCAGGGGAATATATCAACTTGCAATCTAATATTAAAAAGAGTTATTCCAGGAACACCTGCTTGCCAAAATCAAATGTAGAACAGCCAGCATGCAAACTCTGCCAGAGTACCAGTAAAGCCGAGTTATTTTATTTGCAGACAAGTTCAATTTCAAAATTGTGGAACCAACTATAGACAAAACCGTACAATACAAATAACGAGAAAAAACCTTTCCTATCATATGAGTACCCCCTACATAAATCTAGACTGTTTTAAACATAAAGTGAACTAACTGTATATAAAAAAATACTAATTTAATGCTATATACTTACTATTTTGAAACCCATTATTTGTACTGAAGAACTGGAGAGTATGAATGTATCTTTAGGTAAAGACATCTTTTCAAGTTACCTACTTTTCTGCAACAACACTATTAGTATCATGACACTAAGAGTCTCCACATAAAAGGAACTAGATTAAATAAATTATTTCTAAATTTTCTCATAAACAGGGATGAATTATTAAGCAAATGTTCCAGCATATACCTACTTCTGGATTATATTTACTCTTTTCTGATATTATGATCCAGCCTAATTCACATCCATTTAAATATCTCTAACTGTACATAAGGCTGTGAATATAAGTACAGCTCTCCAAAATAATGCAAATACTGCTCTGTTATCTCCAGTGAATAAGTAAGAGGCCTCTAATTTTAGCTAGTTTAAAATACTTTGAGGATTAAAGAAAAAAATCAAAGGGTAAACTGGGCCTCAAAACTACCTGAGCTTGGAGAGTTAGAGTAATTTCAACCTTTATTCATAGTATAGGATTGCCCTGTATTGGAATGAGCACGTCAGCAGGTGTTCTGACATGCCGTGCTGGTTTCTACATCAGCCACAGAGCAGATTCGTGTTTCTGTTATCCTTCTGCATGTGAGAATTTTACAGCACAGTCAGGCTTAACATGACATGGATCATGGCAACGAAGGCAACAGGGCAACGAAGAGAGAGAACAGACATCTGAGTCAGTTCATCTGAATTTCCTGATTATAAATACGAATAATTAACTTGCGCTGAAACTTACTTATTCCTTCACTGTCATTTTCTTCACATGTCTTTATTTTTGTGAGAAGCAGCACCATTGCTATGCAGTAAGACTTGAGAAAGCAAGAAGGTAAGAATAAATGTCATATTCCTGATCTACAAATAGTAAGTTCCTCTGACACACACATATTTTATACTTAATTTTGCATGCTCTTTTTAGAAACATGTATTGTATCAGTTATTTCCCAAACACACTCCCTCCTTGTTCCACCCACCAGCCACCAGCTGCAGCCACAAAAACACTTTCTGAGCAATGAAAATCGTTTACAAAGGAAAGGAGAAGCCAGTACTTGATGACCTACTGTAAGACATGGAAATATACATGTGCAGATGTTTAAGGGGGCCTGCGTTCTTTGCTGCCGGCACAGTTCTCTTAGCCACGTTTGAGAAGGCGCGGGGCAACCAGACAGCCGTTTTATCGCTGGAGGGGGCCGGGGGGGTGTAGGCCGGGAAGCCCGCAAACCCCAGAACCTGCTCCTGCGCGACTAGCTGACAAGATCCGCAGCCACACCGCGGAGGGGGAGAAACACCCTCTGCCCCTTCTCCTTACCTGCTTTGCGTTTTCAATGTACGCAGCCATGTACTCGTAGGCGGCCGCCTGAGCGTTGACGCGCGTCTCGGTGCCCTCCACCGGCAGAGCGAAGCTGTCCATGATGATCATGGTCTCCCCGTCCACCTTGCCCAGCATCAGCCCCATCACCTCCAGGTTGCCCCCCGACCTGGCGTGCATCACCATCTTCAGGAGCGCCAGCGCCGAGATCTTGCAGTACTTGAAGTAATGGTGGCTGCGACAGAGAGGCCGCGGAAGCCATCAGGGCCACCGCGCCTCCGGCCCTCGCCGCCCGCCCGCCCCTCCGGCCCCGCCGCCCGGCCCGGCCCGGTCCCGCTCCCACTCACTCTTTAGTCCAGGGCTTGGCCGCCAGGATCTCCTGCTGCTGCTTGCGGTCGTACTTGTAGATCTCGTCGATGCTCTGCGCCTCCTGCATGTTGTTGGCCAACTCCCACGTCTTCTGCGCCATCCCGCTCCCGGAGGCGCCGCTCGCGGCCGCCGCCATCACGCCCCGCACCGGGCACGGCCCTGGCGCGCCTCACCGGGCCGCCGGCGGAACCAAGCGCGGCGGGGGGGGGGGGGTTGCGGGGGGAGGTGGTACGGTCCGCGCAGGCCCGGGGCGGGCGGCGGTGCGCCCCCAGCGGGGCCGCTGGGCTGCGCGCCTCGGCCGGGTCAGTGCAGCGGCCGTCGGAGCCGGCGGGTCACTGTGGGGCTGCTCCGCCTGCTCTGGTTAGAGCATGCGGCGGCCCGCCAGGAGTGCGCGGGGGCCGCAGGGCGTTCTCCCTCCTCCTCGCCGCGGGCCGGCCGGCCGGCCAAGCGGTGTTTCACGGGGAGCGGCCGCGAAGCCCCCCGTTGAGGGGAGACCGCCGCCGCCTCCCTTCCCGCTCCCTGTCGCCGGCTAAGGCCGCGCCAGTGCGGCCCCGGCCCCGGCCCCGGCCCCGCTCCGGCCCGGGGAGGAGGCGGGTGGCTGGCGGCTGCGGGATAGAAGGGCCGCGTCGGGCCGCCCTCCGGAGCGGCAGGGGGCGCTGCTGGGCGCCGCCCGCCGGTTTCCGGGGAGGCGGTCGCGCGCGCGGGACGCGGGGAGAGCTGCGGCCGCCGGCGCCGGTGAGCGGTGCGGTCGGGACGGCGCCCGGCGACCCTGCCCCCCCGCAGCCCCGCCTGTCGGCCCCGCCGCGCGGAGGCCGAGCGGCCGCCCTGTTCACAGCCCGGGGCGGGCCCTCCCGCTCTCCTCTGCGGGGGGCGGTTCGCCGGGGAGCGGGCCGGGGGCGGCAGGCGGCGCGGGGAGCGGACCGGGGGGGGGGGGGCGCCGGTGCCGGGCCCGGGCGTCCCCG
The DNA here is from genome assembly GCF_964188355.1 of Buteo buteo. NCBI lineage: Eukaryota > Metazoa > Chordata > Aves > Accipitriformes > Accipitridae > Buteo > Buteo buteo. The sequence goes on from NC_134173.1 coordinate 40,887,272, forward strand.
CGGGGGGCAACGGGGCTCCGCGAGGCCTTCCGGCGGGAGCCGTTTGTTGTGCGGCCGTTGCCTAACAACGGCGCCGCGCTCCTTAAAGGGGCCGAGCCTGGCGTGCCGCCTCCCCCGCCCCTCCGCCCCGGCCCACAGCCGAGGGGAGTGGGGGGTGTCGGTGCTTCTGGGGCTGCCTGAGGAATGCTGCCTGGGGGGAAGGAGGGAGGCGGGGGCGGCCCGTGGGGCGAACGCTGGAGGCCGCGGCCCGGGGAGAGGCCCTTCCCCAAGCTGTCCCGCCGGGAGAAATGAGTCTGGTCTCCTGGCTCTGAAGGTTTTCCGAAATTCCTGTCTTTTTGGATCAGAGTACGCGTTCTGGAAAAGTAGATAAGCGCTTATGGCGAGGGGAAGTAACCCGCGAAACTTGTTGGCTGATTGGTTGGTTTGAGGGTTATTTGCCTTCCCAGTTATGAAAAAGCCGTGTTGTTTTAGTCAGAGTTTAATTGTGAGCGTCCAGACCCTGGAACTTACTGTACTTTTTCAAGTGAGAATTTGGAAGAAACAGAAGATGAAAGGTACAGGAAGCATGTTTGTGGTGGCAAGAGCTTGTTCTAAAAGCCATGCGCAGGGGTAAGGAGACAGACAGTACTGGCTGTTACGAGACCTTGGGAAGTTTGGGTGAAGCTTTGAAAAATATTTCTTAATGACACAATTAATGTGACTATATAATCTGTAAGTACAATCACTAAACGTGGCGTATAGTTGCCTTTTTAAAGAACTTGCCACCCTTGCTGCAGTTCCCGTGGATGGGAATTGACAATTTGCCAGTTTTCCTGATGTTACATTAATATTATGGTGGCACAGAAGAGATGAAATCGGTCCACTTTCACATGCTGATTTTAGACTTTGTGGCCCATTTTCCTGAACAAATAGGAGGGGAAGGGAAAGAATAAAAAGGAACGCAGTAAACTTTGCTTTAGGTGATAAAGTAGATACACAACACACAGCTAGATATAGTACATGTGATACAATACATATACACATAGATGTTTTGCATATCCCGAATACAGAGACATGCATTATTAACTCTGGGCATAGATCCAATAAAAATCTTATGTTCAAACTTGACTTATTTTCTTGAATATCTATATGCTTTCTATTGCCTGGTATATTTGCTTAAGTTGAAGTCTACCTAGCTGACGCTGTCACTATTCAGAGTTGCTTTTGTGAAAACTTCTGGTTTAAAAGGAAAACAAGGTTATGAAAAACTAAAATCTTCTTGAAAGTAAGAATATAGGAAATAAATTTTTTATGCGACATTTTCAGAAAGTAGTTGAGTATATAACAGCAGTAAGTTTAATGGAATTTCACTTTGAATAATACAATGTTTCAGGAATGCAAGTACATCAAGATGTAAAGATGCAAGAGCTAAAGGAAGAGCTGATGTATCTATGCTGTCAAACATTTTTTTTTAAATAGTATTTACCAAATACTCTGTTTTCCAAAAAAAAACATGAAAAATATGCTGTTTGCACCTCGTAATTTTGGGGGCATATGCTTTATCCTTGGGTTTTCAGATGTTTACAGCATGTTCTGACTTTCTCTTTTGCCCTATGCACATGCCCATGGAGCAATGTCTCCAAGCTGAGTTTTGAATCTGCTGCTTTTACTAGTGGTTGCAAGGATCTAGAAATGCACAAAATGCATTTGGACACATTGCTAAACTGAAAATAGATTATTTTGTTTTGAATTGATGTGGTTTTATAGTGGCAGGCTTTACCTCGGTATGTTTGTGTAGTCATATGAAGCCAGTCTGAAGTTAACGGTTCACTGTGACTTTAGTGCTGTCACCTCTGAGATAGTTTACTCTGTAAATGGGGACTGTGGTAGCACTCTTTTCAGATAGATTGTTTCTTCATTATTGTTGTTATTAGTCATGATGTCTTCACCTGATACAGTAGGTGATAAAATTGATTAATATTCAGTAAGATATTTCCTTACATACTGGTATATTTTCTGAACTTAGCAGTGTATGCATCATTCAAATTGTCAGTCTTTTGCTTAGAATATGTAAGAACTTTTTATTTCTTTTTTTCTTTTTCAGTATACTATACTCTTTTTTGCTTATCTCATAAAGTTTGCATACATGCATATTTTAAGAGGGTCAACTCAAGCAGAAGGATGTAAGACATAAAATGTCTAGCTATTTTCTAGGAGGCATTTGGCCACTTTTACTGGCTATTTAGCAGTATTAAAGGTATGCTGAATCAACAGTGCTGTAGCATTAGTCATCTTAGTGTTCTCCAAGGCCTGGAGTTGCAAGCTTTCTTGACACCAATTGAATTGCCTGTGTAGTTCAACTGTAACTGTTTTGTCTTTGGTTTCTGATTTATTGTATTGCTCTTAATAGGAAGGAGTGCAAAATGCTAGAATATTCATTGTGGTCCTCGTGCAAGACAGAAAATATACTGCAAATATTCCTTTCCTTATACTGTCTCTCAGAATAGGCTTGGTATCATTCCAATGCAGTGATTGGGAAATAGTTCTAGAGTTTATGAATGTTATTGTAAGTAGAGGTAAGAAATACAGATGTTAAAATCAATGAGCTTTTGGAAAGGCTTCTCACAGTGCCACCTCCTACGTGCAGTAATTTTCCTCTTGGTGGCTATGCAGCACTGGATAGGTGATGAGACCAGCTTTTAAGTTCTTCAGTATGACAAGTTGTTTCACCTGTTCAGAACAGGTTTTTTTGTTATTCTTATATAACCTAATAGGCTAAATAAAATTTATCAGTGCCTGGAAACTTACCCTGTTTTAGATTTCTTTTATCCTTTATCAGGGTGCAAAACTAATGAGATTAAAGATTTAGGTCAAATCAGATGGGGAAATTTATTTTTGGAATTGATTGTCCTGTATTACTAGTAGGAGTTGTAAATAGGTTGTCCTAGTTCTGCCTCCTTTGTTACAATATTATAATTTTATATTATGAATCAAAAAATGGCATTAATGTAAGAGGAGAAGTTTAAAGGAATATATTTTAAGAAATACATCAAGCAGATGTATTCCTTAAGTTAGCAGGCAATTATTTGAATTTATCTGATGGAATTTTGACAATTTTTTTCTCTTTGTCTTGCTTCTAGTAAGCATTTATCTCAGTCTCTCTGGGCACCTTATTTTATGTTTACCTACATAGTATCTTATTTTGCTGGCCTTTGAGGTTTTTTTTGTTGGTGGTTGGTTTTTTTTTTTAAAATTCTTTGATCCTCTTCCTGAATGTGTTTTCTAATATACTTTTATCATTAGCCTATTGTTTACTTCATACAACCTGTAGGCTTTAGAAAGATACTGAATTAGCCTCAATAAAACTGCTGTACAATCTGAGTTTAGATACTGGATGCGGTGGGATTGCTTAGGAACCTGCATACGCAATCCTATTGCTGAAGTTGCGTGGGTAATGTTAGAGGGATTTGAGGGTCATAATTTTCTTCTCGGTTTCATGCTTCCTTTAAGCGTGGAATGTAACATGGATTTTTTCATCTGGAAGCTTGGTTTTGCAAAACTTCTCCTCCAGTGGAGGTGATGAAAAAGCTGGAGATTAGGATGAGTAGGCTTATATGCAGTCGTTCTTTTTGGTTTTGCCTTTCTTCTTTCCATGGTTACTTAGTATGCAGCTTTGCAGTAATTTTAGTTCTGGTGAGGCTATCCTAACAAAGAATATTCAAAGTCTGAGTGTGTGTCTTAACTTATGTACAGTTCCTTTGTCATGAATTTGATTCACTTTAACTCACTTTAACTTTTATTATGAGGTTATCTAGGAGCAGCAATATACAATAAATTGCACAAATAAGATGCTAACATTTCTGCTCTGAAGGGCTTTCAGTTGAATAGGCAAGATGTACAACTAATGGAGGAGAGGTAATGAGCTATTCCTCAGTACGTGTTTTCTTACAGATGAGTGGCTTGTCTGATTGCAAGTCAATGCTGCCTGATATCCACGATCTTACAATTATTGCAGAATTGTGGCTGTTCTTACTGCCTCTGCTATTTTATTGGTACAGGAGGTAATGATACATTGTTGGCTCCAACTCCAGAAACACTATGCATGTATTTTGTGTTTTGTGAGTTGTGGGTTTTTGTTTGGTTTTGATTTTTTTCTTTGTTATTTTTTGTGATTTTTAATGAGCTTAATGACTTTTAAGACTTCTCATGACAGTAAGTTAAGCACAGAATTGATTGTATGATTTGGTCCTTATTTTAAAGTACACGTGTGTTTTGCACTTTTTTTACTTTTTTGTCCAACAATTCTTTTATCATGTTTATTTTTGTATATTGTATAATTTTGATTTTATAATTCACTAACAATAAGCTTGTGCTAGTGTGTAGTGAAGGGCCGTTGGTAGACTTGCAGGCAAAAAAACAACCCCAAAACACTTCAGCCAAGTTAGAAAAAGAGATTAGAGAAATATCTTCAGTTTTATAATCTGGAATCTTTGAATTTTCTCTCCAGTGACACACCAGGTAATCTCATCCATGGATGGGTTTCCTGAGTCAGGTGTTTTGTTGACCCAGCAAACATCTTAAGGCTTGTAGTTTTGAGGGAGGAACTTGAATATTGCTTAACGATTGTCTTAAGCAACTGTAATTGAGCTTTAAAAGTTTTTGAGGCTCTGATGTAGAGGCAATATTCTGTCTTTTCTATAACCTTAGAAATGATGGCGGATGATTTAGACAAATTTATTGAAGATCAGAAGGCCAAGTTGGCACAAGATAAAGCAGAACTTGAAAATGATCCACTTTACATGGAAATGAGGGTAAGAGTATTAAACAGTTTTCCTGAATTTAAACACTTCTATTGCTAGGGTCTTGATTTAAGCTTGCTTTTACTGTGCTCTTAAACCTGTTTGTTAAAGTATATATTAAAATTTTATCTATTCAAAGTAATTTCTGACTTAAATACTTTGTATCTGTATTTATGTAGATTTTTGAAAACCTGTTTGCCACCAGGCATACACAGTAACATTTGTATTTTACAAGTGGGAAAACTCTTGTAAATGGTTATTATTATTCCTTCCCCGCTCCCTAGGTAAGGTAGACTGGCAGAGATCTGCTCTCTGCCCACTCCAGAGCATGGGTGTTGGTATAGGGATGGAAGGTATAAACAACCTCAAAACTTCTGTCATGGAAACTAGGAAATATAAAAGGCAAATTACTTAATCCAGTCAATTAAACAAATATCTGTTTTATCACAATTTTCCTATTAGAAATTTTAGTACATAATTCTGAAGCTATAAAGATTTTATAATTTGCGGATCACCGTTACATTGTTTAATAGTGCCAGTACCTGGTAAAAAGCTATATATAAATAATTGAAGCTAGCTAAGTGTTAATGGTAGCTAAAGTCCTCAGTAAAAAAAGGAGTTTTGATTTGTCTGTTGTTTGACTTACAAAGCCCCAAACAGCTTGAGCTTTTAACAGCAATTATAATACTGAGTTTTCAGTCCCTTTTTTGTTTCATCAGAAGGTTATGAGCATTCATGTTTCCCCTTCTGTGGGTTACATAAGCATTTTTACCTCGTTACAATAATTCTCTCCAGAAAATTTATTAATTCACTCCAGAAAGTTAATTTGTAGGGAGCTGTGAGGAGTTGTGCTTCCTTTATTTTTGCCGCCTCTGCTCAGAGCAAATTTAAAGAGAAGGAGAATGTTTCTAGCCTATAGTTAGATAAAGTCCTAAGCTGTATGGTGAAAGTGTAGTTACAGGGAACAGGTGTGTTAAACTTGCCCTCTAATACCCAGTAATTCTTTCATGGTTTCAAGCAGGGTGCAGTATGTCAAATCAGCCCCCATAAAAAAAACAGAGAGGATATGTGTAAATTATGAAACAATTGTGGATTGTGACATGGTTTATGATTTCAATCACAATATATATTGTCAACATATTTCATGACATGAAATATATTGAAATACATTGAACTAATAATTTCTGGGTTGTAGAGGAGAACTACTTTTTGGTAGTATTAGTGAAATGTGTAACTTCCTTAGTATGTTAATCCAGCATCACTTTCAATCTCTCTGTTCTACAGTGCTAATAATTATGTTGATGATGTTGTTCTTATATGTGATATTTCTTTTACATTGTGATGCAGCCATGCATTTTGTTTTGTTTACAGAATAAGGAATCAGAGAAGCTTTCTGACACTAGCAAAATGCTAATCTCCATGGCTAAAGAAAATATACCTCCAAATAATCAACAGAACTATCCTTTAGGTAGAGTATATTTTCTTTATATGTCTTCTAGATTTAAGTAGCATTTAATTACCTTTGAGAATTTTTGGAAGGGAATTACTGCTTCAGATTTTTAATTATAAGGTGATCATTATAATTCAAGTGCATACCTATTCTTCAGTCTTCCAAACATCTTGGGATTGTATGGAATTTTTTTTTTGTAGTTATGCTTATTTTTGAAAAAGGAAAACATGCTAAGCACTTCCTTTTTCTTCTTGTCAAGGTAGCTCTATTAAAAAACAAAACAAAAACCCCCAAAACTAAAAGCTGCTTGCCAGTCTTTGGCAGATGATCTGCCCTTTCCTGTTGTATTTGGGTGGAGCAAAAGCTTTGGAAGTCCATCCTTCATCTGGACTTTACTGCAAAAGGGTACGTTCCCTGTACTTTGGGCCAGGGAAGTAAGGATGCCTTTTCTTTCAGCTTCTAAGCTTAAGAGCCCTAGTCAAATTTGGCTAAAATGCAGACAGTTAAACTAATTTTTCTTTTAAATGCTAAGTGTCTTTTAAACCTTTAGGCATAGAGTGCTGAACTGATTGTATTGCTTTTGTGATTTTGTTATAATAATTAGTAGTCTTGTGGTTTAACCCTAGCCAGTAACTAAGCACCATGCAGCTGTTTACTCACTCCCCCCCACCCAGTAGGATGGGGAGAGAATCAGAAAAAAAAGTAAAACTCGTGGGTTGAGATAAGAACAGTTTAATAGAACAGAAAGGAAGAAACTAATAATGATAATAATTGTAATACTAAAATGACAATAATAATAATAAAAGGATTGGAATATACAAAACAAGTGATGCACAATGCAATTGCTCACCACTCGCTGACCGATGCCCAGTTCGTTCCCAAGCAGCGATCCCCACCCCATCCCCACTCCCCCCAGTTTATATGCTGGACATGACGTCACATGGTATGGAATACCCCTTTTGGCCAATTTGGGCCAGCTGTCCTGGCTGTGTCCCCTCCCAGCTTCTTGTGCCCCTCCAGTCTTCTTGCTGGCTGGGCATGAGAAGCTGAAAAATCCTTGACTTAGTCTAAACATTACTAAGCAACAACTGAAAACATCAGTGTGTTATCAACATTCTTCTCATACTGAGCCCAAAACATAGCACTATACCAGCTACTAGGAAGAAAATTAATTCTATCCCAGCCGAAACCAGGATGTGTAGTCATTTACAAGGACTTAGTTTTGGTTGAAATCTTAACCAAATGAAATGGTTAGATTTGTTTTGCTGTGACTAAGGGTTTAATCACCATTTTCTTTAAAAATACATGTTGTCCTATTTTCTTTTCTCTGTGTTCTTTGTGATTTCTGTTTGAAAATGTGTGATAGTGTTCCTTTCTCCATTTTACTGTTTCTGTAATGTGCCACTTTTCCTTACTTGTCCTACCATCTCCTTTCTGTAGGCACTACTGTTTTTCCTTAGTTACGCTTGTGTAGCTCATGTTTGTCTTGACAGCTTTAGAGCTTTTCTGTGTCCTACTTCTTGTTGATAGGTAACTCCTTCCTTTAATGTGCAGACACTTTGGTTTTGTACCTCATTAATTTTCATACTATGCTTACTGTAATTCTGCAGCTTCCAGTGGGAGCAAAAGCTGTACTTTTATTTTAAAGAAGATACATTGATGGATATTTGATGTTGTTTACATAATACCAATCTAATCTATCTTTTAAATAAGTACTCCTGCTACGCTTAATGTTATGTCCCCTCTATAATTGTAACAGAATTTGTGACCAGAAAAGTGCGTGTCTTAAATTAAAAAATGGAGCCTGAGCTTGTGAATCTGGGGGCCTGAACTGATCTTAGCTGCATAAATAAAAATGTGTTTTTTGTAAGGATGTTGTAAAAGTAGAACTTCCAGCCATCAGCAAGGCAAGCTCCTCTAAAACCTTTACAGGAAAACTTCACTAAAAATTAACTGAAATGATAACTCAATGTTCCTTGCTGCCAGAAGTCATAATGGATAAACTTGGTTAGAGGACAGCACTTGAATAAGTATCTAGCTTACATGTTTGGCAGTTCTATTATGATCAGCAGGCTAGTGCTGGTGTTGATGATTCTTTGCTTAACTGTGGAAACATAAGATGCACAAAATAGAACACAATAGGTAGTATCTCAATGGCCGTGACAGGCCACTATGTAACAGTTAAGCTATTTTAATATTAAAATAATTTTATCTCTTGTTGGAGAGCTATAATAGCACGTTGTGTTGTGCTTATTATTATAAATTGGACTTAACTGTTGACATCTAAATATAGTAACACACATAATGAAGTATTACAGATGAGGGGTATTCAGTTATTGCTATGTCGTGGTTTAACCTCAGCCAGCAACTAAGCACCACACAGCCTTTCGCTCACTCACTCTCCCCAGTGGGATGGAGGGAGAGAATTGGAAGGGTAAAAGTGAGAAAACTCATGGGTTCAGATAAAAACAGGTTAATGATTGAAATAAAATAATAATAGTAATAATTAATACATTGTAATGAAAAGGAAAATAACAAAGAGAGAGAAATAAAACCCAAGAAAGACAAGTGATGCAAATGAAAACAATTGCTTACCACCAACTGACTGATGCTCAGCCAGTCCCTGGGTAGTGGTCCCCTGGCCAACCTTCCTTCTAGTTTTATTGCTGAGCATGATGTCATATGATATGGAATATCTCTTTGGTTAGCTGGGGTCAGCTGTCCCAGCTGTGTCCCGTCCCAAATTTTTGTGCACCCCCAGCCTATTTGCTGGCGGGCAGTGTGAGGAGCAGAAAAGGCCTTGATGCTGTGTAAGCACTGCTCAGCAAAAACAAAAACATCCCTGTAGTATCAACACTGTTTTCAGCATAAATCCTAAGCATAACCCCATACTAGCTACTATGAAGAAAATTAACTCTATCCCAGCCAAAACCAGCACATTCTATAATAACAATTTGGGCACTGAACACATTTGGCTATCAGTGGATGGTTGTTGATATTGGCTGGTTCTGCTTTAAAGTAATGTAATTTCCTTTGGATTAAATTAGAAAGGGACTTGTTCCTTGGTAGCTGCTAAATATGTTCTATAGTTCTAGCAGTAGTGTTGAGAATCAGGCTGAAAGAAGTTATAGCTATTTCTCAACATATTAAATGCATGCAAACTTATGTAAAAATGCATTTAAAATCTTAACTTTTTTCTAAAAAAAAAAGTTGTCAATGTGATTGTGTGTGATTAACAGAATCTGAAATGGCAAATAAATACGGCAGATACAGAATAATCAAAAGCAGAAAACCAATGAAAATGAAAGTATATCTCTTATTTCGACTGAAGAATTCGGACAAATTGTGCACAAAATTAGGATGAATGTATGTTAACTGGACTATTTTTGCCCTGCTAGGCTCTCCTAAAGTAAGTTTTTGAAGTAGGTAGTTTTCAAATATCTCCTAAGTCACTACCTATAATTGTTATCTCAGTGCTTTTCTGGTGGCCAAAAAAAGGTCTTCTGTAATAAAATCAAATTTAAATCCTCTTTTGTTTGAATACTTCATGTGTTTGAATCAAAGCACTTGACTCTCACAGATATTTTTTTTTTTTTCTGTTCTGGATTTTGTTGGCTTCTGTGAAGTTACTGAATGCACCTTCACTCTGACATGTTAGTTACTTTTGATCTTTTTCTTGGTTTCCTATAGTTAATCCAACAATAATTTCATGTGAAAATAAAAGGCAAGAGCAAGTAGCTGAAACAAACCCCTTCCTCTAATGTATTCTGTCCCTCTTTACACTTACCACTTTTTCAAGAAGTGAAATGGTCCATTATTTTTTAACAGAACTCACACTTGCCTTATGTGCAAAATTAGTTGAAAAGTAACTTGCAGGTTGGAGAAGAAGCTCCCATGCAGATTTTCGTTAGTAGTTGAACTCTGTAAGCTGTTTCAAAATAGTCTATGACATACTTAATCAGGTATTAGGTCCTTTGGTTCTACATAACAGCAGGCTGACTCCTGTTCTGGTTCTCTCTCTCAAGCCAAGCCAGCTGAGTTCATTTTTATTAAGTATATTTCAACCTTTTATCTGTTTCAGTAGCAGAGTGATTCCCAAGTTAGCAATTTTCAGCACTTATATAATGTCATTTTTACTGTATAGACACTCATTAACGCCCTAAACGTTTAAAATACCGGAGTCAAACAACCAAATTGGGACTGATGTAAGAGTAAATCTAGAATATCCCTCTCTTCCTTCTTGCTCCTTGCTACTCATTTTACATAGACTTTAAGATGTAGAAATGCTTTTGGAGAAACAACAGGAAATAAAAACCCCAAACAGTTGCAATCTTTGTCTCTTGGTGTGTGGTTTTGTGGAATTCACTAGCTCTCTGTGGAGAGTGGTGAAAGTGGCTGCAGAGGTGGGCTTCTGGGGCAGAGGATATTTCTTATAAAGCACTTTAAAATGTGTTTTAGAAATGACAAACAACTTGCATAGCATTATATTTTAAGAGTGCAGCTGTTACGAGACCTGACAGTAATCTTGGAAAAGTACTAAATGTGTGTTTGGGGTCTACTACAATTAAAAACACTGAGGTGGAAACAAAAAATTATTATTATTGCCATATGGTCAGATTCCTTCTAGTTGTGTGGAAGCCAACATATTTTTCACATGCTTTGTGCTAAACAAATAGCTTGTTGCTTTCTAGGTGGAAAGTATGGTTTTTATTGTGTGATAAGCACAGCTTAAAATGTCAAGAGTAATTTAGAAACTAACACCTCAAAGGAGATTTCCTTTGAAACATACATTGACAAAAGAAATAGGTACAATATTTAGATTATTTTATACTATTTGTCAAACTATCCAAATAAGTTCAGTTTATGTTGCTTTTTTTTTTAGTGGGGAGAAAAAGCAAAACAACTAGAGAAAAACTAACATCCAAAACCTAATCCATTTTTCTATGCTTTCTACCCAACTACTCATACAGAGAAGGTGTTTTTATTTCAGCTGTGTTGTAATTACTGGTTGCGTAGTTAATTTTTTTTATTGCTGATGTCTAATAAAAATCCAGATGTAGCTTTTGCAGGGTGTGCTTTGTATTGATATAAAATAGTAGAATAATAATATTTAACAGTGTTAAACTTTCAGGTGACTATGGCTTGAGTTTACCACTTGGAGAAGAATATGAGCGAAAAAAACATAAACTCAAAGAGGAACTTCGACAAGATTATAGGCGATATCTTTCTCAGGTAAAGCATCTTGTCTGGTTGCCTAAGTTTAGTGAGTCTTTTAAAATGACTCTCTCATTTTAATTGAATGCAAATTAATAAAATCTGTGGAAAAATCTTTGTAAGAAGGCATTCCTTATAAGCGATGACTAATCTCAAAGACTCGAGTAAAAGTAATTTCAGAATGTCACTGCTAGGAAGGGCTATGTACTTCAGGCTTCTATAGATCTCATTGCCGTGAGACTACATATTACTTAGTACAATTTATTATGAATATTTTTGTTTATTTGTGTCTACTTCTTTCTTAGTTTCTTCTTAAGAATTTAAAATATCATCTGTTACTTCCTTAAGTACTTATGTATTCTATGGTCTGTAATTCAGGTAAGAATATTCCTATAATTAGTGTGACTCCATTTGACAGCTTCTTTTCAATTTTAGAAATAAAAAAACTTTGATGTTCTGCTTAGTATGATTTATTAAATGTCACAGTAAATTTAAAATTGAAATGATATGTATGAAATGCCATAATCTTGGGAATATTCTGTATCCCTTCTTAGGCAAACAAAAAAAAATCAGGAACCAAATAATTTCTGTTGTCTGAAAATGTTAATTATCAGTGTCTTTAGTTCTTAAAATGAAAGAATGGATTGGCTTTAAGAAAAGAAGTCTTTTTTGTTAAGTCAAATATTTTTGAATTAAAGACTCTTTTTCAATAGTATTTTTTCCCTGACTTTTAGGGTATTTCACAGGCAAAAAGAAAGGTAGGGAGCCTGCAATATAAATTTTTTTTTCTCTTCAAATTAGTAGCTTTTTGCTTTGTTTGAAAGGTTTTTGCTTTTTGAATTGGAAAAAAAAATTACTTTTTTGTGCTTTGTGTGTTTGCATGCTGTAGTGATTAGTTGTGATTAACAGCATTGTTTGCTTTGTGCAGAATGATTGCTTGTATGTATTATTTTCCATTAATAAGATTTTAAAACACTTGTTGATTTCATTTTCCCTTTGCAATTGCTGTTTTTACTGTCTAATGCTGATTCTGCAAAAGTTTTTCTTTTAATAGACATTTGCTTCAAGGCTTGTCAGTTACATAGATGTTATGAGTTCAGATTTTTTCTTTTTTCTTGATATACATACTTTATAAAGCTGGAACGAAACTGTAAACTCTGAAATAATATAATACGTCATCAGAACCAGAGTCAGGGCTCCCCCCCCCCCCCCCCCCATCATTGTGAAATCTCATCGGTGGTGCTTAGGAAAGTAGTAGAGCCAGTTATTCAGCACCTAGTGGCCAGAATGCAAGAATACAAGTATTGTGAGGAAAAAATAATACCAGAGGAACATTTTTGCAAGTTTTGTTCAATTACAGTAATTTTTAATTATTTATATCATTATACTGTCATGTTTATATAATTTTCAAATTTAACGCTGTCCATCCAGGTTGCTCAAATTAAGCAGCTTCAGTAAGGGACCGGGAGGTAATGTGGCAGAAATACAACCTTCTGGTTTTTCTGGGGCTTTGAATAACATGTGTATGATACAAATTAACTATATTAGCATGCACTAGAATTTCTGAATAAGAATAGCAACAGCAGAATTAACTGGCTTCTTAACCTCTAACCAAAATGATGCTTATATAATTGTTCCTTCTTGTTTAATTTTAAATTTCAGATTATTTTCAGAGTTAGAATATTCTGTTAAAACTTAATGTTTCATAATTCTCACCAAAGTACCCAAATAATACAATTTTTATATTAACTTCTAGTGTTTTATTCTCAGTTGAACTTCAGTTTTACAAATTTAGGTTTACAAGTTTTTTGTTTGTTTGTTTTTTAATGTAGTATACATTAGCTTTAAGCTTCTAAGGCCTGAGGAAGACATAGGATAACAATCTCTAATTTCTTTTCCCTACTTAAAAAGGTAGTGCAACTTTTAGCAGCTCTCATAGTGATAATATTTTGGTTAATAACTTGTTTAGTCTTGCTTATGTAGCAAATGGAGTTTCCATATCAGCTTCTGATTTTTGGCAAATACTTTTTTAAGATCAGAGGTAATCTCTACAGATGTGTTCAAAGTGTGAAAAGAATTACTTAAAAATGAGGATTACAATTTATTTACTACTTCTAGTAAAAATAACTTAGTTCTTTATATTAATCCAGCTGTCTCAGTGCTTGCATATTTGCATGGTTATTAAATCCCTTAAATCTTTTAATGTGTAGTTGTGAAATATAATTCATAATGATGTGGGTTTGTACTGGAACAGGTAGAGCTTTTACCTGTTGATGTGCCTCTAAGCTTTTAAGCTATGTTATGACATAATGATGGAAGGAAACAATGCTAGTGAAATACTGTATCTAACCCATTCCCCTCATCAGCCCATGCCACACAGATAGATGATCTTTTTATTAAAGATAATCAGATTTATAGAACATAGGTGATTGACTGAGAATAGCCTGGGGATGCTTTTAGTAAATGAGTGATGTATGAAAAAGCCACTAGACCTGGAAGCTGAGGACCTGTTCCAGCATTGGTGTTTGATTTGAAAGGCTGATACTTTGACTTGCTGTGCAGCCCAGTTCCCCAGCTACAGCCCAGGGAGCTATATGGAGCAACAATATAGTGTTTTCAATGGAACGGTCTGTTCTGAAAGTGGCTGATGGTCCATAAGTAATTATAAGATTTGTTGATGGGTCATTATCCTGAAAAGTTTGGGGGCTGCTGCTGTAGAAAACAGATAGTCTTGAGATGCAGAGTGGTAACTGTGCTCGAGTTAGCATAGATTCCATCTATTAAAATAAGAGGTAGACATATGTTTTCTGCAGTTAGAAAAAGCAATTTTTCATCTTAAGTAAGGTAGTGTCTTGGAAAATTCCTCTTATGCTTGTACAGATGCTTGTGCTTATGCTACTTGCTTACAGGAGAATGGAGTAACGGTGGGTTTTTTTTGAACAAAAATACATTTTTTTAATATACAGAGACTAACTTATATAATCCTTGAAATAGTGCAACAGGGAAGAAGTGACATGCACTTTCAAACTCAAGCTTAAAGATTGACAAAGCCCTTTTCTTTCTGCATTCCTTGACTGCACTTCATTCGTGTGTTCCAAAAACATCCTGCATTTTCAAAATGTGAAGGTTGTCTTCGGTCTTTATTTCATTACATTGATCAGGTTTATTTCAGAAAATATAATTCTGAGCAACTATTTAGCAAGTAAGATTTGGTATTTTAAAATATATTGAATTATTTTTATTTTTTTTAATATAGAAAAATTATCTGACTACTGGTGAAGTAGATCCATATACTCAGGGATTATCTCTTCATATTGATGAGCGAAGATCTGCGAAGGTAAATATGTGGAGGAAATTAAGTGGTGTATAACTTGAAAATGAACCTGGATGTTTAAACTGTTGTGGAAAAATTACTTCCACTTAAGTTTTTTTTGTTTGGTTGGGTTTTTTTACACTGTTTACAAATGAACATTTTTGGAGGTGGTCATTAGAATAATTTTCAGAAAAGTCAAGTCTTTAAATTTTGTTGTTGTTTTTAAGTTTTTAATCCTAGGTTACCTGTACTCTTAATTTTTAGATAATTAGATGTGTAATTCTATACTGATACTAGTTTGAGGTTTGCTACTTCTAATTCACACCTGCAGGGCACTTGGTGTGTTCAAAAGCTCAAGTGGTTGTGCTTTGGTTTTGTTCAGCAATAAATACTGATCTAATAAAGAACATTGTTTTTCTTATATATACTTTTCTAATTTATTACTCTTCTTACTGCAGCTTGGGGCTAATTTAAAAAATATTTGCTTGTAGTTGTTTCTACAGTGATACTCTTATCAGTTCCTATCAGAACTAAAGGAAATGTACTTTCTGCTCTACACAGTTTATTTTGATGTCTTTGTGTACACTTAACCTACCTGCTTATGCTAGTGTGAGGGGTTTTGTTTGTTTGTTTGTTTGTTTTTTAACAGATAAATCCAGGAATCTAAATAAAAGCTGGTCTGGTATTCACATATTGCCTGTTGTTAATATAGGCATCTTCCCAATTTCAAATCTTTCTTTGAGAATACAGATACTAATGTGTTTTGTGAAAGGAGTACACATTCTCTCTCTGCGTTTAGCCCCTTTGATCTCCCTGAGGTTTCTTACCAGTTCATGGTCTTGCTTTCATATGTTGGAGAAAGATACCAGCCATAACAGTCTCTCTGCTATTGGAGGTTCATGGAGGTTAGAATATGAAGATGCAACATGCACACATGGATTTTCTTAACCTCTGATCTATTCCTCTGATGCATAGTATGATTCTGTGAAAGCCTAAATCAGCCTTACAGGGGTCACCTCTCCTCTTCCCCTCATGCTGTTGGCCTTGTATTCCCAGTTCCTTTCTTGTGTTTGCTTGTAAATTGATCCAGGAAGTTGAATCAGCAGAAACATTGTAATTTAGCAAATATTTTTGCTGACTCAGTGAGTACAGCTGGTTGGTTCTGTGGCTAGTTTAAACCCCAGCGGAGATGCAAGGCAGAAAGAGAAACTATGTTGCTGGTGGAGGACTGGCCTGTTGCATCCTGGGGGGGTTTATTTGTTTTTTTAACCTATGTTGCCTTGGAGGTGCATTGTTGCTCTGCGTTTGGGGCTATGCTGTCACTGTAATCTGGCACAAGACTTCTGCTGTGGAATGTGTTGGTCTTGCCATTGCTGTGCTTACTTATGCTTTCTGCCTCTCTTGTGCTGGCAATAATTTTTGGCCATATGAGGAGCCAGGTGAGAACTCAAATAAGTGAAAATTGCTGTTATGAAAAAGCCCCAAACTCCAAATTATGCTAGTGTTAAAAAGAAGGGAGGCAGCAAGACTGAAAGGTCCAGGAAGGGGAAAGGACTCCTCAGTGGCAGCATGCACTTGTGCCGAGTTTGTTAGCTTCAAGTTCTCATGAACTTTGTGTTAACCCTTGCAAGTATGTGTGCTGAAACAGTGAAAGATAAAGTATCTTTGATTCATTCTGTGGAATTAAAGATGTATCTGAACTGGGAACATGTCTGATCATTGATGGTTTTATATCATAGCAGCTCAACATTCATTGAGATTTTCTGTACAAGTACGTTGTATCCTTTTTACCGATTTGTTTGTCGCTATTGCAGAACCTAAAAGCTACCAGAAGATGTCACACTGTGCCCTGCTAAACGGTTAGCCTCGGGGCAGATAATGATTAGAGGTTAACATTTGCATTTTGGTTTCTTCTATTAGGTAAAATGTGCAGTCACACAGCATATTGAATTTTCTGCTGAGTGCTTTGCCACCTGTTAAAGACAATGCTAGTTTCTCAGCTTTGGAAAATAACCCTCAGGCAGCTTTCATAGCTGTTTACAGGTTTTATATTGTCATGTCAGAAAACCTATAGACACAAATTTGGGGAAAAAAACAGTTTTGGGGAGCATTTGTTTCATTTGCAAAACTATTATTAAGCTGGTATTTCCATGGTGATTGAGGTATAAATTATTTTTGTTTGAAATTTGTTCATGTGAGAGTAAATATATGTATATATATATATAAAATGTTCAGATTTTTTTAATACCTTTTGCTTTTTTATTGGAAAATACTGCAGTGGAGTAGAGCATGATTTGTAATACTGTGATATAATTCTCTTTTTTTCATTTATATGATGGTTGAAATGAGGTAGTATAAGAGATGCCCCATGCTCTAAACATAAGTTACTAATATTAGGAAATAATGCAAATTAGGGTTTGCTTTACCCAGAGACTTTGGTATTTCATTTTATATTCTTAGGCTATTGATGTATAATTCCTGCATGTTTTTAGACCTGAGCAAGCTGGTTATAAATGTCACCTTGCAAAAGCAGCTGAGACAAGGTGGATAGAGCATGTTTTTCTTAGTTTTCCTTGCATTCTGTGCACTTTTGACTCTTTTTGCAGTCAGCTTAACTGCTTGTTTGAATTTGACAGTTCAAGTTATATTCTAAGCTATAATTGACACATCTTGTCTACAGGTGTATTTGTTGTCCTGTTTCAATTATGAGTGGGGCAAGTCACAACTAACCTTAACACAAAAAAAATTTCGTATGTTTAAGTAATCTGTAAATACATTCAGATTGGAAATTAAAAGGTGATTTCTAGTTGTCAAAGGAGTGAGGCTTTGGAACAATTTTGGAATAGATTTAGCAGGGGGAAACCTAACAGGTTTTAAGATGGAACTTGATGTACAGTAGTGTTACTGGGGACTAGACTTCATGCCCAAGAAGCTAACTTCTACTTACAGATTTCCGATTAAGAGAAAGTACTATGTTCCAGAATGAAAAAAAAACAAACAAACAAAACCCCAAAAACAAAAACCAAAAAAACTCCCGCAAAACCTCAAAGCAATTCAAGCTCTATTTGTACATCACAGTGAAGGGGGAGGGCAAACATACAGCTCGCATGTATTCATTTAATACTGCAGTTCTATGAAGTTAAAAGCTACTCAAAAATACAAAATTATGATGCCCTCTTCAATGCCTGTTTCAGGAGAAACTACGGCTTGAAAGAAACAAGGAGTACAATCAATATCTCAGGGATAAAGAAGAATGGAATGAAAGGCTAAGGAAATTAGGGAAGAAAACCACAGAGGTAATACAGTTTTACTGAAGCTGATACAAAGAAGAACATAAATGATCTTGTCAGTTGTTTTATCATTGACTAAGGTATACAAAGTAAGACAAAATAAGAAAAGAATGTTGTTCAATTTGCCACAGTTTTATGAATATATCTAGCAAGTCCTGGTTACAAGTCATACAGTACAGTTCTTGATTTCTACTTCAGTCATGTCTGTCTGATACAAGGATGCTTTCATTCTTCTGTGGGTCTGAAGCAAGTCCCTGGATTGTTCTTGGTGATAAAAGTGGTGGCCAAAAAAGCCGTCTCTTTGGACAGAATGTTGAACTCCACACAGTGTTCCTTAGCTTTTATTTGTAGCTGCTTTTTCCTCAGTCTGTGTCC
This sequence comes from Buteo buteo, assembly GCF_964188355.1. NCBI lineage: Eukaryota > Metazoa > Chordata > Aves > Accipitriformes > Accipitridae > Buteo > Buteo buteo. The sequence goes on from NC_134173.1 coordinate 40,905,692, forward strand.
AGTTCATGAGAAAACAAGGCAAGTGCAGGCAACTGTCTAGTATATGGTGCTGTGCATTTATGAATCAAAAAAAAAAAAAAAGCCTTTACTACTGAAAGTGAGCTAGATAATGCATAATTGAACTCGGAGTCTGAGCTGAGGCCTTTGATTTGTAGGGCAGTAGGCAGCTAAGCACCACGCAGCTGCTTGCTTGCTCCCTGCCCCTGCTGGTGGGATGGGGGACAGAATCAGAAGGGTAAAAGTGAGAAAACTCATAGGTTGAGTTAAAGACAGTTTAATAGGCAGAGCAAAAGCCCCGCACACAAGCAAACCAAAACAAGGAATTCATTCACCACTTCCCATCAGCAGGCAGGTGTTCAGCCATCTCCAGGAAAGCAGGGCTCCATCATGTGTAACAGTTACTTGGGAAGACAAACACCATCACTCTGAATGTCCCCCTGCTTCCTCCTCCTTCCCCCAGCTTTTATTGCTGAGCACGATGCCATATGGTATGCAATATGCCTTTGGCCAGCTGGCATCAGCAGCCCCAGCTGTGTCTCCTCCCAGCTTCTTGTGCACCCCCAGCCTCCTTGCTGGTGGGGCAGTGTGAGAAGTAGAAAAGCCCTTGACGCTGTGTTAGCACTGTTTCAGCAGTAACTAAAATATCGCTGTGTTATCAACTCTGTTTTCATCACAAATCTAAAATAATAGCCCCATATGAGCTACTCGTGAAGAACTTTAACTCTATCCCAGCCAAAACCACTACAACAGACAACAGGGGATTTTTAGGTCTAATTAGCATTGTTGTGAGACCCTTTGTTTTAGTAATCTGGAAGCAATATATTGATCTGAGAAAGTTTCTCTGCTGCTTGTTAGTTGTAAAATCTTGTGTAGACTGGATAAATTTTGTTTTTTAAATATTGTTGCCTTAGTTTAGTGATGGACTGCAATAATTTGCAACTCCCTTCTAATGCAGGTTTGATTTAAGAAGGCCTTCCACTTTTTTTTAATATGGACATTCTTAAGTGTACAGTAGTGTGAGAGCTAGGTCGTTCTATGAAGGGACTTGTATTTGTACTTGGAACAGCTGAAAGTTTGTTGTCTTTCTTACAGCAGTCGGCAAGTGCAAATACCCATGTATTTATAAGTTCTATCTAGAAGAATGTTTCTTGTCTGTCTCCAGAAAGATTGTTTTCTTATGAGAAAGATCTTTTCCTCCAAGTGCATTGGTGTGTCATATAGTTGAAAACCATTTTAATCTGTGAAGACAGCTATAAGGCAGTGTTCAGGCATCATTTAGATGTTGGGATTCAATATCTGATTCTTCTTGGCTTCTTCAAGGGTTGGAGTGCTACACAACAGTGATCCCTAGAGAATATGTGGCAAAAATGCAGCTTGTGTTTGTGTAACTGAGTCTATAAATCTCTAAAGACTTTTCTACATGTTTGGGCATTTGTTTCCTCAGCTGACTTACCTAATCAAATCTATTTAGGGAGTGAAGGTTATTTCTTTCTGCTTTGTTTGTCATCCCATTGGACCTGTATGTTATATTTTTATTATTCTTGTGTAGAAACAATTTTGCTGTCATAAAAGAACAAACAGGAAAAAAAACTGGTGAGGATTTGTTGAGGTTCTTCCATCTCTGAGGGATATTTGACTTGGAGTAGGAGTCAAAAATGGGTCTTATGATTAACATATGCGACCTCAAATTTTGATACAACAGTTTAGATAATCACAGGATAAACTTAAGTTGTACTACAGGACTTCCAGAAGTTCTTTACAATCCCCTGCTCAGACCAGGGTTAACTTCACAGTTAGATCAGGTTGGTCAGGCCTTATCTGGTTGAGTTTTGAAAGGATGAAGAATCCACAGTTCCTCTGTGCAACCTGTTCCACTGCCTTTAACTGCTTGATCTGAACTTCTTTCCCTCTGTATCCCATCGAAATTTCCTTTGCTGCAACTTGTGACCATTGGTTTTTTGAAGACCATGATTCTGGCATCTCTGTAACCATGTGTTAGGTAGAGACTGCAATTACTAGTTCCTCCTGCCCACATACATACTCTCCTTAACCTTCTTTTTCCAGGCTGGAAAAACCCAGCTCTGTCAGCTTCTCCTTTATGAGCTCAAGTGCCTTAACCATCTCAGTAGCCATCCTCTGCACTTTCTCCAGTTCATCAGTATCCATGGGGAATGGGGGAAACTGGGCATACTATACCAGAATCTGAATACTGAATAAATACTGAGCAGAGGAGGAGGATTACTTCCCTCGACCTGCTGATGACACACTTGCTAATGCAGCCCAGCAAGGGTGCTCTGCTGACTCATGTTCAGCTAGTTGCCCACCACTAACCCTGGCCTTTTTCTGCAAAACTGCTTTCTAGACAGTCAGTGCCCAGCTTGTATTAGTGCATGGCATTATTCTGTCTCAGATGCAGAATTTTGCATTTGCTTTTGTTGATCTTCGTAAGCTTTTTGTCATCATATTTTTCCAGTTTGTCAGACCCTTCTGAGTGGCAGTCATACCCTCTAGTATATTGATTCCTCTTCCCAGTTTGGTGTCATTTGCATCTTTAATTTATTTCGCATTGCATTTTGTAAAGTATGAGTTACTGTTACCTTTATTCCACAGATGAAAGATTAGTGCACAGAAATACTACAGGATTTATCCAAAACCATGCTGATTGCTGGAACTGTGTGTATTGAACACTGGTCCAGTGTGTCATAGGGTTGTTTTTTATCCACTAAACTCTCTTTTCTCATAGTGACATCTTCTGGGGAGCAAAGAAATAGATTAAGAAATGGTCTAGTTAAAAGGTTGTTCTCATAGGTAAGAAGTATTACAGACTTGCCTGAATCTGGATAGAATAAAGATGTCTAGTCTCTTGATGAGGTAGTCAAAGTGTTTTTTGATTCTTTGCAACTCTGAATCTGAAGGTCAAATTGGGGTTTGTAAAAGGCCTGTCCAGGATTGATAGCCATTCTTCTGAAAAACATTATATAAGAGGAAAAGTAGTTTTTTTTCCTCAAGAAAAAAAAATAATCCCTAGTTTTTAAGCCTTTCTTGAAGTATTTTTCTTGCTCACCTCCTACCTTTTCTCCAGTACCTGTTCAGAGATTGTTTGAAGAAATACAAAACCAAGTTTTTGCTGAATGTGATTTGTTTATGTTCAGATATTTTAATTTTTTTCTTTTCCCATTAAACAGAATGAGATGGACAGGAATAAAAAACCTATTGCTGTTACCAGGCTCCAGCCAGAACTACGTACAGAAGTACAGCCCTGTAATACAGATGCAGAACCTCCCAAGAAGGATGCCTTTACTTCTACAGAAGGTTATGAAGAGCTGCTAAATAAGAGATGGCTGGAGGAAGACAGGTATCATAGGTTAGATGATGAGGTTGAATTAAGAAGTGGACTATTGAATAAAAGACGTGATGAAGATTTGGATGTTCCCAATCGAAGACATCGTGGATTTGCTAGCCAATCTGTAATTCCTATTAGGAAGCATCACAGACTTGATGAGGATCGTGATTTTGGTAGAAGATACTACAGAATGGACTATGATCCTGGGATAAGTGACGAAATGGACCCTAGATTTAGATGTGAAAGTGCTTATGACAGAAAAACTCCCCGGGTTTTTTATGCTGAAAGGTATTCTTAATTCTGTTTTTCTCCTATATTTCTGTAGTGCTTGTTGACAGCTGTGGTTTGGTCTCACTGAAAATTAGACAAGACTCCCATGTGAAAGCAGGATTTTTGTGCTTACTTTAAAAAAGAACTCTGCAAAAATTTTTAGAAAAAATATTTAAGAATTGGACCAGTACCTAAGATTATACATCATACATTAGGGAGTGGAGGGTGTTTTAGATAAATCATTCTGAAGGAAAACTAATATTATGTACAGTTCATTATTAAATAGGCTTTACTGTATTAACTGATAAATCAGTTTGGTTACTTTGGCATAAGTTGTTAATCTTTCTCTTCTAGCTCACTCATTTAAAAGAGAAAAAAACCCAAACATAACCTTCCTAATCCTTCAGGGTTTGGCAGTCTGGCCACTTTCAGTTATTCCATTGCAAGAACCAGTTGCTTTCAAAAACAGATGGGTTGTGGTATGAAATAGTATCAAACTTGAAAGAGATGTGTTTTATGCAGCTAAGCTCAAATGAAATAAAGCAGTAAAGTTTCTTGTAAATAAGTTTTAAAAAGGTGCTTGAAGAGTGTTCATTTGTTCACTTTACAGATCTTGGGAACATGAGTGTTGTACATGCCTTTTTTTTTTTTTTTTCTTTGTGTTAAGCCTGCTGCCAGAGCTATTTTCCTGCGGTTGCTTCAGTGAAGGAAACACCACTGTCTTTCCCTGGTTAGGCAAAATAACCGCTTTTTTTTTTCTAGAATTAACACTTGTAGAAAAAACAGAAATCAAATTGTACCACTCTCAACAGTGTTAAATATTATGATCATGTTTCGTTGTTAATTGCTGGTAGAGTGGTTAAATGATCTTTTGAGTCACTGTTTGCAGGTATAACTTTCTATATAGTATTGCAAATTAATAACTGGGAAAAACAAACCCTAAAATACTCTTCTACTGCAGAAGCCTTTTCTACATTGAATGAAGTCATGCTTCTTTTCCAGTTTCAAATGCCAATAGAGTTAAAATAACTTCTTTACAAAAATAGGTTTTGATATTTCTCAGCTGTTTAAAAATAATCATAAAGGAATGAAGTAACTATGGAGAAAATGAAATGTCTGGAAGCATTTAGGAGATGCAGACTTAGTAAATGGGTTATTTCAGAGTTTCAGACTGTATATTCAAATGTGCTTCTAAAAGCATGTATTTATTCATACAATGTTTCTGAAAAAGTCAAGCAAATGGAAACAGTGGTTAAATAGATAGCAGGAACAAGATTGCCCATTTTCTGCTGAATGAGATTCAGAGAAGAGAATGCAAAATACAAAAATTGCTCCATCCTATAGTGTAATATCGGTAGGAATGAGCAAAGGAGGTTTTAGGGTAGGCTTGTCTTGTCCTACAACTTTTCAGAAAGAAAAATATTAGAAGCTTGACTTGGTGTCTAACAAAGGTAACCAAAATGCTTATATTTTTGAGACTAACGGCAGCATTAATCCTCTATGTTAATTAACACCCAGAAGGATGAATGTCCTCTTTTGACTAGGTAGCTGTTTGCCATTGTCTAATGCAATTGGACGAAGTCCAATATTTAAATAAAAATGACCATTTGATAAAGTTTGAGGGTTTGCTTTGTTTCTCAAAGAATATATACATAATTATATATGTAAAATATCAGCAAGGATGGTGTTTGAACCAGCAGTGGACAGTATTGTGTTGAATAGAAGTATACTAGTTCTTAGTTATCCCAGAAAACACTGACGGTGCTTATATAAACGTCTGTGACCAATATATCACTAGGCAACCCATTGCTTATTTGGAGAGGCCTCTGAAACAGTTTTAGTTCCAGTTTTCTTTTAAAAGGAAGTACAGAAGATACTTTGTTATTGGCAACTTGGTGCATCTTCTTCAGATAAAAATTAAGGTTTAGTTTTTTTGGTATGTATTTTCTACTTTGCTGTATTGTTATTGAAAATTACTTTACTTTTTTATTAAATGTGCTTTGTAATCTAGTACTTTTTTCCTCCTCTGCAAGGAGCTCCAGTTAACCTTTTATGAACTATATTATTCAGTCTCTTTTCAAGAAGGAGAAACACATCTATTAGTTACCGACAGCTCAGCTTCTGAAGAGTTAGCATTTTTTTTCTACATTTCAGGCAAAGTCAACTTTTCCAGAATACATTTGATTCATGACAGAAAATGAATTTGTAAGGAGGAATATTTTTATTCGCTGTACTAAAATTTTTATGTTTTTAAATGGGCTTTATTAGTTTGGAGGTGTTTGTAGCGGGACTTTTCAGAAAGGTTTCTGTTGTAACGGAGGCACGAGGACTGTGGCATATTTCAGCAAATAGTAATGGTGACAGGAAAGTGAGAGGACGTGCAAAATGTTTTGGTTCTTAGGAGTGGAATGCTTTAGTCCATCCCCAGCAGCCAGGTCTGTCCTATAAACAGGATACAACAGCTTCTTGATTGGATTGGGCCAACATGTCTGGATCTGCCATGCTAAGCTTTGCTGCTTTTTACAGAAAAGGTTGCCTCTTGGATCCCAAGGTTTGTTTCTTTGCTTCCTCCCTGTATCCTTTCATCACACTTTGGACTAGGCTTTCTATTTCCTGACTGTGTTTCAGTCTTACGTGACCAGCCTTGTAAGTAGCAAATTGATCGTTATCAAAATGATGATTTTGATCATGAAAGAAGATCATGTTATGCCAAGAGGATGGATGTCGTTCTTTCATGCTGTTCTTGTCAGTTGTTAAGATGCCAAATCAATGTTTAATAATCTGCTTGCATCCTTTTGCCTTTGATTATTGGCTTTTATTTAAATTACAGAGATGGGCAGAGCTGTGGATCTTTTTACATAAAAGAATAAGATGAGGTTTTTTTCTGTGTTTACCTAGTATTTTTTTTGGTTTGCTTAATAGGAAGACCATGGCTCTGTTCAGCTCTGGAAAATATATAACTTTGTTAGCATCTGTTTGGTACTTTTATTTTTCATTGAATAGCTATTCTTGCCTTATTTTATCAAGATAACTTGAAGTCCTCATTAAAGAGTAGTTAATTTGCAAAGGCAGGAAAAGCCTGTAAATTCAACTATCCCAGATCTTTTCCTGAAAGCTCCCTTGTGTCCATGTAATTTTTGGCATCTTTAGAATTATGTGAAGTTTCAATTATATTACTTCATTTCATATGTAGATGATTCACATTTTAGCTCCTGAATTTTTGTATTCACCATGTTACCTGTCTTTTATCTTGATCAAAAGTCAGCTCTCTTTTAAATGGTATCAGGTGCATAGTGAAGGTTAGGTTGTAATTAAAGAAGCTTTTCATATATGAATTAACTGTTTCACCAGACTTGCCCAATAGCTGTGTGCCAAAATCTGTTGTAGACTTTGCTGTCTCCTGGGGATTAGGAGCAGCAAGATCTGTTTCAATTAATGTAGTGTGAATGCTGAATGCTCTTCAGCTCTCAAAACTTTTAACCAGGCTCAGTAGATAAAGGTTACATGAAAGCAGGCTTGGGAATTCAGACTCCAGACAGCTGCCTTGACAATGCTAGCAAAGTGAATTATTTCTAGAAATTTTGTGTGATATTTTCAGAACTGGTTCTGCCATCCAGTGTGCAGTCATGCTGAGGATCCATTTGCATGGAACTGCTGGATGTTCCATTTCAGATTGGATGTTTTTAGGCAAGCATAACTGAATATTTTCTATTTCTTCAAGGCCCTATCTGGATGGAATAGGAAGAGATCTACTTGCAGATTATGAAGACGAATTAAAAGAGAGAGCACGTGTGCAGCAGATCTCAAGAACTGGAAATTCTAGGTGTGGTATACAGTGTATTTTTCTGATAATTGCACTACAAAATCATGGTGAAAGGAAAATATTTATTTAAAATCCCTAGTGTGTTGTCTGAAATGGCTGATAGTTTTCCTGCAGCTAGGATATAGTAGAACAAGAAAAATAAGTTTCCTTTGAGAACAGCTGTTGAAGCTTGCATGCTAGTTTTCATTCTGAAACAGTAGATCACCTATTTTCCAACTGAAGACTTCTAATGATTAGAATAACCATAGAATCATAGAATCATTTAGGTTGGAAAAGACCTTCAAGATCATCGAGTCCAACCATCAACCATGCCCACTAAACCATGTTATGAAGTACCCCGTCTATGCACTTTTTGAATACCTCCAGGGATGGTGACTCAACCACTTCCCTGGGCAGCCTATTCCAATGTCTGACAACCCTCTCAGTAAAGAAATTTTTCCTAATATCTAACCAAAATCTCCCTTGCCGCAACTTGAGGCCATTTCCTCTCATCCTATCTCCAGCCACCTGACAGAAGAGACCAGCACCCACCTCACTACAACCCCCCTTCAGGTAGTTGTAGAGAGCGATAAGGTGTCCCCTCAGCCTCCTCTTCTCTAGACTAAACATGGAATCCTTTTTCATAGTAGTTTTAAAATTCCCTTTTTTACCCCCCTTGTCTTGGTTTTGCAAGTCCTGAAGTGATCTAAGTGGATGAGGCAGAAGCAGAACACTTGTAAAGCCCTTACATAAACTCTTGACTGGCACCACTCAGTCTGTCAACATTGTTGAAGTGCTCAACTGAGTCAGTGTTTCTGATGGCTTCAGAAACCGCAGGCAAATGAGAACTGTGAGCAGATGCCTTTTTGCCAGGTGGTTTCTTCTTTTGCTTGTGATATTTCTTCAGATTTTAGCAAAGCTGTTTGTCGTAAATGTATCACATAGTGATGTAAGTGTATCTATCATGTTTCACACAGACTACAAGTAAATTCTCAAGTTTGATCTCTCCATTTCCTTTTTTGTCTTTGCCAGAAATCAGGTACAAATTAGTTCTTCAGCTAATGAACAGGCCAAGTCTGCAGCTGAAATGCCGTATGGAACAGGCCTTGTTCTTGGTATGTATAGAAGCCTAACTCGTGACACTGAGTTAGCCTTTCCTTGCATATTTTATTTTTCTTTGGCAATAAGTAAAAACTAGAAAAATTAGCTTTTTCTTTGTGTTGGTTGCAAGACTGGCAAATAAATATTGTTTACATAGAGAAAATTAAAAAAGAAAAACATATTCCTTTTCCCCGTTAATGTAACAGGGGGGAGGGGGAAAATCTTTCTAATTAATTTTGAAGAGCCCAAGCTGCTTCTTAGATTTCATTAACAGTTTAAGGCCCAGATACATTATTAAGTTTTTTTACGAAATGAAGTATAAGAGAAATATTGTTAGAGACATGACTTGGTATTGAATTTTAATTGCAGAAATATGGGAAATGGTACCGTTCACAACTTTGTGCAAGAACAAATGATTCTGATCATCTCTTACTGCTTAAATGTAGCCATAAAATTTAGCAGGGAACATTATTATTGAGTGTAGTAGAGAGAAATACTGTTGAAAACATAGCATTCCTAGCTAAATTCAGAAAATTACAAGGCAAGAATAAAAGAACTGTAGTAGTTCTTCAGATGGGAGCCTTTGAAGGCAAGCTAGGTTTGAATTGTGGAAAACTGGACCAAGAGTTGCCAGAATAATTTCTGTTTATTTTTACATTTCAACTTACCTGATCTTCAGTGCTGTAAGTGGCAGGTCAATTTTTTGGCACTGTTTAAAGGCAGCATTAAAACAGTGGTGTTGTAATGGAATGGTCAGTCTCTCTGATCTGTTCAGTCATCTCATTTGTAGTGACTTGAGTACACAAAGTTTTGAATCTGTATTCCTAGCAGTCCTGGTGTCGGGGCTGGAGGGGTCACGGTGCCTGTTGCCGAGGTTTGGGTAGCTGCTGTGCTCATTGCCGGGGCTGGAGGGACCGCAGCGCCTGTTGCCAAGGTTTGGGTGGCCGCGGTGCTCATCGTTTTGTTGTTAGATCCAGAGACTTTCTCTTCCCCTTGAGGGTACTGAGTGGTGTTGAACAGGGCTCGATAGGCATGGGCCAGGCCCCAGCACGTTGCAGTGATTTGTATCTCTCTGGAGCTGCCGGGGTGACAGCATATCTCTTCCAAATATTTTACTAGCTCTTCTGGATCCTGCACTTGTTCAGGGGTGAATTTCCAAAACATTGGAGGTGCCCACTTTCCTAGGTACTTGCCCATGCTACCCCACACACCCTGCCACTCATAATTATCCAGCCTTGGGGCACATCTCTGGGTGATCTTCTTAAATAGCTGTTTAACCTTAAACGAGAGCTGAACCACGTTCAGAAGTATGCTAATTCCTAGCAGTAGGGCTAGGACCGTGCTAGTCCCAACATTCCAGGAGTATCCAAATTTTTCAAAATTCTCAAACACCATTGTAACTGGACTGAAGGAGAAAGGAGAGGGGAAGAAAGGTACCCCACCCACAGACTGGTTTTCCATGGAGGAAAGGTAAATGGTATAATTATTAATAGTTTCCCACAGATGGCTCCCACAGTATAAAGGTGACAATGCTAAATGCAAATACCGGATTAATCCCACAGCCGATGACTTTATCATACCATAAACCAGAGTTATACCATACATCAAAGCGAAAACCTTAATCCACCTCCCACGGATGATAAGCAGTAGAAGAGGAACTACATACAACAAGCGAGGTGATACATAAGAGAGCCTTAAAAACCAGAGCAACAACTTGAAAAATACATAAATCAACATAATGAACGCTTAAAACAAATTTGTTTTAACAAGCTCTCGTCAGGTTTGTCGTTACCTCAACCCTTCGTGCCCCACGTTGGGCGCCAAAAAGGACTGTCGTGGTTTAACCCCAGCCAGCAACTAAGCACCACGCAGCTGCTCACTCACTCCCCCCCCCCCCCCGCTTCCCAGTTTCTAAACTAGATGGGACGTCCCATGGTATGGAATACACCGTTGGCCAGTTTGGGTCAGGTGCCCTGGCTGGGCATGGGAAGCTGAAAAATCCTTGACTATAGTCTAAACACTACTGAGCAACAACTGAAAACATCAGTGTGTTATCAACATTCTTCCCATACTGAACACAAAACATAGCACTGCACCAGCTACTAGGAAGACAGTTAACTCTGTCCCAGCTGAAACCAGGACACCTGGTTAGGAGAAGGCTATTTGTGAACTGTTGTATAAAGATTAAGTAAATTAAAACTTGAAATTTTTGGAAATGAGAAGTGATTTCAGACTCCCCCAAAGTCACAAACAATGATGTTATCTTGCATGTTTTGGTTACTTCACAGTCCCAGCACAATAATTGAATAAAAAATTCAGTCAGTCTAGTTGGTTGCTCATCATGGGGTTTTTTTTGTTGTTGTTATTTGGTTACTTGCTTTTTGGCTGTGGGTTTCTTTTTTTTAAGTTACTTTGCAGCTTCCTTCACTTCATTGTTCAGGTCTACTTCACTGGAGATCCACAGTGACTTTGTGTTGGAAGTTTTTTGCATTCCTTAAAATCCATGTGAGATGTTATCACTGTTTCCTTTTACATATACATATCTGCCAATACTTTGCTAATTCTTAGTAGTCATGGGAACCATCCTAAAAGTGGAGCAATTTGCTTTCCTTCCTGTGGGTTTGACTCGCTTCAGCTTTAACTTTCATTTTTATCCAGAGCGGTGCCTCATAGCTTTGGAGTGCTATAGTGTATCTTCCTTTGTTGAGCATTAGAGGAAAAAAAAAAAAAAATTTAAGTAACTTTTTTCAGATGCTGTTGTATCAGTTAGCTTTGAAATTTGTAGCTTCCTGACTCTACAAAACTAGGCAAACTAGGAAAATAATAATGAAAATTTTAGTAGTTTGGATCATCATACTCCAAACAAACTGCATATTAAAACTAGATTTTTTTTTTCATTCAGTAAAGATCCAGTGTTCTTATGCACATTCCCAGATCATATACTCTGTTGTGTTTGATGTTTTAAATTGACTGAAATCTGATGGTTTTGTCCAGTACCTTTTGTGTATTTCGTGGAGCATTTACGCAAATGTGTGGTCATTTCTATTAGGTGGTCAGGACCAAGAACTTCTCCAAAGGAAAAAAGAGAAATACAGGCAAGAACTAATAGAACAGATGGCTGAACAACAGCGAAATAAGAGACGGTAATGGAAAGTTACAGTATTTTTAAAAGATAATGGCTGAAATTTAAAGGAATTTTATTAATTCAATGTGGTAAAAATAATTTTCATAACTAAGGAATTCCAGCTAGCTAGGTAATATTGCATCCCGTTAAACCTGTTGGCATGAGAGCTTTAGTTTTTAATAAACAAATTCACCAGCTTTCAATGGAATAAAGGAAACCCAATTTTTTTTCATTAAAAAAAAATTATTTTTGCTTTCTTAAGGTTAAAGAAGCTTTAACTGAAGTTATCCCTCTTGCTGGTAGAGGAATGTCTAATTACTTTGCAAAGTTGAAAACGCATCTTGTTTTGCCCTCCAATTTAGGAAAGTGACCTCTCACTTTCAAAGCACTTGACCATCCGGCTTATGCAGAATAATAAAATATAAATTTCTTGCTTACCTATTAGTAGGTGCCTGCTGAATGATAGACCATCCGGCTTATGCAGAATAATAAAATATAAATTTCTTGCTTACCTATTAGTAGGTGCCTGCTGAATGATAGTATGGATACATAAAAACACACAGTGATATTAGTGAAGGGATAAGGAATTAGAAATAAGTTCCTATTGATGGTTTCACTGCGATGAAAAATTGTACATGCTGACCAAGTCTCAGCCCTGAAATTACAATATAGTACTTATTGCTGTACTTTTGAATCATTCATTTCAATTTGTTTATTATCAACTTCTTGTTGTAATGTGAATAAAGATCAATTTTTAAGAAATGTCCTGAAAGATTTTAGTAAAAAGCAATGTGGTGCTTTGTCCTTTTATGGTAGTTGGAATTAGGTGGCCTAGATGATAGCCAGATACTTCTTGAGAATTCTGTTTGTTTACAAATAATATAGTGCCCTTCTTTCTTGGCCCCAGAAGAAATCAAGTGAAATCATGTCTTCTGTTACCCTGTATTTTCAGAGTTATTTTAACTACAGGGTTGTGAGGTCTGTGCTTTGAAAGAATGAGTATAGTTGTTACCGCTCTCTGATTTTTTTTTTTCTTCTTTTTTCTTTTTTGAAACAAAAACAGTGAGAAAGAACTTGAGCTCTCAGTTGCTGCTTCTGGAGCTCGAGACCCAGAAAAGAAGGTAAGGAACTTAGACTTTCTTTCACCTATATAGACTTTTTTTAATTACATGTACACTGTGGTTGTCCAGTCACAAAACTCTGTAGGGCTTTTACAGAATGATAAATGTTGTGGTTTTTTCTAATGGGCATTAGTATAGAATAAAATTGAAGCCAAGGATGATAAGGCTGTAACTCATTACACATACTTTCAGCTTAAGAGGAGGATATTTTCATGGAAGTTATCAAACATTTTTGTTTGCTGTAACCAAGTGGAAATTTTGTACAAGCAGCGAGTATAATGGAAAAAATACTTAGTGTCCAGTGGTAGCCTGTACATGCATGCATTAGTAACTTTTCTTTGGGAATGCAAAGTATGCTGCAGGAAGTTTTTGCTCTTTGTGAATTAAAAAAAAATCCAGTTCTTTTGCAGCCAAGTTGATCTTATTGTAGCAATTTTTAATTTCCAATTTGTAATTCTTTTTTAAACTATCAAATGTAGTGTTCAGCATTACAAACATTTTTATAATGATTTTGTAAAAAGCCAGGTATTTAACATTGTGTTGCTTGTAAGACTTAATGCAGAGTTACTACTGTCTCCACTTCCTTACTAAGGTGATTATTGTACTAAGAATTTTGATTAGCATGTATGAAGGAGTAGATTGTCAGCAGTAGTAACGTTAGTAGCAGACTGATTGTCACAGAACAAGTATGATTTGCATGTGTGTTTGCTAAGTGCCCGAAGCCATTGTATCTTGGGTGCAGTAGAGATCTGCTGTTGGAGATGTAGGATGGGTAACTTTCTCAAGCAAGAATAAACTGGTTATTAATTAACTGGTTACCAGGGTGCTGTTTTTTGGGGGAGGCTACAACACAGAAAGAAATTTATCCCATTTCTGGAGAGTTCAGCAGAGGTGAAAGGAGCTCTTATTTTTTAGAAAATGAAGATGAATGAATAGCTGTAAGATGCTATTAGTCAGCATGTGAGGCAGGAGACTGAGAATGTGTGTAGATAAGCAATGAAGCTGAATCAAAATTCTTACTCCTAAATGGGGAGGGAGAACACTGACAAGTGGTCCGGCTGCATGTTCCTACCTTCTCTGCTTAAAGTATCTGTGGTGCTTGTTTGATCCCTTCTGCGAACTGATTCAGCTCGGTTAGCTGGCAAAAATCTAAATCTTTTTTTGCTGCTTTAGTTGACTTAGAGAGGTCAGTTGGCTGATCAGGAATTCAGATGGTGAAAGGGAGAGGGATGGAGTGTACGGCTGGGAGCCAGGCAGGAAAAGAAGAAAACTGAGCAGAGGATGCCAGCTCTTTTGGCACAGCAGGGTGTAAGGTCAGTGTAAACAGTTTTATCTAATCAAAGCTGACTAGGCAGAATCATGCTGTGCTGCAGCACTCTATATATGCTATGCATCTCAGAGACTAAAAAGTGCCTGTTATAGGAACAAAATTATATCCAGAGCAAGTCTAGGGCACGTATAATGTTTTAAAACTGTTAATTTAGCTGAAAGCCTTCAATTAAGTAGAATTGCTACATTCATTAAGCTTCAGTCACTGTTAGCTTTAAATTGCCTCCTGGGGAGGGATTCTAATTAGGTGGATTTCTTGATTAATTACAGGTTGGTTAAATAGCAATGCCTGATTGAGAATCTATAAATGTAGACTGTTGTATATACTTCTTGTTTAAAATAACACAATCCCCAGGATGAACTGAGTACCATAGTCACATTTGAAATTAGCTACAGAGCTGAAATCTGGGGCACTTTGGAAGCAGTTCACTTTAAACTTGTTAGTAAGAAAGGCTGTTTTAAATGTTCTCCTGCTCAAGACACTGGATTTGAAAAGACAAGTTAAAAAAAAAAAAGACTGTAGACTGCTTTATAATTTTCAATTGCTGTAGCTCATATCTATTATCTAATTTTGTATTCACATCTAGAAATTTGAAGTTAAATGTTATAAACAAATATGCATGTCTACTAGATTTTGAGAATTTTAATCTTAATGCTGTAGTTCATGATTGGTGAGTACTAACTGCCTTGTATATACTGTCTTGCAGCTAAGTGATGAGGAGGTAAACATTTAATATTTTGCTGAAATACTTCTATATTGTAGGGTATATGGTTTGCTGTTAGATATTTAATATTTAGCTGGTTGCTGGTATTACTTCGTCTGAATGCATGTTAATTGAAGCACTACAATGTTAGGACCAGTAAATTCAGAAACAAAATCTGTTTTACTGAGACAAAGTATGATTTTTTTCTGGTCTTCTATTATATTGACTCATTTAAACAAACATTAAAATACTAACGCATAGCAGCTGGTGCAAGGGCTTTCTGGGTGTGGTAAGATAGTTCTGAAATGGACTTGCATGTCTTTGCATTATTTGCATGTTTCCTTTGCCTTTCTTCTGAGGCTGCCAGTTATCAATAAACATTTGATACGTTTATTTAAAAAAAAAAACCCACTAAAATTTTGTTGTGGTTGAAAAATTTAATAAAGAAAATTTAAAAAAATTGTTTTGCAAGGAAATGTTTATTGGAAAAAGTCTCAGTATGTGGTTGGTTTTAGTTTTTACTGATTATGAGCTATTTTCATCTTGGGGCAGGGGGGAGGGATTTCAGAAACTTTTCCTATGCATAATATGAGAATACTGTTTGTGTAGGAAACTGGCAGCTGTAGATAACCTGTACTACAGGCAACTGTGGAAACACTTCTTTTTTTTTTCTGGACAATAACAAGAACCGTATACTTCCTGAAACCTGCCGTAGAGGTTGGATTTTGTAAATCTGTGATAAATATGCTAGATTTCCTTGTAGTATTAGATTTCCAGTAATTCCTCAGGAGAAAAAAAATGCAATTACTAGAAATTTGAACAGCTAGTTGGGACCCATTGAAGTGTTTAATGAGACCTAAATGAAGGTTCAGAATATTTCCTAGTAATAACAAGGTAACTGTTTTCACTTTTTTTCCTCTCTCTTTTTCTATTTTTTTCTTCAGCCAAATAGATTGAAGCAGTTTGGCTTGACAGCACGAGCTGCTGAAGTACCTCCTGAAAGGCCTAGGGTGGCCTTCCAAACTCCAGTGCCTGTCCCTTCAGCATCTCCAGTGAATGAAGACTTTCACAGGGGGCTAGCCAGCACTCTTGGTGAAATAGCAGCTCCTAGATGCTTCACCATCATGTTAATTTTGCATATTACATAAGATTGTTGTTAAGCCTGTTATTACTTACTGCTAAGGTAGAGCTCAGTGGTGCTATCAATCCTTCTCCAAGGAACCAGTGAAGGTAGAAATAATATTTTGACAATTAACAGAAAACTAAACTACTTTGCACTGAAATAAAGTTTTACTGTCTATTTCTTCACAGTTTTTTTTGAAAAATCTGGGAAGGCTGGGTTATCTATGAAGACAGCTCTTTCTTAGAGGATGTTTGTGCAGAATAAGGGTTGGGCTGTAGGAATGAAGTCCATGCCTGTAATATTGAGCCTTGTTGCGAGGATGCTTGGGGCATATGCCCAGCAGTGTCCATATTGTTAGAAGGCTGGTATAGTATGAGTTTGGCCCCTATCAATTAATCCATGTCTCACGGCTAAGCTCAAGAATGCAGTGTAGGCAAGGACAGCTTCCACTAAACTGTGAGACTAAACTGTTTAGGGAGAGAGAAGGAGCTTCAGGCATGTGGCTGAAGCTGTGCTGTGCCACTTGCCCTTTGACCAGAGACTAATCCTTGGCTTGTGTTATTTACTGTTACTGATGTAACCAGTAAGTATCATTAACTGAACAAGTTAAAGAAGGTGTGCTTGGTTTATGTTCTTTAAATCTCTGGAATAGTGTGGGTTCCTGTACGGCTCCCTAAGGGAAGGTTAATTCCCTACTGAGACTTACTGTATCTTGTTCCTGCATGGCACTGAGAGGTCTTGGGCTGAATAAATCTGGATTTTTCCATGTAGTGAATTCTTTTTCTTTTGGTGTTTTTTTTTCTTTCTTTTGGTGTTTGTTTTTCTTTCTTTTGGTGTTTGTTTTTCTTTCCTTTGATAATCTCTTTTCAGTTGTACAACAAACCAAAAAATTGTGTTGCTTTTTTCCTTAAGGCTTGCACCGATGCCACCGCCTCCACCACCAATTTTGACAGACAATTATAGGACACCTTATGATGACGCATATTACTTTTACGGGGTTAGGAATCCTTTGGATCCCAATCTTGCATATTGTAAGTTGATGATTTTAGGTGGATTGGTTGTTAGAGTGATTCAGATGATTGCTTTTAATCTAGTTAAATGATGAATAATGTAGAACTAGTAACAGTAATTTAAACCCATTGCTTAGATGTATATTGAATGAAGAGTAGGCTTTTTTCAGTACTGGTTTTGGGTGAAGTAGTTTTCTCCAACTGCAAAAGGGGCTATGGCTTCCAGAAGTCTTGTTCATCGCTTGAACAAGCTCTAGTCTCAGCTACTTAGCCATTACTCCTCCCAGACAATTTTCTTTATGGTTTTGATAATCAAAACATTATTTTCTAAAATTTCTTAAATCATATTATAATTGATTACAAGTTTAGGTGTTGTTACAATTTCAAATATAATTTTAAATATTTTTAAAGGAACTGTATGAAGTAATCAAACTTTTTTGTTTTACTAACTTTTATTTCTACTCTTTGACTGCTTCATGATGATTTCATGAGTGAAACAACTGTGATGTGTGTGGCGAGGGACTGGATTGTGTGGTGTTTGTTTTTTTCTTTTTTTTCTTTTTTAGAGGAAAAAACAGAAACACTTTAAAAAAGTTGTTGTGCTACCTTTATAGAAAAGTTAAAATAAAGGAGAAAAAAAATCTTTACAATAATAACTCTTTTACTGGTTCGTTGAATGAGATTTGTATCCACTGTGGAATTTCAGGAACACTAGAGATTTAAGAGCAAAAGTTTTTAGTTTCTTTTTTTTTTTTTTTTTCCCCTCCAGTGTAAATTTCTCCCCATCCTGAAATGTAATAGCTTATGGTTTGGGAAAGGTTGGTTTTAGTTGTTTTTTTAATTTATTTTTTAATTTTTTATTTTTATTTTAATTTAATTTTATTTTATTTAAGTTCCAGGCACCTTTTTTACCTTTTCTTTGTAATCTTATTTTCAGAGCACAGTTTCAACTCGCAGAAGTTTGGGGGTTTCTGGGGGGGGTTGTTTGGTGTGGGTTTTTTTGTTTGTTTGTTTTATTTTGGTGTTACATGGTTTTTTTCTTTTTCTTTTTTTTTTTTTTTTTACCCTTGTATCAATAGAACCTGTAGGGTAAAGTGGCTTACAGTTTAGAGTATTGAAGAAACTAATACTTAACCTAACTCTCATATGTGAATTTTGTCTTAAAGCTTGTTGTCACAAGTTGGAATATTGCTAGTGCTTAAAATTTGAAAGTGTGAAATTGTTTTGGAGATGCATCTCTTACTGTCTTGAACACAAGCAGTAGTATGCACAGTAGTTTTAAGCCCTGCTGTGGCAGAGTGCTGCAGGTCCTATTTCAGTAAGAGTACAGATGCGAAATACACTGCATTTCTGCAGGAGGCAATGGGGCTCTCCTCACAATAGAGGATGCATTTGGAAAGCATGAGGACAAGTGTTACATTAAGCGAGTTATTTCTTTTTGTTAGTTCATTGTGGAATATGTTAATGAAGATATTTGTAAATTTTAAAGGGATTTAGTTGAATTTAAGAAATCGGTTTGTACCTTGGCATTGTGTTTCTTGCTTTAGAGGGCATTAAGGATTAGCTGAGTTTGTTATAGAAGTTGAGAGTCCTGTTTGTAATTCTGCAGTCACAGAGTTTGAGCAGTGAGTTCTGTTCTTTTAAGTAATGGTAAATGTTTATATCTGAGCATTCAAAATTTAAAATAGTAATTTTTTTTACTGTATAGATGGTACAGGTATGGTGGGAGTGCAACCCACACCTAACCTGGATCCTCCTTTAGACCAAGACCCATTAGAGCAATCTGTGTAAGTATTAGCTGTATTCGTATTCTTTGTTTTTGTCTGTATTGGTGCACTTTTCATGTTGGGAGTATTTTGCTAACAATGGTTACGCCTTTGAAATAATGTGTGTTAAAGACAACTCTTCAAACTTCTAATTAAGAATTTCTATCTAAACAATAATTCAGTGAACTCCTATTTTTATATGGATTTATGAAAATGTTTGAGATTATAAACTGTCAGGCTGTGGAAAACAACAGCTCTTAAATATTTCAGGCAGGGATTTTATTTTTATTTTATTTTTTTTAAACCCCTCTGGACCCTACGATGTTTTCCTTTTATATATGTGGTTTTCTAATTCAGAAGTAACATTGGACAGAGGAATACAGGAGACAGACAAAGAAGCATAGGAGTATTTTCTGAAGAAAAAACAAAGCCTTCCAAAGAGGCAACTTTGTCTTATCAACAAGAATTACAACAGCAGGTACTGAGTGATAAAGCTTCTGATGGTTTCTTCTTTTACTTTTTAATATATTATGGTTGTAACTGTAGTACTCTTTCAAAGATGTTTCTTTAGTTTACAAGTAAAAAGTTTTCTTAACTCTCCCTCTCTTCATCACTTCCTTCCTCCCATTCCTCTGACCCTGCTTTAGCTCATTTTAGCTCTTCAGGTGGACAATAAGCTCTTCAATTTTTTGTCAGAGGCAGAGGCTCTGACACCAAACAGATTAGTTCCAGGCATGGAGTTTCACATAATTATTTTCATAAACATAAGAACCTGCATCTTAAAAGCAATGAGTTCTATTGCTTTGATATTCCTATTGAAAGATTGCTTTTGAACATTATTGCTATAATAATTAGGAATACTCCAATTTCAGTAAGTTCTTCTTGATCGTTTGGATACTAATTCAAAAGCTTCCCTAATGTTTACTTCCAGTGTGTTTGTAGGTGGTGTCTTATCTCTTTTCAGCTTCCTTTTTGATAGACTTTTGATAGACTAGACAAATTTCTTGAGTCTCCTGTCTTCCAGTAGATGTCCTACTGGACGTCCATTTTAGTGGCCTTTTGCTGCTGCATCTTGTGGGCATTTATATTTATAAAATGTACTTGACTGTGATAAGACATGTTATTTCAGAAGAGATTTTGCTAGAACCTAGTTCAGTGGCACTAACATTTTCTTACCTTATTCTTCTTTATGTATTTCTTCAGTGGAGGTAAATAATTGCTATAAAAATAGTCTAGTTCTAATTATGATTGTGCTTAAAGGAGAGGCTGCCAATCAAGGTAAAATGAAGAATAAAATAAACATTTAGGAATAGTGTCTGATATTGCACTTACACTTCTCTGAAGGCATTTTCTCACTATAGTCTTAAGGAATAAATTTTATCTTGCCAGGTGAGAGACTGCACAATTTGACATAAAGGTCTAATGAATATGGCATGATACAGTGTTTCAAAGTTGTTATGCTGCTTATGGTTGAAAGTAAACAGAAAGTATTCTGCTTTTTTTTTCCTATAGACAAACCTGACTGACCATTTTTGTAAACAGTCAAAGGGGCTAGATGGGTCTTTGTGTTGACTCATTATATTTCTTAGGAAATTGTCTGACTACCTGATAAAGGGAAATTTTTATCTAATGCACAGAAGAAACAAACTTAAGAAAAATACTTTAATATATTTGAGCTACATAAATGGTAACTAATGTTTTAAAAGATTTGAATAGAAGATGGGATTTTTTAAATAGCTGTTCTCTTTATAAATGCTACATTAAGTTATTAGGAAATTTAGTTATATAAATTTAACCTGATTTTGAAGAAAAGGAAGAACAAACCATATAAACAGTTCTGCATTATTTACATACATCGTCATGTATTACTGCAGAAAACTATTTCATGAATGGTTACAGAATTGTGTAGCATTCTATTAAGGCATTTATTGTTAGGAGTCTTTCTTTATCTCATGTCATCTCTAGTCTGTTTTGGTTAAACAAAATATACCCGGCTGAGAGAAGCAAGTGCTATAATATTGTAGAATTTTGCCTGTTTAATTTCCAGGCAGTATAACATTGTGTATCAAAGACCAAAGTTGTGGGACTTTTGATGTACTGCAAGTGTCAGATGTGAACATTTCTGGAACTTGGAAGTCTTATAATGTGAATCTGTATGTTTCTCTGATTATGTACAACTGGACATGCACATTTTGACAACAGTATTCAATGCACTGTCTGCAGTATAGGAAGTGAAATGTTTGCAATTTGCTTGATGTAGAGGGGGGGAATGGGTAATGATAGCATTCAGCTTGCTCCATTAACTTTTTATTAAAATTATACTTAATGTGATATTTTCATGCAACTGGCTTGGTTTTTTAGATAAGAGAGAGAGAGGAACGGCGCAGACAAGAGAGAGAGGAGAAGGAACGCTATGAAGCCAAGTTAGAAGCAGAAATGAGGAATTACAATCCCTGGGGAAAAGGTGGTGGTGGTGCTCCTCTCAGAGATGCAAAAGGAAATCTGATAAGTATGTTTGCCAAAATTATGGGTTGTCTTTTCAAGATTGATGTTTTCTTGCTCTCGTAAGGGCTTTATTCAGATGTTATTCCTTGTTTTGTAACACTGGTAGCCCTTTATTGACAAATAGAGGTACTTGTTTCAAGCAGATGTACTCAAGGAATATTTAAGTGAGTAATTCTGATTTCTGTAGAATCATTCAAAGAATACAATTTGAACAAAATGAGAAACACAGGATCTGTCAACTATAAGTGAAGACACAACACGGTAGCAAAGGGAGAAGGAGGAAAACAAGCTGTTAGAGTCATCTTCAATACAATTGTGCTAAAGTCTGTTGTGAAGACTTTTATTTAAACATTTTCCAGGAACAGGTTTTTTTAATTGTTTTTCTTTTTTAAAATAACTTCTAGGCTTAGAAATCTCTACTTGTGACATGGAAAATGGAAGCATGTTTGAATATATATATATATATATATAAAAAAAGCTAAGTGGAATATTTAAATTTCCCCAAGTAACACTGCTTGTAAATGGCTATATAAATAGCAGTCAGCAGTAATGTTTTTTAAGGTTTATTTTTTTCTAAGTGCTGTTTTATACAAGATGGGAGTAGTGAGCATGGAGATAGCTATGATCCAGGCAAGTTGTTCATCCACCCCTGCAGTAAATCAGGGATAGATGTAAGGTTAAAACTCAAATTCCTGATCCTTGTTGCTAGTGAACCCTGCAGGAGTAGTTTATCTAAAATAAAAATAGTACTCACTAGGCACAATTAGATTTGTATATTTCAAAATCTTGACCTGTGCAAGCTCTCTTCATTCTTGCACATCTGAGTGAGTGAGTCTTACAATTTTATAATTACTGATTTCTAATGTAAAACAAATTCATTTTCTTGTCATTGGAAGATGATGTTGAATTCTGATTAGCTTTTAAAAATTTGTCTCCCGGTAATAAAATATGAGAATTTTCAAAGCATGGAACAGTTACTGGATAACATTTTATATATAAATAATTAGTTTCAATTTTATGATACCTGAGTGACATATGGCTAAATTCATAGTGTAGTTTGAGGGTAGGGAGTAAAGTTTAAATGCTTTTTAAAGGTTGTGGGCCCAAATAATAAGTTTAGAAGCTTGTGTTGAGGATCCAAGCTTGTGTTTATCCCCAGAGCAGACAGAGGTGTTCACACTGCCTAACTTTAGGCACTGCGTTTAAGTGTCTGGCTTCTTTCTCTAGGATTTACAATGGTGAGAGTAGAGTAGGTCAGAGGAAAATGTAGGTGTGTTGTATTAGCCTGAGCTCTGCATATACCTGCTGAGAAGCTTATCTCTGTAAATGAGGAACCAAGCCAAAGAAGTTCCTTAGCTTGTTTTCCTGAATTACACATGTAAAGTTATTTTTCCCACCATAGTTTAGCAGCATGAGGGATAAGTTATGAGTCAAATGTCGTGAAACATAACATGCTTTCTGCCACGCCTCTTTTTTATGCAGTGTGACTTGTCTTTTTATCCTCCTGAAAAAGTCTGTAAATAGCTTTTGACACTCTGATGTATGCAAAGGCAGCTTTACAGAGAGGGATGTAATTTAAAGTTCTTGGAATCTATGGGCTTAAATGACTACAGTAATTCATAATTATCAGAAACTATTCTAAAAGATAATCTGAAAACTGTGTAGTACTTTTTTGTTTTGAAACTAGCTTTCTAGGTATAGTTTGGTAACACTTTAAAATGAGCTGAAATTAACATTGATCAGGATTTTTATGGTAACTGAGAGGCACCATGTAAATTTTGGTGAAAATGTTGAATGACATTGTTTGGTTTACATACAAAAATCTGCACCTGGATTATTACTAAAGACATGAAGACCAAAATACACTTTAATGGTTCAATTGTGCTTATCACCCTTAATGGTAATCAAATAGAGATTCAGTATTTAAAATACCAAAACTAAACTCAAAAGTATTTTACAGCTTTAAGGAAATAGAAGAAGGGGTGGTTTCTAAATACATGCTTGTCAACACAGACTTGTCAGTCATTTTTGTCTTTGAGCTCTTTATCTTTCCATTCTGTAGCATTTTTGGGTGGGGAAGAGGGGAGGTTTGCTGTGAAGAATCATTCCTGGCAAAAGAAAACCAACAAAGTAAATATTTTAATCAGTGAATTCCTAATGACTAGTATTTCGCCTATAGGTCCTATATTCTTGTCCTATATTTTTTGTTCCCATAGTTGGTATGCCCAGTAAAAGTAGAGTCTGCTCAAAAATCCCTGTATTTTTGAGAATCTATGGTGAACGTGCCTTTTATGAGAATAAAATATTATAAATAAACAGTTATTTCCCCTTTCCTTTAGCGGACTTGAATATGATGCACAAGCAAAACGAAGATGCATATCATAATCCAGAGGCAAGACTATATGAAGATAAAAGGGCTATTGTATCTGTTGACCTAAGTTTGGCTTCCCCAAGACCTGAGAACACAGAAGCATCTACAAATAAAATAGCAGGTTTTTAAGAATACTGTATTACAGCTCTAATTATTTATAGGTCTTAGTGATCAAAATTCTCTAGTTTCTTTACTCCTTTCTAGTAGTCCTATGATAGTGTTAGTGCTCTCTACCTGTGAAGTCAGTATCATGCTTCTTTCCCAAACTTCTTCACTGCTGTCACTGTGTGTACTGAAAATGTATGTTCTTATCTGTCTTGTCAGTAATGATAACTAGTAACTGTTTTAGCACTGAACAATCAGGATCAGTATATTAGGTTTTCAAGTTCAGTCTTATCTAATCAAATCTTCATACATACTTGTTTTGCTTTTAAATGACACAGTAAAATACAACTGTATAGTAGGAGAGAAGGTGGAATAAAAGGAGGAGGAGAGTCTGCAGATATATCATGTTACAGGTTAAGATGAAATTGGTACAATAACTAGGTTAACAAGTTCTAAAAAGTTACAAGTAAATTGGGTACATATGCAGCCCTGTGCACTGCCTCCAGGTTTTAGGGATTTTATTTTATTTACCTATTTAAAAACTAATGGATCTTTCTCTTCTTACGTTTTGCGAGACATCTAAATGAGAGCTGTGGTACTCCAGACCTGTCCCTAGTCTGGGATGGGCAAAGGCCAGGATCACTGGCGGTCTCCTCAACTCAGTTTAGATGCCACTTTTCTTTCTTATGTCTGAACTGTTGCACTTCTGTATAAAGAATTACATGGTATTTGGGGCATGGATCTACTTCACACAATTGCAATTCAGTGTCCTGACCACTGGCTGTAGAATAAATTTTTTTTGTTCCTTCTGTCCTCCCTCTTGCTCTTTGTCCCTAATACAGTGTATATTTAAGCATTTAGTAAGAAGTGAAACAAGCAAGGCCAATGAAGTAATAATGCACAATAGCAAACTGCCTCCTGGTTAGAGCACTTACTTTGGTATCAGGACGTGGAGCAGATCAGTGGTGGGAACTTTTATGGTCTTGCACGTTCCATTTAATTAGTCAGGCAGTAAAGTGGCTTTGTGTAGGTTTTGGTGGTTTTGTTCTTTTGGTTTTTGTTTTGTTTGTTTGTGTGGTTTTTTTTTATACCACCCCATTAAAAGAGGAACTTGCAGGATAGTAGTCGGTACACAGTAAGTTCATTCCTTGATACATTCCACAGTAACTTTCTGTCTCGTGTCCATGCCTTTCAAATGGTATATAAACTTTATTCTGGTTTTTTTGCATGGAATATACCTGTATGAAGTAATTCCATCCTGAAAGAGCCACATGTAAATTTAGTTATATTTTGGAAGCATTCAAACAGTGACTCTATGTAAGGAAAAATAACACTAACCTCAAAGTGTACTCCTTGGTATGCAAGCACATGCTTCTAAGGCTAGGCTGTAGCAGTAAGCACATGCATTCCTATGGGAATAAGTGTATGTGTTATTTCTATTTTCATCTGACTTAGGTGGTACATCACCATGTAGGAAAATGTAAGGGGGGGACATGAGAACAGCTACAGCTGTGTTCATCTCAGTTCAGTGGAGCTATTGCTCTTGTACATCCTTGAGGCACTGTCCTTTGGAGCAGACGTGATACGAATGAACATGCTGTGTCAGCTGAAAAGTTAACACAACTTCCTCTAGTTTTGCTTTACTTCCTTCCTCCTCTGCTTCCTGTAGTGATCCTGTTCTGCAAAACCTGTTCTGTGTGGTATCTGAGTTAATCCTCCTATCTAGAGCTTTTGGGACTGTATGGTTATGATGCATTCGTAATTCAGGGCTAAAGGAGACCTGATGCTTCAAACTTCATAGTATGGAAGGCATCTTATACTGGCAGAATTCAATCTTCTGACTGCTTAGAATTTTATTTGCCAGTTTTGAGCTTTGTTTTTTGTAGCATCCATTGCTATTTTACCTAAATATTTGTTCTGTTAGGATGTTCTGGTTTTAAAGAGTGAGTAAACCTAAAGAACAGAACTACATGTGCTAAGCCAGAGTAATTGCAAGCAGTAAAGTTATGAGATGTAAAATCATTGCTATTCTAATTAACTTACAGATAACATTTTTAGATACTAAACTGTAGATTGGACAGTAGAATATATGACTTTTATAGGCCTTACTTTGTAAAAAGACAACTTGCTTGGACATTATTTATTGAGCAGTTAAAACCTGATGGTGTTCTAGGCAGACAACATAAGAACTTTTAATCCCAGCTATTGTTTTCAGCAATAGCCTTGAATTATGGCTGTCATAAACTACCTTTTGAAACAAGTATCTCAGATTCCTGCTTCTTCACTCTGGCTTTCTGTCTTAAATTTGCTTTGATTTTTTATCTTTACCCCCCCACCCTGCTGCCCCTTTAGGTTTTACATTTGCGCACACCTCTCCTTTTGCTCGAGGTAATGTGTTCGGTGAACCACCATCTCCACAGCATCTTAAGCGACAGGAGTCATACAAGAACTTTCTTCGTCTACAGGTGAATACGCACACCAGTTATCGTCTAGTTAAATAAATTTTAAAAAGAGGGATTACAGTCAAAGTAAATCATCAGATACTGCTGACCAAAGACCTTATCCAATCATAGCCAATTCTGTATACAAGAGGTATACTAAGAGCTATATGCTCTTGAGTCTCTCAGATTTTGCCTTATGTAAGAAATGCCTATAAAAGTGATGCTATTAATAGTTGGCTTCATTAATCTAGATTCTGTCTTTTTTTCCTAAGTACAGCTCTCTAAATACAGTATTGAGTTCTAAAACTGTGCATACAGTACAAGTTTGCATACATAAATATGTAAAGAAACAAAGATGTTTGCCCTTGGATGTCTATGTGTTACAAATGCACGTTCATCAGAATGAAATGGTGATCAGTGAGACAATAATAGTGTAGTTATTTATTGATGGGTATATAAAACGTGATTGTTCTTCTACCAGCTTCTGGCTTCTGTCCATAATACTTCGCATATAATCTTATGCCACAACAGTTAAGTATCAATTCAATTAAATATCAATATCAAGCAAATCCTAGATAACTTAAAAGAGTACAATGTCATGCAGTGGTTTGATATAGATCTCTTAAAAAGAAAAGATGAAGTTTTTTTTCCATGTATAGTGCTGCCAAAAAGAATAAAGAATGGGCAGACCTTTGGCTTCAGTAAGTCAGCACTGTGTCTAAAAATATTATAATTGTGGAAAGGAAAAAGATAATTGCTATGTCTTTTTTGTTTTGGTTTCCCATCTTCCATTATTTAATCAGTGAAGAAAAATGTAATTCCGGCTCATCCGGAGTAGAGTAAGTGTTAGGAAATATTCAGGTTTTATTAGCAGCATTTATAATTAGTGTTCTTACTGGAGGGTGGCTCAGTAAATAGTGGCCAAGAAGAAATAGTAAAATATCATCTGATTTTAAAGGAATTCTGAAGCTGAAATGTAAGACTGGCCCTAGAATTCTTTCAGTTGTTTCATACAATCTTTGATTGTGCAGGTAGGTACTGCAAAAGTCCATAGAAGATCATGGTGGTAAATTTTCATCAGATTATTGCTGGCTATTGACAGGTCAATACTTCTTTGCTTTATTTTCTAGATTGAAGAAAAGAGACGTAGGGAAGAAGCAGAGCGAGAAAAACGTAGAATGGAAGAAGAAAAAGAAGAAAAACGACTAGCTGAACAGAGGATGAGAATTCAAAAAGCATATGAAGATGAACAAGAAGAGAAAAGAAAGAAAGAGGAGGAGGTGTAGTATTTTGATACCTTGACTTTTTTTCCATCCTAAAGTAACCCTTTGTAATATTTGTCCTCTAGATTAAGAAGGTAAACTGAGAAGTGTTCTGTGAATTGGTCTTTGTTTTTAAAAGGGTCTACATTAGCCAGAGGACAGGTAGAAAATTGTATTAACTAGCACATGCTTCTAACTCTTTATGGTATGCTACTACTTGAAGTACTGTTAACTCTTTTAAGAAAATGTGTATCTTTTTATAATTGACAGTGGTGCTCTCCTTTTAAAAAAATTGAGACCAATAAAAAGCTTTGTCGCATTGGTGAATTTAAAAACAAAACTTTTTTTTTGTTGTTAGCCTTTTAAATCTAGCTCATGGAATTATTTGTATTCTGGATGTAGCCATACAGGAAGATTTCGTAAAGCCTTTTTTTTAATTGGTCAGGATTTGTCTTTGAGATAAGAACTGCTTGTTTTGAAAGACTGCCAAGCAAATCTAATGAATACTTTTCATGGAGGTAAACTTGTGATTTAATTCTAACCCAAAAGCTTTATTTATCAGGTTTGGAAAATTGAATGAAATTGCATAACTCAGAATATCTTAAATAATTGTAGGAAAAGGACACAAGGTCATCAGAGATGGAAAAACCTTTCAGTACCCTGCAGGACTATGAAAGATCAGTTCAGGATGTAGGACTTCAAGATTTCTAAGACAGAACACTTAGCTTATATTCTAGATTCTCTTCTCAAGTATAAGCAAGTTAGCTGGATGAGTCCTGCCTTCTGGCTAATAGAACTGGTCTAGTATAGAGTAGGAAGCTAACTGGTATCATCGCTTTTCACAGACACGAGACTAAGATTGAGACTGGATGATAATCAGTGTGCTTCTGATAGGTGGTGCATGTGTGTATGTTTTCTTTGAATCTGAATTTTTGGAAATGACTCCTACAGTTTAGCCTTAACTGGCAGCAGATCTGGGGACACAAACTGGTGTTTACTGAAGTTATTAGGAATTCTGTTAAATGATTTAAATGATGCTAGCAGAGCCAGGACTGCAGATGTTTAATATTTGCATGGCATAGTTTTTAATTTGAATGTTTGAAGTTAGCCTAATGAAATATGCTTTTCATTTCATACTAATCACTTTGATGTGTAATTTTAACTTCTCGAAGAAAAACAAAGCAAAACTTTAATAATGTTGAGTCTTTTTTGTGTACTAATAATGTTTATGTTACAGCGAAGATTAAAAAATAAAGAAATAATTCGATTAGATGAGGAGAGGCAAAAAGAGGCAGAAAAAAGAAGAAAAGAAAAAGAAGAAAAGCAAAACGAACAACTTAAACAATATTTTGAGAAAGAAAAGATGGAAGAGGAAAAGAAGATGGTATGCTTCGGTGACTTTCTAAGATACAAATACTTCTTCCTAACTTTTATAAATAACTGAGTTTTAAAGAAATTGCATGAGTTCTTAGACCTCTACCTTTAATGCTGTTCCCCTCTTAGTTTATCAAGCTACGGTACACTTAGTGGACACACAGAGAACAGCTGATGGAAAAATCAGATATACTACAGTGGAAACTTAACTTGCTGATCAAATTTGTGTTAAAAAAAATAGTAAAAACAAGTAAGAGCAAGCTGCACTCTATAGTTGATTTTTATATCTGCTGTGAAGTACCATGGCCTGCTTTTCCTGAGGTCCAAATACAAATAAAAATAAGCTTATATAATTTAGAGGACTGGAGGACTGTTCATCTTTAACAACGGTGTTCTTTGTAATTTAATTATTTTCTTTTGACCTGGAATGATGTAAGCAGTCCATCACATAGAATTCTGATGGAGAAAATCTAAGTAAATTATAGAACTCTTTCTCTTCTAGAAATGTCTACATGTCGCTCCTCTAAAATGGACAAGATGCCATGGAAGTGTCTAGAGGAAAAAAAAAGATATGTAACTTGAGCATAAATTTAAAAAACTACATAGAAAAAAGATATTAAAATTACTATAGGTAGAAAATAAAATCACATTAAAAATTTTCGCAGTAATTTTATGCAGTTGAAAGCAAATTAAATACAAGAATAATTCAAATAAGATAAGCAAAAGCATTTTTCTGTCAAATGAAAAATATTAGCCAAGCTCTTTCTGTCCAAAATAATACTTCATTTAGAATCTATAGGAACGTAGTTTCAGTCTTGCTTTCCTCCTTGCAGTTTTCAAGGCAGCCTTCTCCCATCGTTCCTGCTCTTCAGAACAAATCAATAAGAAAAGAAGAAAGGATTCCCTCTTCTGAGAGCCATATGTCTTACTATACACAAGTATGATTTTTATAGTCAACATTTACTGATTTATTTAAGACAGTGCAGTGTATGAAATCCTACCAGGTTTTTAATGTTTGCCAGTTATTACTGGGATACCACAAATAACAGGAGACAGTCTTTATGTTAGCCAGTCTTATAGCTCTGAGATTTATTGTTCAATTTTATTCAAAGTATTGAAATTTTGTGGGGGGTGTGGGGGGTCTGTATTTTAATTTTTTTCTGCATGCATATTTTCTGTAGAGATAAGCACCTCATTTCTGAGTGTAGATACTCTGTCCAGCTTACCAAGGTCTAGTGATCTCAAGGTTTAGGATAAGAAAGTTTACATCTAATATAACAACTCATTGTGTTCACTCAGAGAAGAACTTTGCTCAGGCATGAAGTTTAATGTTGTTTCCTAGCTACAGACATTATTGTTTTATCTTAACGTTTTTGAAGCTACAAAAACTTTATAACTCCTAATACACTTCGCTTTCTTCTTTGCATCACGAATGAGTTACAGTAGTGGTCCTGAGACCACTCATTTCCATTTGATTTAATCTTCCCTGGGACAATTTTTTTTTTTTAAAATACATTTGTCCTGTGAAGAGTAGATTAAATAATCATCTATGATATTTGAATCTCTGGCTACTCTTCTGACTTTTTATTAGAAATGGTTTTTTACCAACTGTCTGTGTGAACTGGGCTAAAAATTTAAAAAATGAATTTGCCATGAAAATGATAATTTGGCAAAATATAGTGCAGTTTCAGAAAATGTTTTAAGTAAGACTTTAAACCTTATTTAAAACTATTGCTTTCCTTAAATGTAAAGAATGCTCTGGAGGAAGGTCAGTTTATTTCTGTGTCTTTGCAGTACTTGGTATAGCTTTGTCTTGATCTCTGAATAGTGTGTTATAGGTATTATCTTAGTAATTTGGATTATGCATTTAAAGGTCAGATTTAAAAACCCTTAGGCATTAATAACCTCTAAGGTTACTAATCTGTCTTCCAGTAGTAGTGGTAGTTAACATAAATTGGACATAAAATAAGGAAATAAAATGTACTTATGTCTGCTATATTTTCTTCCTTTGACATATTAACATTTCATATCCATTATGATTACTAGGATCCTCCGCAACCAAGGGTTCCTTCTCCACCTGTCCCTGCTAGAAGAAATCAGTTGCGTGCATTTGGTAGGTATCGTTTTTGCTGCAAGCTTGCTTTCTATTACAATGAAATTGTTCTCAGTTAGGGTTCTTTTTCTTGCCTGCAAAGGAATAGTCTTACAAAGTTTGCATTTCTATGTGGGTGTTCTCTCTGTCTTAATATTATCAGTGTATTAGTATGGTATGTCTGAAGTATTAATACAAAAGAAAAATGCATTTATTATGTGTCTTCATCAGGAAATATTTTTTTCTAAAAACTCTGATAATGGAATAGTCTGCATGGGAAGTGCTGGATCTTTCAGTCAGGGCACTGGTGACCACCGTGACCAGAACACTGCAAAATGGGAGAGTTTTGTATTGGCTGAGTAATGGATTAGACCAACAATGTGTAGTGAGCACTGCAGTCCTAACTCAAATTCTACTTTCCTTTGTTATTCTGCCTAATCCTCTGCTCCTTCCTCTTAGATTTCACTGGTGGTTTTAAAATTCAGACATGCTGGGAGGATCTCCTTTGCTCTTTATATGTTGGTTATCTTGGCAATATGTGGGTGGAAAGCACTATTTTTCTTCTGATTCTTTTTTACACGTATAAAAGAAACAACACATGGGATGTAACAGTAAATGATGTCCTACAAATGCTAAACTCCAGCAGTCAGTACCTGGGTCCATTCTGGGGAGTTACGGCTCTTCCACTAAATGGAAGGCAGAGTGGTTCTTAATGCAGCTCTTGGAAATCGATTGGCTCAGAAAGACATGAATTACATCTTCTGTTTGAGTATTTAAGCAAGTAAAACATCCTTGCCTGCTAGGTTCTGGACTCAGACTAAATGTCAGTAAAATACCAAATTATTAAGTGTGTTATTTGGAAAATAAGGAATTTATGAAACTGTTTTAACTTGTGGAGGAATGTTGTCCTGAGCACAAAAAACCAGCTTAGACCCAAAGTAGGTCTAAAAAGTCAACATAAGCACATACTAAAAATAAGTGTTAAAAGTTAGAACTCTTGAATACTTAAGAGTGTGCACTGAGCAGACAGCCTACTTTTGAGTCGGGAAACAGAAATGAGGTCGTGTGCTTGCTGATGCCACCTCAGTTCTTGTCATCTGCCTCTGGGACTCTGAGGACTGTGTAGATTTGCTAATTTCAGAAAAAGGCTATTTACTGGCAACGTCCACTTGCTGGTGTTTCACAGCTTTTCCTTTTTTAAATACAGTGAAACACTTTAATTGAACTTCGGATGCTTTCTGCTGTTCAGGGTGTCTGGTCCTTGTGCTGTCTCAAAATACAAGCTCTGGCCTAATTTCTAGTATATAAAATGCTGTGATTCTTGTGTTTGTATCATCCTTGTTTTAATTAACAGTTCATTATCTCTTTTTTTTTTTCACCTTACATTTATGAGGTAGGCAGAAAAGTGTCTTTGACACTCTTTATTTTTAAATTATTTGTGTTAAATTACAGAGGAAAGAAAGAATGTGATAAATGAATTATCAGAGATGAGGAAACAGCTTCGTAGCGAAGAGAGGCGACTGCAGGAACAGTTGCTAAATGTGGCCAGTGATGATGATGTCCTGATTACACGGTAAGAATTTCATCTTCAGTTTTAAAAGTTAGATTTTGCACAGGAACTCAAAGCTACTGTGTATTAGTAGCTAGTATTAGTTGGCTAATATACATGAGTGAAATGAAAATATAAAGACAGAACTTGTATATAAAATGTTCCTCATTTTTCCTAATGTGTATGGGGTTTTTCAAAGAATCATACTGAAGTTTAGTGTAAGAATGGCTGTACTGGTAAGATTGGAAGTTGCAATACTGTCTTGGAGGGTGGTCCAAAACAGATGTCTAAGGCAGAATTTTATCTCATTACCTTTTTTCCTAGGACATAATTTGTGCCTGTAAGCTGCAATACTACTGCTGAT
Source organism: Buteo buteo (assembly GCF_964188355.1). NCBI lineage: Eukaryota > Metazoa > Chordata > Aves > Accipitriformes > Accipitridae > Buteo > Buteo buteo. The sequence goes on from NC_134173.1 coordinate 40,938,448, forward strand.
GAAAATGCTTATGAATAGCATAGTGCTGTGGTAGTACTTTCTTTCTTATTGAAAAACATACCCTTTTTATTTAAAATATTTGGTTTACTTCCAAAATGTATTAGTTAATCATACCAATTAGTTGGAAAAGACTCATCAGATCATCAGTCTTAGTTCCACTCCGTAAAGTCTGAGGGCTTTTTTGGTTTAAGTAAGTTATCCCTTTTTATAACACAATTTGCAGTGTCATTACTTTCAAATTTATTTTCCTGCTTTATCAATATTATATTTCCATCCAACTCATTAATGTTACAGTGTTAAATTATATTCTGCTTGTTTTAAAAACTTTTCAAGCAGGAGGAGAGAGAAGAATCCAAAGGACATATTTGAGATGGCCAGGCTTCGTCTGCAGGCTCCAGTAAGGCGACCTTCATCAAAGGAGGCACAAGATCCTGTCAATATACAGAATATCTGGGAATTTAATGAACTTAAATACAAAGGCAGGTAGATCTTCTTGATATTGATGAAGAAAGGCAGCGAAACATCTCTTCTTTTCCTCCATCTTCCATGCCACCCAGTATTTAAAGACAAAAATAAAAATCACTCTCTTCACAGCTACTGCCCATATACAACATACTCTGTGGACAGCATGTTGTATGTGTGCATATCTCTCTGTGTGGCCATTTCTTCAAGTGCACACAATTCGTGGCATTGTAATGCTGAGTTATCATTTGAGCACTCACTTAGCTTCCAGTCCTTGCTGCTTAAACTTCTTATGCCTTTGATATTATGATGTTACTGAAAGTAGAGTGAATTCGATATTTTTACCCATCAATAAAATATGATTCTGTGTAACTTCCTGTTTCTCATTTACCAGAAAAAAAATTTTTTTATTATAGTAAAATTGTAAAATCATTGCTAAAGTGGCTTATCCTCTTGGCCATTATCATTATTTTTAAAATTTTTATGACTTTGTAGCTAGTTTTTTAAAAATGTTTTTCAGAAACATTAGTTTAGGGAAAAATTTAAATTTTGTGTCTTTGCTCTAGATTCTGAAACGTGTATGGGCTTGAGGCACATGTATCCTGATCCTCCAAAAGATGACCAGACTCTAGAGATTCAACAGCAGGCACTGTTGAGGGAGCAGCAGAAGAAACTTGACAGAATGAGAATGAGGAGAGACACAGAAGGTAAGGAATGAATGGCCTGAGACAATTTCAATGATTTTTGTTTATTTGTTTTGAATTTAGTAAGAATTAAAAAACACCAGCTCTAGTTTTTTCTCCTTTCAAGTTCACTGCAGTACAAAACAGTAAAACATCAGAATGCTGAAATTCTGTCATAATGTAAAGTGTAAAAAAATTGAATGCCTTTTTTTTTTTAATTACTGTGACTGTTTCTCTTTGATTCCCTGAATGTAATGTTCATTCAGATATCTTTTGTGAACAGTCATGAAAGAGCAGTATCTCAAGTTATTTTAGATGTTACTTAAAAATATCATGAGTTAATTCAACCCTTCCAAAAGTTACAGTTGCAACTATACAAATAACTCAATTTTGAGTGCAAGATACAAATTTTTGGAACAGTGTTTGTCTCTGTAATTCAGACTGGTCTAACTAAATTTTGAAGAGAAAGTAACTTTATTTCTGTGGTGGGTTAGCCTTGGCTAGCAGCCAAACTCCCACCCAGCTGCTCGCCTGCTCATGTCCCCTCACTCATGCCCCTTGGTGAGATAGGGGAAACAGGGAGAAGAAAGCTTGCTGGCCGAGGTACAGACAGGGAGATTGCTTACCAACTGCTCTTGCAGGCAAAACAGACTCCACTTGGGGAAAATTAACCTAGTTTCTTATCAATTTATTTAAATATTTAATTACTGATTTTTGAGTAGTGGGAAACAAAAAGACAAACATTAAAACCACATCTTTCCTGCCCCCTTCCCCAGGCCCAACTTCACTCCTTCACTCCTGATGCCCCTGCTCCCCTTCCTTGGTACCACCCCAGGGGTTACGCTTGATCCCTTCAATGATGCAATGAGTGGCATAAGGCAGGACAGGTGGGTGGGTGGATGTATTACAGTCAGTACACAGCCGTTTCTCTCTGCTGCTCCTGTCTTTCTGCACCTTTCCCTCTGCACCACCATGGTCTCCTCCAGAGGCTGCAGGGTAATCTCTGCTCTGGCACCTGGGGCACCTCCTCGTCCTCTGACCTCAGGGGCTGCAGGGCTGCTTCTCACACTTTTGTCCACTTCTCACTGCTGTGCTTTGTTTTGCCCTTTCTTAAATATGTTTTCACAGAGGCACCGCAAGCTTGGCTGATGGGCTCAGCTGTGTCACGCGGTGGGTCTGTTGTGGTACCGGCTGTGCCTGGCACAGGGCAGCCCCTGGCATCTTCTCACAGAGGCCACCCCTGTTTGCTCCTCCCCTTTGCCACAGACACCCAGTAGAATTTCAGATTGCTCCTTAGACTGTTTTTAGCCTTAGAGATGAGGTGAAAGTTTGGCACAAAAAACCCCAAACATATATGAAAGGAAAATAGTTACACCTTTCCATACTGCTTTAGAAAAACTGAATGCCGCCTCTTACCAATGGAAATGCTTTGAGGCTCATTTGTGTTACCTGTTAATAGACCCATATGTGAGCAATATTAACAAAATTGATACCAAGATGTGAAGGGTGACAGTTACTTGTAGGGTGTTTTGTTTGGTACCCTGGTGAGTGTTAAAAATGATTCCTATTCCATCTTTGACAGATGTGCTGGTGTTCAAGCAATGTGTGCAATATTGCTTACGGATAACATAACATCGCAGTTGCAAATAAGCATATCTATACTACTTTCTGTTTTAATTACAATCTCTTGAATCTCATTTAAAGCCTAAATGGAATGTATAGGGTTGTCTTCAGTATTCCCCTTTGAAATTGACTGAAATGGTGAATAATATTTCACCAGCTTCAACTGAGATCTGTGGGGGGGGTTGTTTTGTTTTTCCTCCATTAGAATATTTTTCAATAGGCCAGTCTGAGAAGGCTTTCACTTAATGTTGTCTGGAGAGGAACCTCCACCAGCTAGAAAGCAAATTTGCCTTTTTTTCATTAATTTTGAGGACAAGCAGTCATTTTAGCCATATGTTAATGCTAAATGGATAATGCAGGCTTACACGGTGACAACCTAAAGAGGCATTTCCTTGGACAATTTAGATTAGCTGGTAGATAAGCAGCTGACTTTTAAAACATTTTTCCACTGATGCTTATAGAGGATCCTTGAGCAGTCTTTCCTCTCTCTTCCTCTCTCCTACTGCATTACAACATCATTTAACTTTATAGTCTGTCACTGTGTACTGAGCAAGAGAATTAATTAGTTGCCATGTATCTCTACTTCCAGTTTATTCTCCTCGGAGACAAGTTCATCATCTTCCCCTCACTGAAAATAGATGAGTGGTTTTATTGTCTGATTTAAGGCGGAAAGAAAGATGAATTAAAGTAATATGTATTTTTGTACTGTGGATGAAATGTCATGTTATAGGCTGTAGTGGCAAAGGCTTACCTGTTTTCCCACACTAGATGTTAAGTGTTCTTTACCTTACATGCTTTATAGACTGTTGTCCCCCTGATATGCTTTTTCTTTCTTTTTTTTTTTCTCTTTATGTAAAAGAGAAATATGGGGACTATTAATAGAACTATAACTTGAGAAAGTAATGATTTTTTTAAATGTCCCAATTTTTTAAATGCTTTCTGTGTCCCTGTAAGGCAGTCTTTTGCAGACTTGTGGATGATTATTATTTTGGGGGATAGGAGGGAAAGGTGCAGGAGCAGGTTTGATGTTGTTGCGCTGCAGTGCTGGGCTCTGCTTGACTGGACTAATATATCAGGAATGAGCTGGTTGTCAGTCCAGGAGGAGCGACAGCCTGTGTGCTATGGTTTTTGATGCTAGACAGAAGGTGAGCTGCACGCTGAATAAGTTTGCTAGACAGAGAGGCAAGAAATAAAAACTATCTTAGTAAATATTTTATTTGAAGACTTAAACCAAATATGAAGAGTAACTTGTTCTGGCAAACAGATGTCTGGAATACAGAATAAATATTTTTTTGAGTATCCATGAGTTTTAACTACAGAACTGTTGTAATGTTTAGCTTCACTACATATAAATAAGACTCCTGACTCCCTCTGTCTAGCTCTTGATAGACCACTAAAAATAATGACAAAACCCAAAGTGGGGTCAGGAAATACATGGCTCGGGTGATCCCTAATCATGGAAGAAGTAATTCATTTTTAGCTCTCTAATTTTTGAAATTTGATACAGTATGGGTTTGGTTTTCTACTTAGTTCATAGCAAGTTTAAACAAAAAATGATAAATTAGATTTCTCTCCGTTATTGGGGTTTTTTGTGTCCTAGCTGTGGAGTTCAGATGGAGTTTAAAGTGTTGCAGTTTAGCACTAGCAACCACTGGGATGCTGAATATCATTAACTTCCACTTTTTTTTTTTTTTTAATTCACAAATATTTTTATAAAAGAAAAATATGATATGTGTGAAATTTAGTATGTGAAGATGATAGCAAGAAAACCAAAATACTTATGCTAGGGAAGGGAGGGTCATCTCTATTATAGTAAGAAGGCTGTCAACTTTGAGTTCTTGGGTGCACTTTGGAAAGTAGGTTTCTGTTTAAATGCCTTTTCATCTGAAGTTACTTAACCTGGTGTGTTTTCTCAGTACTGTGTTCCAGCTGCATTAGGATTCAGCAGTGTGCAGAACATGATGAAACAGACATTTCTTGCTAGCTATGTGGCTGGATATTGTTTAAGATGCAGTAATTCAAATAATAAAGGTCTTAGGGTATCAACAAATGAAACATAAGAGGGTAAAAGAGAGAAACCAAGTATTCATGCAGCAACCTTTTGTGCCCTAATGTGTTGCTCTGATGACTTAAACCATGCTGCCTTCCCACAAATTGATGTTTTTTACATTATTCAGTCAACATTTGGACATGACCTTTCTATAACAAGAGTTTACAATATTGTTGTAAACATAGCACAAAAGTAGTTCTGACTGTTGCAGTATAGAGAACTTTTTCAGAATTCAGCACAATTTAGTGCAATTTTAGCATTTAATGAAGTATGATTAAATCTTCTTAAAAAAACTGATTTTTTGATAGCCACAAAAATAGTTATGCTTCCTTTTGCTGGATAACAAATCTGGTTTTGAACAAGATGGGAAACAGTTGATTTTTATTAGTGATGAATAATATAGTTCTAATATGAAAAGTATGTTTGCTCTTTGGGAGAGACTGATGAATCCAGCCTTAAGAAGGGCTTGCACATGCTCAATGTTCTTAGAAATAATAAACTACCAAATTCTGTTTGATTTCTCTGATTCTACTTAAATTGATGTAAGGAAAGCAGAATAAAAATTGCATTCACATGTTTTAAAAATATTAATTAAAATGTGTGTAATTTTAAAGAAGTAATGCATAGTAGTCTTCATTTTTGTAATAATATGCTGATAAAAATTTTAATATGTTTTAGTATTAACTGGTTTTATGTCAATACTATTGTTTTGTCCCTTGTCTATGTGGCTTTTGTTGACCAAGATGATTCTGCTTCTGGCGGTAACCCACAAACCATGGGACTGGTAAGAATAAAACAGGGTTGTGGTTTTTTTTGGTGGGTTTTGGGTTTTTGGTTTTTTTAATATTACTTTACCTTTTTCAAGTGTGAGAAATATTGTGTCTTTCACAGATTTGGAGAAAGGAATTACACTTAAGTAACAAGACAGCAAGCTTATTTACTTCTCTTGCTTGTCAATACAATGAGTAACAGTTTCTTAAACTTGACAGAAGTTGTTTATCTTTGTATATAGAGATGGTTTGATTCTTTAACTCCCTTCTTTTTATATTTGTTGGTACTTATTTTATATTCATATGATGTTAGATTGCTGCTGAGGGTGGGAATTAGTAGAAAAAGCCAAGCCAGAAGCAGTTGCTCTGAATTCAGGTGGCTTAAGTGATGCACGTGGCAATCAATAATTAGATCCATTGTCTTAAATGAGACATTTATTTTCTGACTTGGTGAAAAGAGCAAAATAAAGTGCTATCAAATTGGAATTCTGCACTAACCCAAATTACAGAATAACAGAGTTCAATTGTGTCTTGTGGGAATGTGAAACCATACAAAATGGAAGACTGAGCAAGAGCAAAGCCATTAGCCTCAAGGAATTACATGCAGAAATGAAACGTTTTTTATTTAAAGAAAAAAAATCACTGTAGCACATTTTATAGTTGTAATTTATTGCCTGAAATTCTTCTTCAGACCAATGCTTTGCAGTCAAAAATTTGTTTTTTCTTGTTCTGTTTCCTCTGATAGTTTCTACTGCTTTGATTTCAGAGTGGTTTTCAAAATAAATGATTCCATAGTAGAATTTCTGTAACAAATGGTTGCAACTATGCAGTGAAGTACAAGTATTACTCTTAGTGCTTGTTATTACTATGAAGAAATTTGTTATTTTAACGCTTTAATATCAAAGAATGTATGTGGTGGGGTAAGTCAAACACAAGGAATCATTCTTTGTTTGATCAATACTTCATACAAACCTTAGGTGCAAAGCTCACTTGTAGCGCTGACTGTTCTGAAACTCAAGCAGAGTGACGAGGACATACTTCTTGATGGAAGAGTCTATGTTACAAAAATCACCACAACAGTTGCCATGTGTAGGCAATTTCAGCAAATGGGATTACTACAGAAAAGTAAAAAAACCATAATGCTTAAAGAGAACGTGAGTTATTTAAAAATGTATAGGTTTTTTATAGCCACAAAGTAAGAAACAGTACAGAACACTGTAGAGGTGCTGTTTGCTTTGCAGAAGTTTGGCAATTAATTTACACTAATTATAATTTGGCCCCAGAAAGATATTGAGGCATCTGAATTTGCACATCTTCTGTTTCACTTTTGTAGTTCAGGAATGAATCTAATGAACTCTTGAAAAATTCACTGTTGGAATCGGATAGCGTTTTTATCGGTGAGTTTACACCTCCCCTTAACCATGTTATGAGTGTACAAACATGTCATTTAATCTAATGATGTGTCTCTAAAATGATTATTACTGTTTTAAAATTTGCAGTGGGTGTAGCTATGGTGATTGTTTTAAAGTATTAGAAAATTATGCCTCCAAATTAAAATGCAGATCTTTATGAACTTGTACTGCAATGAATTTGTGTAGGTCACACCTAAAATTAATGCTGCTGCTCACTTGCCTTATACCACTTCATATCTTTTCATGAGAAAGCATCTTTCTGTGCCCATTGTGCTCTGACTGGAATGTTAGCCTTGTCAAGGAGCGTTTTTTGACATCTTCCCAACTTTGGATAAGGAAAAGCTAATATTTGTTCAGCAAATGTGTTACAATGGTAGAATATGCAATACTCTTCTATTGTTTTGCAGCAAATAAAATAATTTATTAGAAATCACAGCTTACAATTACGAACTGTCCATAGTGAAATACAGAAATGTTAGGCAGCCAGTGATTCTTTTCATTTTTATTCTTTGTTTTACAAGCATGCTTGATTTTAAATATGATTATATGAGTATAAATTAGTGATCCATTCTAAATTACTCACTTTTCTACTGTTCACACATTACTTAATTTCACATAACTTGCAACATCATACTTGTAAACATTGTCACTTCCTAATCATCTGAAGTAGATGATTTTTAGTTTTCTTAAGATTTTTTGTATAGAGGACTATGTGTCACATTGTCCTATGTCTCTTTATTCAACCTCTTTATGCATGTATGTAAAAGTCCTATTTCAGATGTGTTTTGTTTCTAGTCACTAGAAATAATAATGCTAGAACTTATTTTCTCTTCTTCAAAAAACCCAACTAGCTCAGGCCTCTCTGCGTTATTTTCCATTAGTAAGCATTACAGTACCTTGGAATTCTCTTCAGTCATCTATGGGAAATCATCTTAACGGTTTTATTCTTTGCTGTAGGGGAGATGCAGTAGATTCCTGTAAGTGTTTTTTAACGAAACTAGTTACGTTTCTCTGCGCTGATGATTGTTATCTCTGGCTTTGGTTAAAAGCAGAATTCTTAATTTGAAATGTATTCAAGCTTATTCTGTTAACGTGCAAGTCCTGGAGTACAGGATAGATCCTGGCATTGGGAAGGGCACAGGATGGGGCTTTCAGGCTTGTGCAATGCATTTGGTATTCTCTGTAGTCTGCAATACATTCTTCTTCAGGTTAGGAAATACTCTTTCTTCGTTACAGCCCAAATGATGAAAGGATGCTTCAGGAGAGTCCATCAGTCTAGAATCTGGCCAAATATCCTAACAGTAGCCGGAAGAGGCGCATGGGGAAGAATATAAGGCGGAGGGCAGACATGCAGCAGCGCTGCAGAGTACTCTTCCAGCCGCCAGTGACTTGTAGCTCAGAGGCTTCCCAAGTCAAATGCTGTGTGTTTGCATTTAGTAAGTCTTTCTAAACTGGGTCTTTAGTAGGCTGTCTTTCATGAATCGGAATCAGCATTTTTGAATCCCTCTAATTGTTTACCATCAGCAGGATTGTGTGGATAAATTTCCACACTGTGCCTTCTGTGAACTATCTCCTTTCCTCTGCTCTGGATCTGCCACCTGTGTAATGAGGTGCTCCTTGGTTTTATTCACCACTTTCACAAGGTTCATGATATTTATAGTCCTCGCTCCTATTTCCTTCTTCTCCCCATCCAGCTGATTCTTGCAGCTTAGTGAGGTGATGGAGTTAACTTATGATAATATTCATCGCCCCCCCCCCCCTTTTTTTTTTCCCCAGATCTTTTATGACTGTGGTGAAAAGCATGTTCCCCAGTACTGAGCTGTAGGCACTAACTAAAACTTTGTTACTCTTTGCATTTTTTGGGCTTTGCAAATAGTTATTAAAATTCTGAATATGAATCTGGTGACTTCCACCCCTGAAATGAAAAATAACTCTCATTATCTGTGGGCCACCTTCTCTGTGAATTTTGCTGCTTACATTGTCTGAGGGTCTTCTGTGAAATCCTTGTGGTGTATTTTAAAAATGTTTTTTATTTCCTAAGAAAAGCATAACACTGCCCTCCTGTTTTGAGGGTTTTTTTGACATGGGTTTAAAATCTAACTCTATTTTGTAATGGATGTCAGCATTACAAATGAATTTGTCTTTATCTCCTAGGGCTCATGAATTTGAGGCATTTAGGAATAAAGAGGTTTATCAATTTATTTTTCCCTTTTTTCGCCTCATTTGAAACCCTACAATTCATTAGTGTTAATGCAGTGATTTGAAAGCACGTCTGCGTAGCAGTATCTGAATGATAGATGCTTAAAGGAACAGGTAGCATCTTACACTGATGAAACACTAAAGGTACAAATAAATTGTTCTTTAGCTTGTACTTTGTTTCTGTGGTGATAAATTCACATGATTAAACGGGTTTTTGTATTCTGAGTAATAGCACTATTTTGAATATAATGAAGTTCAGCTGATCTTGTAACTAGAATTCTGGTAAGTGGATTGTTAGCCATATACCATTTCAAAATTATGCTTTGATTTTTTTTTACTTGAAACATTTGTGATGAGAGCTTGAGTACTTTTGGTGAAACTCAGGGAGAGAAAAGAGGAGAGGGGAGTAAAATTTTTATTTCTAGGGAAAACCCAACTGGTAATATGAAAGAATTTTTAAAAACATCTCTCTGTTTCTCTGAACTTCCTTGTTATCAATCAAATTTATTTTTCAAACCTAGGTATGTCAATTTTCAACCAAAATAATTGTTTAATTGTTACTTTAAAATTTTCATTTGAAGATCTTTTAAACTCATGAATGATATAAAATATTTCATTAAAATTTATTTTCAAATTGCTAGGAAATGAAAAACCCATTCTTTCCACAGTTATGATTTATTTTTAATGTCACAGTATGTAATTTCAGACAAATGCTGCAGAATTATTCAGTACTTTGTGTGTTTGTGTGTGTGTATACATATTTACACACTTTTTTTTTTTTTTTAATTTAACGTGTCAGACTAGACTAAGAGCCTTTCCAAAAGGTGACTTTGTTGTCACAAAGAGTAATTGGTGGTAATAGATTCTGTACTGGTCTTGCTAAGCAGAGTCCTTTCTTTGCTCTGTTTCTGGAGGTACTAGAGGGACTGAACTAGAAAACAGATCCCCCTGTCTGCACCAAGCAGCAGCAAAGCCATAAAACAGCCCCCAAGCCATGGTTACTGGTGCTGGAGAGAAAAAATGTACTGTTTGAAACAGTTTGTATGTGAAGGGATTTCCAGAATCAGCAAAGGAAGAGGAAATAGACAAAACAAGTGTGAAGAAGAGACCTTACCTTAGGGTTCATTTATATTATAAAAATAGATTAAACTCCCCCCACTGTAATGCGATAGGCATATGATCAAAAATTTATTTAGTTATTTATTTTTGTATGAACAGATTCTAACACTTTATTACATTAAAAGGCTATGATATGACTAAGGATATGTGATTAAGGCATTGATTATGTTATCATATTCCATGTAACATTATTGTTCCATGTAAGGTTATTCTATATTCCATGTAACATATTTTCATACATAATTTATTACATGATTGTATCTTTTTATGCCTCTAACTTGCTTAGTGTTCTCTCTTTCAAGCAGAGATACTATAGTCATTAGAGTATTCATTTTCTTTAAAGGTCTAGGTATAAACAAGATATGGTGAAGTAAGGTAGGTGGTGGATTTGCAGGATGTGAAATGCCTTATCCTCTACCTAAGAGAGTTCTCAATATATATCTCACGATACTCCTTGCCTTTGCTTGAAGTTCATCCCTTGCTGCTGTTGTGGTACCTTGCTCTTTTGTCTGCGTCTGGATTATCACTGGCTTCATGCAAGATGTCCTAATGAATACATTCCTTTAATTCCTGTGATTAAATCAAATACAATATATTGGCTCATTTCAAAACATAAACAGGTTTGAACACTGTCTAGTGTTTTGATTTCTTTGAAAATTATTTCACCTGTTTTTCCAGGTGCTAATGGGGAAACGTTTCCTGCCTTGGGAGAAGTTAATTCATCACCTCAGCATCCACCTTCTGCAAGGGAGAGGAGACGAATAAAGCAGAAAGCTTTGGAGTGTGCTGTATGTATGATAACTGGATTGGCTTAAATATGAAGGTGGACCACAGATCTAATGTCAGACAGTTCCTGTGGTCCCTTAATGGCTAGATGATATGGATACTGAGGGTGTACATTTGCTCTTTTAAAAAGGATGCTGTTTAACTGAAGGATTTTGCATTTTTGGATTTTCTGCAGGAGGATGTTCCACCAGGCCATCCGCTGTTGCTGCAGCCTGACAGCTTTTCTTTGCACTCGAGCTTCAGCCTCGATGTTGATCAGTTGAAAGGCAAGAATGAAGAACGATTGCACAGACTGACCGAGCTCCAGCAGAAATCTGCTTACTTAGGTATGCTCTGGGTAGTAGAGATGATGCAGTGAATACTAAGTAATTACAGTAATTAAAGGAACAAATATTAATAGACTGCCTGTAGTTGAACAGTGAGCACCTGGCTCAAACGTAGGAATTATGAATAGACCTCTGTAGCTGGTGCAAGGGTTTCCCCAGCAAACTTCAACACCGCTTTTTAGAGTAAGTTTAGAGGAGGGTAGTAGGGAAAAGACTCTAATTCCTGTCCGATCAGTCACTCATACTTGTCCTGTCCGATCAGTCACTCATACTTGTCCTGTCCATACTCCTTTTAATATTGCAGTGTGTCATAGCTAGCAGTAAGATGCAGCTATCCATAGCTGAATTGTTAGTGGATAGATATGAAACTCCTGACTGATTAATGTTGATGGTGTGCCTGTGTAAGTTTATTGGCATTCCTGGGAATCAGATGTCTGTGGTCCAACCAGCATGAAGATATGCCAAAAAATTGTGTATGAAGAAGTACTTCTATTTCTAGTTAATTTGGATTTTCTATTGTTCACATAAATGATCATTCACTATTTGAGGTTGATATTGATACCTCTTTCACTATACACGCACTTGAATTTATTACGTATGTCTTGTGACCATATAATACATCAAACTCTGGGAGTTATCTCAGAGCTTCTCCATAGGCTGCCTGCCTGACGTAGATCCCCTCTGTGTTTAAGGTACCAACTGTGGCAACCATTAATGGCCTTTAATTTCTCACACGGATTATGACCCAGTTGATACTCTTTGTGCTAATGATTCTTTCATATGAGTCTGAAATCACCCTTTTTTTAGGAGGCAGTTGCTATGCTGTCTAGGCAATTGCAGTATCGGTATCCTTTTTATAAACTTAATGAGAGTACAGATGCTGACAGTTTTTCTGATTCTGTTGCTATGGGTACTCTTACAAGCACTTCATCTTTTTTTTGTTTGCTTTAACCATCTCACTGTGATTTTTAAGTCACTAAAAAAACGCCCAAGCCCATTCATATTCATTTCTGCTATAATATAAATAAATGCTGTACTAATTTTACTCCACCCAAACATTTTTGCTATTTAAACTTCTTTTACTTCTCTGCCCTTGTTCCATCCCACCTCTTTTATAATTTCGCCTCATATTGTGTGAACTACACTTTTTATTTTGTTTGCCTTCTGTTGCCATGGTCTCCAGAACTTCAACCTTTAGATATATATAATTTTTGTGTGTGTGCATGTGTGTATATATATATGTCTGTAGCTTGTTCTTTGGAACACATGGGGATCATCACTCAGCATATGTGCCTGTTGGAAATGTAAGGAGATCCTTTTGCTCAGCTGTGGTCGTTAGGGCTGCACCGCTGCCCGCGCTCCTGTTGCCTCCTCATACTCAGTGACATTACTAAAAAAAAAAAAAAAAAAAAAAAAAGAGTCAGGCCAAGTGGTTTTATTCCTTTTCCTAGCAGTTTGATTGAACCCTTGTGGCATCCTCTTGCTTTCCTAATAGCTAGGACTGTTATTTCTCCTCCACCTTCAGAGACGCTGCTGTGAGAAAACAACTCTGTCACATATTTAACTAAGGAACTCTAACTGGTTATCTTCCCTTTAAATGACCAGGAGATGGCAATTTACAGGCTTTGATAGATTTTTAAGAGCTGATCCTGTTGGCACAGTAAGGAGGCTCTGCTCACAGCAGTTCACTTTCCTTTATGGGACTGATGTGGGAACCCTAAAGCCTCCCTCGACTTGTTTTCTTAATTGGAAAATGAGTACATATTGGAGCCAGGTCTCCACTGTTTTCACCCAACCAAAAAACCCATTCCCATCAATGTAGACTCGGCGAGTACTTTGGGTGATGAAGTCTCTGCAAGCCAGCAGCTTTCTCCAGCAGGCAATGTATGCATGTTCCTAACTGCCTAAACAAGAGCAGACTCAGATACAGAAGAGAGAATTCTTACAGCTTTGAGCACGCTAGATATGTGGCTGAGACCCTGCTCATGTAAGAGAAGTTGCCTAAATTGCCTGAGACTTTTTAGGCATTCCTCCGTGCCTTTAAGTAAAGGAATGCTGGACCCTGTGATTATCTACAGCAGGCAGTAGCACTGATTCCTGGTAAGTGCAGGCTGACGGAAGACAAACACCAATATCTACTCCAGGGCGCTAAAAGAGTTTGTTCTCGTCTAGGGGCAGGATGGGCTGCAGTCAGTTTTTAGTGGGAGTCCAGACACCACTCAATTTCTAAATCAGTATTTCATGTGAAGGAAAGAGGTCTACTTATCCCCAGCCTCCAGATACAAACTGTGAATTAAGAAGTGGCAACTCCAAAGGAAATTCTTTGTATGTGGCCCAATTAAGAACAATTTTTTATGGAATATACAAACTGTTAAAATTCATGATGAAGCAAGTTTTTTACTGTAGCTGATCTGTTGTGCTTTCTAAAAGCAGCACCAAATGAGTCTGATACAGTGATGTGGACTATGAGCTTATCTCTGACAAAACAGTTGTTCTTACCTCTGACTACTGGAAGATCTAATGGCTTTGTCTTGGAAGGCAGTAATAGTTAAACTCAGGGAAATGCAGCCTTCAGGCTTGGAAGTCCAGTTTGTTTGTCTCTGAACAAACACGTTACCTTATTTTTATTGTTTCTAAATATCATCTCTTAAAAAAGTAGCAAAGAGAAAATTAATTTTCTTTAGGTATTATTTTTCCTGCCATGTACTTTTGTTAACCCCACCATAACTTATGTATGTAAAAACTGTGGGTTCTAACCCACAGGAGACTTCATCGGACCCACGATTTAGGAGACAAAAGGGTTCAGTCTGCCCCCTTTAAACCCACATCAAGTAAAGGCAATGACAGGCCCTAGAGAGAGGGAGGTCTGTTTACACTTCTGATGTTACAAAGTTCTGTTTTAACCAGACTGAGAAGGCTTAGAGGATGATCAGATCACCGTCTGTATGATGTGACAGAACTAGTGGATTCACTGCCAAGTTCTTTTTGAACAAAAAGTATTCGGCATTTTGTTTTAGAACCTGCATCCCACCTTAAGCACCAAGAGGAAAACTGAGCCTTCGCTCCCAAAGTATGTGGGATTGTGCAGTTTCTGTCCTTTCCTTCACGTCTACACACCTGGCTGCTGCTTCTGCAGGACTTTTGGGTTCTCACACCCATGCTTAGACCATCAACTTTCAAGTTTTAATGAGAAGCTTAAGAGAAGCTTTGGTTTAAAATCAAATTTTAAAAAGTCATCATTTTTTTCCAGAATAAAAACCTTAAGTTTGGAAAAATCATCCAAATACATACGTTACATGACACTTATGAACTGCTTAAGTGAAATATTTAATCACTAAAGAACATACAATTCTGTTATGTTTTATTTGAATGAGCATGTTTCTGTGAAAATTTTATGGTTTTTTCCTAATCCAGAGTATTCAATCATAGAATGGTTTGGGTTGGAAGGGACCTTAAAGATGTAGTTCCAATCCCCCTTCCACTAGAGTAGACATTTTTCTGCCCAGTTTAAAGCCCCTCCCCCCAAACCAGAACCTCCTCATTTACATGACTCAGCTTTAAAAAGGAAAGCATTGCCATTTTCAGTTGTTATAGGTGTGGGGTGTTTTGCATTATTTTTTTGTTTATATATGTAAAAATTAAGTGTTGTGAATCAAAAAAATGAACAGCACAGAGAAATGATAAATTTATATCATTATATGTTTATATATATAATAAAAACTCATGTTATTTGATAATCCACACGAAAACTGTCTGTTTAAGGTATTAGGTAAGTATGATTACTGTCTGAATTGAAACAAGTAATAGTAGAGTTCAGAATGATAACGACCCCAAGTTCAAAGGCAAGGCCATTTTGGTGTTGGTTTTTTTTTTTGTGTGTGTGTGGTTTGTTTTGTAGCTAGAAGATGACAACTTACCCAGTATGTTTCAGAACATTGCATTAACGTTATTAGCTATGCTGGACTGTGATGTCCAGACTTGCTTGCATTTGCAGTGTTAAAATAATTCTTCCCGAGTTCTCTCCTGAGTAAGACACCGTCTATAAAAGAGTGTTTAGCCATAACACTAATTTTAATGACCTTATTTTTCTATGCATTTTTCTATGCATATATGGACTGCCAGATTTGCCTTCTCCTTATAATAGGAGACTTTGGAAAAGCAAGAATATTCTACTGCGTCCACCCAAGTTTGCCTGTATCTCCCTCTTGTTGATCCGGCAGGGGGAGGAGCTGTTGGCATTAGACATCGAAGACTTGGGAGTCTTTAGCTGCTGACTCTAGATGGGCCCAGTTCCCCAGAACATCAAAAATGTGTGTTAAGTAGAAACAAATGTAATTTAAAAGCATTATTTATGCATTTATTGCAGACAAATAAGCCTGTTCAATATAACAAAATGCGGTAAGCTTTTGTCCCGTGACAGGTGTATGTTGCTCTCCTTTGCTCTCAGGTGACGACGTTTCCTTAGAAGAAGCGGATGACCTTTTGAAGCACACTCCGCCGCAGGCTGGCAGACGGCCCCGTTCTGTTGACACAGTTGCAACAGAGCCCTGGCTGCGACCAGGAACTTCAGAGACGCTCCAACGATTCATGGCTGAACAGTCAAGCCCAGCAAAGCTTTCGCGGGACGAGGGGCTACCGCTGAGCTGGCAAGGCCTCTCGACCGCGCACGGCTGACCCCAGCCCTGCTGCCGACCCGCTGTGCCTTGCAGCAGAGGAGGGACTGTGCAGCACTAGTGCACTTTCCAGGGTCTCTTGTAGGGATCGTTCTTGTCGATGTATGTAGTGTGGAGCCCTATGGGTAGTTTAAAATAGCAATAATAAAGTAACAGAAGCTGCAGTGTAATGGAGATGTAGAGCAGGGATAGTTTGGTTTACATGACATGGGAAGTGGAGGAATAGTTTGGTGGGTTTTGCACTTTTTATACAAGTTAAGTTTCAGCCTCAGAGCTGGAGCTACCACAGAAACTGTGTGTGTGTGTGTGTGTGTGAATTTGATATAAAATCAAAGTTAATTTTTAGCTTTGTTTATAGCCAAACTCCAATGCTGTCTGGAAATAGAGTAACCCAACAGCAGAGGTGCATTTTAAGCTTTTACCAAAAGAGTAACTAACTTGGAGAAGGGCGCTTGCTTTTCATACAGTCATGACTGCTGTCCTGCATGAAAGCTCAGCAAACAGTTTCATGGAAAACTGACTATTGGCAATGTACCTTATGTTCCCTAGCCTGTTATGTGCTGGAAATATAGCTATTGTTGCATATGTTTAATTTATGGTTCTGATTTAAGAGTTAATAAATTATTTTGTTACTAAAATGTAAAAGCAGACTTCAATTTTCTTAATTTATCATTTGCTTCAGCTTATGTTTACTCATGAACAAACTGGAACCTTAAAGCTGTCTTCAAAGAAGCAGGAAAAACACATGGAAAAGTTGCTGAGTAAAGTTGCTTTAGTTCAGTGAACCGAAACACCAAGGTGAAGCAAGGGTAAGGCTGTGATTTTCCTCTTGGTTAGGAATTCCCACCCAGAGGCCAAAGCTTGACCAGCAGGGAAAAACAAAAAAAAAAACAAACAAATGATGAAACCAAAACAATTTGTAAAAATTTATTTTTACTCAACTGCTGCTGCCTTAAAGGCCATGGCGGTTCTGTGATGGTGGCAGGCACGAGATGCTTGCTGAGAGATGTACTTCAACATTGTATTGTGCCTGGCTTTGTCAGGGCTTTACCGTGTTTCTTCCCAGAGAGGAAATGCCCATTCAGGCTAATTCTTACCATGAGTTTCTGGCTTATCATGTTCATCACTTTGGGTATGACAGCACTGGCCAGTTAAGTAACGCAGGGATCGTAGTAGCTGCAGCATGTGTTATCAATCAGCCTCATGGCTGTTTGATTCTGAATTGCCCAGAGGCAGGAATCCCAAAATACTTTTAAGCAGCTAAGGTGAAAATGTTTTATAACAGTTATCACCCTGCCACTGAGCCTCTCATGCTGAAGCCCACCTTTGGTATTTTGTACTTCTCTTCCATTTGTCACCTGCCAGCCTGTCCCTTGTTTTTGATGCCTGGTGGCTCTTTTCAGCTGCTTCACAAGTTGAACTTTGTGATCCATCACTGTACTAACCCCAAGCTAGACATAGAACTTGTCTTTTCTTCTTCATCTAGTGGCCTCCATAAACTAGTTTGTCTTTGTTGCCTGAACTTTAACCAAAGTTTCACTCCCTGACAGAAGCATAAAGTTAAGTGTTATCCTAAAAAGCCAGCTTCATTTAACTGCAAGAATTGTTGTAAATGTCACTGACCATCACAGACTGGCACTCGTTTCCTCCAGTTCAAGTCTCAGACATGGCACAGCCCCCCCCTTTACATTGCTTCCTTCACCTCTGCAGTGACCTGAAACCACTGATCTTATTTTAACCTCACTACTCAACAGCATTTAGCACTGTGAATTACACTCTGCCTTGCAGCTCCCCTCCCTTTGGCATCCAGGCTGCTATTCAGGATACTCTTGGTCCTTCACATCTTTCCTTCAGCTTTCTCTGCACATCCAAAGTTCAGTTGTAGGCAGGGTGTTTCTGCCTGCCTTCCCTCATTTTTTTAAAAATTTTTTTTAATTAAAAAAAGAACTGCAAGTTGAACATAATACCCAGAATACAGCTAGTGCAGTTCTGGCATTGCAAGAACTAAAGAGAGGTACAGAAAAGAGAAATGATGATACAGGAGTTCAGTTTCCAATGAGCCAAGACTAAAGAGCTATTAGGCCTTTTCCACGTAAGCAGTAAATAAAGGTAAGGCATGAGAAGGTCATGCTGTAAAAAAAAAAATAAATCATTACAGAATAGGAGTACACAACAGAACAATGAAGCAGTAAGGTTTAAAACAAAAAACCCCGACCACCCAAACTACACAGACATTTAAAAGAGAATTAGGCAGACACATGGATAACAAATACATAAACAGTTGTTAAAACAGTGCTCCAGGCAACAGTGTTGGGAACACCTTGACAACGGTACCAAGAATACCATTTGCCACAGGCATGGGGGAGAGTATGACATCACTAGGAATGGGACACATTATACTTACTCTAAGAATTATTACTGATCACTGTCAAAACAGACAAGACTGACCTCAGGTCTGGCCTAGTACAGTTGTTTAAGATTTAAACATTACACAACAAACTGAAAAAATACAATACAGCCCAAGAAGAAAGGCTGTACAATTACAATTAATTAAATAAACGTCATTTCTCCCCCTTCTGACTTTGATAAATGCAATTTGGTTTTGCTCCACCCCAATTAACGTTATCAGAAAACTCCTAGTCACAGGTCATGCCTTTTAATTCCCTTCACTGGTTTTTCCATAGCTATCTCATTGAACTGCTTACACTTATTTTTGGAGCCTGCTGCCAACAGCCACAGGCTCATTCCCCTGTGAGATTAGGCTCCCTCATCCACTTTCTCAGCCTTCATGCTTCTCTCCTTTGCTAGTCATGCATTTTGTGAAAACACACTGGAGAACAATCCAATCCCGCTTTTACTTACAAAATTAGCTGGCTGCTGTATTCTGAGTCAGCAGTCAGATGAACTGTAATCCCAGCCTTTCTCCTCCCATCCACCCTTATTCCATAGTCTGTTTCGTATTAATATTTTAATCCCCAGAAAGCAAAACTGAGTATTTGAGTTTCTATCCATGCAGCACTACAGGGTTCATTTGACTAGTCCACCTACAAGTGCTTTTAATCTTTCTTTTTTTTGTTGTGTGGTGGGGGTTTTTTTTGTTTGTTTGGTTTTTTTAAACTTACCATTCTTTTTCACCCTGTATTTGCCTAACAGTGAGAAGACACATCCTAGTCAACCAAAGGACACCCACCTTTCTGCCCCCGGAGGGCTGGAGTTTGTTCCTTTGAAACGAGAGCATGAGATGCAAAGGAAACTGTAAAACAAGTAGCTGTGGATTAGACTGGTTTTGATTGCACTGATGAAAGAGTTCAAAAACTTTATTGACCTATAACCTGATTAGAATATGCCAGATGAGAACCAAATATTGTACAGAAAGTTGTACAGAATTTTTTTTACATAGAAAACTTTACATATCTGTACCATATACATTTTGTCCATCTGAAAAAAATTTCTACATCCATTGTAATACAGAATGCTTGACAATCTTCGTTTAACCATCAGAGCACAATTCACAGTATGAATACATTTCCAATAAATTTAACCATCCCCAAACCATGCCAGATTTGTTACTTGAATATATTCAACATTAAATTCTGTACATAAGAGTGAAATCTACATCAAACAAAAAACATCTGACAGCAGACACAACCTAGACTTGTTTGCAGTGATTCAAGTTCCAGTCCTTGAAGGATCATCATTTCAATGGCTCGTTATATTTAAAAGCCCTAAAACAAGTATATTACAGGTAGTTATGTCAGTCATGATATTTCTACCTCTGTTCTTGACAAAAGCCAGCAACACTAACTTCTGGGCTACAATGAAACAAAAAAAAAAAAAAGAAAAAAAAAAAAGAAAAAAAAGAAAAAAAAAGAAATCACAACCCCCAAAAATAAACCCAAACTTCTAGTGCACTTGGTAAACAATGAAGTGTTACGGGTTTTCAGCAAATCAATAATACAGAAATAAAACAATTCAGGAAGAACTGTATAGTGTTAAAGAGTTTATATTACAGACCTGCATCTCTGTACATTTTTCACAGAAGGATGATTACCAATGTCTCAGACAGCCTGAGTGTGCAAAAATCTTAGAATATCAGACATAGTTGCTAAATATCTTTTACCATGAACAATAATCTCCATTTTCTTTTCACTATAAACATTTTATCCTTCAAAATACAGCTCTCCTGAGTTGTACTTCTTGCAGAAGCTCAAACCTTTACATATATAGTTCTTTGGGTACATTTTACTTTCACACCCGCCATAAACATCTGTTGCTATACTGCTGTCTAGGACAGTAAAGGATATTGCAGCCCATGCTGACAAGAGGACTGTGCTAAAAACTGGCTCGGTGCTCAGCATGAGCCAGGTAAGAGAAACCGATAGAGATAATCCATCAGGAAATAAAGGGACTGGAGTGTTGCAAGCCTTAATTACAGTTGTAAGCATCAGTACCGTTAACCCTTGGATACACACTGCCATACAGAGAAACCATTTTTATGGATATCCAGACAGAATGGCTCAGCTACCTGGTCCTTTTATTTAGCTGAGGAATATAAACTTTTAAACGGAGCAATACTCAGTCAGTCACTATCTGTTACTGCTTGCTTATTCCAGACTCTTGTTCTGGTGGTTGGGATATTTGGAAAACCACACCAATCCGCAGGAAAAACCTTCGCAGAACGGCTCTAAGCTCAGGAATAAGGTCAAACTGCATAATTTCACACAACAGAGGATAGTAGAATGAGGCATGAGCCTTGAACTGAGGAGAAAACAGAAGAAATTATTCTATTATGCATCAATACACCTCAGAAAGTGTGTTGCAAGTGAAGAATTTTAAATAGTCTCCCAAGTCGAGGTGAAAAACCCACAAAGTGACAGCAGAAACATCTTTATAACTGAAGCCAGCAGTGCTAGAATAAGGCTAAGACAGCTGTGATGTACTCTGACAGATGCTCACTAACTACACACAACTCCTTGCTAATGCTTATTCTTCAAGAGGAAGAATTTTTCTATTATCAGTTAAGTTTTTTGTTGTAGTTGGCCCCTTTCAACTTATTACTTCAGCCAAGGTTTGTTAGAAATACAGGGACATCTAAATATGGATTTATGTACTGCAGAATTGCTTTGGAGAAGGTCAAGGTGATGTACATGTAGCACTGGAAGAATAAACAGGAGTTATTTCTTTAAATAAAATAATCAGCTGCTAATCCTTTTCCTCAGCAGGAGAGGGGTAAAAGCAACTTGCCACACACTTCTGAAGGATTTTATCATCTTTTAGATTTTCTCAGACACATTTTATTTTATCACTCACTGCACCCTCACTCTGCATTACTACTGTCTGTATCTGTCAAGTGCAGTTTCAATGTATATTCCCTCAACAAAGAGCGTCTACAGTGCAGTAGGAGCTTTGCAAGTCAAATATATAACTGCGTGAAGAACTGGTCTGGAACTACTTCTTACTTGTAGATGTTGTCTTAAATACCATTCCAAACAGTCACTTACCCTTTCATCACTTATCTTCAGGACTTTAGTCAAAAATAAGAGTAATAGATTAGTCCAGGCTTCCCGATGACTTTCTGAAGTAAGAGTGAGGAAGTAACTCAGAGCCTCACTGCAGACACTAGAGAGAAAAGACACAAAACCTAGTAACTAACATTTTATTTTGAGCTTTACTGCAGAGAGGGAGCTTTGACTTTGCAACTATACCAATGTAGAGCCCTGGTGCAGAACAGCATCGTTTCATGAAAGCTACTGTAAGCCTGATTAGTAACAGCAAGCAGTGGTTTTGTTCAACTCAAAACCAAAGTCCTAGGACTTCAGTATTAAATATGCTGACAAAACATGATCGTGCTCTTTGTGCTATATTTAATGTGTATCAAGTGCTCTTTGAGAGGTATTAAAATGCATGTGACAAAATGATATGTAGACTTTAAAAATTAATCTCATGCTGATGTAACCAGGTAGTTTTCAGCTCTGCTCCCTGGTATATAAACCTTAAAATACTTTCACTGCGTTACTACCACGGTTTTAAGCCCTCTGCTATTCCAACACTTGTTTGAACAACTTTGTAAACTACAAACCATTCAGGTGAACCTTAGTATTCACAGTAATGAATAATCAAAAAGCCAAAAGCTTCTGTATGCCCATAGGCTCCTCAAGCCCAGTGCTCATTTCTGCAGATGAGAACAAACAGCATCAGTTCCCTGAACTATCTGAGGTTACTGCAAGAATAAAGCAGGGTTTAGGTGATAGCTGCTTTTCTTTTTAAAGAGGAGCTATAACAATCCCCCACCTACCCACACGCTACAAAAAAAAGAAGGTGACAAAACCTTTGTTCTCTCCTGCAAATCATGTAATAAGAACAAAAAGCAGAGGCAGCGTTAGTAGCTGGAGGTACAGCACTCTCCCCACAACATAAAAACCCTTAATATTAGCTGTGACCACCACCATACTGTGTTAGCTCTAGGAAGTTTACTGCAAAAGGAGGAGGTCTATCCTTTTAAATAAAAATAAACATTCTTTAACATCAGAAATAACATCAACCGGTTCAGCTACATGGACCTTACTTTAGTAGTCTTTGCTGGACTTCCTCCCATGCACTGGTACGGCTTTCATCCATGTACATACGGAACAGAATGCGCAACCCACAGGCAAGACTACTAGTCTCCTGTTTCAGAAGATTAGGCTTTGATTTGCCTTTGAAACCTAGAGAAATTCCAAGCATCCACTTACTTTGTTTCATCTGACATTTTTCCTTACAGTCCCCCACTTTGCCTCTAAGCATCTTCTGCACATAGACAGAAGAACCACCTTATGTAATTAATTTCTCACAACATTTAGTACAACGGAGTACTGCTAAAACTTAACCTACGTATATATACATTGTGATTGTGTTTGGTGCCCATTTTTATATAAGCTTCCAAGTAGATGTGAAACCTGGGTGTATAATAAAAGTGCATTCTAACCACTTGAACAACGGACCAGTTGGTCTCAATCATATGTATCTATAGTGTATACTGTTTTATTGCTTGTTTTTGATAAAGATGTCTATAATGCTACTGTTTCCAAAGCTGTTACTGTATAATTAAACTCAGTTTGCTAGTGGAGGTCCATACTAGCAAGAAGCATACCCATAAATATTAATACCACCTCACTCAAGCTGAAGCGGTTCTGTGTATGCATACATCAATGTACCAAACAGCTTGCTGCATATTCACAGTATGCATTCACCATTAAAAATACTAGTGTAGCTAACCTTTGTGCAAAGAATAGATTAAACAAAATGCTACAGAGTCCATTTTCCATCTGTCTCAGAAAATGACAGATATTTCACTTATATACTGGTAGGTAAAACAACCCCCCAACAAGTTTTGGGGTTTTGTGCCTGCAGCTTCCAAGCATGGGACTCACACCTACAGCCCAGGATCAGCTTGGCAGCCATAACCCAGTGAAACCTTAAGTTTTAGGAAATTGAAAAGATATTTGCACCTGCACAGATGAGGTCTCCTCCCATTAGGGATTCTAGGGTTATAAAGTTACAGCCTGATACTCAATTTTACATTCAGCATCAAAATACTTCTGACCTATTTTTGGGTCAATTCAGAGCACAGTAACACACTCTCACAAAATACTTCTCCAAGGTGACTGACTCACCTGCTTTCCAGAGAGCAGTTCTTTGTTCATTGTTTGAATTAAATGCTTTAGCAAACCTGTGAGATTCCAGCAGACAGTCGAGAAGTTTGAAAAGCTGCTGTGATGTTAGAAAACGATACATCCCTTGATCTTGTGTATCCACATGGACATCGAACTCTACTGCATCTCTCTATTAAAATAAAAGAAAAAAAGAAAAGAGATTTCAAATAAAAATTCACAATTGTCTTCAGAAAGCTCCTGTGATAACTCAGTCCTACCCTGTTTTCATCTGTACTTGTATTTGAACTTAAAACTATGTTAAAGGTTCTATCCACATCGCAGTTACATAAATCCCTTTGAACAATACATGTCTTAATCTTCACAGTGTGCTGCCCCAGCACAGCAAATGCAATTTAATGCAAGATGTAGAAGACCTCAGTCTGCTGGAAGTTCTCAAGTGCTTCTAAAAACTGTAAATTAGAAGATGTTACAGGAGTTTATGAAACTTTATCTACTAGAGAAAAAGGTGTTAAAAAGAGAGATACCTATCGTTCTACTTACTTGTGCTGCTGCTAGATTCTCTGCATCCTCTTTTTTGCTAGTTGCTGGGAAGAACACAATATTGTCGATAGTCTGAATGAGTTCCAGTTGTACAACGCATTTGATCAAAAGAGCAGCAAATAACTTCTGTTCTGGAAATTCTTTAAAGGAAAGAAAAAGAAAATTGCTTGTTAACCAAAGAACTGCAATACTTTTTTCTTTTTTGAGCTATTTTGGAGTTAAGTTGAACAGCTGAACTTCAAGCACATTCATAAACCAAACCTGGAATCCACCCATCTGAATTAGTCTTCTAAAACCATGACTAATCATGATGTTAACAATAGGCAGGTTTTAAAAAAATATTTCCTAACTTTAAAGTTGCCTGCCATATATTGGACAAATACTCAACATTACCTAAAAATCACCAAAATTAGTGACCTTGTTGTGCGCATCAGTGCAATGGCAAGAACCAGAGGTGGAGACTGTCCACAGGCAGAGAAGGCTCAGGATAGCACTGATATCACTGATCCTTGTTTGTACTTGTGGCAAGTACTAATACCACCAGGCATGAGCATTTTAAGCACCAAAACGTAACTCTGCACAAGTATCCTAAGGGTTTGGTATACTCTCTTCAAATCAGTCTAAATACACCTTTTTTTTTTTCAGCTATTGCTTCAGTTGCATTCTGCACAGAAAGAACTTCGCTTTTAAGAAAAAAAATATTCCTTATTTACAAAGCATTATAAGGAGAGTACTATTTTTAATATTTTGCTTTGGGTAAAAAGCCTGCAAGTTAGCAGCTGAACTCTAGATTTTTAAAGCACATGTCAAAAATGTGGACCCACAAGAGTCCAACAGAACCTCGTCATACTACACAAAGACAAAAATTTAACCAATGTAATTTTTTTCACATCATGTTTTTAAAGTTATAGCTGGTGCTATAACCAAAGATATCAAACATCTGCTAAATAATACTCTTAACAGATATAAAATGCCAAATCACTACAAAACACGCACTTGCTGTTGGCCTGGTTTTACTCATTTCTTCAACTACTGTGGACCCTGCGCTGGGTTGATATGGACGTCCATCTGAAGATCTAGGCTGAATAGAATCATGAATATCTACAGACTTCTGTGAGATTGTATCCTGAAAAGAAAGAAAGAAAAAAAAAAATTAAAAAATGAACTGACAGAAAACTTCTGCAAGCTAATTGTCAATAGCGTTGTGCTCTTCATAGCTTAAGACGTTTGCCGTTTCAACACTGCACTTTTTCATTCACTTCACTCATATTTGGTATCAGCATTCAAGAAAGATGTACTAAAAAGATGACCTACTAAAAAAGAATTGAATAATTAACAAGTAACAAATATTTAATCACACAGCAAAGTCAATGAGTAGTATTTTGCACATAGGTTGTTTGTATGCCATCCAAGTGTTTAGTATGTCAGCCAACAGTTAGTTTGACTTTTACCAGATTAAGTGTATGAGGTTTGCTGCAAGGTTCCAATACTCGGAAATGCAGTACCCACCTTGATGTACAAGAAAAAACTCTAATAGCTTCTGTGAGAATTTGTATTCCTTTTATAACAGGTGAAAATGTGAACACACAGCTCTTAAATGACAAGTCCAAACAATACGAGGTATCATCAAACTTTGACCTTTACTTGCCTTCACTCCCTTGACTGTTCTGAATTATATACATGTTTGTAGGTGCTACAGGAATTTACCACAGTAAAATGATGGAGGAGGAGAATATATGCGTATCAAGAAAATGCACTAATTTAAAATCCTTCTGCCAGAGAGCTGCTTCAGCAGACTACTGCAATGTGTGCTGATTCTCCATGTTGTATTGTGTTATCTTGAGAGCTAGAACTCAATGACTCTGGAAGATGAATTGTTGGGGGTTTGTCTTGTTTTATTTTTTAACAAATACCTTCCTTCTTGATCAGTTGAATGTAAAGTATTAAAATCAATGGTAATACCTATTGCTTTCATTTCAGAAAGCATTCATTGAAAGAGGGAAATGTAATTAATAACAAAATATGTTATCATTAACTGCAAAGCAGTTATATATAGCGATTACTGTCCCTTTCAATAATCCAGCATTTCTATTGGCATTTGTTCCCTAAGTACCACTGGAGACTACACATTAATTCCCTGCATTGTGGTGTTAGCAAGATTTAAATCTACACATACAGCTCCTACAAAGAACATATCAACTTCTCATACCAGTAAATAACCAAGGTTTTAATCTCTATGAAGTATAAATATACTTTTAATAGATATTATGTCTACAGAGAGTAGAATGCTTCCTTATATTTGAACTACCTGAAGAAAAATTAGATGGAAATATCTAAAGCCTGCAAAAATTCTATTCTACCAAAAGAAATGATCCAAAATATATCTCCTTTAACACTACTTATTATACAAATTCTGTTAATTTTGAAGTTTTAAAATGTCTTTCTACACTGAAGACAAAAAAGATTTTTGAAAACATTCATTTTAAGCTGTTTCAAAGAGAAAAGACCTTTCAATTTATTCATAAGACATTTAATGTATTTGCCATTTTTGCACGCTAT
This sequence comes from Buteo buteo, assembly GCF_964188355.1. Classification (NCBI taxonomy): domain Eukaryota; kingdom Metazoa; phylum Chordata; class Aves; order Accipitriformes; family Accipitridae; genus Buteo; species Buteo buteo. The sequence continues at coordinate 40,965,302 of NC_134173.1, forward strand.
TATATTTAACATAAATGGATCAAAAACATAGCCAACGTTTAGATCAAACGTTTTATACATCAAACCACTACAAATGAGTCAAGATAGAGCAAGCACATTCAGTCACACGGATGTAAAATACCTGTATAATGAGAACTGGCTATCACAAACATTTACACTCTGTTATAAGTAAATTATGTTAATCGTCCATAAAGATAAATGGAGGGAGTTGGTCTCTCTTAGTAGAACTCATTTGGAACGATATCCTTGAAAATTTTTTATCAAATGTTTCATTAATCTATAAAGAACTTCATGCAGCAATCTTGTGAGAATGTCCAAAAGCTAAACTAATTCTCATCAGCAGTTAAGTATCTACAGGGCTGCCACTTGGAGGCAAATCCAAATTTTTACATCAGTTGATTCAATCAGTGCTAAGAAATCTGATGGTTATACGTATTTTCTATTTTAAACACTGATGTTTAAGTCCTTATTACCAGAGAAAATTTGAAGGGAATAAAAACCCCAACAGTCAATCTAACTGGCCATCTTTCCACCTCCAGCATTTTCTCATCATGCCAATGTATCAAAGAGAATATTGAGCAAAATATAAGAAAAACCATGCCCCAAACTAGAAAACAACTCAAACCCTAAATACAGTATTATAGAGACCTACCAGATGTAAGACATTACCTAAAACATACACAGATAACAACCTACAGCCAACTTCTGGAAGCTAACTTTGTTGCAAACAAATACATACTTTTCTTTCTCAATTAATTCCTTGCCATTTTTAAGGATCAAATAGCACTTTAACTGGAAAAAACTTTTTCAAGTAAACCAAAATTGAAAAACGGGTTTAAACTAAGTTTACTTTTCACTTATTCTACATCACAACACATTTGTACCAAACGCTTGCAAGCTCTTAAAATATTTTTTATTTCAGCAGCTTACCAGTTTTTCTTTTGTATCAGAAGGAGATCCAGAGCCAAACTCCCCACTGACTGGTCGCCAAGTCAGCAGCCTTGAAAATACAAAACCAGCACCAAATTTATTAAGTTTGAAATGATTAAATTTTCTCAGAAATACTGGATTTGGCTTTAGGCAGTGCTCTAGTGCCATTAGTGGGCCTTATTCTCTCACACTGCCTTAAGCTTTACGTGGAATAAGGAATGAATCTATCTCAGGACAAATCAGCATGAATGTCTAGAGATGTTTTGCGTTCTCTGTTTGGGATATGTTCCAGCATTGTGGTTCTATTTTCACTTAGGATTCAACACTTCCACTTAGGGGTCATTGCTGTTAGGAGGTACCATGTCACTGACAATACTTCTGATCTCTTCCCTGCTGTTTTCCTATAGCATGTTGCTATCTCAAGGATCTTTGCCTCAAGCACAAAAAAATTTCTACATTAACTGTAACTTACTGAGGCTGTCTGTGCCTGCCAAGAATTGAGGGAAATTGGATTAAATAACCTAAGTGGTCCCATCATCTCTTGTTCTAACAAATCTATTGCTACAAAGCAAGATTGAAGTTATTTGTCATTGTTAAGATCTCAAACTATTTAGCCTCAATCTACGTGAGGCAATGCTTATGCTTGATGGACATTTGTGTCTGCGTATCCTAAGTGAGGTCTTTCCCATTGTGTTAAGGATCCTAAATTAACGTATCACTGACCTCCATACAACTAAAGACTGTATAACTCAAAAGACAAGAAAAGATAAAATCTTGAGGCATGTAATGAGACAACAAATAAAGTAGAGCAGAGAACTGAGTTGATTCTTGAAAGCTACTAGGACACATATTACAGATTATTCTGGATTAGAGGTTGTTAAATACACTGTCATTTATTTGGGGCTATAAAGTCTTATAAAATTCCATCTGCCAAAGGAGGTATTGGAATAATGAGCCATTATGAGCCAGCAGGGGACAGATCATCGTAATTTCTGCAAGGAACCAATTCTAACTCTTGAATTTCCCCAGGATAAAATGGCATTCACCCTGGCTTCACGCTGGCTTTCTCAGCACCGGCAAGCCAATACTTGTTCTCATGATGCTTCAGAAAATTTCAGTTAAAAAAAATTATAAACAGAATAGAAAATAAATAAAAAGAAGACTCAAAGAAACTATTAAAATGAGGTAATGAATATGGGCTGGATGAGCAAACAGTGTGGTGGATTGAAAACTGGCTGAACAGCTGAGCCAAGAGGGTGGTGATCAGGGACATAAAGTCTAGTTGGAGGCCACCAGCTAGTGGTGTACCCCAGGGGTCAACACCAGGTCCAATTCTGTTCAACATCTTCATTAATGATCTGGATGATGGGGCAGAGTGGAACCTCAGCAAGTCTGCAGATGACACAAAACTGTGAGGAGTGGCTGATACACCAGAGGGTCAGGCTGCCACCCAGAGGGATCTCAACAGGCTGGAGAAATGGGCTGATGGGAACCTCATCCTGTTCAGCAAGGGGAAGTGCACAGTTCTTCACCTCCAGAGGAACCACCCCAGGCACCAGCACACACTGGGGGCCACCCAGCTGGAAAGCAGCTTGGCAGAGAAGACCCTGGGGGTCCTGGTGGCCACATGAGTGGACATGAGTAAGTAATGTGCCCTTGGTGCAAAGAAAGCAAATGGTATCCTGGGCTGCATTAGGAGAGTTGTCAGCAGGCGAAGGGAGGTGATCCTGCCCCTCTAGTCAGCACTGTGTCCAGTTCTGGGCTCTCCAGTACGAGAGAGGCACGGACATACTGGAGAGGCTCTAGCAAAAGGCCACAAAGATGATTAAGGGACTGGAGCATCTCTCCTATGAGGAAAGGCTGAGGGAGGTGGGACTGTTCAGCCAGGAGAAGAGAAGGCTCAGGGGGGATCTCATCAATGTATATAAATACTGAATGGGAGGGAATGAAGAAGATGGAGCCGGCTCTTTCCAGTGGTGCCTAGTGACAGCACTAGAGGCAACGGGCACAAACTGAAATACAGGAGTTTCCTCTGAACATCAGGAAAAACTTTTTCCCTGTGAGGATAACTGAGCACTGGCACAGGTTGCCCAGAGAGCTTGTGGAATCTCCATCCTTGGAGATACTCAAAAGCCAGGACATGGTCCTGGGGGAAGTGCTCTGGGTGGTCCTGCTTGAGCAGGAGGGTTGGACCAGACAACCTCCAGAGCCCCTTCCAACCTCAGCCTTTCTGTGTGATTCTGTGTTAGTATCTTTGGCTATCAACACCTCAATGATTTTCTGGAAGCTTGGCAGGAGTACAGTTTGGGCTTTTCTAGTAAATGCTGAAATTGGTAGCTGAGTAAATACTCCAGTACTAAGTTTTCCAAACAAGGAAATAATATGATCATCTCTCTTTGCAAAAAGGTAACTTGCCAAGAACCAGCAGAGGCTAGTCCTGGAACTAAGAACTCCTGCAGCCAGTGCTGCAATTCTTAAATTGAAGAAATTATACAATACCTGAAAGATATTTTACATGAATGCTAAAAAAAACCAACAGATGTAATCCTACCTGACTGGATTAATAAAAACCTCTGCCAGAAGATACTTTACACTCCAGAGATTCATAGCATCTGACTATTTCAAGACAATTAGCAATAAAGCACTTGCCCATAAAACTTTCATATATACCACTGTGCAATTTGTCTCTGTCTTCATTTCAATGTTAACTGTTGTGTTACTTCCAGACTTGGGAAAACAAAGGTAAAAGGAGCATTTGCCTTCCCCTCTAAGTACTGGGGCAGCCTCCACAACAAGCTGGGTACTAAAAATGTGTTGTCAAAAAAAAAAAAAAAAAAAAAAAAAAAAAAGGCTGGGAAGGCAGGAAAAGCTCCACTGCAAAAATAAGGCTAACAGAGGTACTAAGAAATACAAATATGAAATGCCAGCCAAACAAAGAGTCACTGAAAAAGAACCAGATCCCATTAAAAGAGGGAAAAAAGAAGGAGCTATAAAGAAGGAGAAAGAAGTATCCTCCTAGGGCTCAGAAAGGGAAGGGAAAAAATTAGTACAAAGTCTCCATTAAAAAGATAAACGAATACCTGTATATTGTTATCATAATTTTTTCTTAGCCATCTAAAAAGCTTCAGCTTTAATCAAATATGGTCAAAGTGAAAAGACTGTTTTCAGCAGTTTTGTGTCATCCAACAATTGTTTGGAAAGGTGCAGGCATGCCTTCACCATGGGAAAGGAGACTCATTACATATGCTCAAGGGATTACTGATGTATAAAATCCAAGTAAGATTTACTTTACCCCGCAAAAGTTGGGAACCTCCCAGAAATATAAATAGGAATAATATAATGAAGTTCTCAAAGAAGGCATAGAAGATTAAAAAAGGAAATGAGAAGTAAAGAATGGAAATCTAAGGAAGGAGTCAGATACCCTCATAGGAAAAAAAACCCATTTGAAAAGCAGAAGTGCCATAAACATCAAAGGGAATAATGCACATATTTCAAATCAGTTATAGCTAAAGGCAACAAGAGTATTCTACATGTGTCTAAATATGAAGATATCCAAAATGCTGCTCTAGAAGGGTTTTTAATATTCAGCTATAAGAATACCCGGAAACCTAAGTTTTGATCATATGTGGAACCCAAAGCAAATGTTCCGCTAGTAAGTATTCACTTCAAAACCTTTCCAAGTACAGGACATAGTAAGTTAGGGCTAATTCAATTGGAGTTTTACATGCAGAGATTTGGCTTCAGATTTTATTTTTGACAGTTACCAAAATGCAAAAAAAAAAAATTTTGCTAGCTCCCAAATGTTTCAGCTTTATTTTAGTATAATTTTTTGGATGCAATTAATTCATACCGACTCACATAGAAAAGTAGGTGAGGTAGTGACAGATGGATTAACTCATCTTTTAAGCATGAATGAAGCTCTCTTACAATGCTGATACATAACTCTAAAATAAAGGAATGACTGACATGCAGAAGGTTCCTTTTTGCTTCAGTTTTCTTCAGGCCTGAACTAGGTGACACCCAGAAGCAAATGCTATGAACTAGTTGACAGACACAGGACAAGTAATCATACAACAGTTCAACATTAAGACTATCAGATTTGAAAACAAGTAGTGTTTCACCTCAGTGTTGGCAGGATAGGGGGAAAAAAACCCCTCATCTTTGGTATAACGCTGGACACGATTTCTTGTTATTCTGCTCTATGATGTATATGTACAACATACTACACAGAATAGTACAGCCTTGTTCCAAGAAACTTCACATGGAGTTATAACATGAAGGGAAAGACAGTTACCAAATATGCAAGATAATTTTCATAAAAAGATTAGGATTCATAGAAACATATGATGGCAGTTATCCATCAACCACAGAGACTTAAATCTGTAAGACTGTTGCAGTATTTTACGGAAAAAGCTTCACATGTAATTACAAATTGCAAAGTCTGGCTATCAATAGCATTCTTCTATTACAAAAACAACATGACCAAAAAATCAGATGGTACTTCTCAAAAAATCCAACGCTGTAAAATTGATTCGAGTTACAGTTTTAGGTTGTGGGTTGTTTTTTTCTTATCTCCCATATGGTATTTCTAGTTTTTAACAGTTTATCATTTACAACACAGAAGTAGTATATCTAGCACCTAATTTATCACTATGTTCCAAGAAAGTCTGCTTCTATTTAGTCCACACATAACAGCTTTTTGTTCACCCCACCAATTAGATATCTAACAGTTTGAAATCAGTAAGTCATCTAGCTAAACTATTTTGCAAAGTATAAATATCAACAGTTGTCTTACGCATGAGGGATTGTAGTTTTGAAAATATCCAGCATGCAAGTACAGGTTTTATCCCAGATTTCTAGGGTAAACTTTTCACCATTTAGGATGACAACATTCTCCAAACAGTTTGTACCAGACCGTGCCAGTTGTTCATTGTCTGGAAAAGATGAACAGTGCATTTGTTTATTCACATTCGACACAGTAAAATGTTAACATCGTTTAACATAATTTGGTATAGTCCTACCTTGCTGCACACACCAGTACAGCTGTGCAAATATATCATCCAAAAGAACATCACTAAGTACTTCTAAATACTGTGTGAATACATCACATATTGCATAAAGTGCATGGTTGCAAGTAGTTGTCATCCATTCAGCTTTCTAGGAGGGGAAAAAAAAAAAGTTATAACTTTAAGGTGACATTTTTAGGATACACATCCCTGCAGGCAGGCAGATATACGTATTTACTCAATCTGAATTGCCTTATAGTGACATGCAATTCCTTTCTATATCTCAAAACCCCCAAAACTTGGAGTCCCAACTTTTGCTTTGCTAACTAGCCGGTTCAAAAAACTACAGAAACAGACAAACAACTATTCTTGGAGACCATATTATAAGACCGACAAGCACTTACCATCATGAGATATTGAGTTTGACATTAAACTTGATGTCTAACCCTAGCTCAATAGTTTAACGCCAAGCTAAGTTTTCTGTCTCTCTTCTAAATATTTTCCAGTGAATAAATATTTAGAAAGTGAGACACGTCTTTCTACAAGTAGACAGAGCCTCTCAAACAGTTGACAATTTTTAGCAAACTTCTAATATTAATAATTTACACGTAACTTACACTAGTAAGCCCATTTCTGTTTCACTTCCTTGTTAAGACAGTACCTGGTCCTGGTTTGGCAGGTCAAAACCTCTTTGGCTGGTCAAAAGGGTGCAGTGAAAGCACAGTGTTGTTTTATGTGGTTTTTTTTGTTTGGTTGTTTTTTTTCTTCCTAGTCATCAGAAAGTTTTGAACTAGCAGAACTTATTTCTTCTAATTGTGACTTCACTGCTGATTACAAGCCTCATCCATTCGGCATGCATGTTGCCATGAAATTATGCATGTCTCAGATTCCAGACATCACGTGTAGAAGTTGCAATTCTTCTTACAAACCCTAGATATGTTGCATTTTATGCTATTCTTCTATTGTTCATAGTGTAAACTACCAGATTTTTTATACACATGGTTTAAAAAAAAGAGAAAAGTGACAATACCTCTAACAGAATGCTAATAAAATAAAGTAAGGCGACTAGAACTACAGGTCAACCATGCAAGTTTTAGGGTTTGCCTTACATTACTTGGTAAGTTATATTACTAATTGAGTTTCCTACTGTAAATATAGATCTCATGTAAATTATCTTCCCCCGCTTTTTTCACCTCAGTCTGCTGTTCTGGCAGTTTCATATTGTCAAATATCCTGAAGACAATCCGAAACAAATCTTGCCACCAGTGTTTTTCATAAGTATGGCCATATGTTTTCATTATTTCAAACATTACTGTTAAGCCCCTGAAATGAAGAAAGAATATATATTAAGATTTACAAAAAGACATGCACTAGACCATGTATGTCCAACTGCAACAGCAATAACAAACTCAAATACTGTTAAGAACATTATACATTAATCTGATGTGGATCAGTCACACTAGTACACTAAAATTAAGTAGAAAATCAGCTTGTTTAAAAAGTACTTAAAAATCACAGGCAATAGCCAGAAAATACTTTTGGGAACTGTGGTAATTTCAAATTAAAATAGGAAAACAACTTCTTTACAAAGGACCACAAAAATAAAGGAACAAGTATTTCCAGGTAAGAAATACAGAGGTCTAGAAATGAGTATTAATCTTCACCAGCTATAAAGGGAGTCCAGATGCACAGCTTGTGTGTAGATGTGCAAATTTAAAATTATTTTCATACAGCCTCTCATATTTAGCATCTGAACTGCAACAGAATATACTTTATAAAGGAAAAGCTATATTCAAGGAAAATAAGCAGGTTTTACATCAAATCAGAGTACAGCTTTTTCAACTGTTTCTGCAGTCATGATATAAAACCAGTTTTAAAATCCTCAAAGGTAGTATGATGGGCAAGACACAGGAAGGCAGGCAGGACTGGGGTCATGAGTTTTAATTAAAACCAAAAAAAGATTCCAAAAGAATTTTGCTGTTGGAGTACACTAAAACAAAACTTACTCATTGCATGGAGCATTTTACATTTGTTTTAAACAGAGCAAAACCAGAAATATGACACGAGGCTTATCCCGGTCAACTATGACAAATCACTAAAATGGAATATGTAACAGGGGCATATATCATGGAATCAAACATTATACATTTATATTTACTAATGAATAGAGAGGATCAGTATTGCCACTGGAAAAATACAGATTTGGATATTAATCCAATGTAATACCTTATTTAAAAAAGGGGGGGAAGGAGAGGGGAATTTAATGCATATTGACCATTTATAGTTGACCTTCCACTTTAAAATAATGCTTGCTTGTTATATCTTAGAAAAGTTAAAAGTTGACTTTTACATTTTATTGTGTTCTATGCATAAGCTGCATCCATCGCATCTGACTAAGTTGAGCTGAGCTGTTTTAAATAGTTTACAGGTTCTATAATAAACAGAAAACACTCACTATATTTTCACTTAATTAAGCTTTAGTTTATTTTCAAATGAATTATTTAAATAATTATCTTTGTGATTTCATGGCTATTCATCCTAAACAGGCACTATCTGAATTTCAACTCTAAGGAAGTGTAATACTTACCTATTTAACATAATGCAATCACAACCACATAACTTCATTATTTATTATAATGGAAGATAAAAATTTCATGCATAAAGAACACAGACTTAATTTCTACATTCCAGCATCTATTTGAAAGGTGTTTTAAAAAGTCTGGTGTTCCCACAGTAATATCCCCTAAATTACATACATAAGTCATTTTACAACCATTACATTTACTAAGAGAGTTGTTTCTATTTTAAAAGTGTAAAGTAAGCCTTTTAAAATTTGAATTACAAATACTGATTGTTACCTGGTTCTTACATCTAATTTGCATCTATTGATGATACAGGACAACTCAAATAGAATTGGGAACCATCCTCGCACCCACACTCTGTCTTCAGGAGCTACGTTCATATCATCACTTGTGTATTCCTTGAATGCCTTTAGAAGAAAACACAGGGTTATACAAAGTCGTAACAGTTAGATTCTTCAAAATAAAACACAATTTGGACTGCAAATAACAATCTCTGCTGTACTAGTATTACACCCCGATACCTCAGGGGAGCTGGCAATCAAAATAATAATACTGAGAAGGTGAAGTGTTTTTCAAAGTAGTGCTTAGTATATTATGAAAAATAAACTAAAAAAATAAATGAGAAGATACATTCAAGCATCAGGTTTTGCTTGCAGTTCAGTCTGAGTCTGTCACTCTCTTTTTATAGAGACAGTACTGGAAGTGAGGATCTACCATAATATTTTGAGGATATCAAGCATTTTTACATATGCCATTATCCCTTCTTCACAACATTTCTCAGTAGAGAGCAGATCCTGAGATACGTTGATTTCTAGCAGTTCTCAGGAAAGCTAGCCACCAGCTGAACTGGGTGGATGGGGATAGGCAAGGGGGAATAAAAGAAAAGAAATAAATTGCTGATACTTTCAAAGCCTGTGGCATTTTATACTCTTATTGCTTCTGAATAAAGTACATTTCTCATTAATCTCTGAAACCTGAAGGGAAGCCAGTAAGGTTAGCACAAGTGTTTTTTTCTTTATAAAAGCACTATCAATTAAAGCACTTATAATTTAGTTAATACAGACTATACCTGAGGTCTATCAGATACATATTTTGCACAGTGGCGAATGAGGCGGATCGCTTCCATACTGGTATCTGGAAATGCTGCATTGCAGGCAAATTCAGACAAGCACTTTACTGCATCCTGGAATGAATCTATGGTTGCTGGGAAGTGTTTTTCAAACACAATTGCTGGGAGAAAAGTGTAAACAGAAGAAAAAAAAGTGTATGCTTTAACATCTATTAATTCTAATATGAACTGACTGTAACAGAAGTCATGAGAGACTGGTTCATTGATTGGTGCTGTCAAATGCTTAAGTAGTAATAAAAACTGAAAAGTGAATGCTCAACCAAAAAAAAAAAAAAATCACCTAGAGGGCATTCTATTTTGACAGTAAATAAGTGTCTAAAATAAATCAAAGTAGCATCTAGTCTAAAGGAGGGAAATTTAACTGTTAAGCAAGAACAGAGCAATAGGCTTACTGCTTAACAGTAAGTAGTCTGTGTGATCAGAGCTTAAGAGGGCTACATAAAGCACAGAGCTGCATCTACAAAAGGACTTCCCTCAGCAATATGGCCCTGTTGCCTTGATTTAAAATAGTCACTTTTGAGGAAAAAAAACATTCTTCATCAATGCTGAAAAAGTTTTAGGAACTTAGAGAGGTTGAGACAGAATAAAGAGATCCCTTATGGCACTTAAAGCCTGAGATCTAGATGAGAATGGGAAGGAGGGGGGGAAGAAAAAAAATAAAATCATAGTGCCACCTAGCTTAGCACTTTCTTCTAAGCAGGGCCATAGACAAGCACAATTCAGAAACAAGGAAAAAGATAAGCAAACAACATAACAGTAAAATGACTACACAATTTTTTTTCTGAGGGAAAAAAATTATAAAATTCTTCAATGAAAATGTACACATGAAGTAAAATTATCTAAGGCTCAACTTGTTTTTACTACAGAATGCTACAAACTGATAATTATTTTTTTTAAAAGCACAAAGGAAGAGAGGTAACTATAATCTTACTGAATTATTTTCGTAAGTACTTTTCCCAGAGGATTGGTTGAAAAGTGTAAAACATTGGTTCTAAAGCATGAAGTAGGCTTTACTATACAGGTTGTAGAGCCAACAGTTAAACGAAGTTTCTCAGCCTCTGGAGTCACATACACTTTCATGATGTCTGAATATCGTCAATACTCACTGACAATGTGTCCTGTAGTCTGGAATGCAAGTTCCACTATACTTTCATCCTGATCTGAGGCTGCCAGATGAAATACTGAAAAAATGTTTTTCCAGCCAGAACGAATGTTAGCAGCCTGGGAATTTACCATCTGTGCAATACACCGTACAACCATGTCTCGAATAGTAGGAGACCTAAAATAAAATAATAAACAATAATTGTTTCAACTGTATTACATAATCAATTAGAATAGTATCATTCTCCAGCAACTGATTTTACAAAAGTAATCTGAAACACTAATTGCAAAAGTTGGTGCTTATGATCCCAGGCGACTCAGTTAATTGTATGTTATTACCTGTTTCTCTTCATGATATGTTCAAATGGTCTTAGGAAGTCCTTCTGGAATCGGAAATTAGCGAGTTCTCCCTTTTCTAAGAACTTCATTGATAATTGTCTTAATGAGTCTACTGCAAAAATAGCTACATCTTCATTGGGATTGCAGCCAACCTGATAACATAGAATAGAAATGCATAGTAAGCTTGCATCAGAATTCTTACGGATTCAGCCCAACCTGCCTTTACATTTGATAATGCAGCACTAAGCAGTACTGGAAAATTAACAAAATTAAACAGGAGCCAGTTCCATAAACCTTATTGTTAATGCAATTCAAGAACCCCTAACCAAATCCAGCTATTGTCTACATTATATATCCTAGCATTTAAAACTTTCTAAAAATAAGCGAGCTGTCTAGAAAGACTTCAACAAGCTGTATTAAAAATGCAAGTCAAACATTCACCTGATAGTCAATTTAGTCCTAAACAGAAAACAACCTCTTATCCCAAGCCTCATAAACCCCCCCCACCAAAATAAGAAAACATAACTAAAGGCAGCCAGTTCTAGACCCAGATCATGATAAATAACTTAATGTGTACTCCTGCTTTTACATTTATTATATCGTGTACCTCTGTCTTCTCGCAGCCACTTCCAGCTTTACAATTTTTGTTGTGTTTTAAGCTACTTATACAGACGGACAGAAAAAATAGTATAACTCAGATGAGCACATGCTTTTCCAACAAATCTGTTGTATCAATTGTATCAATGCAAGGAGTATGCAGTATAATCATTAACAGGGATACCTTATTAAAGTGATCTCCAATAACTTCCCAGATTCTAGACCACTGTAGCCTTATCCGGCCCATGTTGTAGTAAGAAATCTCTACTATCTTCTGCAAACTAAACATTCGAGGGTGGGTAGCAGACAGCAGTTCATCCATAGATACAGCACAAAGCCAGCGAACGAAATCCACTGTTAAATGACCACAAATTTTAATGCAATATTTTTCCAAGGTTTAAGACAAAGCTGCTTTATGGGTTGGGGGGGGGGGGGGGTGGGGAGGGTGGTGGTAAAACCTACCAATAGCATTTCCATCCAACCTTGTAGATCCTGTAAATATTCTGTAAAGTGCAGTTTAAGACATTGTTACAATTTCTTAAAAAAGCACCTATTAAACATGCATTCAAGTTTTTTTTAAATATACATAGAATTAGCAATTGTGGAAAAATACTGAGCTTTGAAAATAAAATCAGAAATATTTCAATTACTTCTAATATTTAATATATGCATGGAGGCTGGGAGGTGAGCATCGCTGCTAATCCTATCCTCTCATTGACAGTGACTGATGAATAATGTCAGTAGTTTAGAAACTATTCAGCCCTGCTCCAAATACAAAGTCAAACTTCTCCAGACTACACAATTCCTATTTGCCATGACAAATAGATACTTGAAAACTTCCCATTATGAAGCGGGGAGAAATACTGCAAACATAAAGAGCTATTATCTGTTTGACATTAAGACTCCAGTTAGCTTGATGTGATTTTACTGCAAGGCAACTTTCATTGAACTGACATTGATCTTGCTGTCTATACTCAATCACAGGAATGCTTGTAAGCCTTCAGAATGATACCCCTTTGCGATTGTCAATTTTGACAACCATTAAGAAAATGACATTTTCTGATTTCTTATATGCTGAGAGAGCAAGATCCATTAACACTCCAGTCTGATCAGTACTTTACGATATAAACAGGGAATGTTTATGATATGTATTATGCTTGATGAAATCCAGTTATGATAAATACGATTCATAGAAAGGAAGACTGGAATAATAATTTTGGTAATTTCAGACAATATCTACATAATCTAGAGGAAAGCAGGGAGTCAGTAATTATATTTAGGAGAAAAAGGGTCTGTCAGTAATGCTCCCTGTACTAAGGCAAAATGAGATTTGCTATGTGTTACTATTTGCTATATGTCACTGGACAGCACAGCAGTCTTCATTCTGCAACTCTCCTGCAATAATTTTATATCAGTAAAAAGGCTTCTTGCTTAATCTTTGTTCTGTTCCTTCTTGCAAAATTACTTCTGCTCCATAAAAAAGGAAAAAAACCCACAAAACCAAAAAGCACTTTAATATGGTAATATTTATGTAGTTTTTTCTAAATAGGGATAAAGTAATAATGTCTGATTATTAGCACAGGGTATTCAAATATTGCTTAAAAACCTTGAAGTGGCAACAGCAAATTTAATACAATACCTGTCTACAGCAACGACAACACTTTGGGAGCTAGTTTCACCAATGGATTCCTGAATACTTGCTATCTGCTTCCAGTCCACGTTTCCACCAACTAGTGAACAAAATTTGAAAAATGGGTAAGAGATAACATAGAAAGGGCTAGGAATAAAGAAGAAGAGAAACTGTGCCACTACCAGTACAATTAAATGCATTTTTAATTCACAAAAAAGAGAAGTTATTAATTTCCCTTGCATAAGCTGGTGTAGTGGTTTAACCCCAGCCAGCAACTAAACACCACATAGCCGCTCATTCACTTCCTGTCCCCTGCCCCGGGGGATAGGGGAGAGAATCAGAAAGAAAAAAAAAAGTAAAACTCATGGGTTGAGATAAGAACAGTTTAATAGAACAGAAAGGAAGAAACTAATAACAAGAATAACAACAATAATAAAATGACAATAAAAATAATAAAAGGATTGGAATATACAAAACAAATGATGCACAATGCAATTGCTCACCACTCGCTGACCGATGCCCAATTAGTTCCCGAGCAGTGATCCCTCCCAGGCCAACTCCCCCCAGTTTACATACTGGACATGATGTCACATGGTATGGAATACCCTTTTGGCCAGTTTGGGCCAGCTGTCCTGGCTGTGTCCCCTCCCAACTTCTTGTGCCCCTCCAGCCTTCTTGCTGGGTGGGCATCAGAAGCTGAAAAAATCCTTGACTCAGTCTAAACACTGCTTAGCAACAACTGAAAACATCAGGGTGTTATCAACATTCTTCTCATACTAAACCCAAAACATAACACTATATCAGCTACTAGAAAGAAAATTAACTCTATCCCAGTTGAAACCAGGACAGCTGGGCATCTCAGTGAACAGTTGCATGTTGGTTTAAATCCTAATTCTCTAGATTCTCTATCCATGTATAAACTATTAGTCCCAGAAAATCATCCACATTTGGAACAACTGTGTGAATAGATAAAAGTGAAAAAAATTCAAAAGCACAAGAACGACCTTTTTCTCTCCATCTTTCAATGGATCTTTGGTAATTCTGCCACTGAAAATACACAACATATGATAGAGAATACTGCACAGAGGAGAACTTCTTACACTTTATTAGCAGCAAGTGAGTAAATCTATCCTCATAGATTTTCTTTTTAATCATTCACAGAGAAAAGCTCCCACCAAAACTCCATCTTAAAGCTACATCTCAAGTACAGCAAAATTATCACCTTACAGTAGTGAAAAAAACCTGTAATTAAAAATAGCAATATTTATTTTGGAGGCTAGTAACTGTAATGCACACCTGCGAAAGATCATGTTAAGAAAATGCTAACTTCACAACAAGCAAATTTCTGAAATTCCTGGCAATCTCTAAGCCCCCCTCCACCCCTCATCAAAAAAAAGAGCAGGAATTTTGCAACCATTCTGGGTAATTCCACCTACCCTGTATTTAGTTTTTTTTCTTAAACAGTCTGTCAGAAAGATAGGGGAGAACAGAAGACTGAAAGAAGTCCAGCAGTTCTGTTCTCAGAGCTTTGCAGAGATGAAAAGTTCTCATGTTTCAGACTGACTCCCAAAAGTCTGCCTCTAAGCCTTGTTGTGCTTCACACTTGAAGGTGGCTGGAGATGACTGGCTGTCAAAGCCAGATAAACTGACCCATCTGAAGTATTTTTCCAAGGCATTTATGGAGTAACCTTTCTGTGCATACATATGTAATCTTATACTAGTACTTCAGCAACTTATAATACTATTGGGTTTGACCAAGACTTCTCTTCCAAGCACACAAGCTACGAGTATCAATTAGCTTTAATCTTGGTAATGCATCAGCTAAGAAACATATCAAACAAGCAGCTGTGTGAAGTGAGTTTGAAGGGCTATTTCCAAGAAGTCAGGTAACCCTTACCAACTCTGCCAGTTTACATGAGAATTCCTTATTATCGTAGGATTTATAATCAATGCTTGAAAACCTGAACAGATAGCAGATTTATATTCCAACAGTTATGACATCCTTTACAATGAAACAGAGTCACCTATATAATTCTGCTTTACGTAAAACTGATTCCTCAGATTGCCATTGTCCAAAGAGGATTTCTGGTTACCTAAGAAGTACACTTTGGCTACAACCTACTCACAGCACCAAGTTTTGTCTTTCAACTTTGTGAATAGAAACTACAGCAGAAGCAAGCTGAACTTCACAGTTACAACTCCAAGACAGACAACATTCCTACCAAAGAAGCAATGGAATAGATGCTTATTCGTTTACTTTCACAACCCACATGCTTGTGATGCCTTGAATTTTCAAATAAAACAAAAAAGAGCTACAGCAGGAAGATAATGCAAGAGCAATGAAGACATTCAAATGTAGATGCCTGAAGAGTGCACACGTGAATCCTTGTTCAGGCAGCAAATGAGCAAAGGTGTTTGGGGGGTTGATTTTGTTTTGTTTTTTTAAATAACACACAATTCTAACTTCAGCAGGAAGAGTGAATGCTGATGCTTTTGAGTGAAGAGTGAATGCACGTCTGATTTTGCAAGCAGGTTTGAAAGATGAAGCTTCTGTGTCACCAGTCTGCAACTTCACTTACTCTAATTAGACAACTATTTTCCTGTAAAATATGTGCCTGTATATATGGACATATGCACTATGGGTTTTTCAAAGGAATTTAGGTTTATAGGAAGGTTGCCTGAAAGCCATAGTTCCAAAGGATACTTCAGAGTGATTATAGAAAGAAAATTAAAGTATCTGCAATACTGGACTTGTAGAGAAGAGTGAAAAAATTCAGAGTTGAGAAAATGACTATGTTCTAACAGCCCCTGAGTGCATGAAAACCAAATTCCTTTGAGTTAGGCATTTTCCTGTAAGACTGAAGTGATATTATTAAAAAGAAAAAAAGAAAAAAGAAAGAAAACCATTAAGTTTCCATATGTGCATTGTAACAAGTATTCCAGAAATTCAATTCAGAGAGAAACATTTTATGGATTTTGGGTATAGACTATTTTCCTTAGAAATGTAGTTGACAAGAGACGAAAGAAGTCTTTATGAGCTGGATCTACACCAATGACTAGCAAGTATGATTTAGAGACACCTGACTACATTCTTCAGCTATTAGGACTTAAAATTTTTAAAGGCCAGTCATTTCAGCATAGAGAAACTGCCAGCATTTGGAAATAGCAAAGTTGGATAGGTCATCGGGGAACACTAAACTGTAGGATGCATATTAGAAGGGCAGGAAGAAGCTCAGTATATGAGATGTTGGCAGACACATTAATTTCCAGGCATAAGGTTTCCCTTCAGCAGCTCTTGGCAAGGTGAGGGGAGTACATAGAGGCAGGCCAAAGGAGAGCAGAATGGAAAGAAAAGGACTGACTGCAGAATAAGAAGAACTGTCTGAGGAGAACACAAAGCCAGATGATTAGGACTAGTTGAGGGCTAAGATCAGGGCAACTAGTGAAATAATCATTACTCCTAGAAAAAGTTACAGGAAAAATTGAGGGAACACAAAGCTTTGCTTGGCTGCGGGTGAAGTTGTTCAAAAGGCAGGAGATACTGAGCATCATACTAAAATTGAGACTTTCTAACAGTCAAATGGAGTTATACAAACTTTCTTGATGGTTCCATAGTTTCCTAATGCCCTACACCTGCATGTCTTTAACTGTGTTCCCATTAAATAAATGAATAAATAAATAAATAAATAAAATGAAATCAACATTTTTAAGATAATTTAAGGTAAGACCGGTATACTTTTCTAGGAGGATAGGAAACAACATCTCATTAATGGAGTAAATTTTGGCTCTTAGGCCAACCTAAAAAAAGCACTTATTGAGTACCAAAGTAACCAGAAGAGGAGGAAACAGAATTTCAGAATTTAAGCTAAACTAATCTCCCACTTGGATTGAACACTGCGTTTTTCTTGCAAAGTTTCGTAACACAATGCTTAACCTACACATACTAGCTTGCCTGTTTGGTAAAATACTTTGTGCACTAACATTGCAGTATTATTAAATCTGGTCATACCATCAGCAATCCATTCTTACTTGGTCAGCTATATTTTAATAAAAATCAATAACGTATCATTTTCTTACATCTCCTACTCTCCCATTCTAGCAATAATACTTAACAGAGTAAAACAAATATTCCAGAAACAGGAATAGGTCTATTCAAAGCCTACGACAATTTTACAAGGACTACTTCACAGTCTCATCTCTGAACCTCACAGTCAATAATAACAAAAACAAAGGACAAACTTTAGTATCTGTCTGAACAATGCCAGTTAAATTAAATACTTCATATCTGCATTACTTACCCAGTCCCAGCCCCACAAATTCATCAGGTGCCTGATCTTTTGTTCCAGTAAAAGAACCTTCCCTGCCACGTACTGTCCCTGAGATGTAGCGAGGTTTTACTCCAGTTCCTATTAACTGTGCCAGTTCAAGTTGACTGATGCATTTCAGAATCTATTCCAGAGAATAAAGAAGTTGTTACAAAAAGCAGTTTGAAATAGTAAAAAATAAATAAATAAATAAATATTTTTAGGCAGATCTTTAGAAAAAAAGAATTCTAAACACTCAAGGTCAGGCAAGTATTTCTGTTCTTGTGTCTAAAATGAATATTAATTTAAATACTATCAGATTAGTCTCTCACAATTTTATGTACAGAAGTATATACTTGGCACATATCTAAAAAAACACTGTATTTATGCACAAACAAGTACACTACTGTGTTCAAAATCAGTACGTGTGCTTTCTTACAGTTTAAGTACAAATGACTCTTGTACCTCATGCCAGGAATTTCCTAAATAGTTTCCATCTGTATGAGCCACTGTGATGAGAGTTTTAATTGTGTCAATATTCTTCTGCTTCATTTCAGTAATACCAGAACTCACTGTAAGTAACGTAAATCTTGCTAATGCTTGGACATAGGCATCTCTTTCCAGCTACAAATGGGAGAAAAAAAAAAGGAAAAATTGTCTTCTAAGTATTTTCTCAGTTTCTTGTTCTTAGTACAATCTGTGTGATTTCAGTAACTATATTGTTTACCTTTCTCTTCCTAGAACTAAATTTCCAAAGCATTCTACATAGTGAAAATGTCTCATGTTCTTCTGGAGTAAGCTGTGGGATAAAATTACGCTCCCTCTGTTCAGGAACATGAAGTGTATGTCTGACAGCATAGAACACAGAGGTGGTTGTTAGGTTTCTCGTTTTGGTCTTTTGGGGGGGGGCTTTTTTTGGAAACAGGATGCTGTTTCAGAAGCAATGTGGCTTCTTAGCTAAGCTTTTAGTATTCTTTTACTATACCTGGACCTACGCTGAAAATGCTGCCTTAGCAGACTCTCTCAAGTTGTAGGATTTTTTTGGCAACAGAATCTAAATAATATATCTAAAAGGCATGTTTTGCCAATTCCACAAAACTGCTCAAAATACTTGATTTAATCTACACCATTTGGAGCACCTCAAACAGCAAGTGACCTATAATCTAGGCAGATGAAAACAATCTCACAAAAAAGAACATTCCACATGTAAGTACCCAATTTTTATGTATAGGGTATCTATAAACACCAAAGGAAATTCCTCAGATCTCATATGAATTTATTACAATGGTAAAAAGGGGATTACAGCTGAGCTCAGAAGTGCATTTTACTGTCTGTTATGTATGATCCAAGGCTGTAAAGTGAAATGGTTGTACAGAGAAACAAATGACAGCTATGAAATATATTTAACTGTTTGGATGTTTAAGACTATTTTGAAATAAAAAAAAATCACTGAGCACATAATAAAACCACATATAAAATATTTCAAAAAAAATCCCAGGAAGAATGTGTGTTTCATAGAGAAAACGTAAGTGCCACAACAGTGGCAATGATAGAAGGGATGGATTTTCACAGAGCCACAAAGCATGGCTGCCGTGTTCAAACCCAACTACTACTACAGGGTACACTGGCAAAGGCACAGGAAATGATGTATAAACACAGAAAAATGGCAGTTTCATGGAAAGAGTACTAAGCAAAGAAGCTTTAGAGTCTACAAACTCTGTATCTTCTGTAAAATGAAAATGTTTTCTGTCCTACATTCCTTCTCTGTGTTCCATACAGATATTCCCCCTCTGCCCCTTTTTTTAAGCCATCAAAGTAGGAGAAAAACAACTAAACAATGCGTCCATCAAACAGAAGGTAAAAATGGATGATACAAGCAAATTACGTACATCCTTTTGAAACATATCTTGTCCCAGATGCTTAAAGACAAAAGCCAGACTGTGACAGTCTAAGATTAAAAGCATAAATAATTAAAAACAGAATCTTTAATTGAGGTTTTAGAAGTGAACATGTATAGCTTAAACTATATTGTGTACTTTGGGAATTTTCTTAAAACTAAAAGCCTCCAGTTCCCTCGATTACCTCTCAAGGTGCGTAATGTTAGCTGTTCTTAGACATCAATCTTAACTTCCGTATGCTTATTCAGTGAAATAGAAAAGTTGCCAGCACCAGTTAAGCACAAGAGGAAAAACCTGCTTCCAACAGAAAAGACCTATACAGATTTTCCAGTCTCCTTCAAACCACCAGAACTATCTGGCATCTGAAGTCAGACAACACTGCTGTCTAATCAGGAACTTGTGCAATGGAATCATCCTGTAATGTACTGAAATCATCAACAAACCAGTATTGTTTTTAACAATATCAACAAAACAGAATTCCCATAGGAATACAAGAAGGAATATAATTTATATTGAAAATACAAAAACAAGTTTTTAAATTTCAGCAAATGAGAAGTTTTGGTTTTGAAACACCTCCAGTTCAATCAAGTTTGTCCTAAGGCAATGGAAGGGCACGACTGATTCTGGTACAACCTTGGAGCATGGGGATCTTAGTGTAAACGTGTCCTTGCCCTCCCCGCTCAAGGCAGAACATTGCAAGACTGGGAGCTGACCTCTGCAGCTGCTGAAACTGGTATTTGTACCAGTTTCACTTTCACAGATTAGAGACAAAAATAACAGGAATGTGAATTTCATTGAACAGCTGCAGGCTCCAGGGAACGCTTTGTTAATCAAATTTTTAAGTTTGTTCAGTTCAGGGTGGGGGTGGGAGGGAAGATGAAGTGAAAAGACAGAGGAAGGAAACCTTACATGATCTCAAATGGGCTTTTTTAAGCAGCTGTATCAGAGGTCCCACTGTGCCTTTCCACATTAGTGAAAAAAAGTTATCTAATTTGTTAAATACAAGTGCAAGGGGAGAGGGAAGCAAAGCATTCACTATCGTATCATAGTTCAACAGTTTTACTTAAAGTTAGTCTTACAAGGTTGTTGGTTTGGTTGGTTGGGTTTTTTTAAAATGTTTTCAATGTACACATGAAATAATGCAATGTCAAACATAGGAATTTTGCTTGCCCCTCTCTTCAGCTACCCCTACAATGGACTTATGGCAGACCAGTAGTCCATTTATTAACTAATAGTCTGCAATAACATAATACTATATTCACTACTGATGATTTTAAAATGGAGGGGAAGCAAAAAACCCACCCAAATTTAATCAGAATTAAGCTCTGGAGCCAGAGAGTCTGGAATTCTTGGCATTGTGCTTGATGCAAGATACATTCATGTGTTACATCAGGAATGACATTTCCAGTGCCATAACTGTTAAAATGGCATCCAATTATAGAAGTCTCAGATTAGTATAATCTCTCTGAAGTTGCGAACAACATTTCAAACACAGTTCACAGAGATACTATTTTACTTATGAAACAGGATTGAAAGACTTATTTTGTGAAACCTCAGAACAAAGCTAAACAGTTTTGGAACAAAACTAGAAAGTACGTACTTTGACATAAAAGTAGTCAACTTGTGGGGAAACAAAAATTCAGTACACAGGCATAGCAGCAGTTACTACAAAACACCAGGAAAAATAAAGGTCACTTTATTTAAAACACCTCCAATGAAGTATCAGATGAAGTAGTAATTGCAGAAGCGGGCAGCCCCTGGGTATGGCAGTGGATAGCTTCAGCAACAAGGACTCTTAGATCTCCACTAACATTTGCTGGAACATAAATCAAAGTATTGTCTCAATCTTAATTTTTTTACCTGAATGTTGAAAATGCAAGCAATCCTGATTGCACATCGTATACCCTCCAAACAAAGAGAGGCAACTTCTGTGTCATCACAGTCCTGTAGACCGACACTGAATGCAGCTAGAAAAGGTGTCCATGCCAACTGGAATGTACGCAAAATAAAAGTTACATTAGCAACTGTTAGTACTTGAAGGGAGTGTTATAGTTTCAACGTCTTGCTAAAGTGTAAATTCCATCCTTAATTCACATTATTAACCTTGAAGGTGCCTTTTGCCAAAAGAAATGGAATAGAATAAACATGAGACATTGAATAGGACAGAAGTATGTTTAGGAGAGACATGAGACATAGAATAGGATAGAAATAATGCAGATTGATGCTCCCCTCCGAAGCACTCTCCCTTTCCCTCAGCAACCAACACACACAACCATCTTCAGATAGCTGGAAAAAAAACAAACCCCAAAACTATGTCAGCTAAATGTCTATTGGAGTTTTGGTATTGCTGGGGTGACCTTTATCTTTGCACAGTGAGAAATAGTCAATACTTATTGCAAGAACCAACACAATGTATAATAGATTCTTTTATGATGAAAAGTATGTACTTAAATAAGACAAGTTTGTCCTGATAACACCAGAAGGAAAAAAAAAAAGAGGTAGGGTAAAATAGGGCAGCAAACTTTATTAGACAACAACAATAGGAGACAGGACATGACTCTTTCCTTGATTTCTCTGCTGTTGATTTTGTTGCCCTCGGCCCTCCACCTTTTTGCATCTAAGCCACTGTTGATGTTTCCCATTCCTCTTGCCTTAGGTGGGACTGAGAGTGTAATACACTCAACTAAAAGTTATTGCAGGAGACTCCATGTGGTCCCGTCCTCATAGTCAAGGCTCCCTCTCCCACAAGCAGAAAAACCAGTCAGAAGATGCAGAGGATCTTGCTGTAACTACACGTGGTTATAGAGAGAAAACCCCAGGGTATCCAGAATAATTTTAGAAATAATTTTACCTGAAGTCTCCCCAGATGAAATACAGAGTCAATGGGCACAGGAGGGAGCAACAGATATCACACTTAATTTCATAATAAAATGATGCACCACAGAGCTTTGGTTTCATTTAAGCCAGCAATTCCAAAAGCACTACCTCAGAAAAGCATTTAACACTTGCACACACCAAACCGTAACTCTGGGACAATATTAAAGGCACCACACAAATTCCTAGATCCAGGACTTAATCCCCTATTGCATGACCTTTAAAGGTCCCTTCCAACCCAAACTATTCTATGGCTCTGTGTTCCAGAAGTGCATGTTTCTTCCCCTCCCCTTTCTAATTTTTCACTCCTATTGAAACCAAAACTAATCTTAAAAATTGCAAAACTTTCTTAATACTTTCTTAAGAACTATGTAGAGATCTTTATAGTATGCTTTGTAACTAGATGCATGCTGTTATTTATAATAGACTACTTTGTCATTAAAGGTGAAAATTAGGCCTCTAAAATAGACAATCAATTTGGGGCTGCTTAGGTGGATGCATAAAGTACATTTTTTTTCTGTTTTAATCATTTAGCAAATCTGTCTGTAAATACAGTTATAATGATAAGTTTTATGCTGGCATCAATGGGTGAAAGAGATACCCAGAAATTTATATAAAGTTTTGCTAAAATAAAAATTAAAAATTCTAAATGAAAGATGTGAAATAAAATATTTAACTTCCACAGTTCTCACTTTTTTGAGAAGACAGCTCTCTGTTCAACATATTACATTGTCCTCAGTACTTTAATTAGTTTATGAACATCCTCAAGTAAAAACACTTCTAATTCTTAGCACATTCACAAAAGACATTTAGGGTGTTAATCTACCCTGATGCTTCATAGTTTGATCCTTTGACAATGGATTTTGCAATTGTACTTTTCAAATACTAAAGGCTAGGAATGTTATAGAGTAATAGGGCTGGTATCTTAAGGAAAAATAAGTCTATGAATTTTACAGATGTCTGCATGCAAGTTATTTCATTTCAGCCTTAAAGAAGTCAAGAGAGAGAAATTATGTCCAGTACACCTCTCTCAAGTGACACCCTGACAGCAGATCTTAAACAAGGGCTTCATTTAGCATTATTCTGTACAAACAGAGTACTATCCTACTTTTACTAATATGGTGATAAAAGAACTCAGAAGTTCATGGACAGCAATCTTACAGCTAGATCCTCAGAGTGCCCAGGTGGCCAAGGCGGCCAACAGCATCCTGGCCTGTATCAGAAATAGTGTGGCCAGCAGGAGCAGGGAGGTCATCGTTCCCCTGTACTGGGCACTGGTGAGGCCGCACCTCGAGTGCTGTGTTCAGTTTTGGGCCCCTCACTACAGGAAAGACATTGAGGTGCTGGAGCATGTCCAGAGAAGGGCAACGAAGCTGGTGAAGGGTCTAGAGAACAAGTCTTATGAGGAGCGGCTGAGGGAACTGGGGTTGTTTAGCCTGGAGAAGAGGAGGCTGAGGGGAGACCTTATCGCTCTCTACAGCTCCCTGAAAGGAGGTTGTAGTGAGGTGGGTGCTGGTCTCTTCTGTCAGGTGGCTGGAGATAGGATGACAGGAAATGGCCTCAAGTTGCGGCAAGGGAGGTTTAGGTTGGATATTAGGAAAAAATTCTTCACCAAAATGTTTGTCAAGCACTGGAACAGGCTGGCCAGGGAAGTGGTGGAGTCACCATCCCTGGAGGTATTCAAAAGACGTGTAGATGTGGCACTTGGGGACATGGTTTAGTGGTGGACTTGGCAGTGTTAGGTTAACGGTTGGACTAGATGATCCTAAGGGTTTTTTCCAACCTAAATGATTCTATGATTTGTGAGCCTGGGCCCGGAGCTCAACCTGACGTTGCAGCACATCACTCCAGGGAACCATTTGTTTATTATAATGGTAGTGGTCTGAGACCTTACCTCCCTGGACCAGTTCACAAAGGAGTCATATGAGTACCACTACTTGCACAAGGGCAGCAGATGAGAGCGCATAGTAAGGGTGCAACAATTTATTTCAGTAGCAGTTAGCTGTAATGAGTTAGTTATGCCAAAGACCGTATCCAATAGCATACTGCGGCAAAATACACTACTGAACAGACTTTCTATCTACGAATCCGACTCACTGGTGTGGAAAAAGTATTCAGGATGCAGACAGCTTTGCACCTACGCAATAGCGAAAACAGGTGTTTAGAATAATGGTTTAATAATACAGGGTCCAGCTACCTCCTCCAAAACTAGATGACAGTCCTAGCCTTTCTGAAATATTAATTTGCAAGACACAACATTAGACAGAAGTTTGTTATGATAATTGCTCCCCCAAAATGTAATGAAGTAATCACCCTTAGGAGGAGTAGGAGGGACTCAAACAATGAACTGGGATTAAACATTTCTCATTTTCATAATTCTGCTGTTTTGACTACACCTCTACACCTGAAATAAAAATCCTATCATTTCAAGTTTTTAACTATTCCCTGTACTTTTGTCCCCTCGACATACTCCTCATGACTCCTTGTATTGGTTTTATGTGGCAAGGTTTTGGTAGCGGGGGGGGTGGGGGTTACAGGGGTGGCTTCTGTAAGAAGCTGCTGGAAGCTTCCCCTGTGTTCAAGAGAGAGCGAGCCCATACCAGTCGGCTCTAAGACGGACCCGCCGCTGGCCAAGGCCAAGCCAATCAGTGATAGTGGTAACGCCTCTGTGATAACATTTTTAAGAAGGAAAAAAAGTTGGGAGTGAGGAACAGCCGCCGGAGAGAGGAGTGAGAACATGTAAGAGAAACAAGCCTGCGGACACCAAGGTCAGTGAAGAAGGAGGGGGAGGAGATGCTCCAGGCGCCGGAGCGAAGATTCCCCTGCAGCCCGTGGTGAAGACCCTGGTGAGGCAGGCTGTCCCCCTGCAGTCCAGGGAGGTCCACGGTGGAGCAGATCTCCACCTGCAGCCCGGGGAGGACCCCACGCCAGAGCAGGTGGGTTCCCGAAGGAGGCTGTGACCCCGTGGGAACCCCGCGCTGGAGCAGGTTCCTGGCAGGACCTGCGGATCTGCGGAGAGAGGAGCCCGTGGAGCAGGTTTTCTGGCAGGACTTGTGACCCCGTGGGGGACCCATGCTGGAGCAGTGTGCTCCTGAAGGACTGCACACCGTGGAAAGGACCCACGCTGGAGCAGTTCGTGAAGAACTGCAGCCCGTGGGAATGGCCCACGTTGGAGATGTTCGTGGAGGACTGTCTCCCGTGGGTGGGACCCCACGCTGGAGCGGGGGAAGAGTGTGATGAGCCCTTACCCTGAGGAGGTGAAGCGGCAGAAAATAACGTGTGATGACCGTAAACCCCATCCCTGTCCCCCTTGTGCCGCTGGGGGGGCTTGGTGGAGAAATCCGGGAGTGAAGTTGTGCCCGGGAAGAAGGGAGGGGTGGTGGGAAGGTGTTCTGAGATTTCGTTTTATTTCTCATTACCTTACTCTGGCTGATTTGTAATAAATTGAGCTAATTTTCCCTAAGCGGAGTCTGTTTTGCCCGTGACTGTAATTAGTGAATGATCTCTCCTGTCCTTATCTTGAGCCGCAAGCTTTATGTTATATATTTCTCTCCCCTGTCCAGCTGAGGATGGGGGAGTGATAGAACGGCTTTGGTGGGCACCTGGCGTCCAGCCAGGGTCAACCCATCACACTCCTCCATTATATCAAGATGCTGCTGCTATCAGCATAGAAACTTCTTAAATCCCAGGGTAAACGAAACTGGAGTAGAAGGCTCAAAATCCCTTCTTTCCTGTAGCAAGTTAAATAACTTACAAAATGATCAAAACATAGCAGACACAAATCTTTAGTATTTTCAACAAATCCTGTCAGTATTTTGTATTAAGGAACTCTGTGATATTCTAGGTAAACATTTAAACATGTATCTCACCTTAAACATAGGTCTCACATGCTCCAGATGTGTTGCACTAGTAAAAGGTGCCTGAACGTGGCTCACTGCCTCCATAAGAGCTTTAGCTGTTTTAGCCATTTGTTCCATTTCCAAATTATATAGAAGTCTTCTCTGCTTTTCACTAGCAACACCTGTAAACACATTTTTTTCCTCTCATTTGTGCATCTTTAGGAGTGGTGTCTTCAGGAATATAATAATTTTAAATTTTTCATTCAGTGCCATACTCAGATGCATTTTTTATATTATCTTTACTTTCTGAAATTACCAAACCAGCAATATATTTCTTTTACAATACAGATAAAATTTAACGTAAGGCAAACTTACATATGAAATGTACCCTAATTTTAAACCTTTACAGAATTTTAAGATTGGCACAACAAACATTTCTTCTCCATCACCTCAACTGACAGCAAAAATATCACATCCAGTAAGCTAAATTCAAAGTGAACAGAAGTTTCACAGCAATCCATCAGCACAGAAAATAACAATAAAAATAAGTGGACATCCTTTTTCTGAGGGAGAACTACCTTAATCACCTTTTCATTTCAATAATGGAAACTCCATCTCATCAAGAAAGTGAAACCCAAGTAGAATGTAATAATCAGCTTCTTTAAAATTACAATAAAAGATGATTAACATTATGTTAATCAAACAAGTATTGAAAATAAGAGGGATTCTTTCTTCCAGATGCAAATTTCTTGTAAGCAATGTGCTCATGAGGCTAACCTAGGATGTAAAAGTATACAAATTTGACTATGTTGGGAAAAAGTCAAGTGTCTCAATGTTCTTTGTGGAAAAGCTAAAACAAGTAACATTTGAATCTTCACATTGTGCAGAAAACAAAAAAGTTTTTCTGGTATTTGAGAGAGGAAAACAATTAATTTTAAAAGTGCATAAATTAGGGCCCTACAAACCAAATAATGCAACATTTTTGAAGATGACAGACTGGTTATTGCAGAAAAACACCACAGTTACCTTAGAAATAGAAGGCACAGTTACTGTGTTTGGTCTGCACTATGCCCATCAGCAACACTGTTACTTCATAAAGCCCTCATAATGCATTTCCCTATGTTGCTGTTCCACAGCAAAACCTGTCTTCTCCATGGTCAATGCACTGAATACCAAGAATTCAGATGCAAAGAGAAGTGAAAATAAGCAGTTGCATTTAACGCAGATTGGAAGGTAGCATCGTGCATTTATGTTAATGGATATGAAATTAGAAGTTAGGACTCATTCTGAGTTAAGTAAGTGGTGCTTGGCTTCATTCATCTCTCATTTTAAAAAGGAGATAGCTTCATGAAACTGAAGAGCCAACACTTTCAATAAAGCTAACTTTGCAACTACTTACTTTGTTTACTGGATTTTGTGGGTATTGTTAATTCTTTTGTTTCTTTCATTGAAATCTTCTTTCCAGCTATTTCATTATAGATAGCAGACAAATATTCTTCAGGGAGATCTTTACTGTCATTGATACCTCTATTCATTTTAATATACTGTTCTTTTGTCATTTTATTCTTAACCTGAAACCCAGAAAAGCTATTAATATCAACAAATAAGGCAACTTTATAGCAGTTACAATGCTGCCTATAAAGCAGCCAAACAGATGAAAAGTTACCAGCAAGGACAAACCTGCTGATTCAGAAGACATTTTTAACTATCCAACATATGCAAGACTACACTGTCAAATCTACAAAATAATGCAAGGCCATGCAGACATTACAACACTCATGAACATTCAGTAGGATCCGCAGATCAATTAGACATACATTTAAAAAAAAAAAAAAAGAAAAAGTTTTTTATCTTGTCATACAGAC
Source organism: Buteo buteo (assembly GCF_964188355.1). NCBI lineage: Eukaryota > Metazoa > Chordata > Aves > Accipitriformes > Accipitridae > Buteo > Buteo buteo. Next base: position 40,993,396 of record NC_134173.1, read on the forward strand.
CAGACTATCTATTTTAAACATAATCCCATAATCTCTTAAGAGTTCAATACTCTTTCCAGATTTTTCTTAAGTAAATCATGATGTCTTATCACTGCAACTTTGAATATTATGCACTGCATAAGTTAGCTGTATTTATCAAAACAAAGCTGGTTATTTTTTTCAAAAAGACTGAAATCAGGAGCAGATTTGTGTTAAAATCAACTGGTAAGTACAAAAGTTCTGGGTTTGACTGTACGTTACATCATTACTGTAAGTGCCGTAATATGAAAGCAAATCCACACAATTTCTATTCAACACACAGTAGGGACGTGATACCTTACAGAAAGGTCTAACCAAAACAACTTAAAAATCTCAACACCCATGAAACAATACTGTTACTTAAAGATGCACACATTTAAGCTACCATATTTCTTACAAACATATTGGTGTTAAATTGAACATCAAGCTTTTACAACTACATTCTCACAAAGCCTGAAAGTTAGATGTCTATAGATTACACAAATATTTTTCTAGCAACATACCTGTGGACTGTGAAGATCTGTTGTCAACATGATAATTGAGTAAGCTAAAACATATGCAGTATCTGCACTAGCAAAAAGAGTTTGCCTGACGGGAGAAGGGAGAAAAAGAACAGCAAATGTAACATAATAGGGTTTTTTACTTATTATTCAGCTTTCCAAAGTTCTGAAGACAAAGTATAGCTTACCCTTGGTTACATTCTAAGTATCTAGCAGCAAATTTCTCCATTAGGCGATCAATTTTTTGAGCCTCTCCTGGAAGACGAAATCCCTCTAGAAACATGCGCAGAGCTGAAACAAAATCCTTTCCTGAAAAGTCGTGTTGGTCTACATATGCATACATGACTTCTTTGTTAAATTTATCATTGTCTCCCAGGAACTCCCCAACCTGAGTCTAAAATAAAAATAGAAAAGACAACTAGTGCATTTACACTGGGGGGAAAAAAAAGTAAGAAAGAACAACAAGAGTCGTACTGCCCATATGTCTCACAAAAAGAGAGGCCTCTATGCTGTTAACTAAGACAAAATCCTGCTTCTCCTCTTCTCTCTAAAGCCAAGTACTTTGGCCGTATATTCCATTAAACGCTCTTACATGCTCATATCTGCCTACTTTCCTCCTTCTCTGGTTTTACACATGTATCATTTTTTTCTATTAAATGAATTCCACATGTGCACAAGACAAAGTTATTATTACCAATGATTGATTGTTCTCTGCTGTAATGATTTTTGTAGTTAGGAAACTTAGTACAGGAATGAAAAGCTTACTAAACTCAACTTTATTCCTACTAAAGTACATATCTCAAACAGATGCAAGTGATGCTCGAATGTAAATAGCTGGTACTCAAATACACCCATGTTGATCACTGTCAATGCAACACAGTACAGTGAAAAATACTGTGCATTCAGATAAAGATGCCTGTATATGTAAACTGAGGTTAAAAATTTGTTTTGATGGCTGATTCTGAGCTCTAATACTGAAATTTGTGACTTCAGTCACAGCTGCAAGTATGCGCATATGCAAGCTTTTCCCTAGAAAACAACAAGGGTGGCTACTAAGCACAATGGTGCAGACTGCTGTTTCAAAAAGCTAAGTTTTTCATGACAATACCAACATGAGATATTCCCACCCTCCTCAGCCAGATATTGCAGGACCCTTCCAAGTCCGGCAACAGCTGCTGGCTGTAAATAAAATGAAAGAACTAATCTAGATTAAATAACTTTCCTTTGGGAGGCAGCAAAAAATGTTTTTCATGTTGCTGTACCATGTTATTTTTTAGCTGTCTCTAAAGGACACTTACTTCTGGCAGTCCCTTATTGGACTAAAGCATATACAGTTTAGTAAGTTGCTTCTAGCTATACGAGTAACTAAGTACAAGTTTTGAGTCAGCTCAAGTAGGTCAGTCTTTTCCATTACACTTCACTGAACTGCAGGATGCATATAATACAGGGTATAGCTCTAATGCATACTCCAATTCAAATTCCTTGAGCTTACAAATTTTAGAAGAGAGAAGTTCCCTTTTCTTCATTGTACAATAATGTTATACACTTTAAAACGCTATCATGTGATTTGCAGTTAGTATAAAAACATCAGCATAAGCAAAAACAACCATCAGGAAAACAGTTTTCTTACTGAATCTAATCTTTCCTCTTGATGCAAGAACTGAGCAATATCTTCAGGGGTAGTGCCAAGCATTCCTTGTTCTTGCAGGTACTGAATTCCCCTCTTTGGTTTCTTATTGAATCTGTACAATCAAAATCAGGATGGAATGGGAGTTAACCCTTTTACGCATTCACAAAGCCTTAACAGCGTAATTAAAAAGATTCAATAATTTGGGATGAGGTATTGAAAAATCTATGTATTAAAATATTTTTCCTTTATCAAACTGTGTATTAGATAGGAAGGAGCTATTCCCTTCTATGATTATTCCCTTCATCACTGGATGACTTTATGTCCCGTCATCAACCCCCCCCGCTCCGTGAACAGGCTCCTCTTCCTCTTTGCTACGTAACTGCCAGCATGGCATCCAAGCAGCTCCCAGTAAAGAGAGCTAAACACTATCATTTACTCTGGCACTTGTGAAGAAAAAAAATATTCCACAGAAATAGCAAAGTCTTGGCTTGGAAAGGAACAATCATGCTCTGTTGCTTTTTGTTGTCATCTGTATGAAACAATCAAGAAATCCATGAGTTACCTCTAAGAATGGAAATGTACAAGACAAGGAACCAGGCAACAGAAAGAAACTGAAACCTTAAAGAGCTAAGGCATGTTTGTTCAGGGTCTGAGAACTATACTACAGGAAACTTATTTTTGCATGAAGTGACCTCACTGAGGAGCTAAGCTGACAAGGCTGAAATCACACAGAAGATTCATGTCAGACTGCACTGAGAAATTATACTATCCTCCAGTTCTAATTATGACAAGTTAATTAATCAGAAGGAAGAATCAGCTTAAGCATATAGGCACTTTCAGCAGTAACGTGTACACTAAAACAGGTCGTATTCAACTGATCACACGAGTTCAATGTTCTTTTTATCCAAATATAAAAATCTTATTTTTAGACAAGCAGGTCTGGAGAAAAAAGAACAAACATTCAGAGTACTCATCTTCTAGCTGTGAGGAATTAGGTTAACACAAAACACTGTTGACAGGCTCCAAAGGGGACACCATTCAGCACTCTTTCACCAGAGGAAGTGCTGTTACATCCAGAGTTTTTTTCCTAACACAAGATGAGTATCTATGAGGAGAAGGAAGAAAAACCCAGGAATCTTCATAGCTCCAAAAGAATCCACCCTCCCATGGGCGATAAAAGGGCACTCACAAGTCAATTCCTTGTTCTATTATTTCCTTTTGTTGCTTTAGGACCTCAAACTGCTCTGGGTTATCAGTGCCAGACATCTGTGTGCTGTAACTGCCAATTCCTGATGAAGCAGTAGAATCCAAGGAATTTAAGCTTCCGTATCTGTTAATTGTCTCAGGGTGTTTGGTTTCATTGCTGTCCTGTTCTGTGGGTTTTTCTTGGCCTATAAATTGGAAAGGGTTACATACAAAATACATACAGTGAAAAGAAATTAAAAGCACAGGTTATTCTTCAAATGCTCTCTGAAGGCTTCTAAAACTTACTAGGGTTATCTTCAATGATCTATTTATTTTCATATAAGTATTCTGCTTTCGTTTTGGTTGAGGAAAAAAAAAATCACTACAATATAGCAAGGAGGATTCTTTCAGTTCATCGCATACCTGAAATTTAAGCCTTAAATTACAACTGTAATTTGTAAGCACTTGGAAAAAAATATATGACACCTTAGAAATCCAATTACCAATCTTTCCTTTTATTTTCAAGTTCGATGTTACTTTTGACCTCAAGTGAATCACACTATTCTAAGTTTTTGAAACACAGTCCCTAAAAGTATTTATGATCAGACATGCCAAGGAGCTGGTGCTCTCAGTTCACAAAGACAGCCATGCTAACCACCTCTAAAAAGGTTATTACTTAACCTACCAACTTTAAGCACTTAATCTGAAAATTCTGGCATAACCTTAGTGCTTTTCATCTCAGGTCAGACAGAAACAAGATTAAAACAAGTAATGCTTTAGTTACTTCACTGCTTACAACACTGAAAGTTCTATAGCTATATATTAATCAATAAAAAAATTGCTCCCCATCCAGCTTGCTTCAGTAGTAATTTAATCAATATTAAATTAGATGAAATTAGGGGAGCTTGAACGTAAGTTTTGTGATCTTTTTAAAATTAGAAATACAGAAAATAACAGGATTTAGTAATTTTCAGTGTAGTAACTTTCTAGGAATTCATACAATTAAGAAAAGACAACTTAAGACAACTTGTTCAAATGTCACCAATCCAAACTTACCAATATTTCTACCAAAGAAAAAAGAGTTTATTCTCCCTCTTTTTTTAATGCAAGAGGTTTTATCAATCTGGACATTAACAGTATCAAAACACTGGAAAAATGCACTAAACTCCTGCAGCACCTCTTTACTAAAGCCAGAAGAAACACAGTTCGTGTCTTACCAAGTGTTGTCTGAGAATTGGGATTTACATATTGATCTTTACTCCACTCCACCATACACTTCAGGATTGACACTAAGCATTCCAATCCTTTTTTTCTCAAACTTAATTCCTAGAGAAGATTTTAAAGCAATACATTAGTGGAATGGAGAGTTTAGTCTTAACCTATCATGCCAAAAAACATAAAGCCTCATAAAGTTCGGTGAATTTTTACCTGAACATTAGACATGCCAAGTTCTTGGCTACCCCTTCCTTGAGCAATCTTTGATAGGTCATTAACCAGCCTTTCAAATATATTTGCTGCATTTAAATCACAATCATAGTTCACATAGATGTCCACTACGCTCTGGGCATCTATAAAAAAAGAGACATTGTCAAACTTGGAACAAAAACTTGATCATTCAATGAAAGGCAAATACAGTTTTGTTCTTTAGCATAAAAATGTAAAAACTAGAACCAAACGGTCCTTAATACCTGCACATATCCTTGTCAGCGTTTGTATAACCATCCATTTATGATCAAATGAGCTAGTAGAAGTTTCCAAGATGTACAGGAAAATTTCTTTGAAGAAAACCTAACAAATATTCCAGGAAGAGGGAGAAAAAAATAAAATCTATTACAAACACAGTCACTAACTTTGATGGCCAATATTCTGACATAATTCTGAAAGCAGCACTTTAGAGGTACAGGAGAGAAAAAAAAAAGCAGGAAAGGAGGAAATATAACTTATGATTGATACATTCAGATTAGGAATTTGAATTATTACTTATGTACTTCTGTGCTATGTACTTATGTGCTTTTTTTCCAGCTGAAAAATTTCATTTATATTCTGATTAATCAAAAATATAAGAACCAGGAATGATGTGAAGTCCTGAAGGACAATGTAGCCTAACAAGAGGTCTAAGCTGCTGTTAGAGTTCGTTTGGGATTTTGAAAGGAGAGGTATTACCTCACCACAAAAGATCTTCTGTACGAGATGATGATATGGCCCAAACATAACAAACAGCCACTTATGGCAATTAAAAGTACTGGACCTTCATTAGAAGGGAAACAACTTGACACAAAAGAATCACTCTGTGGTATTAGATTATTGGAAGAAGGGTACTGGTCAGGCACAGCATAAAAAATGCAGCAGTTCCATTAATAAGTTACTCTTCCCTAAAAAAAAAAAAAAATTAGTTCTCCACGAAATCACTTTAGTACAGATGCTTTTGTTTGAAAGAGAGACTATTTTATCCCCTCTCAGTTAGTTCCTCACCAGATCCATTAGCATTATAGGCTGACTATTTCAGCTGAGCATGCTTAGCAGCTAGGGCAGGCTTTTTCTCACTTCTTCCCTAAGCAGCAGCAACTGCTGTAACAGCATATGAACTCAAAATGTGAACTGCTACACGGCATTACATCACCACCCTACAGAGCATTACATCACCGTTCTGCACTTGTGAGAGCTCACCTCTTCACAGCCAGTTGTGGCTACCAAATCCACCAACATATGTTTTTCTAGAACACTGCTGATAGTCTCAAGCCATCAAGCTCCTCTTCTCTGATAGCAGCACACAAATATCCAAATATATAACTACCCTTGTTTTGAATATTAGATACCTTATACCGCAGAATTTTTACAGAGATTTTTGTGCTATTAGCCAGGCAGAGATAAGCATAAGGCTAATTTTGCTTTAAGTCACACGTTCGGGGAAAAACAGCAACACTGCTTTTTAAAGCAACTTTGATGGTAAGCCATTTACTCAAGCAAAATATGCTAACAATACTTCCATTTTATTGGCCTCTTTAGAGAAAAAGAGGCACACAGCACAATCCCAGTTACTAGTCTTAATAAGAAAAGCATCCCTACAAAACATAAGGAGTTCAACACATAACAGATCAAAGACTTTCAAGCGCTTAAATATACTCAAGAGTGCTAGACTGATTTTAGCCACAACTTTATGTAATCCAAACAGAGGAAGACATAAAATTTTAATAAACTTGATGCTATGAGCAATCCTTAGTTACATATTTGCTGTTTTCTGTTTTTTTACTGAAAGACAGTAATGTTATATACCCACTGGAATCAGGAAAATAATTTTTTTCTGGTAGAGAATTTTAAAAAAAGAAGTCACTGATGGAGCAGACAAAAAATGTTTCAAGTATAAAAATTAAACCCAAATCTAAGCTAGAAGAGAAATTAGCTGGAAGGTCTGCATACTATGAAGACACTTTAGATCTCTGCTTCTGAGACAGCTGACTTCTTGCTTCTGGTGTCAACTTTCAACATGCATATCTTGGAATGAACAGCTTCTCATAACTGTAGTGATTATTTACATTTCAGATACTTAAAAATGCCATCTATCACTATGTTACTCATTGCAATTCATGCCACAGAGTTGAGACCTTGTTTGGAAAAGTAAACCAGAAAAGAGCTAATTATTTAGTTTGGTCAACTGTAAATAAGAGTTTTAAGATAGCTTATTCACAGTTATAAAAGAGTGGTAATGGTAAGTATAGCTAAATGACACCCCAAATCACCTGATATCTAGGACTTTATTTGCTGCAAATGTATTCATTGACCCATTTAGAAATACAGTTAAGGTACTCAAACTATTTTAACTGTCAGAGGGCAGTGTTTGCTAAATATCTAAGTCAAAGGACCAAGGGAGGACCACTTTCAACAGAATCCGAAACTATTATTTTAAAATATGCCAAAAATTTCTTACACAGATGAAGGATGCAGCCTCAATCCCAAAATATATAGATTTTGCATATTATAAATCAGAGCATATGGCTCTCCTTGCAGCTCCAAGACACAAACTGAATGTGAAGTTATCTACTTGTCTACCCACCTCTTCTGAATAACCTTTAGGATTAGTAGCTAAAAGAAGAGGAATTCTTAACGCCCAACCAGTAAAAAGAATAAGCTTCTAGAAATTGTTGTCCCCCATACTTTGTAATAGATGGATACCTAGGCAGCATCAAGCTTTTGGCTTTCGTGTTTGTGAGGAGGAAATGCAGCCCTGCTGCTATGTGGTGATGGTCCTAATTTAGCATATTCTACAATAGCGTAGGCTATCCCATATCCAATTTTCCTCAGATATGTCTTAAGTTTCTGTTTGGAATTTGGGGAAAGGATGGCAGGAATGAAAGCTCATCAAATTTCTGTCAGGGAAGCCGGATTGCAATGCAGTTACCACCTACATCCTGACTTGTAAGCTCTGTGAACACATAGCGAGTCCAACACTTTCTGGGAAGCAGGCTGTGTGACTGAAGAGCAGCTCGGCCCAGTCTGTCTGATGTGCTGAACGCTGCACATGCACTAGAGTCTTGTTGAGTACACAGTTTGTCTTGAAAGTCTTCAAAATGCATCATATTTTCAAGGCACATTCAATCAATCACCAAACCTGGATTTCTATCCAAGCTATGCTCAAGGAAATACTGGAAATCCTATTGTTTCTTCCCCTAAAGGCATCAATAACCTGGTAAGTGATTAGAACACAATACCCTTCTGACATGGTACTGGCAAAATGAGTTCTTCCTCCAAAGCTGCCACAACGTATCAACTTACACAATGACATCCATAGATGAAGAAATGCCTGAATTCAAGGTCCTTGTAACAGCAACATTATCAACATTTCTCAGCATCTTTTAATGTACTTAACCTCCACATTTATGGAGCAACACGTAGTCTTCAGTATTCACATCGACTCCCAAAACATAAAATTACCAAAATGAACAGTAAGAACACACTGCACACACTACTACTTTATGCACCAGGGAATTAAGATCTTTAACACATTGGACACACAAGAGGATAGCATCCATGTGGTTCAAATGGAGAGAATCATTCCAAGAAACTGCTTGTACCCTATGACACAAGAATTAGAAGTCAAGAACAAAGCCTCTACATACGTCTTGTTTCCCCTATGACTTAGAATATGTCCATCCAGTGGGAAAATTTGCAATGTCTGTCAGGATTCTGATGACTTATTGCTAAGAATACAGACTTATCTCTACTTATGGCCCAAGGAGTTAAATCATGTGTACACCTTTTGAGACCTGAGGAAATAAGATTATCTTATTCAGGACATATATTGATGTAGGCCCTGATATACAAAGGGAAGTGGCTATAATAATCAAACAGCTGGGATTTCCCTAGAGAAAGAAATCTGTTCAAGTGACCTCAAACAGAATCCACAATGCATTTCAAGTCATTAATTTTTATTTGAAAATTCCTTTGCAAAACCATATATTACACAGTCTTTTCATAAGTGTACTCATGATCTTCATTTGTACTGTGTCGTGCAGAGTTAAAACTTCCTAATCACATTATTGAACATTTGTTGACTGAGCTTATCCACAAACCTACTAATTTCTGAGTTTCAGCATCATTCTGCAATAACACTATGCCACAGCCAACAGAAAACTCTCTTTTAAATAAAGGAAACTAACTCATATAGTAAAGAGTAGTGAGTATGGGCATAGTAAATTATGATTGTAAAAATTCCACTCAATCAGAGAGTAAATCAAAGTATGTTTTGCACCGTAAAATTTCTTAGTTTATGTTAATGTCTATTATTAAGTGATGAAATGGCCTACTTCTTTAATAGGTACTTCATATTCTAGTTAAAATATGATGGAAATTTTTTTAAGCAGCCCTACAAAAGTTTTCCCATCACTTTCCACTTCACCAAACAACACTACAACAAGTGTCATATTACTTCTGATGTTGCAGAGCAAATCTTACTTAATCTGTAAGTATTCCAAAGGAAATGCTATTTTATTTGAAGGGGGTTTCAAGGGCATTGTTCCAAGCAAGTCCTTTGCCACTGGGTGAAAAAGAGCTTCTATGCATAGGAAGATCTGGCAAGTCTTATGCAAAAGCTGAGGTTCAGAAAGGAAAACAAATTTATCTAAGCAAGACCAAGCTACACACAAATATAAAACAATGTTCACTTAACAGCACCGCCCCCCTTTAAATTAGAAATTCATGTAACGTACCTCAATCTGCATCTTTAGGTGAGTCTTAAAGTTTGAGAGGAGGGTAAGAAATATGGAAAGTGAAAGTTCAAAAACTTCTGGAACTGATGAGACTCCATTTTTTGACAGTGCAACACAAAGGTACTGCTTAATAGCATTAATAAACATCTCATTTGTCCTGAAGACAGGTCCTGCATTTTGCAGAATGGACAGGAGCAACTGCAATGAAAGAATCTTCGATCGCAGTTCATGAGATCTAGAATAAAACAATGCAGCATATCAGCTCAATGTAAGTCATAAAAAATAAAACATTATCTTGAAAAGTCAATACACACCACAATGATTTTGTATGTGGAACATTCATCAAATAAATTCAAATTTGACACAACCTGGTGTAGACATCAGAGTCATAAAAAGATGACCTTTTTTGCTGAAGCAGTCACTCTTCAGCCAAGAAGTGGCAAGAATAACCTTTCCCAGTTACTGTTTCTCTCCATTACTGTTGAGCCATTCTCTCTTCTGCAGCATAGCACCGCAGGATGCAGCAACAGTAGGCAACGCTGCCCACCTTAGCCAGAGGATGAAGGGAGCATTCTTTCCTTTTAACGTTTTTTTGGAAGATCCCATCTAAAATATCCAGCCCATCTACATAACTCTGACTACCAAAAGGTGGAAATTCCTCTTCCTCCTCTATTTCCACCAGCATGGAAAGAGAATTGAAGGACCATAAAGACAATAGCTGTACTGCCTGACCTACTTCCTCCCAACACTGACATCTCTCTTCTAAAATACAGTATTTTGTATCATTTATCAGTCACTGGCCCCATCCCACTCCAGGAGTACCTAAGATACATAACATGCCTATTTTAAGTATGGCAAAATGAGGCAACTGCAGTGTTGTCAAGTGCTCCACAGTAACATCACACTTCTTACAGACTGAAGTAAGCTCTAATTCATGTTCAGAACAGTGCTACTATTTATGCTTCAAAAAAAACCACCCCAAACCCAAAACAAAAAACAACCCAAAAAACCAAACACCCCCCCCAACTAAAAAAAAAAACACACACAAACCAGCCAAAAAAAACCCCAAACCACACATACAAAAAAGTGTAAAGGAAATCTGCATGTATGAAAATATAATGCAATTTAAATAGCATTCTGGGTGAAAGCATTCTCTCCTCAGACTCCTGATGCTCCTTCCCACTTCCGATCATCTCAAAAAAGACTATAGCTCTTCTAGGAGCAGGTATAGATACAAATGGCTTTCCCAACAAGACAGTCCACAGCTTTCATTGAACAACCACCCACTAACAGAGGACAGTTATGAAACATAAGGAACAATGCCAGGAAATTTTTCACATAGTACAGCCTAGACATGGTAAGGAGCACTTCAAGTCAACACGTGACACACACAATAGTTGTATATTTGCTGTATACTGCAAAAATACAAAAGTAATTCTAGTCTAGCTAAAAACAAAAATGCAAATTAGTAACAAGTATGTTGCAATTAAACTTGGTGATTTCTGCACACTGGCAAACAAAGTGGGATGGGGGGGAAAATCAATCTGCAAACATTTCAAACTGATAGAATATAATCCCAAACTGAGACTATTTGTCTGGAGACACTTTTGAGAAGCAAAACATAGCCAGTCAAATTGAGTGAGGAACTTGTTCCTCCCATTCCTAATGGCTACAGGTCAAAGTAAATGCCCTGAACAGCTCACTGTAGGAGTTCTTCAAGAAAATGCCTGGCTCTGGACACTGCACAGCTGTATGGAACCTAACATAACAACCTCCTTTGACACAAAATGCTTGATTTTTGCATCACGTGTATCAAGTGTGCAGACAGCACATGACCAGACCATACTTCACTATGAAACATAACAATTTAAATATGAAGAGAATTTCAATCATAAATAAAATATTAAATATTTCCTACTTCCAGTGAGTGTCAGCTCATGACTGAAGCCCTAACTTGCTGGCCTTACAAATTCTGTATGATGTGTAAAGCCCACTTAATTTAAAACAAGTTTAAGGACTAAAATCTAAGTGAATCTTCAAGGCATGTCTCCCCAGTCTTATTTTATTTCAGGGAAAAAGGAGATAAAGACATTAAGCAGGTTCCCAGGAAGCATAACCTTGATCTCAACTCCCGGCCTTGTGATTTTAAGCTAAAGCTCCACATTCAGTTACCTAAAACTAAAAAATATTTTCATTAAAGACTTCATAGCTAATTTCACTGGAAAGATGGTTTTTAAAGAGGCAGATAAGACTTTTTTAAAATGCTGCAGATATCCTATGCCTCCTCTTCCAATTACAGCATGTTTGTAATAGCTCAAAAAGCCATCAATGCCTCAGAACCACCAATAAATTCTAGGCACTTCTCCAAACACAGGATGTCTTCAAATGCCTGTGCAGCTAATTCCTCTTGCCCTAAATGCCGTTTCCTCCAATTTGTTCTACATGAAGAGCTTAATCAATTCTAATACTAATGTCAAGGACTCCATGGATTCAGATGAAATGCTCCAAGTGCCTCAATAGCTATTGCTGCTCTTCCAGAGGGACTTACTCCATTAAAGCCTTTAATAAATGGACAGTCTTAGTCTCAGAGAACTGACTAAACCCACAGGATTTTCATGGCATTTCCTGGAAGACAAATTCTCAAAAATAGTGAGGAAAAACCTCATGCCTCAGTCTTCATTCTTGAATGTCCTAACTTTCCATAGTGCCTCACTAGATAACAATTTGAAAATGGTTCTAGACTAACCCTTCAAAACTCTTTCTACTATATCATATTTTTTTTCAGCTTATTAAATCCAAGACATGTATCAGTGATTAAACTAAACTGTCTTAAAGTTACCTGCTTTAAAAGTTAGATCTTGGAACAGTAAAGCTGATTTTATTTTGAAGAATACTGGGCCTTTGATTGTCACGAGAAGTCATACTACAGTTTTAGTATCTTAGGAACAAAAAAGCATTCCTCTTGAAAATTATTACCAATTGTTCCTAACCTCTAAAAAAATATGCATATAAATTCTATCCAAGATCAGAAAAGCAAAGTTCTTTGCCAACACTCACAACTAACTAATACTGGTACCCATCTATAGAGGACAGTATTTTTTTTTGGTTTACAATGAACAATTCTGTAAGCCAAATTGAAAACATGGTATCTTCAGTCAGAGGACAAGATTTCCAAAACAGCCAAATAAAGACTTTGTTTTCAAAACATTTGTGTTTTGATTAAGGAGGCTGTCAAAAGTGTATAATCTGAGCAAAAGGATGAAACAATATATCACAAATTTATCATAACCAGTATCAGCTCAAAGTGAGGAGCATATATTAAGATGAAGCAGAGTTGGGTATGTGTACTGGACACCCAACATGCAAGAGAGGTGAGAAATTGTGGAGCATAAACAGCAATGGTTATGAACCTAGGTATTACTTAAAAGCAGAGCAACATTAGCCGAGACCAAAAATACCTGACGACCTTCTTCACAAACCCTTCTGGAAAGTGTTATAAAGAGCAACTTAGAAAGAACATGATGTACTTACAGGAAGCATAGGCATTGTGAAGAAACGTCTAAACAGGTAGATGGGTAGCAGCAGTTGCTTTCATTTAACATACAAAAGATGCATTAAAACATAAAAGTACCTTTTCAAAATTTCTGGGTTCTTTTTACCACACTGTTATTTTCTCAGTAACTGAGGACTCTCAAAAATATTTAAATAATTTTTTTAAATTTTCAAATAGAAAAGATTCATTTTAAGAACTCTTAATTCTACTTACTTTGGATCTGGCGGTCCATCTGACAGGGGCTTCATGGAGAGTTTACACAGTGACCTGAATACAAGGAAGGCATCCTTTTGTAAAATGTGGGAAAACTTAGCACCAGGGGTAGGTCCTGAAGAATTTCCAGATTCCTAAAGAAGTTAACATATTTCAGTATTCCATTTTGCATTAGCAGGGTGTGTAGGGAAATCCCCACCTCCTAGCAACAAGAAGTTAACATATTATACAAATATAACCAATTCACTATAGCTTTATGGTCTCAAGACTAAACTAAAACAAACCAAAATATTCTGCAGTCCAGTTAAAATGAACAAACTCACTAATAAAAATTGCCATCTCTGTAAAAAGTTAGAATTAATTAAAGACTGTCATGAAATTAGGTAGGTCAAGTTTAAGTAAGGTAACTTGCAGTGAATTGCCTTCAGATATTTTCAGTACATAACTAGTTTAAAAAAAAACAAACCAACTTGAGATTTTAATAGAATGCGAGTAGTTACATATCTGTGGTAAGATACATTTGGTAACATTTCTATGGTACAATAACCACCCGTATTACTAAGTTCTTGCAATTCTGTATTGTTGTTCCTTATATAAGCAACATGCTTAACGTTAATCTATTTGTATGGTATATGTGACTGTAGCTTTTTAAGCTTAAAATCTATTATTCCCCAACCTAATTACTCAACACACTTTGACAGCAGATACCCTTGGTCAGTAGATAGTGCATACATGCTGATACCGGATACAACAGAGGGAATATATTTTCACTTCTTTTTTGTTAATGAAAATCAAATCCTCTCAGACATGAATTTTTTTATCTGAAATCATTGCAGTAAGGTCATGCTACAGGCTTAAAATTTCTATTTATCATTTGAAAAGAGCACACTGTAATTATACAAGTATGTCTATAATTGCCTATATTCTTCACTATGTATATTGAGTACTAGTTTTCAAGTTTCTCAGGAGCACTTAAACAGGGAACTGAGTTCCCTAATCTTGGAACAGTGTACTCTATGGTGCAGCTAAAAATATGCTAGGATAAAAAAGGGATCACATGCAAAATTTACTTACAAAAATTTAATTTAAATAGTGCATTAAAATAGAATAATGCTTAGAACATGACTTAATACTTGAAATTCATCTGAGTAACTTATTTTATGTAATTATATTAAACACTTTCTGCACAAGTGTTGGGTAACACTTAAAACATATCACTTTTTTCAGTATTTCCTACTTTGTAACTGCCTGTACCTGAGTATCATTGGAAGAGACAGATAATCTGTCATCGGGTAAAGATGGTGTATAAGCAACAGAAATTGGAGTCCCTGGAATTCCATTTGCCTGAATGTTTTCACTGTCACTGCCATCCTCTAATGTTACAATTGTGCCATCACCACCTCCACTTTCAGCAGTCCCTTCCACATCTATCAGAAAAGATGTAAGAATTATAAACAAATGTTACATAAGAATGCAAATTAAAAAGAGCTTTTAAATCTAACGTTTAAATACTAAAACAATCATAAGCAAAGTATCATAAGGAGGAGCTTAAGGCAGAATGTACATGGCATTATATAACTAAAAAAACCATCCAAATATTCTTAATTCCCACTAACGAAAATTACAAATTACAAAATTACTTATAACCTTAGGTCGCCAGGTTCACCATTCTACCAAGTTTCCAAGAAGTATTGGCGGGGGGGGGAAGTCACTGATTTGATACTCACTTTACAACAAACTGAAAAAGGTAGTGCTATGCTAAGCACTACAGGGACAGGCCCATTTGTGAAGTGTTTATGTGGAAACAAAACAGAGAAAAAAAAAAGGAACAATAATTTGTATTTTCAAAAGAACATTAGTCTCCAATATAGAGAGTGTAAATTAATGTACAAAATCTTGTCCATTTTACTGTTAAATAATGCACAGCTAAGATCAGACAACTGAAACTGTTTTCTTCAGCATCTAAGTGTTATTTAAATAATGACATATTTTAGCTAAATATTCAGAAGTGTTAAAATAATTCTCAATGTCAAGATTCAGAGTGCAGTTGCTATTGACTAGACAGATATTAATATACCTCCAACTACTATGTTCACCATTTCCTGCACAATACTTTCTACAATTTCTTGCGCCTTCTCTTCACACTCATTGCTTTCACCATCATATGTTCCTCCATCAGCTTTAGAAAGATCTTTAAAAAGAAAAACAAACCCAGACAAATATTAATGAGAAACTCAGAAATTAAGGAGATATTTTACTTGCATTTAATATTTTAAAATTCAATTACAGACCTATTAATAGGAAAGTATACGTTAAAAAAAGCCATGTTTGGATGCTTTGAAAACAGTATTTGCAGAACATAAGTATTCCAGTGCTTAACCTGTAACTGGTAATTAATCCACAGGCCTATAACAACAAAAGACATGAATTTTGTATTTTCATGTACATTAATCACTGAAAACTTACTAGTCTTGAAATGTTATTCTCAAAAACCTTCACAATATTACATAGGCGCAAAGAGGAATCTTTGCTACAGTGACTACAACAGAGTGCAGGACTAAAGGACGTTCATGATAAAGTTTAACAGTGGTAACAAGGACAACAGGCATTTTGCATTAGTCAGCTATTTGCAAATACATGCCTGACTCCAGATTTGGGAGAGGGCATAAAAGACAATCCTCAAGCCTTTCTTTTTACAGACCTTTTCCCTCCCTCCATGAAACAGAAATACACACTGATTACTTTCTGCTGCTGTGGCTTGGTCGGCTTCTGTCTGTTCATTTTCAGCACTAGAAATATCAGATCCATTTTCTGCCTCTATATCTTCTTGAAGGTTCTTGTCCACATCATTTGTGCTGTGGTCAAGCTCTCTCTCATGTTCTTTGGACAGCTGATCAGTCTGTGTTGGAATATGTCTCAGTTGAGGTGACTCAGGCTCATGATGGCTTACTGGAGACTGCTGTAGATGGTGTTGCTGTCTGTGTCTTTCCTTTTCCATCTGTTTGGCTTCCTGAAGCTACAAAAACATTGCAATCACACAAGAATTTCACTATCCAAACAGAACACTGATCTGTATACGTTTTATACATTATTTTATAAACATGAAATCTCTATTGTCTCTGCTTAAACAGTGCCTTAATAAAGCTGTAACAGTTTAAGAAAATGCATCCTTTGTATTATCATAAATAATTTTAGTATCATGGGATAAACATTTGCAAGAGGGTTGCTTCCCAACTATGCACATTACACTTAACCATACCTTCACTGTGGAAGAGGGCTGCCTAAGCCACACATAATATAGGACCAAGAGTTGTCTGCCTGCCCTATAAAGAAGTTCAGCCAGTACATGTGACAATATACAAGGACCACATGGAGAAACATCAGGGCAGATTTTTTTTCTTTTTTGAAAGTTGTCACAAAGAGAAATACACTGGAGAACTTACAAGTCTTCTGTTATCCTACAAGCATATGGTACTAAGGGAAAGACCAAAAAAAAAGGAAACTGACTAAACATCCAGGGTGGGGGAACAAAACGAGAGTTAAAAATTCAGAAGAGCAGCATTTCCAAAACACTACAGAAGACAGATCCTCAGGAAGAAATAATCATACTTAAAACTGTAAGACAAGGACTATTTTAGTTTCATGGTTCCTTGATCTGGAATCCCCAGAAAGGGAAGAATTTCTGTAACTTGTCTAATGGATTAAGACAACGGTTGTTAAAGTCAAACCAAAGCAGGGTGTCCTTCGAGGCAATGCTCTAAGGACTTTCTATCCCTGCAGAGCCTAGTATTTACCACAAGTCTGTAACTTTTTATACTGTTATTTTGGCCACTATAATCTCAGCCCTTTACTCTTTCACTTAAAGCTTTCTATGCTGTATCTTTTGGGGTGCTATAGATCACCAAATAAACAGTACCTTTCAAATTACAGCTCAAACAATTCCTTCTAGTATTTGTTAGCTATCATATTAAAATAACTGCCCTGAGAGTGTGCAAAACAGGTAGAACTGCTTATTAACTTGCATAAAGACTAGACTTATAGTCTGGCAAAAATGAAGACTTCCATTGTAGAATAGTAATAATAATAATAATAAAATAATAAAAATAATACAATAATAATCTATATTAAATTGGTTAAAAGGAGAGTAACTGCAGATTTCTCAAAGCACTCAGACACTGCATAGCTTTTGCCATGACATCATAAATATGATGTCTCATAAATCTTAAGACTGTGACGGTACCATGTACAAATATGCAGTTGCTTCTGAGAGGAAAGTAAGTTAAGTATTACATATTCTTAGAGAAAAGAGTTTGTAATAATACAGCAGAATTACTTCTAGAAGTAGCTAGGAATTCAACTGATTCTCAAATCTGGGCATCTGCTTTTGTGTGTGTTTGAGGTTTGGGTGTTGTTTTTTTTTAAAATAGGAATTACGATAATTACTTTGCCTTACTGATCTTTATTATCAGCAGTAGAAGGCACAGGGCATATGTTGGGGTCCCTGCTGACAACTCACAACAGCAATTTCAGTGACATATAAGTATCTGTTTGTGACTACTACACATAAAATGTTAAAAAATGTAAATGATTACATGACTGGAAAGGGTTTTTTTTGGTTTGATTTAATCATGGATTACTTCTTTGGTGTTTATCATCACAACAACATTGCAGCATTTACCTAACACTAATGTACTCCTTATGCACTCTTACGCAGGTAGTGTGGCATCTCTTGACAGCCTGACAATAGAAACTGAAGTTGAATTAAATTTTCTATCATTAAATATAAAAGACCACTACGAGAAGTTTAAATGGTATACACCATCCCCACCCCCCAAAAACACATTTCACACCTATTTCAGAGTGAAAAACACAAAAAGAACAATGTAAGATACCAGATTTTTTTTTCTTCAGAAGTACATAAGCTAGGAAAGCCCAAAAGCTTTAATAATAATGACAAAACAAATCTTTCAAGCTGGTTTGCATTTAAGAGAGAGTTTCTATATAAAGATACTGAGATACTCACTGCTTGATTTTCCATACGTGCAAAAATGACATTCAGCATTTGTGTTAGAGTGGCCTTGGCTGTGGTTTGATTTATGAGATTTTTGCTTGCTAGATAGATATTGTAACATGTTCTTACAGCCTGTAGCACTGTTCCTTCGTGGATTTCTATGTGTTGAGATGTTACTGCAGTGAGCAAAGCCTAAATAAACAAGCACACACACACATATTTTTTTTCCAGTCAAAACTTTTCTTGTCAATCAAATAGTTTGCAAATGAGTAAGTATCAAAATTGCATTACTTTTAAAATATAACTAAGTACACATCTTGAACTGCAGTTTAATTAAGTTTTCCCATGTACGCTGGTAGACATATCAGAACATCATACATACCAGTTATATTAAATTGAGAGTGGTTTTAATCAACATATCTAGGAAAAACATGCTTTATAGCATATAACAGCAAGAAGTAACCAATGGACATATCGGACAGGTAGTTAATAAAAATCATCCTAAATTTTCTAGACACAAAACATGAACAACAGACTACCTATTAAAATCTGGAAAGCAATCCAAAGGGTCCAAAAGTTGTTTTATACATAAATGTAAATGTGAAGAACAAAGACTGAGTATGAGATTAGGCAGCTGTAAGTGGGACAACTACCCTTTCTAAACACTCTCTTTGGGTAGATGCTAGAATACCGTGTTGCCCTCTCTGTAGAAATTAACTTCTTTCTTTCCATTTGAGCTAGTACCTGCTTGTCTTTTTTTACAAAAAAAATAGGCAAATAAGCCTTTAAAAGATCAGGTAACACAGAAGTAAGGAACACATCTTTAGGTGAGGTAAAGGCAGGCTGGATTGAAGAGCAGAAATAGTGGCAGATGAAAGCTGAGGACAGGGTGTGAAGACATTGTCAGAGGCGCATGTTGGAGAGTGGAAGGAAAGGGGAAGAGCTTGGTCCGCAATAGAAAAAACATGTTTATACTGATCATTGTACTCCAGTAGAAGAAATCAGGGAATTTTATGCATTAAAGACTTTGACAGAGTTAGTGATTTAATGGGATGTTTAGGGTAAGAAAGAAAGAACTGGAAGCACTGGAAAGCTCATACTTTTCTATCACAGTTTATCACAGTTAAAAACAATAGTTATTTTAAGTGTTGTGTCATTTACTCATCAAACTATGCCTCATTTCTCTTACTCATATTGCCAGCACTTCTGTCCACACATGGCACCAACAAGTGGACAAAGAGTATCCATTGCTCACTCAAACCCTTTAAAAATCACTGTACAGCTTAGCAGGAAAAAGAAAATCAAAGACCCACCTCACCGAGCTGATGCTGAAGAGACCTGAATTCTACTCCCAGATAAGCAGTCCACTTAAGGTCCCTTCTTATTCTACCTGTGGTGCCTCAGTTCTCTCATCAGTGGACATAGGGAGGTACATATATGGATGACTGTACTTACGTTTCCTACTGGAGAGTACACATTCTTACCTGCATGACCACTAAACAGCATCTCATGCTACAATCTACAAAGTAGTACTGCCTAAATGCCCACTAGAAGTCTTTTTAATAAAAAATCAAAATAAAAAAAACCAAAACCCAACCAACTGAAGAAAAGAAATCACAGAGGTAGGCAAACTGTAGACAATGGCTTTGTTAAAGGAACTTATGTCTCTGAGCACTGGTACTGGTTTTTTTTCCTCCCAAAATTCAGTTTACGTGTCACCAGCCTTCTAAAAACCCAGAAGTGCTAAGTTGAAATTCATACTATCATCCTTAATTCTCACCCTCTGTGTGCAACAATTCAGTATCTCCACAGAACTTATCAATACTCTTCTTCTGTTAATGGAAAAATCAGTCAGGGAAGAGGACATACAAAAGCCATAACAAAATCCAGTGCCTTATCTGGATGGAGATCAGTGACAAGTGGTGTCCCTCACGTGTACATATCGGGATGAGTACTGTTTAGTATCTTCATCAGTGACATAGACAGTGGGATCGAGTGCACCTTCAGCAAGTTTGCAGATGACACCAAGCTGAGCTGACATGCCTGAGGGATGGGACACCAACCAGAGGGACCTGGACAAGCTTGGGAAGTGGGTCCATGTGAACTTCATAAAGCTCAACAAGGCCAAGTGCAACGTCCTGCACCCGGGTCGGGGCAACCCCTGGTATCAATACGGGCTGGGGGATGAAGGGATTGAGAGCAGCCCTGTGGAGAAGGACTTGGGGGTATTGATGGATGAAAAACTGGACATGACCCGGCAATGTGCTCTCACAGCCCAGAAAGCCAACCGTATCCTCGGCTGCATCGAAAGAAGCATGGTCAGCAGGTCAAGGGAGGTGATTCTGCCCCTCTACTCTGCTCTGGTGAGACCCCACCTGGAGTACTGCATCCAGCTTTGGAGTCTTCAGTACAAGACAGACATGAACCTGTTGGAGCAGGTCCAGAACAGGGCCATAAAAACGATCAGAGGGATGGAACAACTCTCCTATGAGGACAGGCTAAGAGAGTTGGGGTTGTTTAGCCTGGAGAAGAGAAGGCTCCAGGGAGACCTTATTGTGGCCTTTCAATACTTGAAGGGGGGCTTACAAGAAAGATGGGGTCACTTTTTAGTAGGGCCTGTTGCAATAGGACAAGGGGCAATGGTTTTAAACTAAAAGAGTGTAGATTCAGACTAGATATAAGGAAGAAATTTTTTATGATGAGGGTGGTGAAACACTGGAACAGGTTACCCAGAGAGGCTGTGAATGCCCCATCCCTGGAAACATTCAGGGTCAGGCTGGATAGGGCTCTGAGCAACCTGATCTAGTTGAAGATGTCCCTGCTCACTGCAGGGGGTTTTGGACTAGATGATCTTTAAAGGTCCCTTCCAACCCAAACCATTCTACGATTCTGTTCTATGCTCCCTATATCAATGAGTGTGTCCCCAAAACCTATTTATATATTTAAGCCATTCACCACCTGTCTCTTCCCCTCTCCCCTTTGTTTTTAATACAAACACCTCCTACACTGGCCTACACATTTATCTTTCATTAAGTGTTATACTGTTCCACCTCTGCCTTACTGCTAGGAATTCCTGGGGGGGTGTGACACTTGCAGATACTAAGTTAAAACACACTGAACCCCATTAATTAGAGTTGTAGATCTCTTCTGATCAGGTAACATATCTCCATCCCCTGCACCACAGTACTCTCACACTCCAAAATTCACCCCCAAAGCTACTCATGTTAATTACAGCTCTGCTGACTTCTCTAACTCTTTCCTACATGTTTCAGGAGTGAATGTGATCACCCTGAAGGCAGGTAACTCCCAGTGATTAGATTCTGCACTCTCTGATCTTGCTGGAAAGGCTGCACACCTGTACGTATTTTAGTATCCTACTTTTGCAAGTTTTGTGCATCATAAAGTCCTGAAAGGCCAAAACAGAAAGCTCCCTTAATCTTTCACTAATAATTCTGTAACAGAATTAACCTTGGAGAACTTTGTCTATGCTAGTTTAAAAAAAATAAGATCAGTAACTCTTGAAAACAAGCCAAACAAGCAGAGCCCAGGCATAAACAGCTATTTTTTCCAAAGCACTACTGTTTGGGCCCAATACAGCGAGTACTTAGATTTAGTTAAGATTTCTTTCACCCATTTCCAAAAGATAACACTCACACACACACACACACTTACAACAAATCAGTTTAAGAACCTCCTACAATTTATCACTTGGAAGAGAAGGTCTCTTGCTGCCTAGCATTTAGGACACTAACGAAAAGGTGCAGGGGGGCAGGGGGATCAAGTCTCCATCTCTTTTCTTCTAGCTATGTCATTCATAAAGTTACTCCTTTGTGTCACTTTCTGTCTCCTTGTTAAATTCAGGTGATTAACAATTTGATATTTGGAAGTCCAATTTTAACTTCCATCTCCATTCAGTAAAGTCTTATGGGGGGGGGGGTGTCCAACTTTTAATAGTAGGAGACAATGCTTTTGTTTTAATTGGCTTAACAGCCTGAATTTTGTAAGTTTCTTCAGTATGCTTATTATGACTACTAGAGCTTGCTTCTTTACACATCACCTGATAAGGGAGTGTCTAGAGGAAGAAATATTTACACACACAGAGGGACATACCTCCTTAACAGATTAATCCAAATTCACTGAATAACTACATCTCCTATGCAGACTGAGAAATCAGTCTTTCCAGCAGGACATCTCCTTGCAGATATCTATTAAAGAGTTCAGCTTGGCTACAGAGGTCCTGACAGTCACTTCTTTGGGTTTCTTTCCTTCTCAGGCACTAGAGACAATGAACCCTAATGACCTCTATACATGTCTGTAAACTGATAAGCATTTTTAACTTTGATCTTTTGCTATTACCTTTCATATTCCTTCCAATTTAGAGCCAACCTCAGGCTATTAGTCATGCTTAGTTCATGTCTCAATGCCATTTCTTTTCCTCTACTATCACAATCTAGCAGAAATACAAGAATGAACATGAAACAGGAAGTATTTTACAATTACTTTCTGACAACATCCTTCCCTTTTGGCAGCTTCCATTTAGGGCTCAATTTGACAGCATGCCGTAAACAACATCACCTCATTCTGTATCATAAAAGAGAACATCATTACCACAACTGGCATGACAGCTAACCCTAAGAAACCACAGGTTACAATCAGGAGTGGCAGTCCTGCTCTTCTGAAACCCTTGTCAACTCGTATGTTAGAAGACTAATCGTTCCCTTCCTCACTTTATCGGTTTTCATCAGATTACCCCCCAACCCTACCCTGTGGCCAAACAGCTACTAGGTCCAATGCAAGGAGGAAGAGAGGGGAGACAGATGAGAAGACAACCACCTCAGCTACAGTCCCCAGTTAAGAAAGATTACACAAAATCTCAAACTGCTATGCAGCAATGCATGTCCTTGAGAGGTGGAACAACAAACGCTCTGCCTTCCTCCCAGCAATATGCTCTTACTGCTTATTTTGCAATAGGTCTGGGGCATGAAGCCACCTGTGCCACCTGTTTAATGGCAACCCATTAATACAATTAAAAACAAAACAGAACACCCCCCCCCCCCAGGTGCTTTTCTGGTGTTTACTTTTGGGGTTTTGTTTGTTTGTTTGTTTTAAAAGTGATTTTAGTTGATTCAGAGTATTAAATGCATGCCAGGACAAGGGATGAGGCAGGACAATGTCTGGGAGCAAAGCCTGGACAGGAAAATGCTTCTCCGCAGAGGTCAGAACAGCAAGCTACTGCAGTGGATCTACTGACTATGGAATCACAGCATTAGGTTGCTCTTTTCTATCACAGTACAGATTTGCTGCTCAAGGCTTTTTGCAGCTGAGTTCCCACTCCTTCTGGTCACACCTAGCTCATCTCTCTTCATCCAGTATCTTCAGTGTGAGCTCAGGAGAGATGATTTAAAAAAAAAAAAAAAGCCTACTTTACAATGCTCCTCCGCTTTGCTGTTCTTTAGCCACCTAAGGAAACCTTAGGAAAAACATTGTTGGCACTACCTCATTCTATTTCAGGTCCTTCCACAAAAGCTTTGTCACAAAGCCTGCAAAAATACCAACAGCCATCAAGCTTTCCTTGTCCTGAAACTACTGGCTATCATCCTAACTGTAAGATTGTTTCCTTAAGCTTTCCTTCCAGTCCTTCACACCTATTGTTCTGTATTTGAGAAAGACCCTATTGTTCTGTGCCTCTACCTAGTTACTATAAATAAAGCTTATTCATTTTTATAAACAACCATCAGACGGGGTTGGGAAAGGAGAATAATCTTCAGGATCATTTCTTGAGTTACAGATTATCATATCTTTGTATGACACTCATAGTATTTTTTCTTTTACCCTGAAGCATGATTGCCTGTTTAGTGAATTTCCTATTATGTAAAACGAGTGTATTAGAACAGTACAGGAAGTATCACGATTTGTGAGGCAAATGTAGTTTAAAAAGTAAACTAAATTAACATTAATTCTCTACTAAAAACATCCAGCTGTACCTGTAAACTCTTCATTCCTCTCACACTGAATATTCTGCAAGAACAGAATGGTTACGGTGAAAGAAAGTAACCACAACCAGGAGAACAATTTAGGAACACACAAGAGGCAGATGCACCTACATAGAGACTTGCTACATAGCCTAGTTTTCAATTTAGGGTCATTCTTTTCTTCCTCTCAGCAAACTCTGATGACCTTACCTTTGGAAGATTTATGACACAGTACAGCCATCATCTAATCAGCACAGGCTTACTTGGGGTAAAATACTCATAATTCAGTTACCCGGGAACTCTGGAGTACTTGAGACAGCACATAAAATGCAGTGGCCCTAACCCCTCTCTCTAGTGTATGGAACCACATAATTCTGTTTTCTTTGAGAAAGGCTATAGGGTTATTTTTAATAATAATTTTTTTTTAAAAGTCAACTTGAAGTCCGAACATTAACTTATCACGAAATAACATGTTACTATGGACTGACTTTTGGAAAAGTGCAAGAGACTTTAGTCCTTAAACCACAAAGCAAGAAATACATCAAATAACCTTCACAGATAAATAATTTTTCAATGAATGACACTAAAAAAATCATACAGAATGCAGTAATACAGTTCTCCAAGTGATGTTTTCTTTGTGAGCAAGTGGTAAGATTATCTCCTGCTTTTTACCATTTCCAAATTATTCAGTCATTTCTGTCATACATTTACTACAGCTTTAAAAGACCTACATCTACCTAACTTAGTTTACCAGCTTTGAAGACCTACGGAAATACACTGTAAGGGTATGAAAAAATAGAAAAAAATACAGTGTTTACTTCCAGCATGCTTTCACATCAAGACAGTGATTTAAATCGTGTCATATCCTAGATTCTACATCAGATTTCAGTAATAATGGATCATTAATTAACACTCAGTATTTGATTAAAACTAGCATTTTTTTCTATTTAAAATCAATTTCAAGAAAAAATAATCCATATTCACAAGTATGCGGTCAGTTACCAGCCCTGAAACACACTGAAGGATTATGACTGTGGAGATTGCAGGAAGAATAGAACTAAGTTCCAGCTTCTCCTGTAGAAGATAATATAAAGATTATAAATTATAAAAGAATATAAAGTTTTATTTAGTTTTATCACTGGAAAGTTAGGTGTTCAAAATGAACTAGAATCCAATATGGAATTAAATGGATACATATTTTGCAACACACAAGTATTTCATGTCCAACTCTGAAAACATAATCCTTCTCTAAAAAATAAAATTGCTAACTGACAGGGCAGCATTTTCAGGTTAAGTAACCAGTCCTAGCCATTAACTTAAGATGAAAGCCTCAAAATACAAAGATTCAGAAATAAAACCTCCTGCATCATTATTTTGATTCTCAAATCTTTCCATAATCCACAGCTCCTTTTAATCTCAGCAGGAGGAATTACACTTTCTACAATCTTTTTATAGAAAAAACTAACCACACTACTGCATGATACTGTAGATTATTAAGTTACTTAAGATAGCATTCCACACTACTGAAACAAAACTGGATATGGAATGGAAGAAGTTTTTTCTAAGGGTCTTCCCAATTTGGAATCCGTTTTAACACAAATTCTGTTAAAATTCTGTCAAACCTATCACCATTCTTCTTATGCCTCAAAATTAGTTAGCTTTTACAGTCTTCCCATTCTGTAATCCAACAATGAGTTGTCCTCTATTTTTAGTTAGTTTCAAAAGGCAACTTGTGCAAGCAATGTTTGATTCAACTTTTCTTCCTCCACAGACACTGGTAATACTGACAGCGTGACTTGTTGTAAAAAGACATATACAGGAGTTGACCTTATGAACAGTCATTACACATGAAGACTCAGAAAGCGGTCACTAAGATAACATTCAACTTTCCAAACTACAGCTATCAAGCACACACAAAAATTTTTCTTTGCCAAACACAAGCAAGTTAAGCTGTAAAAGTATCTAGATAATAACAAATATTTACTACACAGCAGACCAAGGAAAAAAAACACAGATGAGGAAAACCAGTTCCTCTCATGTCCCATTCTTCTTTCTCATCCCTATTCTTTCTTTATAGATTTAAAAAAAAATTTAATACCATTTTTGTCATAATTGTAGTTCTTCAGGAACAAAAAGGCCAGACAGAAACGTAAACAGAACTTCAGCTAAAACCTCTGCAGGTGTCAGCAGTAAGTTTGCACACACACACACACACACACACACACACAAATGCCATAGTAGCCCTAGCAGAGCAAGCCTCAAGGCAAAAAGGTTCAATCAAGGGAGGCCGTTTCAAACATAATTTGAACAAACAATTTTCACTGACAGCAGTAGCCTAATTACTTGCTTTTTTCTGCCCCAGCAATCCCCACCATAACAACTGAAGAAGAATTTGCATGGCTTCCCAGCAAAATTACACCAAATCAAACTAACCTACAAGAGGAAGGAAGGAAAAGGCCAATTTCCCAGTCTGGTTCATCAGAGTCTGCAGATAAAGAACGAGGGGATTACAGAGATGAGAACATGCAAGCAAAAATAGGGGCAGAAAAGTTAAACTGGCCGCCGTCAGAACTACCACCAGACACACCTCTAAGCTTGAATACCTAGAGACAAATTACACTCCTCAGTCTCAGTAAGATTATTTCCTTGGTAGTCAGCAAAAAGATATTTTCAGAACACCCAAGTGGTTCCATTTGTTGGGAACCCGCTTAATATGACTCCACAACTGGAAAGCCATCTCTAACTAGCAACCAGCACCACGTACGAACTCTTACCCTATGCCGGCTCCCAGATCTTAGACTGAGGGCAACATGCTATGTAAGGGCCTTCCATTCAGCATGCAGAACCGAGATAACCCTCCAGGGAGGAAGGTGCCTGAATGATCAAGGTTCTCAGACTTTGCCATGGTGTTGGTGATGCACTTGCCCTGCAGGAACACTGCTCATGTTGTGAAAAATAGCCCGGGAGTGCCAGCACAGAAAGCAGGAGACCCAGGTCCCCTGCCTTCTATTTCCCTGATGGAATTAAAATTCTTCAGACAACATACTAATCACCAGGACCACAGAAGAGTCTGCAAAGACACATGATCCAGCCTTCAAATCATACTGGAGAAGCGGGGTCCACACTCAGCCCAGAACTGAAGAATTATGAAGCCGAAGAGAATACAACTAACTTAGCAGTTTCATTATTCCCCCAAAGGAAGTAAAAACTTCTGGTCATTGCTAAGATTGCTTCTAATTGTGATGCTTTTTATACTGTCCAGTGTACTGGACAAACATGGAGTCAAAGCCACTGTCCCAGACATTCCAACATGGCAATCAGCTAAGTCTAAACAGTCAAAAAGTTAGGGCACTAAATGAATTTACACACTTAATGCATTTTACAATTGTTGAATAATTTCCTATTTTCTTGGACAGAAGGAATATAAGCTCACAGATAACCCCCTTCAGGCAGGGCGGACTGGAATAAGAAAGCATCTAGAGAGAAGGTATTACAGTGAGAGGGAGATACAATGGTTTCAGCCACTGAAAGTTTAAATCAACAAAAACCTCCCTTTGTAAGATGAAAAATGTCTTAAATGCTTGGGGAAAACAATGCAGCAAATCTAGACAACAGCAGTATAAACCAACATATGTAACCACTATCTGCTGGAGAAGTAGAGTGTCAAGAAAAAGGAAGATTTGAGCTATGAAAAGGAGTAGGAGAACAAGCTACATTTTTTGCAGTAAAACAAGTAAATACAATCTGCAAGAAATGTCAACACCTCAGGATACATATAGACAAGAATACAAGGTAACAAACACTCCATTCCTCATAATTAATTGTATTCTTCACTACTGCTCATCATCACAAACATTGAGACTACTGTTACAGGAGTAGGGTATGCTATTTCCAGTAGGTGGCTAACTTGTATTAGTTAGCATAGTAATTTTCCTAATAAATACCCATAATTAATGGGTGCAATCAGAAAACAGCTAAGGTTCCCCAGAAACACTTATTTGTAAAAACTCCACATGTAACATTTATACAAGCTATGGAGAGAAAACCTAGACCTCCTTCAAGCAAAAGTCTATGACACAGCAGCACAAAGCTACCATGGTAACGCCTGACTGCCAGGTCTAATTGCATTTCATAGAACAATTCCAAAATGGATTTCAAAATCTGCTGCTTAATTACCATCTCCCCCACTGGGAGTTCAGGATTATTTGATAGTAATTCCTCACAATTAGAGAGCTCCACAGGTCTGCTGTGAATGAAATTTCACCCAGTGGTCTGTGCACAAGACTTCAGGTCACGACCATGAATTCACCCAAAATGCAATGGGAGAGAGTAGGGAAAGGAGCGTAAGATAGGGAGTTTCCATCTCAAACAACCAGGATCAAGAAAAAAATATTTTAAGTTACCATTACATTTACAAATTAAATGCTTCTGCTTTTGAAATCTGAGGCCACATTGTCTTCCTGCTGTCACCACTATAAATACTGGAAGTATTAATCATATTACCTTTATTATTTGTAGTTGAACCCCTTCGTCTGTTTGAGGGCCTTGAAAACAGCCACATATTGTCTCAATAATTCTATCAATTAATTTTTTGCCTGGAGCTGTACTGTCTGGAGCATTCCCTGTCAAGTGCCCATATGCTATAAGTTTCTGGAGAGAAGAAAAAAACCCACATAAATAAGAGCTTAAAAAATAAGTCAGCTTTTCATTATAATAAATAAATTCACTTGATAGCTCTAACTTGCACAGAATAATTAAAACAGTACATTTTACCCCAAGTCTCATAAAACATCAAGGATTTTTTTTAAATGTCCTCCAGATTTATTCAATTTTCACTCAGCAACTACAATACAAGGTTTGTCAGCAAGCTTAACATTAAAGCTTTTGTTCATCAGTTAACAATGTTCTAAAACAAACAGGATTCTAAAAACTAACTCACATCACACAAGTCTTCATATGTAGTCAGCACACAGATGTTTTTAATACCAGATAAACCAGCTGCAAAGGCTTTCTATTTAAGCTACTAGCTAGTGTTGTATTATCCCTTTCTCTCCCTAGGTCTTCAATACTTTGAAATGGAATTTATTACAAAATTAACAAAATCCTCTTCTGAACACTTCAGGCATGAGAGTATTTGTAAATCTCCATGGCCCACCTACTTAAAAATACACAGAGTAGCAAGGCATCGTAGTGCAACAGCATGCCAGACATGCATGTGCGTGTGAATATAAATATATTAATTGAGTTCACTGTTGGGCTACTCAGGAGAAGTGAATGCCTAATTCCAATGCTGTAGAATTTGTTCTGAAAACATTACAGGAACCTCTGAGTTTTGAGAGACTAAGACATCTCAAATTGAATAAATTTTACTGCAATTATAAATAGTGTAAAATCAATTTAATAATGCTATACCTGCTGTGTTAGTTCAACACATACATATACACACAAAAATAGGTAGTTTTATACTAAGGTAATAAAACTGATCCAAATGTGTAACTGCAGTAATACATATATACATAAACACATACATGCACTACATAATACATAAGACATACATTCACCTTTTGTGAATATATTGAGAAATATATTCAATTTGGTTGTGTGTGCAATAAAGTAAAATAATAGAAAAACAATGACATTATTTGTTACATACAACTGTACTTCCCCTCCAAACCAACAGAATTTTATAGCTGACAGTTAAAAGCTCATCTTCATACAGACCTGTAAACAATCTAGAGATGTACTGACAATCCTAGGGCACTTCGACTGGCATGCCAATTCAAACGGTAGGAAGTATTTGTCCGCTTCAATGAAGCTTGTCTTTGATTTCACAGGTGGAAGAGTGCTTGAACCAGGCTTTGCTTCTCCATGAGGGGGACTAAACAGAACGATTGTATTAGAATGCTGTAAGTGATCACACAAATAGTTCTCACCACCACAATGTTTATGAATGAAATAAAATATTAAGAAAATTAACAGGGTAACATAGAGTAACTTCTGTGAAGTTAACACAACAGTAATATGGTTGTATAAATATTCTTAACAGCTTTTATACTTCATCTGTCTCCTTTATGGATCAGGCAAATTGACCCATTTGCACACTAAGTGGATATTCAGTGGTCCCTGCTGGTTTGAAGGCATAAAGACTTGTTTCCTCTGAAAATAGGAAAAGACTCCCCTTACTTGGTTTGTGAGGGCAGAGAGGAAGAAGGGAAATCTATTCGGTATCATTTCCACATTAAATGATAACTCTGAGAGAAGTCTAGTCTGTTACTACCGGAACAGATAAAAATACAACTTAGCAAATATTTTAATGACCCCAAAAGTTAAGAACTACTCAACTACTGTATTATGATATGAGTTTCGTTCAGTACTTCAGAGAAAGTACATCTATTTTGGAAATAAATCACATCCAAACTTCAATCCTGGACACACCCAGGGGAAAAAAACAAACCAAACAGCTAACCACCAATGAAAAAAAACCCCAAACTTTGCTCTGTCTGTGCTTCAGATGACACCACAGAATTTAAGAGTTCAGTGGTTACCATTGCATCTCACTTGGGCAATATATCTGAAATGACTAACTACAAAATTTGAGAAAATTATTAGTGGTTGAAGTCTTATTGCTTACAGCACCTTTAGAAAGGGCATGCTCATTAATACTTAGCTAAAAAGGACAATTAAGAATGGGTAATTTTTCACTGATTTGTGTGCATCAATGCAGTTTGCCTTTGACTCAAAGCAAGACGTTAGGATTTTTCATTTCACAGAATAGCTCATCACCATTATATAAAGCATTCCTGACCTTTTTCTGTGCACACATAGGTATCTTTACATAAAGGGTAAACTACACTGTCTTAGACAGACTTGTTAAGTGCTATAAAAAAAAAAAAAGAGCATAACTGCATATTGTGTAGTGAAGGATTACAAAATTCTTGCAGTTATTCAAATAGATCTTCACAGAACAACTGATTTCAAATCCAGGTCCTGTGCATTTGTCACAAATTAAATCAGATGCTTTAAGGAATGCAGATGGTAGAAAATACACAGTTTTCATATTGCTGAAGTAGAAGAATGAACCGCTAAGAGTTTATTATAAACTCATAGAATGAACGCAGTCCCATGCATCATGGAGAGAGCCTTACACTAACCAATATGATAAATTATTAATTTCAGCTTTTCAAGGAACAAGCTGGATTGCCCTTGAGAAGATGTTTGGTACCACATTCAAATAGTCCTCCTTGTTTAGGCTGCTTGTAAAGGGCACCTAAATTCTAAGTCTTAATAATGAATAATTAGTGTTAAGATGCTACTTTCTACTAAATAACTTCTCTTTTGAAGGTTTAGGTATTTTTACCTACATATTTTTTTTCCTGAAGAAGAACAGACATCTGTTTTTCTGTTGGATGCATAACTTTATTTACTGCCCAATGCTGTTTTGCTGGAAACAGCTCTTTTGGATGAAACCCAAATCAGGTAAGTTGCAGAGGAAATACATGATTCTTCTACGTTCTTAAAACTCTCTGAAATTCCTGTAAAAGCTTTTCTCTGAGGAATGGAAGGGTGGTATCTCTTGCTCATGTCTTATAAGACTGTTCTTCTTCTAGTGATTATGTCTACTGAAACCATTAATATTAGGTTAAAAGAGCACTTCAAAAATAAAACCAGAATTTTTCAGAAACAAGGAGCAGGCCATGATGTCATCCTGAAAATGAAGAAACCATGCCACAGCAAGCTACTGCAGAAGCCTGAAGCTTCTCTTAATTGAAAGCTATTAAAAACCACCCAAAATAATAAGTATGGATGATGCTGCTCCATTTGTCTCTGGAAAGATAACTCAATAAGCCCATCACCTTGCTGATTAAGGAAGGGAAGGGGATAGCAGGGAGAGGGGAGAAGAGAAAACCAAAAGGTCTTTTCTTCTTAAAGTCAGCAAAGAAACCACTTCAGCTGGTTTTTTTCTAGCAGACTGTCAAACCAGAAGCTGTCCCCAACAAAACTTTCTTCCACCAAGGGATCTACCAAGCATGAGAATTATGAAATATTACATATCAGCCATAGAAACAGGCTATGGTATGTATCAAACAATGACTTTTAAAAATTATTTTGACAGCATTTGCTGTGTAATGGTTACATAAATTGGCCTGTCCTTTTCTATTCCATTCCCCTCCGCCCCACTACCAAACACCAGTTCTGTTTAAAAAACAAACAAACAACAAAACAGAAGAAGCCATTTTCCATGTAGAATTTCTGGGAGGTGGAAATGATCTGTTTTTCAATGCACTCCAGGTTAACTGTGAGATCAGTTTCCTTGAACAGGAACTGGAAAAATTTAAAGAATTATCATCAGAAATCCCCTGTTAGGGTATTCAAATCTCAATTACAGAAATAAGCTGAAAATAATTTGAGACACTAAGGAGTTTCTCTATTCTAAGGCCTAGAAAAACCCCCAGTATTTTCTACTGCATCTAAAAAATCTGACTCTACAGTAAGAATAGGGAAATCTATTCACAGTTTCCAAGTCCAGCAATGCCTTCATAGCAGCAAGGCTACTGTCAAAATAAAGATAGCCATGAAGAAATCAAAATCTATTTAGAAAATGTATGTAGGCAGGTAAGACATACATATTATACCCCCCCAAAATCACAACTTCAGATATTAATAGGACAGAATTTAAGCACCCAAAGTTCAGAAATGGCTGAACCATACTTGTATAAATCATTATAATGCAGTGCTCTCATTAGTTTTAGCATGGTATTTAACTACAGGATCCGATACTACTTTTCCTTATTCAGTGCCCAGAACAAATATCTCTCACAGAATATTTAATGTTAAGCACTTTTAATCATGATTCACAATGTGGACTTCTGCTTTATTTATACTACTCTACGTAAAACCTATTATAAAACCACATTACTACTTTCTGTCTGAGACTGTCCTGTAGTGCTTGGTGCAACATCTTCTGAACACTACACAAATATTAAAGTTATTTTTACAACTTTATTATGAGTTGATGGTATTCAATTTATTTTGCTGGTGGAAACTGAAGCACAGTGACTCGAGTCAGATGCATTCACTAACTTTTACGTGCCCAATTTGATAAACTGCGAGACTAAATTCTTCAGCATATTTGATACTAAATTCCTTCACATCTTCTGAAACAAAGTTTCCACTGGCTTCCTTTCCAGCTAGAAGTGTTTACATTTTCCAAACCAAAACTTGTAGATTTCAGCTCAAATACGCAGGAGACAAAGGAGAAATCATTAGCAGCCAATTTTGACAGCTGTGGTTTAAATGATTTGCCTAAACCAGAAATTCAATTACAGGGCAGAACGCAAGTCCCCAAGCAGCACTCATCTGCTTAAGCCCTAAGAACACTTTCATCATCAGTTTCACCTACTGATCCGATTCCTTGAACAAGTGGTATAAACAGTCTTCATCACAAATCCTCGACTCGTGGTTAGCAACATACACTGAATGAGGAAGAAGATCCTGTGGAACATGTCATTAAATACTAATAATAGATTCCACAGTTTACCAATACTTAAAAATGTATTTGTTGATAGTGGAAGAGTGCTGAACGTCAATCTTGGCTTCTACCTTCACTTGTAGAGGGACTGCCTCTAGAAATCTACACCTATTCCCTAACAAGGTCCTTTCCAGATGCTATCTTTTCAAATTACACTAGTTTTTTTCTACCTGTTCCCGCTTCCTCACCCCAACCTTTTCCCCTTACTCACTCACAGTTCAAGTCTTTTATTTGCATGCCAGGCTCTTCCCACTCCTCTGAACCCACTTCAAGAGCCTTTTAAGCCCAGGCCCCGCCACCGATACTTTCTTTCTGTGCGACCCACAAAGACCTTTTCTAACCTTGATCCCCATTCCCACCTTCCCTGGCCAGACAATATCAGCCTGCTCCCTCCAAGCTATCTTCTGTCTCTACTCCCAGGCCCTGTCCCTTGTACCATTAGCAGCCAGTCACAGAAGCACATTTCCAGATACCACCACCCTTACAAAATATATTGAAAATGCTTTTCAGAGAGAGACCGTACTCCCAATACAGAATAAGCATGGTATACATTTTAAGTATACAGTTAAAAGCACTATCACTCAATATGATGAACTATCACATACCTTTGCTTTTCTGTTTCAGCCTTTATTTCCTCTGTAAAATGAAACAAAGGCATAGTTATGGAAATGGTTTCATAACCACAAATATAAAATTAAATAACTGAGAGTGTTTGGAAAGCAAAACTATTAGACAAATATTTGAAATCAGGATTAGTTTAAAACAGAAAATACATGTTTATAAGCAGTTTCATAAGAGCTTCTACTCTTCACCTGCAGTGTTTGCAAACTATCAAAATTACTTTACAAATCTATATTCAAAACTTAAATTTGCATCCCGTCATGCCAGCTAAACACCACATCCCAAGAATGTTTCTGCCAAGCCATTGGCAAGCTCTTTTCACAGCTCATGGATATAGAAATAATGAGGAAAACACATCTATCAATAAAGGACATACTGCTTATTAAATGTGGATTATACAGAAAACCAATAAAGAAACCACCATTGCTGATTCTTACATGAAACCTTGATGACTAATAATTATATCTGGTTTTAAACAGTGTTAGTCACCACAGTAATGACTAGAGGGGAGGAAGAAAAAGTCTGTAGTGCCTCTATTTCATACTACTTTAAAATATATTAAAACAGAAGGACTAATAGTTTAATGCTGTTGACAAGACATTCTAAGTAATTTTTTACAATACATTTTAAAAGTAATTTTTAATTACTGAAACTAATTTTATGAAACATCTTCAATCTCAAGAGTACTTTTCTCTGTATTCTCTAGTTATTTAGCACACTTAAATCATAGGAAATTCCATAAAGACTAAAGATTTCCAGTGTTGTCAGAATACATTCTTGAAATAAAATGTACAGGATCAAGTATGAATATATATATTTGTATGTTTTAAGAAATCATCTCAGGAAATCCATTCTAACGTCAAGTCCTGCTCAAACATGCAAAACCACTGTCAACTAAAACCAACGCTTTACTTTGATTTTTGTGTATAAGCTTTAAACTAGTGGCAAGGATTGATTGTGACAAAAAAAAGAATTTAGTATTTCTAACCAAGCACTAAGCTCCCATACAGCAAAAGCACACTTCATCTGTTTCCTATCCTTCATTTACCATTTCACAGAATCATACTGATTCATTTACATAACACAGGTTCCTAAGTTTGGTATTTTATCACAAATCAGTGGTATCAAATATGTTTACTAATTGACTTGCTCAACATCAAGAAGAGTGAACATAAGAAGTGCACGTCAACCTAAAATCTCTTATTTCTGATATGACTGATGCTCCTGTTTACCTCCAGTAAAACCCAGAGGTTAGCAGGTCAGCGGTTCATCCAAGAAACAGCTAGCCCAGAAGTGGTTCAAATCTGTGTTACCCAGGACTAGACAAAACATGAAAATAATTCCGTATACCAGATAGTCAATATTCCTCAATAAGTAACAATAACAACAACAACAGCAAGTCTTATAGTTAGCAATGTTTCAGCAAAATATGCCTTCCTACCAGGTTATGACACTTGACACATTTACTCGCTTGAAGACAAATACCTGACCAACAGAAGAAGAAACTCTCTTCCTCCCTTCCACCATCTTCACACCTTTCATTATTTTACCTCCCACCTTAGCATTCACATCCAGGAACTCTCCTCTCCGAGATGCTCTGAAGTCTATCCAACAAACAACATTATCAACCAACAGATACAACTGCCAAATGGCTTCCAAGTTCAAGGTTTCCAACTAAAGCAACAAAACTGAGCAGATTCTCACCCAGTACACAACTATTCTGAACACAGAATGAAACACAGTAGACTACAGAAAGTAAGGTAATCCTAATGCTCTGCTCAGATAGCAATCCCATTAATAACGGCAATTAACAAATTTTGCCTGCAAAATGACACAAGATGTTAAAAGTAGTGTCGTTAAAAAGGTGGGGGGCAGACACCCAACATGGAAGTAGAAGTCATGTCTTACTGAACTTGAATTAGTTTGAGTGACTAAAACTACTTTAAATCCTCTTTTTTAATATATTAAGTTCTTGTTTAAAATGATTAACATACAAATTGTAGAAACCACTTAGTTATAAAATTAACTTAAGCCATGTTAACAAACATTTCTACTGTTTTATATTTAAATTGTAATTCAAGATTATAACCCATTTTATGGTATTTAATATAAAGAAAGATGATATTCCAATTCAAGATAAAGCAATCAATGTCAACTTATAACACAAATTTCAGTTTACAATTTTATCAGATTTTAGTAAACTAATGTGTTTGTTTCAGCTTATTTAACAGTTTTACTTGAGATCACTTAGGTGCAAGAGTCAACTACTCTATTGACAACACAAAGATTTGTGCATTTACAAGTTATTTTGTACTTCGGCTAGGGGAAAAAAACACCAAACCAACAAACAACTCTAGAAAAAGAATTATTTCAGACTACTGCTATAAATAAAACAGAATGCAAAGCTCCACTTCACGTCCAATTCTGGTTGCCGTTCTCAGCCTCCTCCATGTCACTGGAACACTATGCCCCTGAGGCTAACTACTCCTCCCTAGGGAAGGTGCAAATTATAGTGGAACTTGTTCATTGTTCAGAATAGAAACAGTTGTGAGTATTGAATTAGTGTGAAAATTGCTTAAGGAAGTACAAGCAAGCCAGTTCTCAGCTCCCCACTCTCCCCATCTCCCCAAGAACAACAGTATTTTTCCAGTAAAAGACAGCATATGTCCTAAGCACAAATATTCTTCCAGCACTGCCTAAAGCAGATGTGACAGTAGGTGAGTGTTCAGACAGTCTAGTTGTCCTGGTTTCAGCTGGGATAGAGTTAATTGTCTTCCTAGTAGCTGCTACAGTGCTTACTGTGTGGTGCTTAGCTGCTGGCTGGGGTTAAACCACGACACTAGTCAACTTTACAGGTTCCAAAACAGTGGTTAAACTGTACGCTTAAGCAAATTTCTTGAGCTGAAAGCACTGCATGAACAAAGACAGTCCCTGGCAAACAGACAAACATAAAATAACATTCAGGAAAAGAAAGACCAGAAACAGCGGTTCTGCTTTGCACTAACTCATTTTATTCCTGAACTAAAAGAATGTATCAAACCCAGCTAGCTGTCATCTTGATGTTACGTCAGATTATCTCTGAAACCATTCTCTGCTTTGTAAACTAAAACAGTACTTGCAAAGGTTACCAAAATAATACAAAAATCCAACCAGAGCTGCCTAGAGCCCTCATTGCGCTGCTGATATTTTAACAAATTATCACTGTTCTTTCTTAAAATACTACAAGAGATTGTCTTCAGAACAGGTCACAATTCATATCAGAAAATATAAATTTTTCTAATTGAAGGAAGTATACTACAATTACAAGGAAAAAGCTTATGCAAGTGTCAATCTAATTAAATGTTCCTACCATTTTGAGCAGCACTGCATCAGCCCATTAATGTGCAAGTACAGATTTTATAACCTTTGTTAAATAAAAGGAAAGGTTCTTATAGTGGCCAACATCAATTATTTTAGAAGACTAAAATATTTTAAATGGCAGATAAGCACATGATATGATACTATTACTATGAATGAAGTAGACAGCAGACTTAAACTTTACTTTTCCCCTTGAGAACAGAGAAAGCCTAATTTCCTTCACTGTCTGATTGCTCCCTCTGCTCTCCACGCCAAAACACAAGTTAATCACAGTACAATTTCATGGTCATGTAACAACCACATCCAGTAGTAAGCATACAAAAATTCAAGAAGTATTATCAGCAGAAAAAGAGATTACAATAAAGGTAACTAACAATTTTCATGCTAAATAAATAATCTGTTAAAGACAGATGAACCAGAACACTGACTGATACATTCTTTTAAAGAGGAAACAGTAATCCCTGTAAAACTAAAGATTAGCTAGAAAAGGAAAATGAATTCAAGCTTGAAAACATAGGCTGCTTCCTTGTTTTGCTCTCCCTCTCTCCAAAACACACAACCAAAAACACAAAGGAGAGGATCCAAGAGCTGGAAAAGTTTATTATCTCACCATCACCATTCATTTTGTGAAGGAAGAGTAAGAGAGGTTGTAAGATGCTGTAACAGGGGAAGAGGACTGTAGAAAAGGACTACAGCTTCCAGAGTCTTCCTCTGTATTACCTGTGATGTAAACACAGAACTACTACGGAAAATAGATCAGATTATTCTACAGCACTGCAAGGATGATGTGTCCTAAAATGGAATTAATTGGGGTATATTTAGTATTCTTAAATAAAGTGCAGCAGAAATAACAAAATAAATCCCTCCTGAACTCTCACATTCACACACAGCTCCAGAAGACCTCTTTATAGAACTCTATTACAGAATTGATGGAAATATATGTGGCTTTTGCACAGAGAAGATACAGCTGATCAAAGACATGCATTATTTTGCAGTTTTACAATGGTATGCATCAACCGCTTCACAAAGCAGGCAAAATGAGTCATGTACACTAGTTTCAACATAATTTTCCATTTCATCTGCACTTGTACAGACCATCATCATTTCAAAGAAGTCTCTGAAAAGGTCTAAGACCTTTGTTATACAGGTATACTGGTTTTGGCCGGGATAGAGTTAATTTTCTTCATGGTAGCTGTGTTTTAGATTTGTGCTGAAAACAGCGTTGATAACACAGGGATGTTTTCGCTATTGCTGAACAGTGCTCACACAGCATCAAAGCCTTTTCTGCTTCTCACACTGCCTGGACAGTGAGCAGGCTGGGAGTGGACAAGAAGCTGGGAGGGGACACAGCCAGGACAGCCAACCCCAACTGACCAAAGGCATATCCCATACCATATGATGTTGTGCTCAGCAATAAAAACTTGGGGGGATCGAAGTTTGCCTGCTGTTGCCTGGGGACTGGCTGGGCATCGGTCACCTGGTGGTGACCTATTGCTTTTTTTCGCATCACTCATTTTTCTCGGTTTTGTTTTTCTTTGTTGTCCCTCCCCCCCCGCTTTTTTTTTTCTTATTAATTTGTCTTTACCTCAACCCAAAGTTTTCGCACTTTTACCCTTCCAATTCTCTCCTCGATACGAGCCAGTGAGTGGCTGTGTGAGTCTTAGCTGCTGGCTGGAGGAAAACCACCACAACAGGCATCCGTAATTCCATTCTCACCTCTCCAACTTTAATTCACTATTTCAGCATGTCATTTGAACATTCTTCCTTACCCTCTTCAGACTGCTCATGGTTTCTAGTATGAAAAAAGCAAACTAGGTTCCAGTTTTCTTTTCCCCCCTTTAACACCTTATAACCAGCTAATCTCATTTGTAACTTATAAAGTTAACAAATCTCTCTGTAATGATAGCGGATAACACCTAATCAGCAAGGTCAAAATGGGCCAAGTAGGTCAAGCAGGTGCTGTGGGCAATACTGTCTTAACTGGTCTATAATGCTGATCAAACTGCAACTTAGAACTAATTCAGTGTTTACCCCGCTAATCTGATTCAAAGAATGATTTAAACCCTAACTACACTGAAGGGTATCTCTAATTCCCTTTTGAAATTTGTTTATGACTTGATTATTCCTTTGGATCCTATGCCAATATCCCCTACATCTGAAATAGACTCCTCTAGGTTATCTTTAGGTAGCATTTCCATCTGCTTACCTAAATATGAATATCATGTAACATATAAATATTCTACAGTTATACTTTGTCAGAAGTCAAGGATAACATTCTCACCAGGTAAGAGATAACGAAATGGTTACCTTCAGGAATGGTACACAGAGCTAAGTTCTACGCTTTCAGCTCAACATCAAGTTGTACGTTAGACTACAGGGAAAAGAATTCTTTCGGAACTTGCTATTGGGAAAGGGCAAACTATTTACCATAAAATGGAAAAATACAAGTTCATTACAAAGTATGATGCTAGGAGAAACCCATACACTTAAAAGCATTTAACACGTATCTCACAGTATATTTTTCCATTCTTGCATCAGAATTGTATTCAAAAACAAAAGCGTATTATGTTTCCACGATACTGTATTCCAAACAACTGCCACTGCCTGTGAGAGAAGCACACACACAAGTCTCAATTCTACAAGGATCTGCACATCTAAAAATTAATATTCAGTGTAAACATCAGAATTAAAGTTTATTTACCTAACTGAAATTAAATCTATTGGAACAGAAAACATCCTGATTTTCCCTGGGGGGAAAAAAAAAAAAACCACTTATAAAAATTACATCCAAAATGTATACTGTTCCTCTGCTCACTGGGGGAGAGGCAGAAGAAGCTACTCTTCTACTTAGTATTGAAAATAATTGGATTTTCCAACTCTTCTTAATGCCAAAAATATATGCAGATTACTAAAAATCATAATGATATTACAACAACAAAAAAAAGGGTATTAAATATATAATGAATTTGGGACAGTAAGCAGTGGCATTTTAAAGAATTGTAACCATCCTGGGTAATCAGAAGGCAGAAACAGCCAAAGCAGTGCAGGCTGAAATGCTCTAAGGAAACATGTCAATGTTTGGAGCTCACATTACTTACACCATAGAAGACTACTGTGAGGAGGAAGCAACTTGAATTCAATTATTTCAAGTCAAAGCAGGTGGATGAGATCCAAGGAACATGCAGTGAAGAAGAATTTAAATTATATTGATATGTATATTTTAAAAAAAAAAGTTAAATCCTATTAGAACATTAAAGGCTTTGCTTGAATTGACTTGGCTTGCTTCCTTGCATCCAAGTATTCTAGTGACTGTCTCCAATATCGTACAAAATATTGTGGCAACCAAGGGATTAAAAAATCCCAAATTTTTCACCATTAACTACACTGAAACAGTCCTTCTCCCTGTCAAGGTATATGGAAACCCTCAAAGACCTAGCAATCTAAAGGTACTTGTCAATTTAAAACTGTAAGATAAAGTTAGCTGTACTGTAAGTAATATAAAACTAGAAATTCAGTATTTATTTGAAGAAAACTTTAATTAAGTATATTCCCAACTGTGTAATAAGATTATTACATATATGGTGATAGTTTAATTAAAAAAAAATTTACGAAGTTTGAACTCACAGTAGTAAAGCCATATAAACGTGATGGGACTAAAAAACATCCCCAAAACAATCTCTCCCTCAATGAGATAAAATTCCAAGCAGATCATGCTGAGTAAGTTTCACCCCAAAAGGGGTTATTAGAATATATTTCTAAATAAATATCCAAAACTTGTTTCTTTTCTTGATATCTGCTATCCGTTAGTTTCAAGTAGTGTCAAAAAAGAAAAAGTCTCTTGCCTATTCAGCTAAAGTAAGGAAGTATTAACGCCTGAAATCTAATAACGGACTTCAGATAAAAACTAAAATAATTAGGTCTAAGGAGTACAAACAATAGAACTGGAGAAACACAGCCATTTTCAACTCAGGTCCATTACATTCACTCCAATGATAATCCAGAGATGTTCCTAACATCTAAACCCCTTACAGGTCTTCCACAAAGCTGAGGATTTGCTGAGAGACAAAGAGTGTCAAGCACACAACACTGCATAGAAATTTTCTCCACGCTTCCAGCTGACCACTCTTCTTGCTCTCATGGAGCCTCTGCCTCCCTACTTCTAAACTCTGAACTACTCCAGTTTCAATATATTTTCTAGTGCTGAACATGTATGGAGAACAATAACTAGCAAACTCAGATTACAGTATTTCCCTCTCCCACTTCTTTTTTAACTGCAGCAGTATAATTAACTTTCAGTAACTTTTAATACATCTATCTTCAATGTTAATCTGTATCAGTGTATGTAAATAGCAAACACAAAAAAAGAAAGCTTTATAAAAAGCCTCACTGGGATTGCAAATTACCATAGAATAATTAAACAGTTTAGTACAATACTGTTATTCCCCTAGATTATCAAATCAGGTTGACTTGCCTAAAACTTGTAATAGTGTACGCAAATTCATTATAGGAAGGTAGTACTGAAATGATCAGTATTTTAGGTAGCCTGCAGAAGAAACCACTCACTATGAAAGCTGAAATTATTCCTTCAATGGAATTCCCAAGATGCATATCATAGCACTGTGTCTTCCTGTAAATCCTATAAACAGCTTTCTCCATGTGTGGTGGGTTGACACTGGCTAAATGCCAGGTGCCCACCGAAGCCGTTCTGTCACTCCCTCCTCTTCAGCTGGACAGTAGAGAGAAAATACAACAAAGGGCTCGTAGGTCGAGATAAGGACAGGGAGAGATCACTCACCAATTACCGTCATGGGCAAAACAGACTCAACTTGGGGAAAATTAACTCAATTTATTACCAATCAACCAGAGTAGGGTAATGAGAAATAAAACCAAATCTCAGAACACCTTCCCTCCACCCCTCCCTTCTTCCCACACATAACTTCATTCCCGGTTTCTCTACCTACCCCCCCCCGCAGCGACACAGGGGGACAGGGCAACGGGGTTTACAGTCAGTTCATCACACATTATCTCTGTCGCTTCATCCTCCTCAGGTGCAGGACTCATCACACTCTTCCCCTCCTCCAGCGTGGGGTCCCTCCCATGGAAGACAGTCCTCCATGAACTTCTCCAACATGGGTCCCTCCACGGGCTGCAGTTCTTCACGAACTGCTCCAGCATGGGTCCCTTCCATGGGCTGCAGTCCTTCAGGAGCACACTGCTCCAGCATGGGTCCCCCATGGGGTCACAAGTCCTGCCAGAAAACCTGCTCCAGCG
The DNA here is from genome assembly GCF_964188355.1 of Buteo buteo. Taxonomy (NCBI): domain Eukaryota; kingdom Metazoa; phylum Chordata; class Aves; order Accipitriformes; family Accipitridae; genus Buteo; species Buteo buteo. Next base: position 41,036,459 of record NC_134173.1, read on the forward strand.
TGGGCTCCTCTCTCCACAGATCCGCAGGTCCTGCCAGGAGCCTGCTAAAGCACGGGCTTCCCACGGAGTCAGAGCCTCCTTTGGGCACCCACCTGCTCTGGCGTGGGGTCCTCCACGGGCTGCAGGTGGATATCTGCTCCACCGTGGACCTCCATGGGCTGCAGGGGGACAGCCTGCCTCACCGTGGTCTTCCCCACGGGCTGCAGGGGAATCTCTGCTCCGGCACCTTGAGCATCTCCTTCCCCTCCTTCTTCACTGACCTTGGGGTCTGCAGGGTTGTTGCTCTTACATGTTCTCACTCCTCTCTCTGGCTGCTGTTTCTGTCTGTCCCAGCAACTTTTTTTCCTTCTTAAATATGTTATCACAGAGGCGCTACCACTATCGCTGATTGGCTCGGCCTTGGCCGGTGGTGGGTCCATCTTGGAGCTGGCTGGTATTGGCTCTGTCAGACACAGGGGAAACTTCCAGCAGCTTCTCACAGAAGCCACCTCTGTAACCCCCCCCGCTACCAAAAACCTTGCCACACAAAGCCCATACACCATGATACCGTCTAGCATGCAGCAATCTTTCCTCCCTTCCCTCAAATCCTCCTGAACAGAGTGACTCGAAGATAGACAAAAAATCCTATTTGTGAGAGTCCAAGAAGAGGCTGATAGCAGCATTGAGCCTTTAGGGGTGCAGGTTTTATTCTTTGTTTTAATTCAGGAAGCTAACCTAAAGAGAAATAGGATTGGAAGAAAAACAGATGCAAGTGCAAGCACATACAGTATCAAAGTGTGTATTTCACCTGTGTACATTCTCCCCATTGTAAAATACCGTGTTTATTTCCCCTCAAAATTCCTGAGCCCAGACTTTAGTATAGAGCCACACTAATAGTCTATTTACACATCTGTTCTTACTTATGACTGCTGTTATTTACTGGGGTCAATTAACCTTTCATTCTACTTAGTTTCCTCTACCTGCAAGACTACAGCTCACACAGCTGTGGCACATGGATGGAAAAGACCAAAGCTCCACGCAGATTTAAGAAAGTCACTGCTGTGGTCTTCACGCAGCATTTATATAACAGCAAATAATTCTTGTACAGACAAACAAAACAACCTTAAGAGTATATTTGAACACTTCCACTTACTTTCCATTCCAATGTATTATGCTGCTGCAACTTTGTGTTTACAGGTACTGAAGGAGTAAATAAGGAAGCACACATTAATCATACTATTTAAGAAGCAGCGTTCCAAACAAACAGCAGTTATATTTTGAGTCTGACAACTCCTGATGGAATTCTGTGCAGATCCTCCTTGTTGTGCTCTACAAAATCCCCAAACCCTCTCATCAACTAAGTCATATCTCATTAGCTTAGAAAAGCATGGAGTAGTAACCTTTGAAGTGTGTAGAGAAATACTTATGTGTATATACACACAAAGTAAAAAAACAAAAGCCATGAATCCAAACTTTGTACAGGTGAGGTGCTTCAATTTTAGATGACACTAATCCTTCTGAAGAGAGCGCTAATATAAATAAGGAACATTATGTGTTGCTACTTCCCATGCCATATTTTCTGATATGTTAAAGGTTTGCAGCAAATCCCATTGAAGTGTTTCTCTTTTATATCTGCAATTCAAAAGACAGTATGTCTGATAGTCCTTATTGGGTGTTTTATCTGTGAAGCAACCTTCTCATTTATTCTTGTTTTTATACAGTCATTCATACAGAGCTACAGCTTCTCCCCACCCCTGCTCACAATGTAATATCATTCGGGAATATGCAACTCTGGTGTAAATTCAGAAACTTGAATGCACAACCTGTCTCCACTCAGCCAACCTTACTACATGCTCCTTCAGCTCATTAGGTGTGACATTTTCAAACAGAGAATCACTAGCAAATCTACTCTAATGGCCTCATTCTGCTTAAAATTAATTAAGAATCATTCAATCCAATGGGGTTTTATAACTAGATTTTCTGTAATAATCTTTCTACTTGCTAAACCAAGTTGAGACTACTATGAAGTTGCTTCACTGACTACTTGGGAAGAAGAGGAGGGGTGACACACACATATAGGTCACACATTGCCAAGGATAACTGAATTGTAGTCATTATTAGTAGCATTTACATTCCAACATGTAGCTGAAAAGCTCATTTTCTGCAGCAGTAAATACCTCTGCTTCCCCTCAATATTATATGGGTCTCCATCCTTTATTAAACCTATAGCAAACTCCCAGCAGTATCCAAACTTTTTCTTCACCCCCTAAAGAAACTTCTCATACTTGGACAAAAATCAAAGAATGGAAATAGACTTTTTATTTACACCTTTAAATACAGTTAGAAGAGGCTAGCCATGTAAATTTATTTCAATCAAGCAGGGCATACCTTTCAAATACCTTGTTCCAGCCTTTTTTGATACCTCCTCCCACTACCCCCATATATCAGTTTCACACTCAGAACTGATGGCACAAGTTGCAGAAAGGTGCATTAACATACAAGCAATTTGGTTGCTTACCAAATATGTAGTCACCTAACCAGATTATAGAAAGGATCTTGCTTAGAGCTACAGGTTTCCAATATGCTTTAATCCAATCCAACTGAGGGTGACCACCCAAAAAGGTGGTTCCTCCTATTCCACGTGTCTCTTCGTGCTTATTTGCATGCTCCCGGCAACAAAGCACCACGAAGCTGCTCGCTCACTCCTCCCCCTGCCCTGGTGGGATGAGGAGGAGAAAATATAAAGAAAGGCTCGTGGGTCAAGACAGGGACAGGGAGGGATCACTCACCAGTTATGGTCACAGGAAAAAACCAGACTCAACTTGGGGAAAAAAACCAAAATCAATTTAATTTACTACCAATCAAATAAAAAACAAGGAAGTAAGCCCAAATCTTAAAAACACCTTCTCCCACTCCTTCCTCTTTCCCGGCTCAACTCCACTGCCGGTTTTCTCTACCTCCTCCTCCCAGTAGCAGCACAGGGAGACGGGGAATGGAGGTCAGGGTCAGTTCATCACATGTTGTCTCTGCCACTCCTTCCTCCTCAGGTGGAGGACTCCTCACATGCTCCAGCATGGGGTCCCTCCTACAGGAGACAGTCCTCCATCAACTTCTCCAACGTGAGTCCTTCCCACGGGCTGCAGTTCTTCATGAACTGCTCCAGCGTGGGTCCTTTCTGCAGGATGTAGTCCTTCAGTCACAGAATGCTCCAGCACAGGCTTTCCCATGGAGTCAAGGCCATCTTCGGGGGCATCCCCCTGCTCCAGCGTGGGGTCCTCCCCGGGCTGCAGGTGGGCATCTGCTCCCCCACTCACCTCCATGGGCTGCAGGGGGACAGCCTGCCGTCTCACCACGGGCTGCAGGGGCATCCCCTCCTTCCCCTCCTCCCTCACTGACCTTGGTGTCTGCACAGGTGTTTCTCTCACATTCCAACCTCCTCCCCTGCTGTAGGTTTCCCCTTCTTAAAAATGTTATCCCAGAGGTGCTACCACCGTCGCTGATTGGGTCGGCCTTGGCCAGAGGTAGGTCTGACTTGGAGCCGGGGAAGCTTCTAGCAGCTTCTCACAGAAGCCACCCCTGCAGCCCCTCCACCACCACCAAAACCCCGCCACAAAAACCCAAACCAACTCTTTAAACAATCACTGCCAAAGCACAAAGTTTGAACAGCTCAATAATTTTAGTTTTCATTGGGTCAGTGAGTGATTTCAACTCACTGTAGAGCTGCATGATCACGAGTTGCCACACCTCTTGTGTATCACGTTTCAGGAAGGAAGAGCTGGAACAGAACTGCCCATTGCAGTGGATGCCCACAGATGCACTGGAATAAATACACTGCAAAACCATATGAAGTTTACCCACTATGTTTCATCAGCATTAGTATTTTTTGTAATGAAGTAAGTTTTGCAAGGACAAATGTTTCTTCATCAGGTAAGGGTGGGGAAGCCTGCAGCTGTATATTCCTCTTCATAGTCACAATGCGTATAGTGTTTTCTGACCTTCTTTTTCATCTCTTATGTTAAAATTCTTCTGAGTTGTGTAAATCCTGATTCTCAGGCTGCAACCCCAGCATATAAGCAGAGCAACAGCTATCCAAACAAAGAGGCAGGTAGCACAACATTTTGAAAACAGCATAAAATAACTTCAGATATTTTTATTACTTTGCTGCTTAAAGAAAGTAATCAGCATATATATCCTATGCAGACAGATGAGTCAACTACTACTCAGAACAAAGACAGACTACTCAACAAGAAAAACTTGGAACATTGTTCAACGTGTTAAACAGCACAAACCTTTCTGCTACTTAACATCCCTTTCCTCCTGACTGCATTATCTATCTATATTACACCACTACAACTTTCTGTGCATGCATGCTATAAAATTGCAGAGGTATCTTACCAGTTGAAAAGTAACAAAGTAACACTGGATTAAGAAAGTACATGTTGACATTTTAAAGTTAAATTTTAAAAGATTTTTTTAAAAAATGTGGATCAGTGGTTTTACCATGTGGCTAAGAGTAGGATGGGGAAGAAAACAAATGCTTTAGCCAGTATTACTGCTACTGCTGGCAAAATATGCGGTGTTAATTATAACAGACAGGAATCACAGAAAGAATGGAAAATTAAATTCAACATGGAAACATGAAAATGTGTGTTGAGAGAGGTCATTTATTTCTTTACTAAAGAATATTAGAGGACAAAACTCTGCAGAGAAACAACCAAATTGAGACAGACCCTCTAGAAGAGTTTGATCAAAGGATATGCCACAATTATCCAGGTCAGAATAACTGTAATTTACAGAAAAAGCAATTTTACTGAGTGCAATGGTATACAGTATACAGATCAGTATATAAAAAAGTTCTTACAAACTGTCTCATGAAAATACCAACATGCTGGACTAAGAAAAGCATTGCGAATCTTTGGAGACCAAAAAAAAAAAAAAAAAAAAAAAAAAAAAGCACAACTTCTCTGCCTCAGTAATTGATTTTTCAAATATTCTTGCCAAGAATCATAACTGCCGTCTAAGTAACCCATAACAAGGTAAAAGAAACTAATTACCAATTATAAATTCCATAAAATAGGGATTATAATTGGCATAATTCTTACAGAAGTAAGACTTTATATTTACATCCGCTCCATACTGCAACCCAACATTACAAAGCACTCTGTGTGTAAAGTTCCTGGAAGTACCTGTAACTCTACTAGAAAGAGTTAGGAATGTACTCATTGAATTAAGTTTCAAATTTAAGGGAAAGGGGAAGGTAAGCCTTGAAGGATGATAGAATTTAATGGTTTGAAATAATATGGAACTCCTCCGGTTTCTCTAGAATGGTTCATGCAAGATAACCAGACTTCCGTCCCCTCCCTCTATTGTTTACCTAATTCAACTGATGGGATACATCAGTTTCTCAGCATATTCATCAAACAGAAAACAGAGTGAAAAATCAGGACAGACAGAAATTCTCGGTAGGATGTTATTGAGGGGAGACTCAATACATCCAGTCCTTCTCTCTATCAATTTTCTCAAATGTTCACTAGTTCATTTAAGTGAGTATTTGCTTCAGTCAGAATTGTAGCTTGTACTGCATTTAAGAGCATGACTGCAGACACTCTCTGAGCATGGTGGGTTTACGCTTCGTCAAAGCCACAAGGAAACCAGTAACTCTGTTGTTTAAGATTGTGAAACGTGTTTGCCTAGTTCTAGACAGGATGAATCATCAATAACTCCTTATTTGCCACAGCAGTTTGGTATGTTGTCCTCTGAAATGTAGAGAAGTCAAAAGCAGCCTCAGTTCTCCTGCTTCAACCTTTAAGATATTAACTTGGATCTAGGTCTATATTTTTCCCTTGGAGCACCGAATGTAACATAGCTATTTCACTTCATAGTAGAAAGTAGAAATTTAAGACTATACATCTCAATTTTTTTTAATATACATACACATATGTGCATACACACACAGTATCTCCATATATAATGTGATTTTTACTCTCTAGATTTAATCTGTAACTTGAAGAGGAAGTTTTAACCCAGCAGAACATAGGAAACACCACAAGCATTTAACTAATAGTTTGAGTCAGAAGATAGGTCATGACTGAAACTGCAGTCAGAATACTAATACATTTCCAGTCTCTAACACTGTTTCAGACATCCTGATAAACTTTCCATAAAAAGTACTCCTACCTACTCAAACACAACATAGAGTCTTCTTTTTTTTATTTTGAAAATTTAGAATTGAAACTCATTAATATAGGTGAATAAAAAATTGATTATGTGTATTTCTGGGGAAAACTAACAGATATGAAAGAAGCATACAATCATTTCTTACAAAGAAGGCAAACTCATGTTAATGCACATTGTGCCTTTTCATGTCAAGTTGGGCTTCCCCCGCCCCCCGGCCCTTAACAGAGTAGGTTAGTTTCCCTCATTTTTAAGATCAGAAACTCAAGCATATCCCTCATACTCAGCTTGGAAAAGCGTGAGTTTCTGCCAAAACACAAGGATGACAGAAGCAGAAACAAATTTTGCAGACACAAAACTAGAAATAGGGAAAGCATTTTCAATCAAATAATTTCCATCTGTCTGAAAAAGCATATCTGAAATTAAATACGTCCAGAACAAATTCCTGTGATTTGTAACTCTTCTGAAGGGACACAATGAGCTTCTTTCTGAAGATCACCTTTAAGTCTGACCTTTAAGTTTAAAGCAGGCAAACAAGAGCAGTCCAACTCAGAAAAAACAAAGACCTGATAGTAAGAAATTATCTCACCCCTCTGCAATATAATTGCTGGATTCTTCCACCATATCCATCCCTGGAAGAGAGAAATTTCTGCACAGTCTGATATGCCACTGCCTATTTATTACCTTTGGTAATATCTAAACAGTGAACAGGCTGCCCAGAGAAGTCGTAGGGTCTGCTCTGTTGGAGTTACTCTCACTACTGCTTGACAGGGCTCTCAACCTAATCTAAGGCCCGGCTTTCAACATATGATCTCCAGAGGTCCCGTTCAATCTAGACTCCTCTGTGACTTGACTCCATACATTTCCAAAATACTTCTGTTACACAAGAACATCTCTTCAGCATCCACTTGCAGTCAAACAATGTGATAAATAAAAGGCTTAACAGAAACAAGTCTCTTAAGTATTTGAGTAACTCTTAAAATATAATTAACATTTTGAATTGTTTGCATTGACAACTGAAAAAGCATCCCAAACATTTGCATTCAAGGTAGGATTCAGTTTTATATATACATGATGTTTCCATGTGCGTGTTTTCATGCATGCTATCTGCCTGACCTCTTTTAAGTGCAAGTTGTCAATGCAATCAACAGCTGAGGAGTCTGTGCAGCGGACCAGCCAGGTGTGCCTCAGGACTTGCCCAAGCATTCTCCAAAGCCAGCAGAGAGCTGATTAATATAATCAACAAGATATTTGATACATATGAAAGCCCCTAACCTTAGGCATCTTATTCTTTAACTGAGTCCTGTTTCAAGAGTTTATGCTCCCATGACAGAATCAACAACCTAGTAACAGAAGAACAAGTGACAGATAACATGACTTTAAGTCACAAAGCCTGTTTCTCAATTTTTCCTCAGCACCCATACTCTCCTATTTTCACAACAGTATTACAGTTGTAAATATAAAGTGCTGTATTTACATAAATTATGACAGAAACTCAAAGAAAAAAGTACCATATTTTCACTTAGGTACTTGGGTTATTTATGAATCAAATTTTTAAGGACTAACCAAATATAAATTGGAAAATCAAGCTGCAGCATATTTTGCAGCAGTTGAGTTCTCCTTATGTTATACAAGCATTCTGTTCTTCCTACTTCAGATACAACACAGCTTTTTACACCTACATGCAAAGTTTAATTCCAGAATTAGTGTATCTTCAGTTCATGATGCCATTCCCATAACACCAGTATTTTCATCATCATTTCATGTCATAAGACAGGGATTTGTATGCAGTAGCTCCAGTCCATTTAGTTAAGAAAAAAATTTATTTTTCCTTTGTAGTTAAACATGCATTTAAATACATAAAATAAAATAATTAAAACAGAAGGTAATCTAGCATAAACATTTTTGAACTTTTGCACAACCCAGCTCAAAAGCTATTTCACCGCAGACTGCAGACATAATGGAACTAAATGAAAGTAAATTTCAAACGAGGAATGAAGGCAACTAATCAAGCTTGACAGACAATGAATGTTTCATGAAATATATAAGCAGATCAGTGTCCAAAGATGCAAAAATGACGGAGCATCCCCATCCCTGATTTTTAAATAAAGTTCATGTAAACTTTGAGAACTGGGGAACAAACCCAGAAATCAAACCTAAAAACACCAGACTGTATTGGACAAAAAGATAGAATGGCAATTTTTTCTTAAACCCTTGATATCTAGCCTGTATTTTGCTTCCACGAGTGGCCAACAGCATATGCTTAAGTAAATGTAGATTATAAAAGCAGGGCAAGAATCCTGCAATAGTCCCCTCCTACCAGCATCTAGCCATCTGCGGCTCTTCCTGCAGGTTTGACAACCCTTGCTAAATTTCCATTTCATCACTTTTTAAACCATTTAAGCCTTTGGCGATCAGTGTAATACAAGCTGCTGGAAATAATTTTTTTTTTTGCTTTACTTTAAATAAGATGAGTTCTTTACAGGATCTCTGGAACTGCATTGCGAGAAATTACAATCAATTATTCTCTCTTCATGCCTATGCTACTTACAATCTTACACACTTCCTTTACATCCATCTTCCTATTTTTTTCCCCCTCCAGGGAGTAAGAGGCATAGTCTGCTTGATCTGTTCTGGAAGACATTCCTACTTTCAATCATCATTGTTGACTTCCAATGCATCATTTCTAAGTCCACTGTCTCTTTGGGAGGCAGTAGACAGCAGAACTACACATGGAATAAATGGTATCTTTATAAAGTGGTGCAACAGCTTCATTTTTTTCTCTATTGTTTTCATATTTGTCTTTTTGACAAGGGAATCAATATTTTGATGGAATCGTTCACAGTAACTCAAATTCCTCCCTCCTCCAATGGGTAAAAGTCTTACTTAGAGCCCATGTTTGTGCATGCACAATTTAGACCAGTTTCCTCCTCCACTCATATGGATTAGTTTGCATTTATCAACACTCAACTGCTGCCATTTTATCAACAACTAAGTCAGTATAGCACAACCGCCAGCTTTAACAGGTTGTTTTCACTCTTTTAAATATTTTCTTTTGTAAACCTTTGTCACTTCACCATTCACCCCAAAACACCATGAACCTCTCCAGAACTGAACTGCCTCTTGGCTGGGAAAGCAGATCATCTACTCCTTGACAGCTCACTATCTTCAAGCACCTTGAGTGAGCAACCTGGTTGAGGTTTACTCTAAAATTGGATTACCTTACACTTATCCACACACTCATCGACTCTGCCTTACAGATTTGTGATGGTAAGTTTTCTGCCTGCGAAGTCTGCACCGATTCTTTCTCACCACAGTAGAGGCAACCATTCTGTTCTCTACCAGCTTTATTCTTTGCTACAGTTCAGACTTGCCAGGCTGAAGTTCTCAGGATTTCTCCATCCCTTATACCCTTGGTACTTTTTTGGGTTTTGTTTTTTTTAAAAAAAAAACAAAGACTGACACTACTGACATTTAGTTCCTCCCATTCCTTTGTTAGCAACCAATGAAATGTTAATATTACAAGCTCTATTAAACAATTCAGCAATTTCAGATTAGACACCCTTTAAAAAATCCTAATCCCAATGGGGTAATAGGAACTTTGGTTTAAACTTCAAATTGGGGATTTTTTCTGACTCATTCTTTGTAATTCCACTATAGGAAACTTCCTCCGCTTCCATGTACAACAAGACAAATAATGTATTTTGGCCTCCTTCAGTATCTTTACATTCCCCAAATGGTTCTGTGATTATCATTTACAAGCCATACAGATATGGGTGTGTTTTCTTCTTTGCTATTTGTTCATACCAACTTTATCACAAGCTTTTCATCAGCTTTTCTCAATAGCTGGTATACACTTACTCTGTTAACAAAACACGTGACAAAGAAACACATTGTTAGCTCTAAGCATTTTGCTCCCTTCAAAGTGTCCTCAAACCTGTACCACTCTTTTTGAAATTTAAAAAAAAAAAAAAAAAAAGTGTTTTAGTGAGTCTTCTTCATGACTACTATGAAGCTGAATTTGAGCATGCAATGATGAAAATGCTCACTATGACAAACTAGCTCTTCATTTGCTACATCTTAAACCAATTCCTGGGTAGTGCTCAAGGACTCAAGAGCTGCTCAATACATCTTAATTGAATGTTACCTGTCAATGCAGTTGATTTATTTACCTAACATGACTAAGCTTTCTGTAAAGTACCGCAAAATTAAACATTCATACCTACATAATGAATGCTATGGAATTAAGACTTTTCCACAGATTATCCCTCCTCATTCCTGGCCTGTTAAAACAGCATACTCATTTTAAAACCACTGATACTTCAGCTGACCATTTTTAAAGACTTCCGGCATTCATACATAAACAAGCATACATTTGTTTTTGACACAGTTACCTATTGATGAAACTATTTCTTGAGACTTCTCTGTTATCTTCTACTATGTTCTACTTGCTCATTTGCTTGGTTGGTGACAACTGAAGACTGAAATAAATGTTTTACTAATGCTTTGTATTTATTCTGGCAAGGACAGGCTGCTGCTGCAGGACAAGACTGTCATTATGTTTCTCAGTCTTGTTTCTGGATCATTTGGCAGTATGAACAAAAGCTGCATGTCCGCTTTTCACACAGCCTACCTCTTCAGTAATACTTGGTCATGTAATGTGATCCTTCAAACATTCTTATTTTTTCTTAAAAGTTTTTTTCTTTTCCAGGGGTAAGCGCACATGCAGATCAATGACGATGCATCCTTATTCTATACTTTTTAAAGTATAACCAGCTACTAGAAACTACTATTACATACACTGAGGTCACTCAAGTTTCACAGTTTACTCAAGGTAAGAAAAGCAATTACACCTCTGCTGTCCCTGTAATGAGCACAAGCATATAATATATTAAATAGGTGTGATATACATACAAACAGACTCATGGAATAAAATAAATCCTGGCATATAATGATGATTATTCTAAGCCAGGCACATGAGCATATTTATCTCAAATTAGGTGTTTATTTTGACTGCTAGAATATCTTTTTTTTTTTTTATAAAATCCAGAGTTAAAACTGATCAGACTATGTATGTAGTAATGCTTCCCACATCCTGCAAAAAAGGAACCTTCATGCTTTTTGATCATCCTGATGACACAGGCAATCATTTGCTATAAAATTTTCAATGTCTACAAGAAGGTTTCATATACCTTTTTGTCAAGCAATCAGTACTGTGAATTTTCAAAGACTAGATACAACTGAGGACAATAAGCTCTTGTGCAGTGTGAAGTTCTAAGAACAGCTAGAATCAAATTAAAAGATCCCTCTGTAATATGGGGAAATATATGTTTTATTTTTAACCTCCATCCTTGCTGTAGATATCTGACTGCAATTATTTTTTGTCCTTTTGGAAATGGGTAGTTTAAAAGGTAATTTAGAAGTTGGAAATTACTAAGCTTTATTTCAGACTGAAATACAAGATCCTTCTAAGTTCATGATACCTTGAGAAATGGCAAAAAACCCCAACCATATTCCCACTAAGTAGCCTGCTCACTACAGTAACTTCAAAAGCAATCTGCAAGTAGGGATGAAAAAACAAGAAGCAAAACACATGATAGTGCAAGACTCTTGCCCATTCAAGCCCTAAAACTTTAAAGGTCACATGTAAGTCTATTCATGAATTATACTACTGGTAACCTTCTAATTAAAAAAAAAAAGCATTATGCTCTTGCCGTAGCTCTGAATCATAAGAAAATCATCCTCTTTTCCAGATACAAGAAGATAGCCAGGAGACTACAAAAATCTGTATTTGTAATAGAAAGCTCAAACTTTAAATCAGAAGTCCTGATGTGAGATCTTTCAAATGAATCTTTCAAATTGATCACACTGTTATTGAAGTCCCAACTTCTTCATTAAATTCTGATATAGGGAGCAGCTCAGACTAGGATGTTTGAATGAACAGAAGTAGTAAGAATACGAGTATTAGAATACTCTGAAAGCTCCAGTGTGGCCACCTTCAGTACAGCACATATGCATTAAATAATTAATACAATGAAACCTTTATTTTCTACACCCTATCTTTTATTTACATCCAAAAAAAGTATTTTTGAAAGTTTGGACTGCTTATATTAAGACAACTACTCATATGACAACTACTCTTTCTTTTCTCAGATGCTGATCAGAAGGCAAGTGGAAGACTACTTAAAAAGGTCACCACTACACAAATCTGTTAATTCCACCCATGTTGCACAGTATTACAAGGAAGTGGTTCCTTTACCATTGGTTACCAAAGCTGTGAAGAACAAGACAATTAAGGTATTCAGTTCAGTATTTTCTGGATCCACTGGATCCATAGTTCATAATAAACTACTATGAAAAAGTGTACTTGCATTGACCACACAAATGGTTTATATATATATATATACACAACTGTTATTTAATAGTAATTACTTAACTTCCCACTGCACTGAGATTGTGCCCCTCCTACTTGTTCTTTAAGAGCATTTGAGAACACATGAGTAAATAAATGCTGTTATAAACTACAACAGCCAAAGAACTTTCAAAATCACCTTCTCTGTTATAAAAGATGGTCTTTCTAACTACTTGTTGTTATCAAAATAATGGAAGTTTCTTCATATTTCAGAAGCCAGCACATAACTCTGTGGCTATTTCTGGGCAATCTATTTGTGATCAAATGCAAACATCTTCCACCACTAGCCAGTGTTCATCAGGCATCTATTAGACTACATCTAATTTGCGCTATTCAAGGCTTTATTATTATTATTTATTAATAATTATTAATTATTATAATTAATTATTTTAAATTTAAGTCATTGGTATATAAAACTATTTTGGCCATTTCTACCTCTACAGAGGTAGAACACATTTGCATAAGTTAGAGTTATGAATCATTAGTGCATGTACTGCCACAGGTACAAGCTGCATATGAAAATAAACCTCTAAAGTTACACATATCCTTTTAAGTTTTATAGATATTGGCAACAGATAGTAAAAGAATCTCTAACTTTGTTTTAAAAAGTCCTCAAAATTACACTTTATTGTTCTTTAAAAAAAGAAATTTAAACCCCTTCCTTTCCTTGTGAGAGTATTTCACTCTGACCCAGCCCTCCCTCTGGTCCAGTTTCAGAGAGCAGCTTTGGGCAGGGGCAAAGCGGGATTTTTGGTTTGGAGGGGGATGTTATTAAAGTGAATTCCTACACAGAAGCATAAAAGAAACAAACATCCAAAGGGCAGAGGTAGGAAATGTCTTGGTGCCATGCCACCTCCCTCAAGTTCATCATCGAAAGGCCTGGAGAGCAACTATGCAGACAGACAGCAGCTTCTGCTTTCCTTGATCACCTCCTTTTCACATGAAAGAATGGTCTATTGCTGCTTTTCCTTCAATGTAAAAAGACTGTTAATCATTTGAATGCAGAATATTGTTTCAAGCTTTACAATACAACATAAGACTCAGGAATGGAGGTCCAACTTAGCTCCTCTTCTCTTCCATTCTGCATCTAAGACACAACTCTAAAGCTCCTCCAAACATTGCTAATCATCACCGTCTATTTTCCCCACAGCGTTAGATACAATTTTAAAGAAGAAAACTATTTCTCTTTACTGCAAAATTTTTAAGCATTCAAGATCTATTTATATACATAATTATGCACACATAATCACACAAAATAAAGTGTCATGTCTTGAATCACAAGTGGAAAACATCTAAGTGTCTCATTTCACTGCAGGTGAAGAAAATTTTAATCATACTTCTCAGGCACTTAGGCAGTCTTTATCTAGCTTTCAAACTTCCATGCAAATGCAGCTGTCCTATTCTAGCAATTTTACTTACAGCAGTTATAAAGCTTTGTTTCCATTTCAGGATAATGAAAATAGAGGTTAATTTATTCCTATCCACTTTCCCATACACTGCACAAGATCCAGTACAGCATTCTTGCAGACGTCACAGTCCATTAGCCAAATGAAGTGAACCAAGTTAAGACTCCGCATTTTCCAGCTTTCCTGAGTTGCAGAAAAAATAATGTGATTTTATGCCAGCTGCTGCACTCAGTCCATGCAACAGTACCACCCAGACCTTTATACACACTGTTATAATCTGCAAGGTTGCTTACCAGGCATGCACAGGTGTCTTAGTTTTAACCACAACAGAACGACACCTTTGCCAAAAAATCTTCATTTGAAAGGGCATTCCCATTAGTTTATGCTTATTATCTGCATTAAAAGTACACTGTTTTGTGCATGTATATCTGTGTTAATTTGTAGCACAGTTTTAAAATTAAAATATGATGGGAAGCTACCAAAGAAATCAAACCAGTGCCACACTGCTTATATTTAATTTACAGATCTGAAACTTTGTAAGTGTACCTCATACTATTCAACTGGACAGCTGAGTCCTGTACTATAAAATACTATTTAACACCTCTAGTAAACCCCAACATTTTTATCTCAAATTGAAAGTCTAAAAATATCTTCTCCCCAGTTTCTTTCAAACTGCAAAGCTGCACATTGCCATGTTGAAGCATATTGGTCATTCAAACATTCCCAACAACTAACTGCAATGCAAACTGACGGTCAGGAGTCCCACATCTATGTCAAGTAAAAACACAAAGCAGTAAAACACCCCTGTATCCAGCATTGACTAAAATCTCCTGACATGAAATATTTACAAACTTAATTATACTTTTATTTCTAAATGAAGGAATAACATTACAAAACCTGTCAAGATTATTAGAACAGCAAGTGCTAAAGACAGTAAGTGCAGAATTTGTATTATTAATGGATCATCTTTTTTAAACCTATCTCTCTCTGTGTTTAAGAGCAGACAGCAAAAGGGCTTGAACAAACCCATTTATCTCAAGGGTGGGTATTTTCCATTACCTTAAAAATTATCTTAATTTTTTTTCTGATGCACTGGACAGCAGACATTACCCATTTTACCCATTTGAACAAAAACAAGGATTAAATAGCATAACATCAATAACCATATAATCTTGTACCACATTAGCATCTACGACATACAGATTACTAGAAATGCTGGGGGGGGGGGGGGGGGGAAGGCGGGGGGACAACAAGAGAAGTAAACCATTCTGAACTGAAATCAACAATTAAAAAAAAAGCCCCCAGCAATCACACCCTAGATGTCTTAATAGAAGACTCTCTTAGTTTTGGTAAAATTTAGTTAAGCTGTTAGAGTGTGTATACAATTCTAAAATAAAAAGCTGGGATAAAAGACAAAAAAAACCACTCAAGCATGACAAAACCAGAATCTGAGCCAGTGAAACAGGCAGCCATGTGAGTTTATCACAGTAGACAGGTATAAAACTGGGTTTGTCTTTTTATTTTAAAATCTACCAGAGATGCTACTGAAAAAGCTCAAAAAAAATCACAGGAGGTAAAAAAAAAAGATTAAAACTGAGCAGAAAGATATTTGGGGAATTTAATCAAACATTGCAACCAAATACATAACTGCTTTGGGATCCTTCACTAGCATGAGTACATTTGATCACAGCTTAGAGAAAAGCTACAAGTAGCCCCTTCAGAGAATAAACACCATCAGAATGCAGCAATGATCACTCAGTTCAGGAAGTTTTGGCAATTTATCATTCCTGAAGAGGCAAAAAAATCAGTCAGCAGGTGACCAAGGTGGAGGAAGTGAAATTCCCTCTCAAAATGAAAGCTCCGTTTGTCATTTCTGGGTTTCACACACACACAAACAGCACTTCCACAACACACTAAGTACACAAGCTTCTTGGTACAATGTTTAAAAGTACAAGCATAGTTTCACTTACATTTCCCATAAAATCAAGTGTGACTTTTTATTAAAGAGAAAGGAATTTCTAAAATAGAATCATCCTTTTTGCAGTTTAAAAGGAAGCATCCAGTGTGACTGCCTTTTACAAACTCCTGAAACGCAGAGCCAGACTAAGACATCTCTGAAACAATTTTTGCTTGAATCAAAACACGAGTGATATGAAGATTTGCAACATCAGAGAATAAGACCAGCCCACTGTTCTCCTACCTCTGTCTAAACAGAAGCAACAGACTTACTCTTGCACTATTTTTCATTCTCTAATTCTTATGGCTCTTCAAGCATGTCTCACTGATAATAAAACCCATGCACTGCTGAAACCAGGGGTAACACTACTCTAAAAGTTGTAACAGGTACAGAGTTTGTATAACCTCCACATTCCCTATCCAAGCTTCAAAGCTGCTCTTCACTACAGCATCATACTAAGAGCTCAGATTCCTCAAGACTTCAAGGTCTTTTAAGAGTTCCTCCTTCCCAACTAAAACCTTGTCATCTACCAATACGTCCACACTGAAAACCAAAATGCAACACTTCAAATTAAAGAAAAACAACAAACAAAATCAAACCCAGAAACCCCCAAAGAAACCCGAGCAAAAGATCCAACACCAAGAAGTATACCTAAAAGCTAAGACCATGGATAGAAAGAAACAACATGAAAAATAGAAAAAAACCCACACCATCCACACCCCCCAAATTTTATCAAGCCTTTTCCTATCAGTTTGGCAGTTTTTACTTCTAATCGTGTAAAATTAAGAACTGAAGAACACAGGAGTTAAAGACTAAAATGTGGGCAAAATGCCTTATTATCTATCCCAAAAACTTTAACTGGTAGAGGACTTGCTTTTTTTCCCCCCTTTTTTTAAAATCTTTCTCAAATCCTTGCTGACTGGCATTTTTGTTCTCACTCACATCATGCATCAGCTACTCCACTAGCTTGCCTGGGATCGACATCAGGCCAATACACTAGTAATTACCTAGGTCATGCTATTCATCTTTGTAACAATGTTGGCACAATAGCAGATGTCTTCCAGTCCTTTGGAATTTTCTCAGTGTCCTAAGACTGACTGGAAATCAATAAGGGAGTTCTCCCAGGTATTTCAAACTCTTGGGACTTGACAGGCCTGTTTTTAGCACCTCTTTTACATTTATACCCAAAATAGGATGTTTCATATAACAACTATCGTCTACCTTATCCCTCAAAACAGATATTTTTATTTAACATTCCCCTGCATTCCATTAAGATATCTGTAAAATATATAAGCTGGGGTTGGTTTTTGGTTTGGGGTTTTGTTTTTTTCTTCATTTTAAGTTCTGACATTAGGCATTTTTCACAGAAACAAAACGCACCAGCTACCATTTGTTCAATTGTCCTTGTACAATATTCTCTTTCTATAAAATCCCACAGACGTATTTTATGTTTTCCCTGGTTGTTTGGAGACTTTTTATATGTATGTGATTTTTCTTAAAGGTCTGGTTTGCCTAACAGTAACCTAGAGTTTCTTCTGCTATTTACTCACAGAAAGGACATGGTAATAACTGCCAACTATGCACAGAATACTTGGTCTATCCATCTGACTAGCACAGCTAGATTACATATTTTTGGCTTTCAGACACACACAATAGAGTTCTGCCTCCTCTAGCAGATAAAAATTATCAAGCTTCTTACTCACTTCTGTCTATTTCCTTGATACTTCCCTCCTTCCTCAAAATCTGCAGAGTTGCATTTCCCAAGTCACTTCAGCCTCTGATGCTCCACTGACAGTAGCCATCTTTTCCAGACAAAAGTATTTTCTCCCGGCAATTTACATATCACACAAGAAAGTTCTCTGGCTTGATGCAGAAAACATGAGACTCCCTTCCCCCTGCCTATTCCAGTCACGGATCTACCACTGGCTGTTGTGGAACTGAAGGAGAGTCATGTAGAAGTTTGCTGGTCTTGCTTCCCAGGATCCTGACAGCATTTGTTTACTTTAAAGTACTAACTAATCAGCAGCTTGATAAAAAGTATCAACACCAATGAAAAACCCAAAACTGACAAGTAGGTGCCCCAAAAGAAGACAAGGCTTTCTCATCTAGCTCTTTGTGAGTCCATAATTTCAGCTAGGAGTTTCACCAAGAACAGGGAAGAGAGAGACTGACTGGAACCCCACTGGCTGATGCTTCCCTCTCTATAAACACCCATGTGACAATCCTCTCTGATAACTAAACAAGTTAGCATGTTTAACAACATATATCAAAATACTCGCTCAATACCAATTATTCTCTGAAGGACTCCAGAAAAGCTCTGGAAAGTACATCTGACATAACGGCCAAGCTAATTTTTTTTCAAGTGTATATGAAGAAGATGCACAAGAACAGATACTGTTGTCATCGTGTAAACAAATGAAACAGTGGTTAACTGGAGACAAGCACCAAGAGAAGAGAGGAAAAGATGAAAAGATGACAGTTACAGGAATAATATACTGGAAGACAGTATAGAAAAAGATCAACTAGAACAAAACCCCACAAAACAGTAAAGATATCTCATTATAAGAAAAAGATGCACTCTGGTCACAAGGCAACAATGTTTCATTTTAAGCTTCAACATTCTAATTAGTGCCCTAAAATACCAGCAGAACAGAGGTATTTAAAAGTTGCCCTGTGTCACAAAGATGTGTTGAAGTCTTTCATGATTAGATTTTGCAAGATACTGAAAATCAACGTTAAAACTTTCAAAATATCAAAGGCTTTAACCAAGGACTTACTTCAGGAAAAAGTCAAAGTTCCACCCCTGAAAAATACCTTTTTTTTTTTCTTCCAAGACAAAAAGCAAATATTTGATACTTATTCTCCATTAACTTTTTTCCAACCCAAATACAATCACATTTTTTTCTACAAAAGTGTTTGTTTTTATGTGCACCCTGCCAACCATCCCCTTTCTCAAGGGAGATTAAAGCTCATCAGCATTGCCATTCTACACAGCCAAGAATTGACTACATTTACAACAATAAAAATTCCCTCTACACACAACTTCTCTTAAATTAGCCCCATAAATTCAACATAAACGGCACTTTACACCTCAAATGCAGAAAGCAACCTCGAAAGGAGTTTATGGGGCCAACCAAACTTTACTGTTACCAAGCCAAGTTTTAAATCTTTGCAAAAGTAGATGACATCTTAACCACACAGAAACCCTGCTAGTTAAAGCCCAAGCTTAGCAAAGCAAGCAAGAGGAGGGAAGGGCAGTTGCAACTTTTAGGTTTTGTTTGTTTTCTTTTTAAATATACAACTTGGTTTTACTAGCAAAAAAACTCCATTTATCCTGCTTGCTTACTTCAAAATAAGTGTTTCAGAAGAACAGTTACAACCAGAAGATAAATTCTGTATGGACAATGGTGACTTGTGTATTGTGAAAATAAATGCCTATAAGGACACGCAGACAACAGACAATGGTACAATACCAATGTCTTTGTATTCGGCATAGAAGACTCCAAAAATTCTGGACTTTGGCTTCTAAAAAAAGCACAACTAATTTGGGTGAAAGATGGAAGGTAGTCTACTGAGAACAGAATTATCCAAAATACAAACATAAATTTAGCACGTCCAACACTTCTCCAGTAAAATTAATTCCAGAGGAATAATATGATAATGGTCTTCAAAATGCATTTTTAACTGTTCATGCTAGTTTAGGAAAGTTTTTTTCAATGCACCCTACATTTCCAACATGTGCATGCATTTCTGTATTGACTGTTAACCTAGCTTACTCTGATAATAGAACATGGTTATTTATATATGAGGACACAAGCAAATGAAACTAGGAAAGGTAAAAGAAAAATTCACACAGGTGAGACTTTCCCATGCCTTTTACAAATCTGTGTAGGTAAAGATATAGATGAATCTTCCCACCTCTGGGGTGAGTTCTACTCCAAACGTAACCTGTTTTCAGAAAAACTAAGATTCAGTGCTTAATTATATCCTGCTCCTTCATCATCCTACATGTGCATGTAATGGCAGCACAAACTGAATGGAGCTGTTACTTTCACACTGCATGAGACCTACATCATCCAGCAGGATCTTTGCATGACAGACTAAGCAACCAAGGAGCACCAAAGAACCTTTTAAAACTAAGTTTCAGCCCTCTTTAGTCAGTACTTCCAGAATTCCAAGCAGCACATGCACGCTTTTCTTTAAAGTACATACTAGGTACATATCCCTATCATTTTACATTTGTGCTTTGGAGTTTTACAGAAGAGTTGCTTGACTCCTGATTTGCAGTTGAACCAGCAGCCTTTACACAAGCAGGGAATTCTGGTTTGCTCAGCTTGGTCCTCCTATAAACCACCTTTCCAGGCAGACAAATCCACACCCCAGATTCTGACACAAAGCACTAACAGTTTTTGTTCAGTCTGTTAAGAACTTTACATTCAGCGGAGGATTTTTTTTTTCCCCCAAGACCTTTTATGGACTATACATAATGCAGTATGTTTACTGTAAAGTTTCCTAGACAGTAATATGTCTGAAAACCAATACAGAAACAGCAGTGCAGGGAACTGACTGTGAAGGGAACCTCTAAATCTAATTCTGCTGTCAGCTTGTTGCCTGATGCTCTCTGCAAGTGGACAACTTTAAACTCACTCCTTACATAGATTAAGAGTAGCTGCTATGCAAGTAAACAATACAAAGTTCTAAATTAGCAGCTGTATTTCATTAGGTGACTAGAGAAAGAAATGTTACATTTTTTAGATACAGAGAATGTCTTTCAGAAAGGACAATGTTACATGAAAAAAATACATTAAACTTGGAGTCAACTATTCTGTATTAATCTAGACACAACCTGGTGAATCATTAGATACAGGATGTGAGTATCAGGCTTAATTTTGTCCCTGTTAAAAAAACAAAGAACATCTATAATTCAAGTTGCAATATTTAATTCATATTTTGCTTTCTTATCTTCTAATAGCCCTGAAGAGTGGTCATACTAGAAGGACCTCAACTTAACACCTATTCAGAGGTCAGACCGCCACAGTAACATATACCAGGAATGTTGTGGGGTTTTTCTCCTTCAAAATTCACAAATCAAAAACAGATGAAGTATAATCTTAATGGAATGCAACAGCACAGGTTTATAAAAAAATATATAGGGATTAAAAATGACAAAGGGATATGCTTAAAGATTCTTAAAATGCTGCTTGTCAACCTCAATCTAAAAAGCAGAGTTTTAATTTGATTGTCTATTGTACAGGAATACCGTATTTCTCGTCATTGCCTTCTTGCTTCTGAAACACTTCAATAGCAGCTCATCTCATACAAACAATGTAAAACAATGTAAATAGTGGATTTAGGGGGGAAAAAAAATTTCAAAAAAAGAAACAAAAAAAAAAGTCTGGATTAGTAACAACTACTAGTTAGAATATCTGATATACTAACAGTAAGCAACATTTTACTACAGTCATGCAGTTTGGAAAAAAAAAGATGTTAATGGCAGAGTTTTGTATTACATCAGATAATTTCAGTGAAGACTAATCAATAAATATTCAGACTGAAAAGACTATGATGTTGATTTGAGGATGTGTAATTACTGCCATGATTTTTAAAAGCTACCTTTTATTTAACAACCATTTTTAGAAATCCAATAAAACTTTAAAGCCAGACTTTGCCAGTTAACTCCAAATCGAACTTAACTCTAAATTACTATTTTACTAATGTTTTATCATTAATGTTGTTGCTCTCTACAATAAAAAAAATTTCTCAGGAGTAAGAAGTCTGCACCCCTTGCATAAGGTGGCAAAGCAGCATCCAGTTGAAGAGTACTCTCCAACAGATTAAGAGCTAGATGGAGAAAGCACAACACACGCACCCTATTTCCAATTCTGCTATGAAAATCACAGCTCAGCTTTAACACCCAGTTGCCTCACATGTGAAACAAGGAGGATACTTCCTTTCCTCTGAAAAGTTTTTTGTAGTTAGACATGAGCATTACTCTATTCAAAAGTTATACACTGCCACTTTTGAATTAGGAGTCTATCACACACAAAACCAGACAACGGACCATACTGTATTTACAATCACCAACTATATTTCATTGTGCCACAACCTAAAAAATTTTATTTCTGTTAGACTCTACGGTAGTTAACATCATGTCTGATATTTTTCCAGTTCAGGAAGCCCTCCTATGTACATTACCTAATACACACAGTCTTGTAGTTTTTTCCTGCTTCACTGGCTTCTATACTGACACACCGTATCATTTCCCTATTTAAGCCCCAATCACGCAATCAGATCCACAGGAGAAGGTTTCGATGAACCTCTAGCATGGAAATCACTGGGATGTGTGCTTGGCGGTCTCCTTGCAAAAATCAGTTTACAAGATAAAAGATGCAGACTGTACAGTCTAGAGGGCTTGCTTTATAATCTGTGTAACACAATGGAGCCATGCTTGGAGGGATTTGGATGACACCTAAAGCAGATCAAGCTACTGAAATAAAGTACAGCAGAAACATAAGATTAATACCACTGTCTAATTCTATGGATGACATACAGGCTGGATATAAATTCAGTTTAATAATAAGAAAACATTTCTCTGTTTTATTGCCAAGTTGAAGACGCAGCCTAAAGTCAATGGGAAGGCCAAAGGGTTATCAGTTTAATCCTATCTGCCTAAAAGAAGATTATTATTAATAATAATTAATTATTAATAAATCTAATGATGTAAGAAAATAACTCTTTCCAATACTTGAATTATTAAGAAATAAATAGTTGAGCTACTGTCATTTCTCCCCCTCCATTTGTCAGGGTCTTTCACAGACAAAGAAAACAAGAAAAGGAATGTTCTTTTTTAAAAAAAATTGAAAGCATTATAAAAGACAAATGAATAGAATGACAAAAGAACAGTTTGAAATTACTTATATTCATTCTTAAAACAAGCAAGTTTCAGCTTAATATTATCTCTTCAAAAAAATCCATTTAAACAGACATTATTACTGTACAAAATCAAGATCATTATCTCCAAAACCAGAAACAATTGCACAAGAATGGGAGGGACATAATCCATTTATGTATTATTTAAATAAAGCAAGCCTTTCTCCCAAAGTCTTTCAGTAAACACATCAGTTATTTTGCCACATAGGTTCAAACCCTGCCTGTGCTCAACATGCCAGAATTGTAAAGCCCAAGTTCTCCTTTCACACTGCCCGTTATTGAATGTGTACGTATGCTTTGTACTACCCAGCCCCGGTACTTCCGTCACGCTTCTAGACGAGGTGGTGTTGACACGGCTGCACTACAAACCTAACACCCCTCCTCAGCCCGAAGCAAGCAAACATTCCCACATGTTCCGTGGCTGCACCAGCTCCGCCACTCGTGAAGCAAGCCCCCTTCTTCATCAGCTGTTTCCCCGCCACGGCTAAAGGTCCCTCGCCTATCTCCTGGACCAGCCCCTCCCTCTCTAGCCCTCCTCCCTAGAGGACAACGTCCCGACTCCGAAGGGCCACCAACTCCAGACGTGGCCTGGTGTCATTGTCTCTCGCTTTCCGCCACCCCCGCTTCCTCCCCCATCCCTCCTCCCTTACCGCTGCCTGTCACCTGCTCCCTCCCCGCCGGCCGTCTGTTTCCAGGTCAGCTCGGCTCAGCTCGGCGCCTCCGTCTCTCTGCCTATTCATCCTGTGAGCGGGGAGGAGGAGGAGGAGGAGGAGGAGGAGGAGGAGGAGAGCCCGCCGGGCGCCGCAGCGCCCTCACCGCCACTGTCAGCGAGGGGCAGTGCGCGGAGGGGCCGCTCTCGGCGAGGGGCGAAGCTCTCCCCTCAGCCCGGGGGCACGCACGCTGCCAGAGGGCTTCGCAGCAAGACGACGACAGGCCTCGACCTCCCTGCGCACCCACCCCGAGTCTCACACAACTAACCAGACCCTCCACCGCTCGATCCCAAAACCTGTGCCACGGCTCAGCCCTTCCCCCCCGCCGGGCAGCCCCCTCCGGGGCATTTCCCCAGAGAGGCCCCAAAGCGCCTCTTCTCCCCACCCCACCCCCCCCGCCGACACAAACGCACACCATGCAACGGCGAAGGGGGGCCCCGGAGCGCACCCCGACCCCTGGGCCGCCGCGGTGCAGTCCCTGCCGGCCGCCCCTTCCCGCCCCGGGCAGCGCCTCACCTAGAGCCACCTCGCAGGCTTTGCGTAGCTGGGAGTGATGCGCCTTCTTCACCTCCTTGTCGGCCAGGATCTTCTCCAGGGCCCGGGTCAGGAACATGTTTTTCGTCTTCTTCCCTTCATACATGGGCGCGATCGAGCCGGGAGAGGAGGAGGAGGGGGAGGAGGAGGAGAAGGAGGAGGAGGAGGGGTGGGGAGGGGAAGGGAGAGCGGGGCACCGGCCGCTCCCGCCGGGGGAGGGCTGCGAGGGGCCGGGGCAGGCGGCGAGGCCGCGGGGCCGGGCCGAGGCAGGCGCGGGGGAAAGTCTCCCTCAGAGGGAGGGCCGCGGCGTCCCGATACCCGCTCGGAGGCTCCCCCCGAGGGGAGGCTAGGCTGGGCTGGGCTGGGCCCGGGCGGCGGCGACGGCCAACCCCCGCGGCTGAGGGAGGACGAAGCCTTCTCCTTCCTTTTCCTTCCCCCCCCGCCCCCGCTGCGTCTGTGTGCGCGGACGGCGGCCGCGACGCGCTCAGTCCCCGAGCCGCCCCCGGCCGGCACCCGCCTCCATTAGCAGCGGCAGCGGCGGCGGCGGCAGCAGCGGCGGCGGTGGCTGCACCAACAACCTGCCCTCGCCATGTTGGAAGGAAACGACGTCAGGGCTGCGGCCGCACGGCTGCGGAGCGGGAGGAAGCAGCGGCCGTGCCCCGGCCGGGCGGGCGGAGGGAGGCGGCCGGGCGGGGAGGGGGGGCGCTCGCCTTCTGCCCGCCCCACGGGCGCGCTACAGGTGAAGTAGACCCGCGGGAGGCAGCGGAGAGGGAGGTACGGAGATGGCTGCTGTCACCTGGGAGCTGGCTGAGGAGGAGGGGCAGGGCTTCCCTTCCGGGCCACCAGCGCTAGGAGGGGGAGGAAGGCTCCCCCGGGAAGCGCCACCTGCCCCTGAGGGGGGGGCTCCGCCGGGGGCAGGGCAAGAGGCTCCCTCGGAGGGGAGCTGCCCGCCCTTCCTCGGCCGCAGCCGTCCCTTCCCCGGCAGCGGCCTCCCCTGACGAGACGCCCCCCGGCCTCTGCCTCACGGGGGGAAGCGAGCGGAGAGCAGCTCTCCGGCGCCGAGGGAGGAAGAAGCGCGTCAGGGTGCGGGACGCGAGCGGGCTCCCCGCGCCCCTTCCCGGGGAGACGTGGAGCGCGGTGCCCGCCCCGGCGGCGGTCCCTCAGCGCCCTCTCCGCTCCGGCGGGGCGCGCAGGGCCTCGCCTCCGCCGTGCGGGAGCTGCGCTTCCCGTGAGGAGCGGCCGGCGCGGCGTCTGTAGCCGCCCGCCCTCAGCCTTGCTGCCCGCCGGTTTCTCGCTCGGGAGCCCTTTCCCTATCGCCTTCGTCCTCTGCCTTTAAAATACGGACAACTCGCACTTCTTTCCCGTAGTACATGCACTAGGAGTACAGAGCATCAACAAAAAACCCAACACATTGCATCTCCACTTATAACTAAACAGTGACTGTTGTGTTCTGTTATTTTATTAAATTGTTACTAACTTCTGTAAAATTGTTGGGGTTTTTTGCTTGCCTTCTTTGGCCTTTTTCCCTCCCAGAGTGCTAAGGGGTAACTTCTTCATGCTTGGTTCAGGGCCAAGAAAAGCTCTCGTGGACTCTGGCTAACTGGGAGGCAGCAAAAACATAACAGGGCAAGTTTTTGCACTCAGAGGTGGTACACCAGTATTTAAAAGTAGAATATGGCACTAATTGAAGCCAAGTCTGTTCTAGAAAATTTTTACTTTAAACAAAAAATATTAATTGAAAATTAATCTGGAAATGAGAGGACTTGTAGCTTTCAGGCAGAGCGGGACAAGTCTATAGCATCAGCGAGCAGAAAGCAGAGATGGTTGTGGAAACCAGGGGCCATCTCTGACCTCAGAGGACAGAGAGCCGGCACATGGGAAGGACGTTATCCCCAGCTAACTCTTCCTGTCTGTTCTGTATTCCTCTGGTCCTGTTTCATCAGCCAGGACAACAGCCTTCCAAAGAAGTTAATCCTGATCCCTTCCTCATCGAGAATTTGAGAGAGCCTGCCTAGGCTATCATGCCACCATGCTAAGGCCTCACAAGCAGTCTTGCATTCTTCACTGAATAGTTTATTTGAGCACCTCTGTTTCTTTTTCTACAATGGAGCAGTTGTAGCTGCATTAGTAAAGGTACAGTGATCCTAGTCCCCCTAATGAAGAGGCAGCTAATGCTGCCCAGTATTGCTTTAACCAGTTTCCCAAATGAAAAATTATTTGTGCCAAAATGACTTGTTGCTTTATAGGTATCAATACTTGGACTTTTTAAGGAATACCCCGGCATGGGGAATTCCGCTAAAGCTGTAGGTGAATGTCAGGCCTGACTGTTAGAGCAAAACACATATTTTGCTGAAATGACTTCATCTGCACCAGGGGCTTTTTCTAGTCACTGTCAGTTAGAACCCTCAGGCTGTTTTATTATGCAACTGATAAACAATACTGAAAATATTAAGAGGGTAGACCTGATTTTAGCCTTATAACGGCTTTGAGAGAGGGGTAAAAGTCACATCGCTAAGCACATTGATTCCTGAAAAAAAATAGGCAAGTGTTTTTTAATTACCATATCCAGGTTGGGTTGGTTTATTCAAAAGGCTGCGTCTTCAGCAGCACAATTACTAAGCATAACTGAATTATTTCTAGTCATTTATTTACGGAAAAACCTTTTCTCAGTTTTTTGTATCCACAGGTGCAAGTTCAGATTCTGATGGCAAAATGACTTTGGTCTTTCAAAGCTGCCCGCTAGTGACCACACGGCAAGGTTAATAATTTCCACAGAGTTCTTGCTGGTAGTTTTGCAGAAACCACCCAAGTCCAAATTTCCTTAGCCAAGTCAGAGCTTGCAAGTGTTATTTAGCAAATGGAGTTTGCTATTGATTTTCACAGTCCATTTGGCAGAAATAGACTTGCAATTGCAATATCATGAAGACAATGGGTATCTGTATGTAAAGAGCACTGAGGGCTGCAGTTACCTGTTTTGTTCATATGAATGTCTATTTTCATATGCTGTACGCAAGATGATTTTACATGTAAAATATGTTTTAGTTGAACATATAGAATTGCTCCTGAAACATCAAGCTACTGAAGGAAAAGACCTGTCAAAAAGATGCTTAGTTCCATGTCTTTCGTTCCTGCTCTAACATGAATAGATTAAACTTCATGTTTTATTTTGGTTTTTTTTCATGTGGTTTGAATCTTCAGTTTCTGTTCTCAGGTTCAAACAACTGCTGCTCACTTCACTCAATTTATGGCTTGGCACAGCTGGTACTCTATATCTATATGCTAGTCACAAGGCACCCCCTGCCTAAACCCGGCAACAGTGTAGAGCCTGTATGTTATTGAAGGACTGCTTCTGAAATTGCACAGGAAGATCGTTGTAAATCATCTGTCCAGCAGGCTGACATCCAGTTTCCTTCCAAGAGCTGAACCAATAAGGATGGAAATCACAGGGGAACTGTAATACAGCATTGGAGATAAAAAGATAGTCCAGTGCCCTCCTTTAGGGCCAAGATATGAATGGTTGTCAGCTTATGTGCTGGGTCCCAGGGCTTTGAATAGAGCCAGTTGTTATGACAGCTTTATTTAGTAGGGAAGCCATGTATTAAAATAATGTTTGGTCAATTATGAAGAATTTTAGGGACTTTGAGGAAGCATTTTTAGGGCAGATTTTGTTACAGAGACTACAGACCATAAGGAACATGTTTAGCTCTTTGCTGATTACTTTAAAAGCTAGGGTTTTATTTCTATTGAAAGGAGAGTAAGGAAACTCACAAGAAAGGTTGAAGATTTAGAATATTTCTGTCTTACATGTGTTCCTAGCTAAAGATAGAATCATAGAATCATGGAATCATTTAGATTGGAAAAGATCCTTAAAATCACTGAGTCCAACCATAAACCTAACACTGCCAAGTCCACCACTAAACCATGTCCCTAACCACCACATCTACATGTCTTTTAAATACCTCCAGGGATGGTGACTCAACCACTTCCCTTGGGAGCCTGTTCCAATGCCTGATAACCCTTTCAGTGAAGAATTTTTTCCTAAGAACCAATCTAAACCTCCCCTGGCACAACTTGAGGCCATTTCCTCTTGTCCTATCACTTGTTACTTGGGAAAAGAGACCAACACCCACCTTGCTACAACCTCCTTTCAGGTAGTTGTAGAGAGCGATAAGGTCTCCCCTCAGCCTCCTTTTCTCCAGACTAAACAACCCCAGTTCCCTCAGCTGCTCCTCAGAGGACTTGTTCTCTAGACCCTTCACCAGCTTTGTTGCTCTTCTTTGGACACGCTCCAGCACCTCAATGTCTTTCTTGTAGTGAGGGGCCCAAAACTGAACACAGTATTCGAGGTGCAGCCTCACCAGTGCCGAGTACAGGGGGACGATCACTTCCCTGCTCCTGCTGGCCACACTATTTCTGATAGGAGCCAGGATGCTGTTGGCCTTCTTGGCCAGCTGGGCTCACTGCCGGCTCATATTCAGCCGGCTGTCAACCAGTATCCCCAGGTCCTTTTCTGCCGGGCAGCTTTCCAGACACTCTTCCCCAAGCCTGTAGCATTGCATGGGGTTGTTGTGACCCAAGTACATGACCTGGCACTTAGTCTTGTTGAACCTCATACAGTTGGCCTCAGCCCATCGATCCAGCCTGTCCAGATCCCTCTGTAGAGCCTTCCTGCCCTCAAGCACATCAACGCTCCTGCCCAGCTTGGTGTTGTCTGCAAACTTACTGACGGTGCACTCGATCCCCTCGTCCAGATCATTGATAAAGATATTAAACAGAACTGGCCCCAGTACTGAGCCCTGGGGAACAGATGGTGCCATACAACAGCAGTGCCTTGCAGAGAATTCCAAAATGCTTGTTAGATACAGTGATTCCAATGTCTGTATTGTTTTGGTTTCAGCATGCAGATTTCTGCTTGACTGCTAATTGGTGTCAGTCAATGGCTGACCGAAGGACTGTAATCCTCGTAGCTGCAGAGATCCCTATTTGGTTGCTGGAGAAGTCCTGAAGATGTGGAAAAGGACTGATAATTGTTTTTTCCGCTCACACTGCTAAGTCTGCAGGCAACATGTATGAAATATTATAGTTGTGCTATCTAACCTAAGAAATGTTTCCTGACAAACCTAAAAGAAACATGTTGGTATATATGTGCTAAAGCACAAAAGCATCACTGCTTTGTTGGAGCCTTTATGTTTAAACATAAAACAGCACAAGAAAAAAAATGTATTTGAGAAACACCCCCAAAATTACTGTCTTGTACTTTTTTATTTACAAGTTAATTGGAGTATTCCAACAGCCATTTATATTGTTTCGTATATTTAAAATGTTTTCAGACAGTATTAGTAATGTGCTTAGTAAAAAACTCTGCCGACCTTTCTGTGTGAGAGGGAAAAATTAGCACCTGCTTCTGATGTTTTTGTGTACAACAATTGTATGTAGTCCTTGTTTGAAAATGCTGAAAAACTAGGACTTTTAAGCCTTTCCTTGTGATGGACAGTAAAAGCTGATAGTAAAAGTGCAGTTTCATGCTTGGAACAAGCTGATGATCTATGGCTCTACTGCCTTCCAAAGGGAACTCTTTCACCTGTATGAGCTCTTATCCCCTTTCTTGTGTTGGTGGAGTTGTGCAACTGTGCAGTGAGTCAGTGCAGCTCAGTGGTCCAGCCAAAAATCAGCCTTACGAGAAAGTCGGTTTTCATTGGGATCAGTGAATTGATCAGACTTACCTGCATATTCATAATTCTTACACAAGAAAGGGAGTGGGGAAGTGTGGTCGGGGGTGATGAGAAAGCCCGGTCTACTGCACATGGTGGCACTGTCTTAAAGCATCTTGATGAGCTTTGAAACAGCACAGTAATAGACTGTGATCACTTTAAGCTAGAATAAGACAGAACTGCCACTAAAAAAAGCAATCCTCCCCGCTCCTACCTATATGTTTCTTGCTTTCTTGGTCAACATAAGCATTTGCATTGTCATGTTGTGAATTATGTGCTGGATTATATTCAAAATTTAATTAGGTTGAAATTAACCTGACAAGAAACAGAGGATTTTTAAGCCAGATAAATTCCATAACCTGATTCCTCAGGCAACTTCACAGATGTTTGTGTTAGCTCAAGGGAGGGGATAACACAAGGACAGGAACAAGAAAATGGGCAAGAAGAAGGCAGGCTGGTGTTTTTCGGCAACAATACCAGCTTATGCCAACTTAAAGTATTGTTTAAACTACTGCTTTTACCATAATTTTTCTTCAGTATTTCCATTGTGCAAGAGACCACTCAGCCCTGTTATGTGACCCCATATATAGGATTGATGGGTCAATAGCTAGGACCAGTGTGTTAGTGGCAGTGTAT
Organism: Buteo buteo; assembly: GCF_964188355.1. Lineage (NCBI taxonomy): Eukaryota > Metazoa > Chordata > Aves > Accipitriformes > Accipitridae > Buteo > Buteo buteo. The sequence continues at coordinate 41,066,908 of NC_134173.1, forward strand.
ATGATCCTTTAATTGTGGTGGCTCACTTGTTGGCACCTTCTTTAGCTGCATTAAATTACTTTGCATTTGCTCCCATTCTGTTTTCATGTACCAGATGCAGGTAATCAGTGTGTGATGGATCAGGGTCCAGATGGGTCCAGCAGATGGGAACCTGGAACAAGAGAGAAGCTGTGATTCTGTTCTGCAACTGCAAGCACCTTGGTGGAGAAGTTTCCAAGTCTCTTACTGAATGCATAAGATTTAACAGGTCTGCTGGTGGTGCTTGGTCATGTAATACTGAGGTAGAAAAAAGGCATTTCTTTCTATCCCTTTGTGGAGTCCTAGGCCTGCCACCCTTGTAAAAATAAGTGAAGCATAATTCAAAATGTCCACTGTATCCATTATGCAAAGGATTGCAATCTGTCAACCAAACTGCAAGAGATACAGTCAGTATAAATGTACTTTATTATTTTTAAGAGTTTTTTTTTTAAGATAAATTCAGGAGCTGAAATTAAGAGTTCATAGTTTGTTCGTAGAGTGAGTATTCTAAGAGGTTAAAACAGGCTGCAGTGTATCCACTGCTGCACTGAAAGAACAAAAAGCAAATGTTTATTAGCACAGGGAATATTAACCAATAGGTAATTCCTAGGTTGCTTCCAAACATTTGTACAAATGCGTATGACACCCTGGAGTGACCAGTAACAAAATAAACATCCATCACTATGAGGAGGCTCTTGCAAGGTGACAAATTTATGCCTTAAAGCTAAAAAGTAGAGGCTCCTGTTGTATTGAAATACATTCTTGATACTACAGTTAAGCGAGGATACATATTCCTAGTAAAGCATGATATTTCTCAATTTGTGACAGCTGCAGGAAAAATGACAGATAGCAGTGAAGAAAAAAACCCCACCTCTTGTGGTTGATGGAATAAAGTTTTGAATTGTGGCTGGAAACTGTGGAGGATATAAAACGTTCCTGGCTGTAGCTTGCATTTATGTGCTGGAAGCTCATACCGCTGCATTTGCTGGAATGTGATCCCTTTTTGCTAGGAATTTTTCTGTGGGAATACATTTTCTTCTAGCTACCTATAGGAGTTTTCAACTTCTTTTTTCAGCATTTTGCTCCTGCTAATAGGTGAATAATTCAGATCCCAGCTTCCATGGCACCTCAGCATACCATTCCCTATATCGTGAATGAAGAAGGAATACGAATATCCATCTTAAAGACAGAAGGAAATATATTTTTAAAAAATTGGTTATATGGGGTTGGTGGTTTTTTTTTAAGTTTCTTTAGTAGTTTTTTTAACTTCAGGACCTGCTTATGGATGTATCAGCCATACCTGTCTGAGAAGGTGATTTTCTGAGATACCTGTTTGAGAAAAGACAGAGTGTTTCTTTTGAGGCACATAGAAATGAATAGTATATCTTCACCCTCAACCAGGAACCTACTATGCAGTTATTGTTTTATGTGAGGCTGTGCAAATGCAAAGGCAAATCCAAGCCAGTATAGCAACTCCTTCATAATGGCAAGTATTTCTGTCTCTGAATACCAAGGATATAAAGTTCTGGCAATTTCCCGAGAGCCTTGCACTGCGAAAGAAGGTGTGTGGAGGATGTATGGCAAAGGTAGCAATAAGATCCACTGATTTATTGCTTCTCCTAGCCAACTCCAGCAGATAAAATTGCTGTTACTGGATTTAAAGAAGAAACTATTGAATGGGGGGAGTCACAACATGACTGCCCTCTTTCTTGGGAGGTGCTGTCCGTACTGTTACGGCTTTCCTAGATTACTCTGTGGGTGTGAGCCTGGTTAATTAGTTATCTCTCCAAACACCTGTAATAGGAAGAACTACCATAGTGTATGGTTATCACGAGTTCTTAATTAAGGCCAAAATGGGAATATTTGGAGTTGTAACAACTTAGAAAAGTAACAAATTTACTGAAGATGATTACTCTCCTACCTTTAAATCCTAGCTTCAGACTCCTGCAGGTCTTTGTAACTGATGTGACCTGATCAGCATAATGCATGCTGAGTTGTCTTACAGATTAGGCATTAAATAGCCTAGATATTGGGAGCATGAAGCATTAGTTTTAACCTAATTTTTACATGCTGAATGACTCTCTTGCCCTTGATCTGAGGTGAATTCAGCATATCGCTTTCGAACTTGTGCATTTTCAAAGGTTTATGCAGATCTCTTTCAATAAGCTGATAATAACAAAAGAAGGGTTGAAAATGAAAAGGAACTGAGAGAAGTTGAATGGAATTCAGCTGGAGAAAAATAGCCCTTTAATCTCTGGGTAGGGTAAGTCAAATGAATAACAAGGATGGTTTTCAAGTATTTTAATATCTGTGCTGAAAAGCTTAGACAGAGAGGTCATAAAAGTCATGTGAATTAAGGTGAGAAGCAATGAGACTGGAGCAATAATCACTTCTAACTGCCATGAAGTGATCTTTGAATCTGCCTGATTGTTTCCTCCAGCAACTGCAGCAGGTTATTTCCTGTCAAAAATGCAATAACTGATATTTCAGCGTATACATTATAAACTGTGGGCTTCATGGCATGAATGAAAGATTTTGAATGTGAATAACTAGAAAGATAAAATTGAATGGGAGTTATGGATATTCTTGCCTAGAAGAAAGACATTAAAGAAGTGCTGTAGTGATTCATTCTAGTATCCCAATTAACTCACTAAGTATTTACTAGATGTGTATTCACTCAGATATTTTTACAAGACATTTTGAAACACCTGTGACAATTTTGATTAGACTTCCAAGATGTTTTCTAGTTTCAAGTCAAGTGTCAGAGCTAATGTGCAATCTGGATCATTAAAAACGGGACTAACTGGTTCACAGAATGTACGATAGATGGTTTCTCATGACATTCAAAGCTGCTGCTGCTGTCTGGGTTCAGATCCAGGCAGACCTGGAGTGTTTAGTTTTGATATCTGAAAGTGTGTATTGTGCGCTGCTTCTTGATAAAAGCTTTATAATTTTAGATCTCCTCATACAGGAGTAGGGACGGTGGCTATCAGAAAATGTTGCTGTGCCACTGGTGGGACTGTCGAGGTGCAATTTACAATTATTTGTAGCTGAGAAGGCCAAACAAACAAATGTTGTTGGGCTGGTAAAAATCTCATTTATCATAGGTTGTGAGACATGCAGCAGATAATTCTACATGGCCAAGTTCCTCCGAATCCATAGAGCCATTGCTGATGTTTGTGACTGCTTCTATTCTCAGTTCCTGACAAATGTGATTTGAGGTAAGTTGTGCTTACCGGTACTGCAACCCTTGCTTAAACACAGGTTCTGTAAAGAGGAGGCTTTATGCAGGGCCCTTATAATAGATACATAATGATACAAGTCAACAATAATGGTAATTTTTATGGTGGTTTTGTAGTGTTTGGACCAAACTTGCTTCCTTGGGTAGTACTGTGACTAGATACATTTTGCAATAAAAGCTTGCTTAATAGCAGGTTATGGCAGTGGAGCTTGAATTGGTCTTGTGTATGCATGGGTTGGAGGTCACACCTCTGGATAGCCACAGGTGTCGTCCTTAAAATGCTCACTTGACAAACCACTTCTGTTCATTAGTTTGTTCTTCCTTAACTTTTCTTGGGTTAAACTTGTCAGCACATTGCTTTTCCTTTGCTCACCATTTTAGAACAGAAATAATACATGGGATATTATTGCATGCAAATAGCATCAACACAGATGTAAGAAGGAAACAATATGGTACAGTTTTTCAAAACAAAGTGTGCTGGCAGTAAGCTCTGTCACATGGATGAGGTCAACCCAAATCTGGATACTTAGAAACCAGAACACTCAGCCTGGGCAACTGGAATTTTCTGCCTTTTTTGGTGCAGCAGTATGTATGGCACCTGCAAGATAGCCTCCTTAATCTTAAGGCATAATAGTCCATGGAGAAATACGTAAAGGAGGGTAGACAATTGTGCATCATTTAAAAATAGTAATTTGAGGCATTCATGTCACAAAATGTGAGACCCCAAGTTTGTGGCTGTTTAAATTCATGGTTTCACTTCTTTTCATTGTAGTGATGGATCAAAGGTAGAAGATTAAAATCCAAATGGACTTTAAATTCACAGTGTACCATATAAAAATGAGGTTGTGTCCTTCAAAATACGTGTGAGCTCTCTGTGGAAGCTGACTGTGCTGTTTTAAAAATCCAAGAGATGACAGCAATGTCTTATAAGCAGGCTTTGTGTATTTGTGCACATTTCGTAAATGTGGTCACCGTGTGAAATATATTAAAACATTCTGGTGTATTTGCAAACCTAAATGTTGTTGCAATAATTGCAAACATTAATTTATTTTAAAAATCGCAGAATACAGAAATCTGTAGTCACTATTTCTATGCATAAATTCTGAAGTTGTTTTTACTATGTCATTTACTAGAAAGCATTTTGTTCACTCATACAATTCTAATTAATGTTTTACCATGAAACTATGACTGCATTTTGTTATTCTTGCTCATAAAAAGCTCAGAGCGTATTTTCTTTCTAAGAAAGGTATTGGCTTGTATAAGAACAAGATTGGTTTCTGCAGTGGGAGGCTGAAGAGGCTATAGCTTACTTTGAATATTTGTTTACTAGTCTCAATTACTGACCATTTACATCAAACATGAAGTTCTTATACATTCTTACAAAAATAAGATAACATTTTCACTTTAAGTTCAGGGAGCACTTTAAACTCAGTAGCCTTTAAATATCATATAATGCCTGCTAGAAGCAGGAAAAAGAGATTATTAACATAGGAGACTGACTGCTTAAAGGGGCATCTCCTATGGATTCAGTAGGCAGCTGGCAGCCAGTCAGCTGCTGGAGTGAAATCCACAGGGTCTCACCAACCCTGGAATTTGCTATTTTTGGTGACAGATTTGGAACTGCCCTATGATAGATTTTGAATACTCTACATTGCTGGTATGTTGTGTGTCTTTGGTATCTTCTGTATACTTTACGGTATCACTTGTTTAACTTGTAAAAAATCTGTCCAGGAGAAAAGAAGAAAAAAAAAAGCATCAAGCAGCTAACTCCAAGTTAGAGAGCTAATTGTTATTAATGGGGACTCTTACATCTTTGGCTCTCTCTCCAGCAAACTACAAGGACAAGAAATGAAATGTGAATTTGGAGTAATAAAAATAACTGGCAGGATTAATAGAGACATGAGAGAGAGGGACAGAAAGGGAGAAGCGTTCATGGTCCACAGCACCTGAAAGAGGCCAGGCTTCACTTGTGGTGGCTGAAGAAATTAGGTCTGCCTGAATTATAGTTGAAGTTGCATGGCAGAAATATATGTAGACAGTTTAATGATTATGTGTACATTATTTTCTATAAGACAAATATTTACAGCAAAAATAAATAACATTTATTTTTAAGAAGGCTGTTTGTTCCCTGAGTGTCCCATGTGCCATGGGCAACCCTGAGAGAAAGAACTTCAGGCACCTGAATTCAGCCAGAACTGGTATGTAAGCATGGTTGATCTACTGGAAATTAAAGGACACGTCTCATGCTAGGGTGGAATTTATCTTAATTAATTTTAACAGTTATAAAAGCTAGGCACCTAGTCTAAGCTGTCATCTGGGCTCTTGCTATGCAAAAAGACTAACATCTAATGAGTAACTCATGCAATACTGATGGTACCAAGTCTAAGATAGATGTGACCTGTCATCCTCTACATCCTTCATTTTCCTCTACCAACTACAGAGGAAACGAAGTCAGTTTAGTTTAGATGAATAGCTTTCATATAGTTGAAGTCAAATGAATTAAATCCCACCTTTGGAGCTGGAGGACTGTGAAATTCTCCTCCCAGACAGGTGAAAGTTGAGGCCTGCCACTCCAGAGGATGAATACAGAAAAAACAGAAGGTGAATGGCAGCATCAGTAAGCCTGTAACTCTAACACCTCCTTCTTCCTTAGTACCCTGCATTACTATCCCCCACGAGGAGGTAAAAGGGCTGCCTGTTTTTTCCAGCCATGAAAGAATGAGAGGATTTACTGGGATATCTCAGAAACCTCAAGTACACTTTTGGCTGTAGGATTATTGCCAGTTGTCATCAATATGCTGAATAATAGTGAATGGGCTGTTAAAGATTTGGATCTTTATCACAGTGGTGTATAGAATTGTCAGGGAACACCTAAGGCAAAGCACAGAGGGATTTGTGATTAATGTGTGTGAGCCTGGTTCTGGCTGGGATAGAGTTAATTGTCTTCACAGTAGCTGGTATAGTGCTATGTTTTGGGTTAGGTGTGCGAATGTTGATAACACACTGATGTTTTCAGTTGTTGCTAAGCAGTGTTTACACTAAGTCAAGGATTTTTCAGCTTCTCATGCCTGGCCAAGAAGTTGGCACAGGACAGAGCCAGGGCAGCTAACCCAAACTGGCCAAAGGGGTATTCCATACCATGTGACATCATGTTTAGTATATAAACGGGGGGAGAGTTGGCCGGGGTGGGGATCGCTGCTTGGGAACTAACTGGGCGTCAGTTGGCGGGTGGTGATCAATTGCATTGTGCATCACTTGTATATTCCAGTCCTTTTATTATTACTATTGTCATTTAATGAAATGTTATCATTATCATTATTAGTTTCTTCTTGTCTGTTCTGTTAAACTGTTCTTATCTCAACCCATGAGTTTTACTTTTTTTTTCCCAATTCTCTCCCTCATTGCACTGGGTGGGGAGGAGGTGAGTGAGCAGCTGCGTGGTGCTTAGCTGCTGACTGGGGTTAAACCATGACAGCCTTGATAAGTAATACTTTTTTGTATAACAAAGAAATTTGCAAGAGTTCAAAGATTATTATTTATTTATTGTTCCTTGTTTTAAAAGATATATACTAGGCAAATAGACTGATTCTGGATGTGTTAAAATAATTTCCCACACTGAATGGCAAGTAAAATGATACATATCCAATAGTTTTCCCTTTCATTGAAGCCTTGACTTCGGTCCTCCAGTGAATTTTAGCATAAAGTATGGTTTAAATAGATACACATTGTGAAGATTTAGTGAAGCCTAGGAGAGCCTTCCTTGGAAACATTTCCATGTAAGTCTCATCTTCTGGGTTCCAGTACTGCTTTTTGCTTGGAATTTATGGCATGCTTTTAATTTCATCCATATATTGGTGGTACTGCAACTTTATCCTTTTCAGCTATGGTATCAGTCTATTCTTTAAAAGCTGTGCACTTATGAAATGCATTGCAATGCAGAAGAATAGAGAAAAAATCATCATTGTGTGGCATTATGGATGTCTAATGAAAAGTAGAAGAAATGCACTTCTACCATGCAATGGGATCAATATCTTGATGAATTTTATGACAAGTGAGGCTTTCCATAAAGGAAGCTAACCTTAACCCTCTTTACCTTTTGGTCTCTAGTATCTTGCAGCAGATTTACACTTATACACGTTCCCTTCTGGACATATGGCCCAAATATAATGCAAACGATTTCTGCTACCTCTGTATGGAATCCACTGCTCTGCTGCTTCAGACAGCAGATACCCATCCAGTTTTGCTGTGTTAGGCTTTATCCACATGTACAGCTGGAGGGGTGGAGGTAAAGTGCCAACTTGCATGGAGTGGGAAATACTGTAATTGCCAGAGAAGGTAGTGAGAATTACTAGATACCTTTACCTCTTTGCTAATATCCATGTACACTAAAAATTAATTATGTCACAGGGTTACTGAATATTAATTAACATAGCCCCCATGGGAGTATTCCAAAGGCAGGTAATTTTTTAGGTAAGAGAAGCTTGATTGTGGGCTCTGACACCATCAGGTGAACAGAGAAGTGATTCTCCTGATTTTAGTGTCCCTTTGGTCTTCTCTGCTTGTTAATTTTAGAAATAATCCCAGCAGTATCTGTTTACTTACTCAGGATGAAGCTATTTTTATACTTCTCACAGAGTGTCATTCAATCTAAAATGATTAGTCTCTGCTTGTTTTTTTCTAACTTTTGTTCTTCCAACTGTTTGTTTAGTCACAGATAGCCATGTGCTCTCCCAGTAGGCCATCTGACCCAGCAGTCCTCTAATTATTCAGCCCATTAACATCATTCAACATTTTTTCCTTTCATCTTTCTGAATTATTGGTGCTTCAGTGATTTTATTCCTCGTTAAAAATAAAAATGCCTTTTTATACTAGTCCAAGTAATCTCTGCTGCTCTTGGGACCTACAGTCTTGCTATTTATTTTGGACTTTGTCCTCTACTCCATGTTAGACTTCTGTCCTTTGCCTCTATTTTTAGTCCTGTGTCCTGGTTTTGGCTGGGATAGAGTTAATTTTCTTGCTAGTAGCTGGTATAGTGTTATGTTTTGGATTTAGTATGAGAAGAATGTTGATAACACACTGATGTTTTCAGTTGTTGCTAAGCAGTGTTTAGACTAAGTCAAGAATTTTTTCAGCTTCTGATGCCCACCCAGCAAGAAGGCTGGAGGGGCACAAGAAGTTGGGAGGGGACACAGCCAGGACAGCTGACCCAAACTGGCCAAAAGGGTATTCCATACCATGGGACGTCATGTCCAGTATGTAAAGTGGGGGGAGTTGGCTGGGGCGGGTGGGGGGGGTGGGGGGGGGGCGGATCACTGCTCAGGAACTAACTGGGCATCACTCGGCGAGTGGTGAGCAATTGCATTGTGCATCACTTGTTTTGTATAATCCAATTCTTTTACTATTATTATTGTCATTTTATTATTGTTATTATTACCCTTGTTATTTTATTCTTTCTGTCCTATTAAACTCTCTTTATCTCAACCCATGAGTTTTACCTTTTTCCTTCTGATTCTTGCCCCCATCCCACTGCGGGGGGGGCAGTGAGTGAGCGGCTGTGTGGTGTTTAGTTGCTGGCTGGGGTTAAACCACGACATCCTGATACCGAGTGAAAACTGAAAACATGTTCCAAATGTTCCATCTTTGGTCTGTGCATTCAGAATTAGAGTATGAAGATGATACATACTGTATTTCATATGGTTTTGGATAAAACTTTTTGTAAATTGTCTTCCGGGATTATTTTTTTCCCCTGTACATACAAGCTGTTAGTTTTCAGCAGAATGGAAAACACTGAATACAAAAAGGAATTTTTAAGAAATCAGCCTTTTGTGTGTCCTTCAATAGACACCTAAATGGGGGAGAGTTATTGCATATATTCAGGCTGATGACGGATTGTTTAAGATTGTCAAAGAGATAGAAGCAAAAACCAGGATGGTGATTCCAGCAATTTTAAATAGTGCTGTTTCTGATGGGCTGCGTGCCAGCAGATCTGCAGCCAGGCACACGAGCGAAGGAGCCTTTCCCCTGGTGCCGTGCAGAGGAGTGTGAAATGAGCAGGGACTTTCCTTTCTCTGTTAAAACTCTGATACAGTCTTTTAATGTTTTTTTGAAAAGTGCAGTCCTGACAGCTGCGGAAATGTGATGTTCCTACTCTCCGCTCAAGAGGAGAGAGTTGTAGATGAGCTTCCCAACATTCATTAGCCAGTCTGCATCAAAACTGCTCTCTGAAGAGTAGCCCGCTCTTCAGAAATGTTTGCTGCGAGGTGTCTGCTGAGACATCTCCTGAAGGTTGCACTTATTATCCGCAATGTTGGTAGGTGTGTGTTTGACAGGTAGTGGACTGCATCCACTGACTCCCTAAACAGCCTTCAGCATGACAGCAACTTCAGATTATTTCTACCTCAGCGTCTCAGAAAAGAGACCTCATTTCTCAGAAAAGAAACCTCATTAAAATAACCACAATAGCTTTAATAGAAAATCTTTAAAATTCATAAGAAATGTATTCCTTCAAGTGGCTCGTATATGGAAGAATTGTTCATGGGCTGAAGCAGTCCAAAAATCCTGGTGGCAGCTGGTATGGGCTCTCCAGCGCTCTCCTTAGTGCGTCCAGACATTACAGGAACACCTTAGACACACCTTTGATCACTATGGGCAATGGTATAGGGTCTTCTTCATAACCCACGAGGTAATGACGGCTTTCTGGGATGCAGTCCGCATTGGGAATTGAGGGAGTTAACACCTTCTTACAGCCTAAGCATTCGCAATAGCACAACCCGGCCTCTTAGCTCTTTATGGTGCAACACACAAAGGGCTTGGCCCATGATCTGATCTTGTAGGGGGTGTGTTAACGGTAGTAGCAGAAAACCCACAGAAATACGCTGCAGGAACCGCAGGAGGAAGACTTCTTGTGTTGCACCAGTGAAAATAGTGTTGGGGGCTTTTAGGGAACTGGCCAAATGAGCTGAACTTGCGTGTGCTTACAGCAGGCAGAGGAGAGATGCCGAACACATGCTGCCTGCTATCAGCAGCCCTGTGGTTGCCAAGAATTGCAGCTACACCATTACGTAAACCATCACACAGTACACATTGTGCAGACAGACATCTTGTTTGTGTGTGAATGGATCTGCGTAGGTATGTGGGGAAGTTCACACATTTTAACAGGTTCATGATTTAAATTTAGTACCAAAAGTTAGGCGCTCTTATAGCCTGAAGTCATCACCGACAGACAGTATCCACTTCTTTTTTGAAATGGAGGAAGAGGAATGGAGACACATGCAGCATGATACAGCAAATTTATCCTGTTAGAGAAGGCTCAAGTACGTTTTGTCTTTTTGACAGATTCTGTGCTAACAAGGCCAAAGAGCAGCTCTGGTTCTCCTACCACACTAGCAGGTGTTTCACTCATTTAACCCTTAGAAAACTGGCTGGCTCACAGGAAAATAACAATACATCTTGCCAAACCATACTAAGCTCTGTGACTGTGATAATTTAATTCAGAGTAAAGCAATTAGTCTGTATAAGGAACTTAAAATATACCAAGTTGCTTTTTTTTTTAAAGTAACTATTTCTAGCTCATTAGCACAGAGGAACCCTCTACACTCAGCTTTTTGACTGCACTCCTTCAATTCAGCCCAATCAATCAACCCAGATTTTCTCAATCTAGAAACAAAGTCAAATGAAACAAGGGAAATGAAACAGTAAGTAGATCGGTCATTTCTGCTCAGCTTTTCAGGCTGCTATACTGTTTTTTTCAGTTATGGCATGCTGAAAAAAATAACCCACCTGAAAACTCTGGCTGTGATTTTACAGATGCATTATTTTCAAGAAATTGAAAATTCTGTTATAAAATGAAACTTTCTCATACTTTTTGGTGTGTATATATCTTCAGACCTAACTTGATATTCTGCTCAGAATTCGTAAAAAAAAAAAAAAGAATTTGTTATTTGGTTAAAAAAGAGACAACCCTCCCAGCATTGAGCCATCCTGGTATACAGAGGAATAGCCTGGCACATAGTAGTCAGCACAGAAGACTGAAACACCTGCTTGCAGTCATACCACAATATTTATTTCAGAAGCAGTTATCTATTACTTGAGATAAAGTGTGTCCTCCTACAGACCTGAGGGTAGATAAAAATACTTTATTGTTATGGCTATTCTGCCGCATGTCTTCTTCAATAACACCGAGCAGTGCTAAGGTGGCTGGACTCTAAGAGCAGGCAGGACGGATGAAATACATTATCCCGTGTCTTTATGGCAATGGATGGATTTTCTTTGTCGCAGGCAAAGTGCACTTTCTGCATGGCTGGGGACAGTGGCAGATTTTTTTAATTAACATTTGAATCTATTATTTATGAGTGCATTCCCTCATGTCTAAATCCAAGGGCAAGCCCTGCTGTGCTTGACTCGGTCTCTCAGGAGAGGGCCGAACAGATCTGCAAGTGGAGAGAGCCGAGATTTTCTGGTTGACCGCTCCTGCCTGTCAGGCAAGGACAAGCATTCAGGGGCTAAAGATTTGTCTATTCTAAATGTCCATGCCCCAAACATCATTTGCTAAGGAGAAACATGTGTTAGCTCACTGCTCTGGAGTGACTCTAGTTATTCCAAATTTGCAGGTATTAACAGAAGACCTTGTTGTTAAGGCAGGCCCTTTTGACACCACGTGCAGCCTAAGGCTGTGAATTTCCTACAAACTGCTCAACCAGTGCATCGCGCTTAGGGTGACAAGCACGTTCAGCCGAGGACTGTGAAAACCACTCTGGAGTTGTTCACCTTCCTCCAAGACAGACCCACCAACAGCATCACTACTGACTTCGTAAGGCTGATAGGGCTTGAAAGCCTATCGATGTAGTCAGCCAGAAGGCAGCTCTCTCCGCACCCAGGTTTCCTCCTACACAGTGAAGGAGGAAGTAATTCCAGCTGTTTTGACCTTAATTTTTTATCCTGAATGAGTGTGAGAATCAGGTGTACATTAAGCACGCCAAATGGCCTATGCTTTCTGTGGACAGAAGACTTTTAAATTTACAACTCAGAAAAGGTATTTTGTGTGGTGAGCATTTTAAAATGTTTTTAAAGAAGTATAGCTAATGTTACGTATAGCTAATGTCACGGGGTTTATATTTTAAAAGTCTCTCTCTGTAATGTATTTGAATTTCTGTTCTCTTGTCCTGTTTTCTACAGCAAAGGGGTAGTTGTATTTCTACATGTCTGAGATACTGTTCTGGTGTTTTACCATCACTTAAGAACTGCATGAAAATGGTTAACATCTGGCTTTTAGGCAGAGAAGTCAAAAACATGAAGTTGTTATGTGTGAGAGTAGCATTTTTTAACAATGAATGTGACTGCTATATAACAGTGAACTATGGAAATGATATAGTAGTTTTGCAGAGGCAAAGGAAAGGTCAAAGGACTTACAGAAATACTTATTACTCTCCCCATGCTACCAAGTATCTTCTTCTTTGAGTGGTACCATTAAATTTTTAACATAAAAAGGGAAGATATTGTTTAACAGGAATAAACTAGAATAGTTGAATAGTAACTTACTTTTGGTAGGAAATATAATGCTTTCTTCCCAACCTTAAGAATTAGATGCAGTCTTTTCAATAAACAGTTATTTTGCGCAGTCCTCAACTAGGCAGCACAATCTGCATGCTGCAGTTTGTTATAGACAAGCGGACTGGCACTGCATGTTTCGAAGTAAATGTATGTTGGCATTCAAGGTCACTTGGACTCTTTCTATTCAAATTTCATAAATTTAAGAAAAGAATTGCATTTTTCCATAGGCTTGTTACCTGAGTGACAAAATACATTGGCCTTTTTGAAGCAACTTCTGAAAAACACACAGGGAGCTTCACCCATCAGCTGTGCTCTTTCTTCAAGGTTTGCAACCAAACTCAGTATCTTTTTTGACCTCTAAAGGCCGATTTTTTATCAATTTATGAATGATGATTCAAGGCAATTTGGGATAATTGTTTTGTTGTTGGGAAGGGTGACTTGAAGAGGCATGGGCCTGTTTCCTTCACGTTAATTAATCTCAGGATTTTGTTTATAACTAATAAAAGTTATAAAAAAGAAGAACAGCCCTTTTTCCAAGTTACAGAAGTGGTTATAATTATTCTGTCAATAACAAATGGAAGTGTAACTCCTGGATTTTATATAATCATTATATACGTGATTTTGACTGCTGGGTTAATAACCAGTGTTTTGCTGTTCACGTAATTTTTATTGTGTTGAATGATAAACTATACCTACAATCATAAAATAAATTAACTTTTCTCAAAACCAGTTATCGATTCTGTTGTCCTGTAGGGAATAAAGACTTCTGAAGAGAAGTACAAAGGGATGAGAATTAAGCAATTATGGAGATAAAAAAGAGCTGTTCAGAGAAGTAACATTTGTAAGTCACAACAGCTGTTGTTCCATATCCCAATAGCTGATTTCCAGTAGTTCTTTCCTTAGGGTAAACTATTTAGAATCACTCTTGCTGATAAATTGTCTTACAAATTCTTAATTCAGGAAATAGGGTTTGTTCTTTTCTAGTGACTGTCTTTCTGATAAGCTTTAGTGACCCTGAAATTAAAAGGCTCAGAGACTATTTACACTTGTATTCAGCTACGGGGCACTAAATTACCCTGCACGGGTCTTCAAAACTCAGCTCAGAGTTTTCAGTTGCACATAATACATAGTATTCAAGCTGAGTCCATCCAGATACCAGGATGTAGCTTTATGCATGGACTGGTTTTGATATCAAGTACTTTTAAATGTCAAAACTTCTTAGATACATGTAAGAATACTTGCAATTATTCCTGTCTGAGAAGGTCAACTAGATCTACAATGTGAGGTCCTTTTGGTAACTGAAAGAGGGTTTGTTTGGGGTTTTTTTCCCCCCTTTCTTGCTCCAAGAGTTCAATTACTTTCCAGTACCAGTGGAGATGTGATGGTATGAAGATAAAGCTGAAATGTTTCATGTGACAAACTGTTGGACTACGAGCAGGAATCAAACCGTCACATCTGAATCTGGTTTCTCCTGGCCCATACTTGACAAAGTTTGTACTGTAGCAATCCAGAGGTAAATTTGCCTCATGCTGATAGGCATCTCTCATGCCTTCTGTCCTTCACTTCAGTCTCTTAATGTCCTTGCAGTAGTTCAATCTTGTCACCTAAATTGAGAATAACTCACAACAGTTGGTGCTAATATTTACACCACTATTGAGACCGTTGGTCAAGAATCTGTGCATAGCAAAAGACAGTTATTGCTATCTTCAAAATATTTAATGATTATCGTCATAAGCAATTGGAAATGACTAGTGGATGAGAGCTTCTGTCCCCTAGATTTTTATTAAACCAGAATAGAAACTTGCATTACTCAAACAAGTCTGAACTAATCAAATCTGAACAAGCTTTCAGAAACCTTATTTAAAATAAATACTTTTTATTAACAAAATGTTAAACAAATAGAATGCAGTTCTGTCATCTTTGCTCACTGATTGCCTTTTGCAGTTCTGAAGACAAGGATATTCTTAATTAAATACAGTGCTCCCTAGTCTCATAAAGGTTGTCCATTTGTTAAGTTCAAGTACTTTCTTAGAGAGGATGTAGGTTTTTTAAAATATCACATCCTTGGTGTCAGTAATGTTTTACAGATAGGTAAAATTGTCACATCCTTGAACTAAAGCTTTAATACTTAAATGAAATATGAAGAATACTTCAAAAGCCTTTGATGATTTTATTAACAAATATGTTTTATTTAACATGTTATGGCATAAGATTAAAGTAAAAATTAATAAAGTAAAATATATGCTTTTGCAGATATTATAAGATCAAAAAAATAGTATTTTAAAAGTAAAAAAACCCCTAAACAAGTTGTTATATTCTCTGTGCTTTCATTATTATTCTTTCAAACATGGTGCTTATTCACTGTATTTCAGCTGCAAAGCTTCTGCTTTCACATCCGGCTCATTTAAGAATCTATTATTAATTCCTTTAAAACATGCAAATAGTACAACTTCCAAGAAGAACAGCCACATAGCCATAGAGCTACAGAATTTACTGCAAGAATACTGATAAATAAAACATCAGTTAACATCAGTTAGTTACTGTTTAAGGCTAGATCCTTGGCTGGTGGCAATGGGCAGACACTGACTGCAGCAGAACCCAGATGCACTAGCTAACTGCCAGCTTCCAAGTTCCAAACCATGGCAAGTTGCTTTGTCTCTCCATAAAGCAGAGTATTGTATATCTCAATAATAGTTCATTGTAATTCTTACACATCTCTAGGAAAGTTACATTTTCAAAGGCAATATGTTGAGTCCACCCCAATTTATATATTTGAAAATAGGTTTCTCCGAACAGTTAAAGGAAACCTTGGGTCAAATTATTGCATTACATGAAAAAAAAACCCAAAACACAAAAATGCATATACATGTGTATGTATACGTGCAGAAGGAAGCCACACTGCCACTTGCAGCATGGCCAGATGCAACTGTATGCCATTTAGTGCTATAGACATGGGCCTGGGTTGGATCAGAGAGTACATATACATGAATGTAAACTTTATCCCTTGGTTCGAGAGACCCCACTAAGGGAAGTCTTACTGTTAGGGAAAGGACTAAGGCCAGGGACTGTCTGGAAGTTGAGTTTTATTTCAGGCACCTGTATGTGGACCTGGACCTGCCCCACTGAAGTTGTAGTATCAAAGCTTTATTGCAAAAAGAACAGACTATTTTACACCAAACTGGTAACTAAGTCAGTATATCAATTTTATGGACTTTTGTAGAGCAGATATTAAATTATGTTTTCCATTTCCCACCATGTAAGTCTGGCAGAAACAATACCATATTTCCCATTGGCTTCTATAATTTTGAAGTGGCCAAGCTTAGAAAGGCAACTGAATACACTGAAAGGCATCAGCACTGGGAGTAAAGCACTCACTTCCAGCTCCTAGAAATAGCTCTCAATGACATTTCTTCAGCAGATGAAGAGTTATATTTTTAACTGCAAGCATGGTCTCTGTGCAGGTTGGTTTGATCAGCGTCTCAGGAAGTAAAAATCCAAAATGGCCGGTGTCACGCAGCTCAAACGCAAATGCGTAGGGGATGCCATTTTTGTAGGCCCAGTCCATAGAGCTACCAGAACTCACATCTGAGAGAGGGAATTCAGAGAAAATTTTAAAAAATGTTAAATGCAGGTCACGTTGAAAGCACCAGAGGGTTCTTGTGGCATTTTGTCTCCAGGCCTCAATGAATATACTTGGAACTCCAGCTGTTGCTTGCCCTGATCCTGAACACCCTTCAGAGAAGGGCATGGTGAAAGGTGCTCAGCACAATATAAATTAGACCCTTGATTTTCACAGGAAAAAAAATCAATAACTGACTTTTTTGTGTAAAGCAAAACTTTAATAAAAGAGAACATTTAGAATAAAACTTCAAACTGTTCTTGTCCCCAGGTGAGTGCAATCTAAAGCTTTGCTTCCACAAAGATCTCTCAGCTGGACTGGGGCTCTGCATGCTCCTGGGTTTAACTTAGGGTTTTTAGGCAATTCCTTTGCAGGGAGAAGGGAGAAAACTGATAAAGTAATCTACATTCTCCTTTTCAAAGTGCTTTTAAAATTCTTTTCTCTTAATTTCTGTCTTGTTTTCTCACCATTTCCTTACAGCATGAGAGCATTTGCATAGGTGGTGTCTAATATTAACAAACCTTCCCGAGGAAGTGTGCTTCTTATGCTTTCGTTATCTCCATATGTTGATTACCCAAGACACTTATATTTATATAAAGATCCATCTCTCATGTGGCCTGCTGTCTTCTGTGCAATTCTGGCATTAACTTACACTGCTCTTCCTTTGACATAGTGAGTGACTGCACTGTAATGAGCACAAGATGACGACTGTGCTGTGAGATGGAGGCCCACAATAAAGTGGAGCTCTAGCCAAAACACAGCAACAGCAGAGGAGATGCAGGGGGTTACTTGTGAAAAATCTTGCTATTTACTTAAGCTTCTCACTTTTTCAATGTCTGTTATCATTACCAAGAGCATTCAGGCCTCATAGTTTCAGTAAAAAAAAAGTGTCTCGTTGAAAACTATTGAACTTCTTTTTCTCTTACCTGTCTACGTGGAGAGCTTGCCTGACAAATGTTGTTCCCTATTTAAAAGGCATATTTTAAAGATATTTTGTTATAGGGAAAAATGCATTTGAAATTTCTCTCTGAAAAATGGAAGATGTCCAAATAAAGATACTGTTGCTATCATTTATCATCATCTAGACACAGAGACATTTGAAACCTAGCTTTTAAAGACATCACCCTAAATTTTAGGTAATGTCCACAATTGCAAAGAAGGAGAGGCAAAGTAATGGTGAAAAATGAAACATAATTTGAATTATTTCCTCCCAAATATTTTATAACTTACTAGTGCATTTAAAGTGCCTGATAAAGATATGCTTTTTAAGATCTTGTTTTATCTTTCTTTTTTTTTTTTAAATCTGTTTTTATATGTTCTGAACATGTTATTTGCTGGCTTTCGCCTCTCAAATGCATTGCATTTTAATCTCTTTTATTGCATCGAGTTAATCTTACTGCAATCAACTGACTGAATCAGTCACAAAACTTTATCTTCTGCCTTCCTCACCATCCACACCTGGAACAAAGTTCACTTTAAACACTGTTTGCTTTCTTTGTTATAATAAGGGTAATCTCCTCACTATAGGTAGGTCAAAGTCACAAACCTGTGCCAGAGGAAAACTTACACAAAGTGCTAGATGCAGGACCGTATCTGTATCTTATACCATAGGCTGACTGAAGAGCGTTAACAGCATTATAGGCTGCTGATTCCTGTGGGGGGAAGAAAAACAAATACATAAATTAGACTTTGAATTAAATACTGTAATGTGATTGGAACCTGAGCTATGGATCATTGACTTCCAGCGTAATGCTGTGTTCCATGCGTCCGTGGCAGCTAATTTAAATTTATTTTAAAGGATAAATGCATTATTTATTTTTATTGACAGCAATTCCCTAAATCCCTGAAAAACTTGGTTTGGTATTTTCATGGCATAAAGAAGCTCACTGCACTGCGATCAGCCATTAAGTATTTGTAATTATAGGTATATATACCAATTTAGTGACACAACAAATTTAGGCAACATGTGAGACCATGAGATGAGATAATGTCTTTTTTATGCAGTTTAAAAGCCATGCATGCATTTTCTGCCAGTACCTGTGGATGCATTTCCCAGTCCACTAAACCTCATCTCTGCTGGTCTTGTGAAGGAGAAATGATTTCTTGGTGACACTCCATAGTGGTTCAGTGAGCAGAGTGGGAAGAAGGAAGGAGGCAAATTTCACTCCTGAATCTCTGGCGGACAGGTGAATGTTCACTGCTGGTCTAACTTTCTCCAGTTAGGCTTGGAGAACTCTTTCCACTATTGCAGAAATGTGATTTCAGTACTGTATGGGGAAAATCAGCACCTACATTTCAACACCCATATGGATGCAGTCTGTTTAGGAGGTTCATGGCATCCTCTGAAACTGGGTGCAGAAGGCCTGGCCCATGGCAAGTTCTGAGGGTCACACGTGGATAGTGCATCTGAACACAGAGACAGGATGCACGTATTCAAAAGAAAAAGGAATATTATAATCCCACAGAAGAGGATCCTGGAGAATGTACAGTGAAGGCCAGGAATATCTAGGAAAACACAGAGCCATCTCCCTGTAGAGAGCAGGAAATGAACATCTTTGGAGCTAGAAACTGCTGGACTGTGAACCACTGGGTAAAGCTGCTATGGTTGTTTTATTTCTATGAACTGGAGAGATGTAGGTTTCAGTTTATGCAGGTCTTCATGAACTTGGTCCATACCTTGTTATTCATGAGGCACTAGATGAATGCACTGGGGAGGGATTACTCTATACTTGCCTTTCTGTTCATACATTTTCCCTAACCTTCCACTTTTTTGCCATTGTCAGGAATTGGGATTCTGGCTTAATCCTTGGTCTGACCTGTGCAGGCATTCCTGCTGAGGGTCTTTGTCCACCCGAGTAGAGAAGCCAGAGAAAATTGCTTTAAAACGTCATTCCAGAAAAAAAAAAAAAAGTTTATTTTCACTTAGTGGCCAGCAAATAGGGCTTTGGAGAGTTTATTTTATGCTGAGAACTGCTCCTAGCAATGAAAGAGCACTTTTTTATGCCATTATAAAAATCTATTAGGCAGAACTAGATTTTTTGTCTGTTTGTTTCTCAGCACAGGGATGACAGTGCCGGCGACTGACATTTTCAGCTTGCCCCTTCTCTTCCTCTTGCCACCTCCACGAGAGAGTGCATGGAGGCAGGGACTGCTGAGGTCAGTGCTGCCGGGAACTTCTGCCGGCTTGGGACGTGGTCGCCAGCCAGTGTGAGGGGTAACCTCTGACTCACCCTAACACCAAGGATGAGGAGGTGGGAGGAGGTCTGAGGAAGGGGGAAGGGCTGTCACTTGGGACTCTTCCTCCTCTTACAGACACCTCAACTTCTGTGAGTCACGACACACAAGACCCATGATGGGGTCAGAGGTGTTGGACGCCGTGAGGGCGGCGGGGTGGCAATGCAAGGCCATGGCGGTGGCAGTGGGGCCTTGCAGGGCTCCGGGGAGGGGGAAGCTCTAGCTGCAGCCTGGGGCTGTTGTCCGGTGCCTGCACTGAAGCCCCAAGTACCAGGCTCAGTTGCTCAACAGAAATTTGGCAAGCAGCTGTGCCTACCGTCGCAGGGCTGTGGTGTGGAGCTGGGACGGCCTGACAACAGGCCTGACGCCACGGGAGTGAGAGGCAGGGCTCAGCTGAGGGAGCTGAGATGGGTGGAGAGCAATGTCCTGGTAAACGCGTGATGGAAAGGAGAACAGCCACAAAGGAGAAGACTCCCTGTGCATGACTGACGCGTTGTACAGCAATGAGACAACAGAAGCAAGCCCCGTTGAAATTCTTCTGAAGAAATAGTTTGGCAATGCCCATTTGAAACCAGCACAACAGTACTGGGTTCTGTGCAGAGGCAGCAACCTTCTGGAGGCCAGAGCGGGAGTGACCCAAGTCCATGTCCACCACGTAGGCAGGCGTTCCTGGGCACTGTGAACGCAATGCTCTTAGCCTTGAGGGGTGCTGCTTGCTTTCACTGTTGGAGTTATGTGCCCAAAGAAGGGGACAGTTCTCAACCGCATCATACTGCACAGGTTGGATCCTGAATAAATCCAGGCAATCAGTCTTTGAACACCCTCAAGGAGAAAGCTTCACATAAAATTACCAGATTTTTACAAAGACATACACAAACTCAGTCATGCCATATAAATTCACTACAAACGCTAAGGCAAATGACTGTATAGGAAGAAAGGGGATGAAAAGTAGGTGGAATTTAAACTCTGGAGATGGATGAATGTTTCTGCTGGGTTTTTTTTCAATCTAAAAGCGCACTTTCATTTTAAGTATCTTAAAAGAACAGATTTCAGGAGACTGTTAATAAGAGAGTTGTGCCTAAATTAGAACAGAATATGCATGTTGTGATCAGTACACAGCTCTCCAGTTTCAAAGCAACTGTGAATAATTGAACACTAATCAAAGTAGTAACTGACAGGTCACTAGAATGATACGACCCAGACAGAAACATCCTTTCTTCTGCTCAGGATTAATTGTGGACCCCTGTTAGCACCAAATGTTACTTATCTACTAGGTGTGTGGAGTCCTACAGTTGTCCACTGTACACAATTCGTGGAGACCAACAAAGCTGGTTCCATCAGCAGCAGGAAGCAGAGATCTGCCACTTTCCACCTCATTGTAATTTCCGAAAGAACTGCAGAATCTGAAACCTCAGCCTCAGTCACCATTTTTGACACTTCAAATATTAAAGACTATTCATTTAGGAGGCACCAGGTGATGGAGCCTTTGGCTGTAGGCAAATATTAAAACACACAAATAAATAAGCAACAGTATTCCATTCATTTTCTCTGTGACCCTCATAACGAGTTTTCTAAATAACAGGAAATTACTTCAGTTTCTTATGCTAACCTCCCTGTTCTTTTTGACTCACTGCAATAAAAAGAAGTATAGAGTCCAAATACTAGCAAAATATTTAGAATTGGCATTTGGCTTCCATTTGTCCAGGGCTGTTGTCTAAAACAGTGTCTTTCTTTGTCCCTTTAGGACTGTGCTCTACTCCCTCTGATGAAAAGCCTGATGCAAGGTCTCACAAACCTGGGAAACACCTACTACACATCAAAAACTGGGTTCCTTTGGTCTAAAAGCTGTGGATGGAAAGACAGAGTGTGTGTGCTCAGGGGCAGTTACTCCCCGTCTCAGAACAGAAATCACCCTTGAGCAGCAAGAACAACATGTACTGAAGATTCACTGGTATGTGTGAAAACTCTCAGTTAGAGACTCCTTTTCCTTACAATGAATTTCCTGACACAGCGTCTGCTATTGCCTTACGTTACTCCGGATATTTTCATCAGATACCCAGTAATCATCTACTTGCAGAGGAGATGCTGATTCTTCCTAACACCACGTCTTTACCTTCTGCTGTGTTGTCTGTTCTTCAAAAAAATATTCTTGCACCTGCTGGCCTTCAAAGGAATGAGATCCTGTGGTTTTAAATTCCCAGTCTATGTTTTTTGGTAAGTAATAGCCACCAATTCACTTGGGGAGCTTCTTTCTCTTTGCCACTTCCCAAAAGAGGGTGGAGAAGGTAGAATAAAAAGAAGATTCATGGATTTATTCACAGTCAGTGCAGGGCTGGGTGGTCAGTCCCCACAAGTCTCATGTTTTCAGCTCCTCTGGCTGCTTAGTTAGCTTCTAATTTGCTCTGTTTCCCAGGAATGACATCAGACAGGAGAATTTTTAGTAGCTGCTGAATTAAGTGTCTTAACAGAAATAAACCCACAAAGAGAGTTTAGTTTGTGGAGTGCTGGCTGCTCAGCCTCCTGGGAGGGCAGCTTAGTGAAACTTCAGCAAAGCTCCAGGGACTGACAACATCATTTATTCTGCACAGCATAAATCTAAGGTGCAGTTAAGCTCCTTTGAAGTGAACTAGCTTAAACTGGTAAGTTAAAAGTCACTGCAAATTTCAAGGCCAAAATGGGAGATATATGGACAATGTAAGTTTACTGGGGACTAAGGGCAAAAGAAACAGGCTTGCAACTGGTTGGTATAATGTGTGTCTGTGAGCAGGAGCAAAGTAAAGCTTAGCCACATTTCCCTAAGAGAATAAGCCATAGGGAGGGTTTTATGTACAGGAGACTGGCTAAAAACAGACCTCAGACTGTGAGCAGAGGGGATAGTTCTTCTGCATTTGGATGAGCATGGAATACGTGAAATGTACATATCTGTAAATTGATAGGCTTGCATCAAAAAAAGTCATCTTATTAATGTATTTTTCTAATAGACAAAAGCCACTGATGTTAATTAACTGCTTGTCTTAAAGTATTAAGAACACTATGTCTGAGCAGGATGATACATAAAGCAATCGAAGCTTTACTTTTGGTGAAATCGATGAGATTTCTCCTCTAATTGATAAAGATAAACCATTTCAATTTTATTTTGTTCATAACATTGAGGATGATCTTCTTTGTGCTCCTAGTGTTTAAGTTCTGAGCATGAAGGGACAGAATTTCAGCTAGATGCCCAAGGACTTAACTACATAATTCCCATTACAGTTAATTAAATAAAATGATAATAACTATAATTAGAACCCAGGGATTTATCCTATAAAGTAATTTAAAGGGACTGATGGATAGAAGGCACTATACCATTTTAATCAAACTGCCACTGACTCACTTTGACTGAAGGTTATATAACCAGAAATGCAATTCCAAGCAGATCCAGAATAAATACCACTCAATATTAAATATGTGCAAAGTATTGAAGAAACAAGTCTCCCCTCAAAACAAAATGTACCAAAAAATATTATGTAGGGAAGAAGTTGTCCCAAGTTCTAAGGTACTTACCACGCAGCTGAAGTTTGGAATAGTTGCATATTTGTAAGAGTAAGGGTACAGCAGCATCTGTGCATATGCATGGAAGGACAAATAGGCTTTTATTTGTTTCCGATGTTTGCGGAGAAAATGAGCAACTGCCTTTACTTCAGGCTCAGACTCAGGAAAGGGACCACAGTAGGTGTCATCGCAGGGGTGAAATGAAGCACCTTCATCTAGAGATTGAAAGAGAAAGTTGATGGTGAACGAGCACAGAGAATTTCCAAGGGTCAACTTCTGGCTCAGCCTGTGTGGGCCTGTGTGCAAAAGTGTGAAAAGCAATAAACAAATTGCTTTCTTGTGACTGATGGGCATAAGCCAGTGGGACCTCAGTACAGCAATCTGCTTGTTCATCTAGTAGACACACCAAGCTGCCAATTGGCCAACTACATGCAGTCCTCCCCAGAGGACATATTTTTAACCTAACAGAAAAAGAAGAGCCTGACTTTACTGTATTTTCTTCCCTGGCTTTCCATACGAGTTGCACATTTTATGATAGCATTCCAGTATTAAAACTATTGAAGGGTCTCAACTGGTCAATTTGAAATCAGAGAGCTATACCTCTTTCACTCGTCACTGCCAAGACAAATCTAGCCTTTAAGAGCAGTTTAACATACTTGCTACTACAGAGGTGGTTACAATGGTAGGTAGATAACCTCAACAGGCATTATTGGTTTAGTGGGCATGGTGGTGTTGGGTTACAATTGGACTCGATGATCTTAAAGGTCTTTTCCAACCTAAACGATTCTATGATTACCTTAAGAGTCTGGCTTAAAACATGAGAATAGTTCCTGACTACTGCCTATTTTTACTCTTGCAAACCTTCCAGGAAAAAAATGAGAAGCCACATGGGATGATTGCTCAATTAACTAAAATACAAATCATCTCAGTTTGCACAGGGCTTAATTTTCCCTCAAGTTTGGGGCAGGGGTTCAGTTGCGAGGATATCTTTCATCATGTCAACCTGCTCAGGTGGCAGTAAGCTGCAGAAGTGTAGCCTGCTTGTAACATCCCATGAGGTACTGAAAGATGAAACTCAGAAAAGGAGATGTGGCAGTGGCTCCTTTATCATCTAGCAATTCTGGATCTCATCAAGCCACCGTCTCATTTACAGCTTAAGGCCTGAGCCTAAAAGAACAATATTTATGCAAATCCACCCTGCTCTTTTATCCACTGGGATTTCAAAATGCCACATGTTTTACACTGACCCACAGAATAGTAATAGTTTTGTTGTGACATTCCCTGGTGTCATCAGGGACTTACAGAAGCAGTGTTTCATTAGTGTTCCTTTGTATAGTAAGTACTGCCATCTTCAAATAATAAGAAAAGAGCAGTGTGTGAGAAGGCATAATATTATGAACTAAAACAGGGTTATGCAATCAAAAAGTGGAAGAATTTAATGCTGCAGCTTCATTTGTAATATGAAAATTAAGGCCACAGGTGAGGATTTCAAAAGGTGTTAGTGCTTAGATTGCAGTGGATATGGAAAGGTTATATAGAGGGCAGATGGTCTCCTCCCTGCAGAACAGATGGCCACCAAGTCATCCAAATCCCAAGAGCACTCTACCTCGATGTCTTGTCAGATAATATAGCTAAAGGAGAGCTATTTAACAGAGCCTCCAGCACCTTTGCTTTTTTTTATGGATAGTTCATCTCCTGTAGCAATGTAGTATACTGAATCATGAAAACGGACATCACAGTTAATGAATGGCAGAATCCTACAAGCTAATGAATGGTAACATAGCTCAATGGTAAAATATGACTCAGTTTAGTGACTTTCAGTGAAGAAAAAAACTCTCTAAACTGTCCAGCCTTCTATCATGAGCCATTTGCAATCCCAGCTGTAGTTAATGCCTTTCCTTAACTGAAGCTGGCTGGTGGTAAAAAGAGAGGGTTTGGTGGCCTTGGATAACGTAAGGATAGCCTCAATTTTCCTACTGGAAGTTCTTTTGAAGTAACACAAGAAAGAAAAAAATGATACAGTACGTATCAACTCCTGTGAAATTTCTGAGTTACAGTCATGAGAAGAAAATGCAATTGCATAAAATGTTACCATGCTGCCTTATTTTTGTAACTGATAGCATACCAGGGGAGGACAAATATCCTCCAACATCTACCATGAGATCAAATGTACAAAGGAAACGTGTGCAGAGACTGATAAAACCAATGCTTTGGTATGGAAGAAAGACTGGGAGGATGGATGAGCTGGAGCATGATTCTCAAAATTCCTTGCAGCCACTTCATCTGCCAGTGTGGGGTACTGTCCTCAGTGAGCAATGGGGTGCACTGGAAAATGGGATGCACTGGAAATTTTAACTCCCACTGCTGCTCTCTTGGGGGCTTTGGATGCAATCCATTTAACTGGATTTGCCCTATGACATGATTTAGTTCTAAGTAAGTACCTCATTATTGGCTTTAAAATTGCTATTTATTTCATGAACATTAAACCATTGTGCTAGTTATTGCACATAAGTATATACTGCAAGGAGCATTTCTACTCAGAGATCTTGCTGTCAGTATTCACCTGGGTCTGTGTGCAATTTCTGTGCACTATTTTGGGTACAGGGTGCTGCAGAGTAAAATCTACCACAACCAGTGATATGGCCCTTTTCTTGGTCCCTAGAGAATACAGAAGCAACATCATAAAGCTTACATCAAAGTCCTACACCAGAAGGGAAGAGGAAAGCAGAAGGGATGCTGTGTTATCTTTACCAAATAGCTCACTGCAGCTAGCATTCAGTGGCTTTGCTGGGGCTGGATTCTGCCACAACTCACCTGCCTGGAAGCCCCACAGTGAAGTTCAAGCCTGTCTGCAAACTGCAAGTGCAACAGAACTGAATTAAAAGGTTTTTAAAAGCATATGCAGTATTAAATGTTAAACACCCCATGATTATCAAGCCTCAAAGTGTGATATGATCCAGATTCTTCTCTGCCTCATTTAGTGTCAGATTAATGAGAACATAGGGTGCTGGGTGAGGATCTTCTGAGCACCAGTCAGCCCAGTTCATGAAAGAGCTCTTTATTCTCTGGCAAAATAGAGAATCAGACAGAGTTTGGGGTCCTGTGAGGGAAGCAGAGCATGTGCTTGGTGGGATGATGAGCAACTTTGAAGGAATTTTTATTTTTTAAACTCGGGGTGGGGACCTGTCTTTCATGTTCAGTGGAGGGCAGAAATGCAACAAGTAGTGGACTACAACACGCAATGCGTGTGTGTCATGTTATCGTTTCACTCAGCCTAGAAAAAATGTTTTTTTACTGAAAACTAAGCAAATATTTTCAGGACTGAGTAAAAAGTATGCTTTAACACAGTGGCTAGGGAGCAGGAAGAGGGAGAGGCAGAGTGATTTGAACCCAAGAAAGATGAATTAGGCACAGAAAGAAAATGCACTGTGTGAGTATTAATGTTGCACTGATAGGTACCTATAATATGGCTCTGAAGACTTTGTCAGAAAACCGTTCATTCCAACTATGCCGGTGGCTATCTACCTTCTGAACAGTAAATATATGTCCCCCAAATACCTGCAGTTGTGACTTACGCACTTAAGTAACAGATGGTAACTGTGATGCAGGTCTTTTTGGTTCATTTTTACATTATTTCTGCCTTAAAGATCGTGATAGCAGCCATGGGACTGTCTTCTGTAGTGGAGGGATTCTCAGCTAACACAGGCTTTCTGTAACTGCCTCTGTTTCAGCTCCCTTCTTAATGCAAGTAGAGTCAAAAAAATTGGAAGCATATTTCACAGGTCCATACTGTATTGAATGCATGCTTCTGTTCACTCTCACCTCATTTGTAATCTCCCCAGGCAGATTATTTGCACTCACTTTTATCCTCACAGTTCTCAAAAATCTACTTAAAGAATCCAGTCGCTGCAAGACAGACTGTGCAGTGCTTGAAACATCGAGAGAGTTCCAGTGTAAGAGGGACAGGCTGAAGGGAGGGCCGTTGCACTAGCACTATGCAAACACAGTTTCTGTCTTTACAAGTTTATAATGTAAATAAGGAATGCTGGAGGAGAAAACAGCTGTACAGAGAGGTGAAGGAAGTTGCTCAAGATGGGAAGGCAGGCCAGCAGAAGAACCAGTTATATATTGCTATATTTCACAACAGAGTGCTATTATTTTCTGCTGCACCAGAACTTGTACAGATGCTTACTCCTGTATGACTTGCTGTAAGATTTAATACAATACCATTTCTCCTTCAGTGGACCCATTCCAAATCTTCTGCTAGTATTTCATTACTGCTGCATTCTCTATGCAAAACTGAGGTAAATTTTTATGGAAGTATTTACAGAAGTGCTGGGAGTTTAAAACTGGATCTCCATGCATTTAGAAGCACCTTCTTTCTTTATTAAATCACTAATAATAATGGCCTTAAAATATTCTCAGACATTCTCTGTGAGGCCAACAAAGCAAGTCTGACATTTCCCAAGCTAAAGCCATTTCAGAGAATTGATGAATTAAATAAAATGAAGTTTGAAATATTTCCTAAAGCTGTAGTCAGGTAAATTATGAAATGTGATGGGCCAGGCTCAATGCTGTGCTTCAAATTATTTACATGATTGCAGAAATACAGAATAGCTGTATACATGTTTTTTATTTTGCCACACTCACCATGACTTTTTACTTGTGATGAGATGTGTTTTTCCAAAGTTCAGGACTTCTGTTTTTTTAGAAGCTATAAGAAAGATTTGAGCCTTGGCTTGTGGCTTTATGGGAAAGTAGCTTCAACTTTAACCATGGAAAAGAGAACACTTCACAATGGATATGACCTAACCTACTTAGTCTGTTGGATAATTAAATACAGGGTAATCTGAACTAGTGGACCAAAGTACCGCCAGACTTACCACACCATTTCACTTTCCAGTTGCGATTAGCATCAACACCATGACAGGGAAACCTTGTGTTCTTTGATCTTGTTTTTCTCCAAAATCGATCCTAACATAAGTTATAAAATAGAAATAGCAGTATTACTACATTTTGGCAAAAATCTATTTGTACACATAACAAACCAACCCTGGTAAACATATTCAGTATTATAACTGCAGTAATTTACTTCTGTTTTGCATGCCACAAAGTGATGGACCAGATTATACAGAAATTCATGCTTGAATGATGTAACAACCATTTGATCTTTCCTGTCTGAACAATTTTTTGAGTAATATTACTGATACTACTTACATTTGTCCAGCTAAAATGATATCCATCCACATTAAATACAGGCATGATATAGAAATACAGCTGAGTTAGCATCTTTCTCATGGCAGGATCAGTCTGGTATGTCTGAAGAGCCTACAGCAGAAAAGCCAAAGAAAGTAGTTTCCATAATAAAAATAATTTCCTGATTAAGTATTGTGACAGGCTAAGACAGTCACTTGGCCTTTGGCAGGACAGAGACCTGATCTCAGGGCACCGACATCCTTAGAACTGTACTTGAAAGGCTGACATCTTCCTGCAAATGTGATTAAAGGCAGCGTGTGAACATGTGAAAAAGGTGTTCAAAAGACCCTATTCTCTCTGCTTCTTTGTTACTTTCAAAAGCCAAGAAAATACAACTCATATTACAGAGAAGCAAATGCATACAAAGTGTTTTGTGATGTAAGAGCTGAAGGTCAGTGGAATAGATTCTTAGTTGAGGAAACGAGTTTAGCTCCTGTAAGACAACGGATTGCTGTTGCTTCCACCACCTGGTGGAATCATGCCCCATTATTTGATGGGGTCAGAGTATGTCTTAAAGCATTTAAGGCTCACATTACATACGCTTTTGTTGTATTCAAAGTAACTTACTATATGCACAATCATCAATACAGGCAGCTTATTCATTTATAATTTAGAAAACCCACTACTTCTGGAGAACCTCAAGTATAAAGGTTAGTAGAGGAAGTCTAAGTAGGGAAAGTATTTTTTTTCCATTCTACATCTTAGAAAAACACAGCAAACCAGAGGCTCCTCAGCAGTTCTGTTTGCTAGTACCAGAGATGCTCCTTTACCAGTTTCAGGACGCTTGGGCTCCACATGCTGTAGCAAAAACTGTCCTTGTCATAGCTGGGCATCAAACTTGCATCCTTCAAAGTTTAAGTCTTGATTCTGTAAGGTGAGGAATCAAGTGCTTCACCTGGCAGGTGGAAAGCATATCATACTAACAGTGGGTGCAGAGGGATGCCTGAGGCTGCCTCCTCTCCTCCTGGTGCTGTGATTACAGCCTTCTGCTCTGCAGTATCTCTGGCCCTTCAGATCCAAGAAGTAACATGTTTGGGGGGACAAAGGGAAATGTTTGCTCTGAAATAAACTAAGCTAAAAGCTTTTCAATTGACAAATGCCAGGGAACAGTGTGAAGTAAAAGAATTCAATACTGCTGGGATCCTAACTGTGCAGCCCTTTGGATTATTGAAGCTGCCACAGGAGCTGACAGATGCTTTTTGTGGAACACCTGTAAGAAATACCCATACAGTTAGACATGTCTGGGGCTGAAATTTACTCATGGAGGAGTCTGAACATTTTTGTCTTTACTGAGGGTCTAGTGAGACTTCTAAATACTTTTCCTGTTCATTAACTACCTCTCTGTCATGCAGTGCTTTCTCCTCACCCAGCCTCAGCAGTGCTCTGCACGTGCAGGTCCTTCAGCCTCACTTGCAGATCCAAAGCAGCGTGTCATCCCTGTGCAAAGCCACCAAGTCACCCAGTGCTGCTCCACACCGAGCTCCTCTTCTGTTTCAGCCAGCCAAGGGAAGGGGAAGGTGAGCAATAGAGGGCAAAGGGGCTATAGCACAGAATGACATGAAACTTAGGCAGCAGATGGGACAGCATGGTGTGGAGTGCTGCAGGGTGGGATGAGATGCTGAGAGAATGTAAAGTTATCACAGGGGAGAAGAGGATGACAGTGGGCTTCTGAGGGGAAGCTTGGTGGAGCCGTGGGCTGCCTGGGAAAAAGTCCCTGGCCTATGCAGAGGTCACAGGTCCCCTGACCCATGTGCCAGAAATTCCCCAAAGATTCTTAGCTGGCATGGTATTGTATTTAAATTCAATTTACTTGTATTAAGAAGCCACATCAAGGCTACAAATACATTTGGATAAAAATATTGGTATTCAGGGAACTGCAGCTATAGTAAAAAGTAGTTTTGTCAAAACAGAAAGCAATGGTTACTCAAAAATAATGACTGTGAAAACAAGGGCTCTGTTTCATTGATGTTCCACACGCAGAAAACGCATACTGAAGTAACTAGGGCTACTCTGTGCATTAAGCTAGCCTTTAACTTAAATCTTCACAGGATTAAAAGCCTATATGGTAAGTATGGATGTTAAACTGTAAGACTGTTCTTACAGTGGAAACAGAACCAAGTTGTGCTCCAAAATGTGAGTCAAGGAAAATGAACATTTTTATCATGCATATTTCAGGGAGAAGTAATTTGGCTGGGGAGTAAATAAGGCACCACACACCACTTCCTTGACTTTTTAATGCTTTTCTCTTTTTAGACAATAATAACAAATAAAGCTCAGGTTGTGTTTCCATGGTGGGTATTTACATATCAGTAATAATGAGATTGGCATATTTGCTTGTATCTGTATTTATGTATGCCATTCTTTTGCTGTCAGTTTCATCTGTAATTATGCATTTTGTTATACTGTAGTGTAACTACTGTCTTTTAAACTGCAATACTTAAGAATAAACTCTTTAAAACACTTTTAAAATCATCTCCTTAAAATAACTACAGATAATGAATTAATTTAAGGTAATAAAATCCTTAAAAATTGCATGGATGAGCTTTGCAAATTTTTCAGAACCTTTCCAAATTTGCAAATAGTGACATAGTGGAAATATTTTAATAAAGACTTTTTAACGTTCAATATGTTTTAAATCCTGTGAAGAATACATTTTTCTTGCTAGGTAAAAGCAACACCAATTAAAAACTGAACCAAAACATAAACTTCAAAATGCCGAGCACCCTTACATTTTTTAAAGCTTCTCTGTGTTATTTTAATGCCTGCTGTCAGTGACAAAATACTAGGAGAGACTTCAGAAAACATTATAGTCCACCGTAATACTCTTCAAAATTTTAAGTCTTAAAGTTGATTTAGAGCCAATTATGTCAATCATTCAATTCTGTTCTTTAAAGCATATATGGTTTATCTTAACACTTTGGTTACCCTTTTAGAGTAGCATTTTGTTAAAAATGTAATGGACCTGGTGCAGCTTTCTTCTTCATGGCAAGTAAGAGTGTAGATGGTGTAACCTGGTGTAAGTGAGATGATATTCACTCTTTCTCCTGAAAATATTTTGTCCTTCATACTATTTTTATCTGGCAATTTTATTTGATACATGTAATCAGGCAACACAGGCTGTATAATCTTACCTCCCTTAACAGCGAGGTCTTTGGCAATGTGCCTCACAGTTACTAAGGTGTGTCCTTGCTGGAGCAAAGCCCAAAATTTGCCTTTTGTGACGTGACTCAATTCCTCTGAAAAACAACCATGCAAACCACTCCCCCCCCCCCCCCCCAACAGTGTAGAAATATTTTCCCTTCACTATGACACAAGCAAGATGAATATAAACCATTAGTGAATTAACTGCATTGTAGTTTGCACAGAGCGCTCAGAATACAAAGTAACGTGACTTTACATGGCTTGATTCTGCTTCCCCATCATGCAATCAATAGCAGCTTTGCTGCTGAATGCACAGAGAGCCAGACTGGCCCAATAAATGCTGAATAGTGTTATTAGTGAATGAACAGATGATACAGGAACCCTGCCAACACCATGCAAGCAATCTGCCTGGGGGATGGGGGAAAGGACCAATGATTAATAGGAGGGGGCTCGATCATCTGGATCAGCAGAGTGGTGGTTGTTGATAGAGCTATGCCAGCTTAGACTGGCTGAGGATCTGGTCCATAGGAAATTTAATTTGGGGGATGAAGTGAACAAAAGAGCTATATCGTAAACTGCCAAGGCAATAAAAGGCAAGAGTCTAAAATGGATTTAGGATGCAGTTGGGCTTTTTATAAAGTAAGGGGATTGACTGAGAAGGACAAAGCAAGGAGACAGGGTTGAGAGAAACTCTGAAATTGCAGTTGAGCTTAATAACAATTTGCTGTCCCACAATTAATTATTATTAAATTTAAGGTAACAATCAGCTTTTGCTGTTTCTGGTTTTGAATTAAACAGTCACACTGAATTAAACAGTTACTATTTTAGCATAGGGAATTGACTCCTTTGCTGTTCTACCAGAAATTGCACAAAAAGACTTCCAACAAACAGGATTAACTCTTCCATGCCATTATTAAGGTATCAGTTAAAACATCCTTTCTGACAGTAACATACAATGTTTTACTATTGTCTGTACTTCTTACACTTTAGCAGGGTGACACTATCTGCCATTCAGGCCTTCATTGCCGCTTTATCAGTTTGGCAAGTTAGCAGATAGCTCTGTCTCTGTACTTGGAAGCAGTACATCTTTTTATCTCCATTTTCCCTTTTACTGCTAGTGTCCTGCTTTGGCACTCAAATCACAAGCAGAGTGGTAAGCCTGTTATTAAGGCTAAGATACAACCGAGTATCTAAAAACAAAAAGGGTCAAATTTTCAAGGCTGAAGCTTGAGCTGTGTCTGATTTATTTTTTTTTAACACCAAGCAAGATCTTCCTTCCTCTTTGGGAGCATTTCCCACAGTAGGAACCCAGCAACAGCAACTGAAAAAGATGAGTGTGCTGCAACTACTCCGCAGCACTCAGAAGAGAGCCCTTAAAAAGAGTGTGAAAAGAAGGACCTGCAGGATCCCAAAGCCTTGCTTATGCTGCTACTTAAGGATGCAAACGGAGAAGTCGCTGAAGCAGAAAAGAGGCAGAGGGATGATGGCATGATTGACATGTTAGAGAAACAAACAGCAGTTCCAAGAAGCTTGTGCAAGGCTGGGACCACCCAAGCAATTGCAGGATATTGTGGGGAAGAAGCTGCATAGTTACACAGTTCTTAGTGGAAATAGGAGACACAATTTCTTGGTTCCATTCTGAGAGGTACTACATAAAAACACCTCATAGGTCCCAAATAAGTCAAGGACTGTCTAGCAGAGAAAGGAAAGGCCTGAGTTATTCTAAAGCACTGTGAATACTCTGAAAGGGGCAACACAAATGTCTCTACTAGTAATTGTATGAAATTAAGGCCCACCAAGTTGGTGGAGACCCCCCCCCCCCAAGATGTCTACCACAGAAAAATGTAGTTCTTGACTTTTACGACCTAGTTATGTTGGTCCAGGGTAGTACATATTGAGGGCAACCCGACAGAACATTTGAATACATTTTTTAATTACAATGTTGAGACACAGTTAGATAATTGAGATGCAAACCATTGCTTGTAAGTCCATTTCTGGAACAACTACATTGTCCAACACAGAATTTTTTCACAGTCCTTTCTCATGCTCAGTAGTGTTTCTGCATATCAGTAGTTTCACTGAGGCCCTAATTACTCAGCATCATCATACAGGAGTGGACCGCTAAAATATAAAGAAGATTTTTTTCTCTAGGGCAAGTAATATGTTGGAAGAACAATGTGAATTCTCTTCATGCCTTAAAGAAGAACATACCCAACAGCTTAAAAGCCTTCACAGGGTAGAATTTGAATGTCCTAGTGATTAATAGTTACATAGGAGTTTGCACTAGCAAGTGTCATTGAAGAATTCCTACTACAGGCACAACACAGCTGCAGGGTTACCTTCATTTTATCAAGATGTATACACATTGTGAAAAATGAATAGCTGCAAGCAAAATGAAAGTAATTTTTACCTTCATAAGATCATGGGTAGGCAGAAAGATGCAGCTGGGTAGCTGAAAGTGCACAAGAGAAATAATGCAGTACTTTGGTTTGGAAAACTGGAAACCATTTTAACTGTTTTTTTGCCATCATGAAGATGTCACAGCAAAGGAAAGCACCTTCTCTAACTGTCTTACTGTTGAATAGAACCTGGGAAAATCCACCATGGACCAAAAGAGAAAGAAATACGGCACAGTTTAAAAATGGTTTGCCACAGCTGTTTTTAAAGCAATGCATCACATGCCTCGTTGTGGTGATTCCATGGTACTGCACTCCATGTTTTTGGCATTGGCTTAGCTTTTATCCATTAAAAGAAAAAGCGTCACAACTGAGGGCCCTATCCGGGAAACTCTTGTTGGTAGTGTTCACTGCTACTTTATTTTCCTTTCCCTTAGAAGTGGTGCACATTAGTAATCTCTGTTTTCAGTAGCGAGGACGTGTTGGAGAGGTGCAGATCCTCAGAGTGAAGTGGGATATAAGATGGCTGCCAAAATAACTGAACTCATTCAGAACTGAACCAGCTGTGGAGTGGAGGGGGATGTTGAGTAGAAGCAGAAACTACACACACACAGGTGTGATTACTGCACAGAAACTTCAAATGGCCGGAACAGCATTTGGAGAATGAAAAAAATCATGAAGATAAAACAGATTCTGCATTTGTACCAGCACTTCTTGCTGTTGAAAGGCTGATGAATGAGGTACTGAGTGAAGAGGCTGGAAGAGGTGATCTCTCTGATGGAGGGAAAACAAATAGTGCTTCAGGCAGAAGCCCTGACAGAGAAGAATGAGTTAGCTAAAGATAAGTAAGGCTGAGTGTTTCAAATATAGATGCTGCAGGATAAAACAGATGGATTTTTCCTCCAGATAATGGATATATAGGGAGCACTCAGAGAAGTCAATTTTTTTCTGAGGTTAGGCAGCTAAAAAGACAGCTGGGGAGACTAGAGTCTGGCAAACAATAAAAATTAACCTCCAATGATTGCATTGCATTTAATGGAAGAGCTGCAGAGCATTTGTGGAGAGATCTGTCACCAGGTGACTGGTCCTTCAAGGTGAAAAAAGCCCAGTCTTCACAGTGGCATCATCACTGGCAGCTGTGAAGGAGGCTGCAGGGGGCCAAGGTACAGCCCTTAGAAACTTCTGGCCTTCCTAAAACAAGGGTGTACTAAAAATTGATGAACAGGAGGAAAAAACAGATAGGAAGATTTCACAGAGCAAGAAGATGCGATGGTTTAAAGAGTAACAAAAAATGTCAAGTCAAACTAACATCAGCTGAAGAGCTTTAGCTGAAGGGAACAGACCTTGGAAAGAAGAAATGTATCCAGCTAAAAGGTGAAAGGAAAAAGCTACAGGTACAGCATTTGTTTTGGCCTTGCATGCTTCTGATTCACTTTGTAATATTTCAAATGATTTCAAAAGCTCTTCAGGTTTCTCTGAGCCAGCAGTCAAAGATATGTTAAGAACAGTTGTGTATCTGTCCCCAGGAACAGGAGTGGCATAAATGTGGCATAAATATAGGGAGAGGCAATCAGGCCCTTGCTTTCTTTCCTCTATGGTTCAAAACTTCTGCTTGGAGAACTCCAAAAAAAGGAGCTGGAAAGCCTATCATAGGAAGTGAACTAACTACGTTGTCTCAAAGAATAACTAAATACAGGTGTAAGGAGCATCCTTTAAATTAATATTAGTCTGAAATCCTGCATTGTGGGAACATGGCATTTCAGATGTACCTGTTCAAAAGACTTAAGTCTGTTGACAAGTGTTAGGTCAAGCATATAATCTTTAACAAACGTAAGTGTGTTGCTTCACATAACTATCTTACAGACTCCCAAGATCAGACTATTTCTGAAGTGGGTGAAAAACTGGTATCTGAATTTCATAATCAGCCAGTATTTTGAGGCTCTGGTAGTTATGGATAGCAAGGGGAAATAAATTTTCTGAATCCTAAAGGATTACCAGTTTTGATGGAGTTCAGCAAGACCCAGATATCATCCATAAAGAGAAGGTGTTTTCCTGACAGTGTGGACTTCAGCACTGGAATGAATGACTGAGCGCTGCTCTGACTGTTGATGCAGCATATTGCAGATGTTTTGTCCATCAGGACACAGACTATGGAATTTTGCAGAATGAGTATAAGTGCTACACTGGCTTTCAGCAGATCTTAAAGTAGGAATACTTATAGCTTTATGGCCTTCTGACCACATAGCCTGCATGGCACAGAAGAGCCAACCCTTTTTAACACCGACACTGTCTGGGTCTCCTGCTTGGACCTGTGTCTGATTGCACTGTTGTCCTTATTCAGTTCTATATATGTGTATGTGGTGTTATTTTAGGTATCCTGTCTTTACAGTCAAGCACTTCATAAACATTCCTGAGGAAGAATCTGAGGTCCTAAACCCTGCAAAATTCCTGGTAAAGACTGATCTCTGGGGCCAGGTCCACAAGCCTAATAGCTGGCTAATTGGCAGTATGCATTCCATATGCATCCACAAGGTGACTCATAAATCAGTCTCAAGCTTAGAATAGTGGGGGCAGGTGTTGCCATTTTGCATCTTGGACAGTCTGTGTGTCTCTCTTAGCTCATTATTATGGAGTGAAAAGACAGGATTCAGGCCTGGTTTTGGCAGCAATCAGTACCAAAGTTAGCATTTAAAAAAAGGCCCACAGCCTCTAACTTCTTTTCCTGGGGTCACCTCTCTGCTCCCTGGGTGCACGATGAAGCACAAACACATCACCTTGAATAATTTGGGAACTCATATAACTGGGATCATAGAACACCCACATTTCAGAATTTGGACTTTCAGCCACACATCTCACAAATTAAAGCATACAGAGCATACTGATATTCTTTTCAGATTTGGGATTCTTCTGAGATGAGACAGCTATTATGGCCCATCTTTAAAGGATGATATAGTGCTGCAGGATGAGCAGGGCTTCAGAGGTGCAGATTTGGATTCCTCTACTATACAGCTCCTTTCCAGTGGGCCTGTGGATAGGGGTGAGGGAACATTCATGGATAGTCTAGCAAGGTCAGTGCCCAAACTAAACTTATCAAGTCACCTTGATCAAATCCAGAAAGCTCAGAAGTAATTCTGAACATTTTTTCAGCAAAGACTTTAGATATTGGCTAGGTTCTGGCCCAGAAGAAGCAGATGGTAGCACTGCTCATTCAGGAAAAATACCCACAACAGTCTCACATTAAAGAAAAGTGGCTATGCGCAATGCAATGTAAGCTGACACACATTCAAAGAATAATAATACTATTTTGAGGAAAGTCCTCAAGATTTAAACATCTGAAAAATATAAGAGCCTAGGGAGTCTATGGAAGAGCATGCTACAGTTCACATTTGAGATGCAGATATACTGAAACCTGTCAACACATGTTAATTTTCCTTTTTTCCTAAAAAGGCCCACTTTTGAGGATGGGAGAAGAGGGTAATGGTGTAATTTACTTTGTTTCCAAAGTGTGAGGCTATTTGCACCTTCATTCCAGGCCCCAGTGAGGCCGCTCCCTTAGCGGGATGCACTTGATCTTAATGGATGTTCCCCTTACAGTTGCCATTAGATTGTTAGAACATTTTGTCAAGAAGTACAATCAGTGCTTCCTTCTTGAAGGTTTTTAATTACATTTCTTGTAGTTTCTAATCTAGAAATACAAATTCCTGCATCAGAAACAAAGAACTGTGCATCTTAAAGTCACATCTCTTGTGTGTTGTTTTCTGAAAATGTTGTATGAATGACATTTCAAGGTTATACACCATTGACATGGATCAAATGGCAGCATTTACTAGAGGGAAGAAAGTCAAACCAGATGTAATGGGAATCCTCATCTGCTTCCACTAAAACTGAAACAGAATCTAGTTTTGATGTTAATTTGAATAGCAGCCTGTGAACCAAATTTCAGATTTTTAAAACAATGGCAAAATGCTAAATTTGAGGTCTGGATAATTTGATATCTGAATTCTGCTTCTCCTCTCACAATTGCACACCCAATGAAGAAGAGTTAAATGTTCTTATTTAACACATATACATATGTAATTGTACTTTTGCAAGAAGTCTATAGGTTTTGCTTCTTTGTTTCTATGAGGGCTATTTAATTTTGGATAAAGACATGTTATGTCTGATAAACAAATTTTGTTTCTAAAGCCTACTGCTTTCTACAAAGTAATAACACATAACAGAGTCCCTTTCTTTCCAGCTTGTAATATTTACTAACACATTTTGATGTATGATTAGATCCCGTGTGGTCTTTCTAAAAATCTAGGCTAATAAACCTTTTTTCCCCCTAAATCTTTTGCTGTGGACACAAATTCTGGGTTACATTAAATTAACTTATCTTTGCAGGTTGCCTTCCAAGTAGTCCACATGTAATCAGTTCTGTTTCCTTGTACGGTTCCTCTTGCTTCCCTGCTCCACCACAGGTCTCTTAATATGTTCACTCTCAGGGCCTTTTTCCACCTCTTTCCACCTGAGTAAGGCTTGAAGTTGGGTGGAACTCCACTGTAACCTAACTGGTATTCTACTACAATACTGGTGCAGACGCTTCTCTGTGGCTCGTTAGCTGGTACCTAAAGCTCTGATCCTGTGTGCGCAGGGCGTCCCATTTCTTGACTTGAAATTCAATGACCATGAGGTAGGGTTTGTCAGAGGCCACCAGTATTGCTAAATCTGGTAGAACATCTGATTATCTTTAGCTGAGAGACTACAGGCATTCAAGGATGCCTTCTGCAGAAACAAAAACTGACGTTATTAACACCAGACCTATGGAATACAGAGCCAAGGCTAAAGCTCATGCTGGAGTAGATTATAATAAAAAAACCAGACAAAAACCCCAACCCCCCCAACCAAACAATAGTCTTTGCTCTCCTTTTGTTTGTTTCAAAATGTGAGTAGGCTGGTTTTGTACTTTCAATTATATTATCCCATAATGCAAAACCCTTTCCTGTGCGTTCTCTTTCTGTTTTTAATCTTTAACTTCTATATCTTTCTCCCTTTTTCTCTAGTTCATATGTTCTTTTTCTCTAACTATTGTATTTGCCCAAATACAGAACAAGCCTGCATAGCAGGTAGCCTCTTGCCTTCCCACGCTCTAGCCTCACACCCTCACTTCCCAAGTCTGATCTGCCTGAGTCTGCTTTGTATTTCTAGATAGACGGGAGCTGGGTCCTGCTAAGCTGAACAGCTCCAGATGCTCTGTAGAAAGCGGGGAGCCACTGACTATACCCTATGGGAGATGGTGTCTCCTGTTGCTTGCAGCAAATTCAGTGGCACTCAAGAGCTGCTGCTTCCAGAGGCACAAGCAAGATACTGAGTGTTCCCAAGCTGGATGGGAATATCTGGTGAAGTTTGCAGCACCCGGTCTTGAGCCTGAATGTTAAGTGACATTCACACATAGAGGCTGCTTTCTAAGCTAACTGACTTGAAAAGCCTAGTTGTACACAGGAGTATGGATACCTCAATAAAAACAAGTGACAGAGATCACAGGGTGAAGTGAAAGCTCGATAAAATATTTCAGGCTGCCTGCACAGTAAAGGGATGCGCATATGCTGTTCCTGCTAGAAAAGAAGCTAACATCACATAAATCCAGCATTTCTTTTTGCTTGCCTTAAATCAATGGGCTTGTGGTGCTATTCCTTAGAGTCAACAAACATGCCAGGAAAAATCTGTTTCCAAGCTGACTGCCCTTTCTCAGAACTGCCTGTAAGCGCCAAGGAGGATGGAAAGTGGGCTGCTGGGCTGCAGAGGTGCTTAAGGGAGGAGTTTGCCAGCAAAAGAGAATTGCAGAGTTTGAAGCATGGAGAGGCCTTCAGTTTTCCTAGAGTTCTTGCTAAAAATGTCTAATTCATTTAATGAGAAAAGCTATATCCTAAACCAAACAATCTAATCATCTTGTCTCTCCTCCTCTCCCAGTCATTTTTAATATAATGATGGAGACTGTGAGCATAATGTATTCTTATCCTGATGCTTTTTGCTTTAATGCTGGGTTGAAATACTGCTCTAAGGAAAGAAGAAAATATATGTCATTTGTGAACAAAGGCAATGCACGACTGAGATGGGCACACAAAGGTGCTACATTCTTGTAGTCTCAAGGAACTCCACAGAAACATTCTTTAATCTAGGAAAATGCTTTTACATAGTTAGCGAAACAGTCTTACTAGCAAGCTACTCTCCAAGGATCTCAGGTAACAACCAGAAGGTTTTTATATACACATACACAGCCTATATTCTGCCATAAGCGCTACAGAGAAACCTTGTGATTTTTACCTTGCTGCCACATTGTATAGTGCTTTACGGGAAAACCTTGGTGAGGAAGATGTACTTGAGAAATAGGCTTTCCCACCAGTGCCTGTCTGTCCCAAACATCCTCCTTCCTTACTGTAGTGTGTTCTCCTGCGTAGGAAAGCTGCTCAGAAATAGTTGCAAGTTTGTTCATCTTTACACTAACAGAAGTCCTAATAAGAAGACACACCATCATTGCACACTGATCAGCTCCTGGATCTTTTAGCCTATCCATGCATCTGCAGCCATGCTGACGGGCTCACCCAAGTTGTAGTGGCCCCATTATTTCTGTACTTGCCTTATATACTGCTGTGACTTCTGAGGGAAGGCCACACATGCTTATATGATCATCTCAGCTAACGCATTAGGGTGTTGATGATGCAGAAGTTTACTCTCATGAAGGGACTTATAGGGCCAGGATCTTTCTGCTGAGTTGAGAGATCCCAGAAAATCAAAGGCAGATCCTTTAAATCAGAGGAGGTATTAATACATTGTAGAATTCCACAGTGATGGGGTGGAAGAGAAGTGAGAAAATTGTGTGTTTATAGGAAGACACTTGCAAAAAAAAAGTTGCACCCCTTATTTTGTGAAAAAAATGGTATGCAAAATACTCAAAGCATATGCGTTGGATTTTTTTAAGCCTTCTTTGACTTCTGTAAATTGCATTGCAAAGTAGTCTCCACTGTGCAGGTAATATCCCATCTTGAACAAAAGTTTGTTGGCTAAGGGGAAATGTCAAAATCCTGCAAACACATCATGCATCTGAAATGAATCCCAAAGTAGAAGAGATTAAATGCTGATATAAAAAAAAAAAAAAAGAGGTACTGGAGAAGTGGCAAATGGATGGATATGAAGGCTAAACCCTAGATATCAAAGATAAAGGGAGTATAAATCTAGTAAGATAGGATCAGAGAAACATTGGAGGAACCACTTGATATTCAGAGAATATGAAGTCTATCATTTTGGGTGAAATCTGTCCATGAAGAAGAGCCACCAGATCAATACCTGGCTCTGAGCCTGTTGTCACCAGCAGAATTTTGGTTTTTTTGATCGTGGGTCAATTTACACGACACCAGGCCTGCTGGCAACAGACAGGGTACACCTGTCTCAAAGGGGGAAAAGGATCTTTGCACAGGAGTTAGTAGGGCTCAGTGAAAGAGCTTTAAACTAGATTTGAAGGGGGGAAGGGATAAAACCAAGTTCGCCCTGGGTGAACACACTTGTCTAGAGACAAGCCTGGGGGCAGCATGCCAGTGTTTGAGGAATGGTGTGCTAGCGAGGTCCTTTGGTCTGCTGTCTCAATGGAGGTAAGGGATGGAGGCC
Source organism: Buteo buteo (assembly GCF_964188355.1). Lineage (NCBI taxonomy): Eukaryota > Metazoa > Chordata > Aves > Accipitriformes > Accipitridae > Buteo > Buteo buteo. Next base: position 41,108,534 of record NC_134173.1, read on the forward strand.
CATGCGGCAGCAAAGACACAAGGGTTATTGATGTGTTAGAAAACACAGAAGTGCCTGAGAATGGTCATGTAGGAATCAGGGCTTCTCCCGCACAAAACGGTGGCAGGATCAGTAGCCCAGCTGAAGTGCATCTACACCAGTGCACGCAGCATAGGCAACAAACAGGAGGAGCTGGAAGCCATTGTGCAGCAGGAAAACTATGATATGGTTGCCATCATGGAAACATGGTGGGATGACTCGCACAACAGGAGTGCTGCAACGGATGGCCATAAACTCTTCCGAAGGGATAGGCAAGGAAGGAGAGGCAGGGGGGTAGCGCTATATGTTAGGGAGTGTTTTGATCATCTAATGATGGTGACAATAGGGAGGCTGAGGGGAGACTTTATCACTCTCTACAACTACCTGAAAGAAGGTTGTAGCAAGGTGGGTGTTGGTCTCTTCTCCCAAGTAACAAGTGAAAGGACGAGAGGAAATGGCCTCAAGTTGCACCAGGGGAGGTTTAGATTGGATATTAGGAAACATTTCTTCACCAAAAGAGTTATCAAGCATTGGAACAGGCTGCCCAGGGAAGTGGTTGAGTCACCATCCCTGGAGGTATTCGAAAGACATGTAGACGTGGTGCTTAGGGACATGGTTTAGTGGTGGACTTGGTAGTGTGAGGTTAACAGTTGGACTTTGGGTCCAACTGTTGATCTTAAGGGTCTTTTCCAACCTGAATGATTCTATGATTCTATTCTAAGATTCCATGATATTGGCTTACTATTCCTATGGAATTACACACAAGAGAAATGTCTTAATCTAAGTCCTTAAAGCAAAGATATTGCTGAACTGATGTGAGGCAGTACACACTGGCACTGATTTACCTGGACCGTTACCAGAACTACAATCTTCACATTTTTAGGTCTTGGAATAAAATCCTACTTCATACCTCTGCCAGTATGTGCCAGCATATTTTTGTCCTGTGCCTAGCTGTGTCTGGCTGTCACTGCCAGCTTCGTTTATCAAGCACTTAAGTGTTCTACAAATAAAAAATAAAAAAAGCGGTATAATAGCTAGTTATTTTTCTTATTAATAATATGTTAGATCAGTTATAGCAAAAACTCAATGTTTATTGAACTGAAGGAACCGCATGACTGTAAATAGTTAAACACTTACTTCTTTCACAAACCACTGGCAAAAGGCAGGGCCAATCCACTCTCTTGCATGTATCCCACAGTCTATCCAGACAGCTTTCTTGTAGGGCCGTGATCTTTTACCTAACTTGAAGTGTGAATATTCATAGAAATATCAATAGGTCTCATGACATTAGTGAAACACAATAATGAGAAAATACTAGAATGTTAGAAACACTAAACCATTTTGAATTTCCTCATATAAAGGAACATGAATTTATTGTTTTCAAAGGTACGGCCAAGATGATACACAGGTATGCCAAGATAATGAAGCTGACCTATGGGAAAAAAATTACAGGAAAAGTGAGATCTGTCAATTTCTCTTTTATGAGGAATGATATCCTTAAATATCACATGGAGCAGGGTGAGGAAAAACAATGCTACATGAATAGCCTGATGCAGAATCAAATTTTCAGAACTCTGCAACAGCAGGTGAAAAGAAAGTACAATAAAAGTAAAATTTTTTTTGCATCTTGCCGACACCCTCTAATTTGTGGTCCTAATAATGTGAGTTGAGAGTGCACAGCCCTGGAATTTTGTCAGTAGCTAAGGAGGAAGCATATGTGGCACGTGCTGAGAAGGACTCGAGAGTCCTCTGGGGCCCCTCTCCAGCACAACTGCTTTCCAAGTTGTCTGTAAACACAAAACTTTCCAATTCCCTTAAATCCAAATCCTGCTAATTGAACTTGTCCAGTAATCTATCTCCATGCATATCCAATCCAAGTAAACAGGATTTGGCTTTTAGTTTTCCAGCTTTTTATTTTTTTTCTTCATTAAAGATGACATTGAGAGAGATACTTAGATCTTAGAAACTCATCCTTAGGAAACACTGTTAACCTGAGTCTCCAGTGTACATGCTATAACATAAGTAACAAAGTGTCTGTCCCCAATTCCAGATTTTAGTCTGATTAGTGACTATTTAATCTTTACCTTGAGTACAAACAGTGGTCTGCCTTCATAGGATGTTCCAACAGAGAACATGTGAACAAGATCTGAATGAGTTTTATTCAGATGATGCATCCAACCCTGGATCTGCAAATACAGAAATAAAATTGTCGCTTCAATCTTTGTATTTCATGGGAAGCAACTGTAACACATTTATTAATCTCAGCTCTCGGTCCTCTTTATGTTTTTGGATTTTCCTGTAGTTTTTACTTTTTATGCTTTTTTTTTTTTCGGTTGGTTTGTTTTCACACTTTAATCATCATTGGGCTCTCATAGCTCTATTGGCAGTGGCTGGATGCAGCCTTCAGTCACATGGGATTTTTTTTCCCATTTTAATGTTGGCCATCGAAAATCTGGGGATGGGGCTAATCTGCCATTCCCACTAAATATTAATGGAATGAAGAAAGAAGGTCTCTCAATCTGCCTGTCAGGATACAGAATGGCGAACAGATTGACCTGCAGGACTGAATGCTACCTGCAATATTTTTTTCACAGGCACCAGATCTTATTGAGGTCACCCTCCACGCTCAACCTCGTGACTTTGTTTTGGTGCAGTTTGAAACCATGTATGTGAGCACACCGAAATCAGCAGAAATTATTTACCCCATTATCATCCAGGATAGTATCCCTTATACATAAATTTGTATCTAAGTGTTTTTAAGTCTTTGGGCCTCTTGTGCAAATACTTAAGCATTTGCTCACGTTGCTTACTTAAGTGACTCAGTGAGACTAATCACTCACTGAAATCTCTTATTCCATCAGAGTAAAAGGCCTACTTTAAAAACAAAACTCAGAAGCTGTCAAAAATAGTTACATGTAAAGATAAGCCTTGAATATAAATATTAAAAAATATGTGTTTTCAAGAAGGTGTCTATTTTTGAAGAAGAAACATTCAGAACAGTGTTGAAGATGAACAGGTAACTTGTACAGAGAGTGAAATATTAGCCTTATTAAAAACAACAGTGTAGCAGATAAGAGGAACAATATGAATTTTCACGTACTTCTTCCAGGGAGTGATACACTTCGTAGTTATACGCAGAGAGGGACCTTCGATTCCTATATGACCTCAGCCCAGTTTGGTTTTCTATTGCTTTCTGTAGGTCTGATATGAGAATCCTAGGTAAAAAAAGACAGCAGTATTGCTGAAAAACTGATAGAACACACAAGCTAAAGCAGAACAACAATCACATTTAGAAGTAGTATAGCAGGAGTTAAACCATCCCGATGTTATTTCTTGACAATAGAGTGCTTCAGGCTTATTTGAATATATGCTGCCAGATAAATACTCCAGCTGCTTTGAAATGTAACAGTGCCTTCAAAAAACACAATGAGCTTGTTAAGTGAATAAAACAGAATGATGTAAATAAGGTAGCCAATGTGAAGAAGCCACTTTCACGTGTTTATGGAGTAGCATTTGCTGTCTTCTTTTATAATCCAGTTATACTACATGATCATGGATCTTCAAAAACTGATTTCAAAACCATAAAAAAAATATCTCCTTTTAGGCTTAGAAAAACATGCACATACTTTCTCTTGGGAGTTATTGTACCAGCGTGGAACTTTACTTATACCTACAAGTTGTAGAGGCAAAGCAAAAAAATGAAGAACTTGGTGGCATTATCTTTCTGTCTGAAACATAACAAACAACAAAAAAACAAAAAATCTTGTGTGGTTTGTTGTTTACATGATCTACTCTGCAACAGTTGTTGCCAATTATTTTAAAATAAGTCAGGAAAAACATGAAACAATACTAAGTGAAAATTAAATATGCTTGCATAAAAAGTGAGAGGTTCTTTGCAGTAAGAGCAAAATGCAGAAACAGTGCTATAAGCTTAAAAGTTTCCTGTTTTATGGCAAAACCAAATAATGATACGAATATAAAAATATAATACAGAAAACATCTAAAAAGAATTACATTGAAGAAGTTGGAGCATCTATGCTCTTTCCATCACACCATGGCAGGAGCTGGTAATATTGTCACTGACATCAGTAACAATGTCACTGTAAAACTGAGAGTCATCCTTGTATACCACCTTCTCCTAAAGCATGGCAATGTGTAATCACCATACCACTAATTCATCATTCCTGTAAAACGATGGTCACATGCAACCTTTTGAATCATTGCATTAGCTGCAATGATTGGAAAAAGATGGAAAGAAACTGCATTTACTCTAATCCTAACTCAACTGTGCAGCAGATACCTCAAAGATAATAGGTCTATCTACATATGATATCAAAGTAAAGGTTATCCTCATCTTCAAATGTATTAGTGAAGTAATTGTATAATTAGGAATTACATTGTTCTACACCAGCAGTTTTCATTAAGCAAACTAAGGGCTTATAGTCTTGACTTGCAAATTGCTGTACACTCCAAGACCAGTACTGTAAAGCATTTAAGCCTGTAGTTAGATTAAAGCAGTGGTTTTAGTCAAGTCATTAGGACATCTGATATGTTAAAAAATACTTGCCTGCTTTGCTGAATTCTGATTAGTGTAAGTACCTACCAGGATCAAGTTCTCTTTGTTCACTTTTACAATAATAAATTTAATTTCACAACTCCTGATTGTTTATGTGTCTCTACTCCAAATGAGCTTTGATAATCTTTCTTTATGCTTAAAAGACTGTGTACTCTGTGTGCTTATAACACAAAGGCTCTTAAGTCCCTGAGGTCTGAATATAACCTAAGTGGCTTGGTTGTCAGAGAACTTACGACTGAGGCAATTTGGTGCAGTAAGAGTTTATCTGATGCCTAGCTTGTTTTCGTGACCGTCTTCTCATCATAAAGTCAAACACTGGGACAGATAAGCCTGTCTTATAGGCAAGGGCTAGTCACCTTGCTCATTATTAGGGCTGCTTAATGCTTCCTGTCTTTAGAAATTTGTCATAATTTAGGCAAGCATCACTCTGTCCGGCTGAAGTTTTACATGGTGTTTGCCTCAGATTTTCCAGTTCCAAAAGGGATGTAGCAATAGTTGCAAATGGTGCCTCAAAAATGAAATAAAACAAAAATATTGTGAAAAACAGCCATGAGAAAAGGGTCTGCATGAAACCTTGCCCAGCACCTCAGCCCCTGGGCTGTGGAGCCGCGCTTCAGCTCAGGGCTGTGGTCCCCAGCCCAGCTGCACCGTGGGCACGGCTGTGCCCAGCTGCCCCGCTCCTGCCGCTTCCCGACTATAGCTGTTGCTGCTCTCGTGGCGAGTCCTGCCGGCTCTTGTGGAGTTACAGATGTCAGGAGGCTTGTCAGGACAAAGCGCATGTTCGTCTGAGGCTTTGCAGGGTTTTGCTTCTGATGGCTGGGACCCAGCGGACAAGGAGTCCAAAACGGGCAGTGAGGAGATGAAGAGCGAGAGCAAAGAAACAGTCTGGAGCTGACAAAATGCTGCCCAGCTTCCTTCTAAGTGCACACAACTTGTGTGTCAAATGCCAAAGAGGAAATTTTCCCTGTGGAAAATTAATGTAATGTTGTCCTAGTATTTGTAACACGTTGTTTCAGGTAAACTGCAGAAAGCCTTCACCCCTGCAGTTCTTGCCCTTGCACACTCTGCTCTGCAAAGTAAGTAAAGTTCTTCAAGTACAGGGAGTGTTTATAACACATATAAAATGGCCTTCTGTCATTTCATTAAAGGTGATTACTGTGAGCAGGAACGGCAGCAGACGTGAATACAACTGCTGGGGCACAGTAATTAGGGGATATTTTTTGTATAAGCACAGGAAAACAATTACAGAAATCCCAATCTCATTTTTAAACACAAACAAAACTGAAGCAGCGTTGAACCCACATGAAAGTCACTCTGAACTTCAGCCACCGGGCCTGCGTAATTAATTTCCTTATGTTTGTTTTTGTATTTTTAGAACGAAAAATTAATAAGAGACCATTGTTATAATAAGAATGGAATTTTGATAAGAGTACATATAATACACAATTTGATTTGTGCCATCCTTTTCTGACTGAGAAGTAAGTATAAATAGCCTCACGTAGGGCTTTATTCAGCAAAAGTTTCAGAATTCAAATAACTCATCAGTTGATTATTCAGACACTTAGGCATCTCACTGAAAAGGCTTTAACGACAACAACATTATTCTTGTCTAGTATATCATATTGATAAATATGAAATGATAAGTATACTCTGTCTTGAATGCTTTTAAGGAACGCTATAAATGATATGTGATCCTTAGCTTGTATTTGTTCTGTTTGACTTGCGTTGGGTCACGAGGAATGGAAAGTTATAAAAGAGAACTAGTACATTCCTTTATAATTCATGAGGAAGGCTTGCCTCTGTGTTTGCAGCACACTTGTAAACAAACCTAGCTCCTGTTAAATACAGAGGCAAAGCAGGCTGTAGAATTAGTAATTACCATCCCTCCCTTAACAGATATGATTTCATATACATTGAAAACACTTCAGCTTGACTCCAAAGGAGGACATTTAATTAAAACTGCCTGCCTGTGGGAGATTTTCTGTTCTCCCATTAAAATGGTTGTTTTCTTGGCAATGTCTAGCTGTCTGCCAGTCTAATTGCTATGATGTGGAACGTATTTTTCAAGTGCACTTGGTGTGGCAGATGCAGACCTGCCTTGGAGGCCAGATCTCCGGAGCGAGGCAGAGAAAAGCGAAGCACAGGCTTACATGTACTGGATGTTTGCTTGCTGGAGGTAGGGCAGCAGACTTCGGGACGTGTTCTGGGGTACTCGCACGTCGGTGACCATACCTTCAACGATGTGGAAGGGGCTGCTGGGCTGCCACAGGTCCACCTGTAGTGCAGGAACCAACCTGTAATTCATATGCATTCAGTGTAGGTGGGGAAATCCAGGAGATGGGACGCTTGAAGCTATGTAGGCAAGCACTCTAGGCATGGTATAGATAATAAAACTCTATTGGCTGGTCCAGCTCTATGCTAATGGAGAAGATTTTGAGGAATGATTGCATCCAGCTTACCACAACTCTCATGGGAGATTTGCCAATGGGAAGAGAGAAGGGTCTCAGGAATGTGCTTCCTGAAACAGCTCGAAACAAAAGCTACCTCCAACTTCAAGCGCCTCATCAGACTACGATATATTCCCTATTTATTAGCTCCTATGGAATCCGTGAGTCTTTTATTTCACAAGGTATGTTCTATGTTCACTAAGGCAGCAAAAGAAAAGAATGCTAAAGAGAGGTAGAAAACATAGCATATACCAGTGTTGTTTGCAAAGCGTACCCAAGTTTTTATCTTGACAATAAGCAGATCAGAGTTCAGTAACAGAACGTCACCAATACTATGAAGGAAGCTGTGATCTACCCAATGATTTTACATGAGACACCAAAATAACAGGATTAAGATAATAAAATGATTACAAACTTGTAAAAAACAATAGCTTCTAAATGATACCACATTATTAATGTGATATCTATATCTGCACACACCTAAGGGATGCTTCTTGTCCATTTTTACTTTCTTTTGTTGCCAAATCTGAAATACACTTGGAACTTTAGCCCAGAACATGAATTTTCAAGAAAGCAACAGGGATTTGAAACTCAGTGTTCTGCACCTGGTAGCAAAATGGTTTTGTACTACCAACAGCACCAACAACAGATGCACATACTCTCCAACAGAGGTGAGAACAGTTCCTCCTCTGCCAGTGTGAGGACAGTGGCGAGAACACAAGTTAACAAACCTCTTCCCAGAGCTCCTGGGTAGTCACAGGAGACTATGGAAAGGAGTTTCAACAACAGCCTCTGTGTCAATGTGACAAATATACATGTCAAGTTCCACAGGCCTTAAAAATATGTTATGTTTGTGAGCTGAATACAAAGAGGGGAATTGATAGGGACTACCATGTCCCCACATTTCTTAAAGAGAATTTAAAAAGAATTAATACTTGATAAACATCTTTTGAAGTCTACTGCAATCAGCTGTGCCAGGCTGCATTGATAAAAGTCATGGACAGAGCTCATGAGTGTCCCTTGCCTTACTTGCTTTCCAGGTTGCTAAGGTTTTTATAACCTATATTTTAAAAGCTCCTGACTTCTATGCCATACAAGTGATTTTGGAAATATCTAATGCATTTCACCTTGATATGAACCTTGTTTGAGAAGACAACAGGGGTTTAGTTCCCACCATTTCTCAAATGGCCCCAAATAAGAATATTCCGATTACCAAGAAGGCATCTGATGCTGAACTTGATGCCACTTCTTCAAACAGTAGCAACTTCAGTTCAGTTAATCCAATTAAATGCCTGCTACTTTGTAAGGAGAAAAACTGAAACACAGGGGCAGCCTTTTCTATTCCTGCCAAAACCACTCTTTGTTTCATGCTGCCACAATATGGTCTATGGATCTGTGTGATAGTGGTGAGTGGGCACAGCATCTTTTGAAGTCTAACACCGGGACTGGCAAAGTTCACAAGGCCTGTGAAGCTGACAGCAGCTATGACAGATGGTCAGTAGAAACCAAACTCATGAATTAAATGGTGCTAAATGCTGCTTATAAATAAAGATCCTCTCACTGCGCTAACACCTTATGTTTGTTAGTTTATCTATCTTTCATATTTTGATTAATTATAGGCATCCAGTGAAATTTCCCCCTAATTCAACATGGTTGATTTCACACATGGTTAATTAGAAACGTGTATTTGACTTTTAAGATTTATCCCTAAAAACACAGGTCACAGAAGGTACATTTGTTGCTCTTGGAGTAACAGTGTACCAATCAGCTCAGCTTGAGCCATCTTTATAAAAATAACAACAAATTGTTACACACAAGCTAAGAGCAACTGAAGTGAAATGTCTCCTGGCGAAGTGCAATATCTAAGCACACAAAACTGGAAAGAGAAGTTACAAAAATGAAAAAAAAAATAAAAAAATTGAGATACACCTGAAGCTTGTTGCTGCTCTTTATAGTTACTAAGGATTAATTTTGGTGCATTTCTCCATCATCGTGGAGGGGATAAACCAACCAATATTCACACTATTGGTTACAACACCACCGAGCTTTCTAATCTCTGAGGTATTCTAATTGTACCTCACATTACTGGCTGCAAAGGAGTAACAAAAGCAGAAGCAATCTTCTTTTAACTAATGAATCAGTGGCATATTGTACAGCACTATCCTTTTCTGGCAAAAATGCAGTATTTCATTGCTGGCATTGTCCTGGAAGTGAGACAAAAAAAATCCCATTTTTAGAATGCAAATTCAGCTCAATTCCCTATTTGGGTAGTTTGGTTTCATTTGACTCCCACTTCTCATCCTTTGCAATGTAAACAAAGCATTCAGTGCTCATCTGGGAGATGTTACCTATGCTGTCCAGGGCACCACTTCAATTGCTGACTTGAATTTGCTTTACAAAACATGTAACAGGAAACACATTTCTCCAACAGACATCTTATTTATATTACAACTTTCAGCTTGTCCTTGGCGTGACATGGAAACAGCGCATGAAAGCTGACAAACAGAAGATGAATTTCACAGCTGGCATGTTTGGACTGAACAAGTCCAACTATCCCTTACTCACTGTCAACTTTAGGAGACTTCATCACTGCATCTCCCATGGATACTGAGGGCTCCATCGGAGCCATCACTCTTCTTTCAGCATCATTCCTCTAGCAAGCATGCCTTGGATTTCCATGCTGGGCTCCGCTGGCTAGCAAGTGGTAGTGATATTAATTTTCTCTTATCCTCTTTACTATCTGTGATGGGGTGTTGTTATCCCCACACATTACACATTAGCTATTAAATAGTATTATGGACGGTGTACCAGTCAGTGCCGAAAGACATTTACTTGTGGGTGGTGGGATTTGCTAGGTGGGGGGGAAGATTCTCCAGCTACAAAACGAACAGATGCAGAAATCCTACAGAACCCTCTGAACACACAGCCAAATATTTGAACCTCAAAATTCACCTGGTATCTTGAGGCTAGAGGAAAAGAGAGATGCTTTAGAGTATGTCTGCAAACCTAAACATTCTCATCTCCTTTGCAGAACTCTCTCCTTTGCACATCTTTCCCTATCTGTCAGGCAGCAGGTTGCCTTTAGAGGATCTTGGGATGTTTTAAGCCTCTGGACAATAAGCAGAGCCCAGGCAGGATTTTTCCGTAGGCTCAGACTTGGGACCTGGAGACTAATTACTTGGCACCTGCTGCTGCAAGGTGTGACTGCGGGTACCTGTTCTCAGGGACAGTGGTGGCTCCACAGATGCCCAGCAAATGCTCTTTCCCAAAGTCTCACTGGAGGCACAAGCATCCTGACTTGCCTTCTATGAGAAGAAATGGTATGTAAAAGCATACAGACAGCTCCCTTTCCCAGAGGATTTAAACACATTATTGCTTTATCTAACAAAGAAGGTATAAGAGATTATTAATTGTGACTACATAGTAAGTATTCTTTTTTAACTGAACATTCTTTTTTCAACCTCACCCATGCAAGTCCCTGGGATTCAACTTGTGCTTAGGAAAGCCAGCACTCTTTGGGTTTCCTTGTAGGCAGTTTCTCTTTAAACTGAGGTGTTAAAGACAGCTCAAGAGTATAAATGTATCAGCTCTTACCTGGACACCTTCCAAGCTACAGCAACCCTGAACTCACTAGTCTTGTCTCTAGCTTCTGGTCAGTATGGTGATGAAAAGTCAGCACAAGGAAAAGGGACAAATATTTTTAAAAGATTTGGGTGCTGAGCTAAGAGAATTCAGAATTTCTTCCAAAATTAAAAATGATGCAAATAATTTTCCAAGAATATAAACATTTCATTGGTATAATCCTACATATCACAAATGGTGTACATACAGCTCTGTTGCCCGGCCAAGACAGAAACCAGAGCAGGGAGTTTTTTTCTTCACTAGTTCCAGGTTTTCCTCCAGCTCATTCTGTGCCTGTGGAAAGGGAGCCCGAGAAGAAAGGAGTCTCTTTGCTTTTCCCCAGGAACACACTCATGGCTGCATAAATCCCACAGTCCTTTTTTTCATTCAAGTCACTGAAAGAAATCCCCAGCTTCTTTAGACCACAGGGCCTAGTCTGGCTCATACTTTGTAATTAAAGTCACATTCTCAGGCAGTAGCCTCCAGTTGTTCCTCACTATCCTTTCGTAAACAAGTGTTTAATTTCTTCTTCCATTTAGCCTGAAAAGAAGATGCTTAGCGCTCTCATCAGGTCTGTGATCGTGTATTGATCAAAAGAGATGACTGATGCTTGTCATTGAAAATAACTAGAATAAATCTGCCATAATTTACATTTAGTATCTGGACAAAATTGTTTGTATGATTTATCTGTGTTACACCCCATGAAGACAGTAATTTTGTTATGCTTTATGACCTAGAAATTCCAGTTTTTATACTTACTGAGTTGTATACAGCAATACATGTGCCAAAGCTGGCCTTGTCCTTAACATCACCATCAACAGCTTTCTTTGAGAAATGCTGTCAACTGTATAGTTCAGAACATAATTATTGTTATGATGCCATCAGTTGAAATGGCTTGGCATTTCTGAGCCTCCTGTATAAAGGAATGTGCAGTCAGTAGTGCAAGCAGCGATGCTCTTTGCTCATGGGCTCTATCAGCCTATTGTGGGCTCTCTCAGGATGTATGGGTTTTCCATTTACATCCATGTGCTCGTGTATAGACACATAAACACCCTAACCAGTCCTGAAACTCATGTTTCCAATTAGAAATCTGATAGCAGAAGGTAGGGAATAGAAGTAGAAACTGCTCTAGTCTCACTGATGCTGTCAGAGGTCTGACTATCAGAGGCTTCATCATGTAACACACAAGAAACATAGACACCTATATCTATGTACACAAACACCCCTCGCACACACATACGTAGTGCACAACAGAATTTTAGGCTTCTGTTGGTACCTTTGCAAAGAAAGAATGAAGGAAGAATGACTCCTGTTGACTCTGACACTGGTGGATAATTATAGCTGTGCTGTAGTTCACCTGGGGAGAGTAGAACTGCTGCTCTCTAATGTCTTCACCCTTGCAAGTATTTTCAGGATCAGGACTGATTTCATCCTCACTTGCTCCTGCCAATTAAGGAACTTAATTGACAGTCCTGACTGCAGATCTCCTTCAGCTGCCCTTTATGTGCAGCAAAATGGTCCAGTGGCAATTAAGTGTGGGATTCCTCGTGCTTTCTAGAAGGACTTAAAAGGTAGTCCTAGTTGCTGGTGCAAAGTAATTTAAGTTTCTGATTGAGCACACTAGACATTTAATTGGCTCTAACTTTTCAGTATTTATTTGCTTTTCAGTGAGGCTGGTAAGAATAATTGTACCAATAAATTGGGATTGATTCACGGGATTGCAGCAGCCGTAACACTAGCAGGAACAGAATGCGAACAATGCACAGCTTGAAGTTTTGAGTTTTGCAGATCTTTATGGAACTATAACAGAGTAATGATCTTGCCACTCCAGTTACACTGGTATAATTTTACACTGGGCTCTACAGTGCAGAAAAGAACTTGTAGGCTATTCCTCAAGAGAGTCACTGAGGAAAAACTCATACACAATTATATGGTAATTGAATATCCGTTCTTACAAGTACAGATGCCACTGGGCTAAGTATATTTGAAAGACGTGAAACAGTCTTTAACAGACTTGTTAAAAAAAACCAACCAAACCCCTATTTTCTTTCTTATTAAACTATTTATGGCTTGTTTTATTTTGTAGTTGTTGCTGCACTGCATGAGAAACAGAATAGTGACCCCTGAGTCTGATCCTACTCCCAGTGGGGCTGTGCTGATGACTTTGTTGAGCTCAGACTCAGGCTTCCTCACCAGTAAAAGAGGAAGCAGATTCCTCCCATCTCAGAAAGTCCAGGCTTTCTGCATGTTGTGAGAACAATACACTCACTACCTGGGCTCTCCCGTTCTATCTTGCATCTTCCTACTAAAGTTTGCCTGGAACAACATTTTCCTTTTGGGCCTGGCAAGTGGTTTACAGACACATACTCTGATATATTGATGAATAACCTCTGTTGTCACTTGATGTTCCCTGTGTACGTGAAACATTCTATGCATATCTGACTGGAATCCTAACTATGAGTTATGGTAAAATCTGGACTGATGACTAAAGCATCTGGCTATGTAGATATACTTGCTGTACATGCAAAGTAAAACGCACAGAGCCCTGTCTACTGAGCTAATTCTTTCCTTCCACAAAGTAGGAATAGCTCCATTTGAGCTGACAGGCTTTCTTGCTGAATTTTCAGATGGGCTTTTGTTCTCTGAAGCTTTTTTTCAGCATTTGCCCAGGGAGCTGTAAACTACCAGATTTATAGCCAAGTGATCCTTTTCCCCTATGAGATATTTTTCTGATTCCCTGAACTGCGATGACAGGATCAATTCAGGGATTACAATGGATAAGCAGCTGCTGTAGGGGCTAGAAAACAAACAAAAGGGAATGGAGCTGTGGCTTCAAGGCTTGCTACGCTGGCTCCTCCCAAAGTTAAAGAAGTGCCTGGCTGTGTCCAGGAATTTCTTTTGTAAAAGCTACTGAAGAATGAGTGGTCTAACTCTATTATGCCAGCAATGTTCACAGAGCAGTAGCTTCTTTGCTACCTATACAAACAGCCCTGGTCCCAGTAAGGCGTATGCGATAGAAGTGCTTGTAGACCACTGATGGAGTAGAAGTTATCAGTCAAGGCTCCAATGAAGTAGTGCTTCAAAAATAATGCTTACAAAGGAAAATTCCAGAGCAGATAAACAGAATCTGCTGGGTCTGAGGACCTGAGCAAATCCCGGTTTCTTTGCAAAGCACTTGGGAATGTGACATTTGTTTCTGTCAGTCAGGTCCAACCAACTTAAAACCATGAAAGGGTTCATATATAAGCAACAGGCTCCTCAAATTGTCTCCTAAACAAGAAAGAGCAGGAGACAATAGCCAATCATTGGAGAGTTATATGAGGCAGAGGGACAACAGATGGACAAGAGGAGCCCTAGGGGACACAGAGTGGGCAGTTCTGTAATACTCAGGTCACTGTGGTACTATCATCCTAAATATTTCTCTTTCATTTGTTGATTACTGTAATAATTTGCAAATTATTAGTGTGGAACAGTGAACCTGCAAAAAGGTATTTCTGGTCTTAAACACTGGGTCAGGAAGAAAGATTTGTACCATACCTATAAAAAGAGATAGTATTTATGAAAGCAAAGACTGCAGCGGAACATCTCAAAATTAAGGTCGATGCCTGTGACTGCATTAGAGCAGCAGCCAATCCAAAGACTGTGAGAGTGATCTATAGCTAGAAAACTAAATAACTCCATAAATTTGTACTTGAATTGCTAAAGAATTTGCTGCATTTTAGTCTATCAGAACCATATGAAAATGTTCCTTAACACTGCTATGCAACACACTTTTCATCTTACGTGAAAGTCGGAGAAGGAGCTCCACCATCATTTCTCCCTGTCATACTCACCGTCGTATCTGCTCCAGTGGTCTTTGGCACAGGGACTGTTCAAAAGGTGTTCAAGGGTGTGGGGTGGTGCTGCTGGTGGGAAGCAGTTACCAGGTTCTTATTTGTTTTGCCACAGAACTGAAAGAAACTTGATGTAGGAACATGCTGGAGACAAGAGATACATCCTGCTGTATACATACTGATGGCATCTCCCAGCTGCTACTACCTTTGTCACTTAGTGAAAACCAGAAACTGGCATCTCCTGCTTTGAAAAAGAGCACGACTCTCTGTTCCCCACCTGCCTCATTTCTTATGACCTCAGACACATACTGCCCTAAGAAACAGTTGCATACACGGCAGTGCACAGTGTGTAAGAGCTTTCTGAGAACTTGCTCTGGAGAGATGGTGGTACCGTGGTCCTAGAGTGGGGGGGCTGGCAGGGGGAGCGCAGGGGACCCTGCTCTGCCTGGCTGGGGCAAGAGCGGTCGGGGTCAGAGCCACCTCCTGCTGCTTTGCAGGCTGGGATGGTGGCTGACTGGACTCAGTACATTTAGGCTTCATTTTTGCTTTGTTACTGTGGATGAGTTTATTGGTTGAGTAACAAGTTTAAACAACTTTACAGAACTCACAGCAGACAAATTTTAATCTGCAGGGGTGGCTATTTTTACTGGCAGTGCAGGTCTACACGCTATGTTCACCCCATCAGGGCAAAAAGCAATATTTTGTCACCTGCAAGTTAATAGAACCAGCCAATGAAGGAATCAATTTATAATAATGATTAATAACAAAGCACTGTGGGCAATGGAGCTACAGACCAAAACTAATTTGTGGAAATTACTCAGCAAGTGATTATGACTAATGTGATTTGCCTTTGGGCAATTCATGAACCAGAAGTTAAATGTGTGGAATGAAACATTCATTATCCATTATTCACTCAGTGTAGGCAATGGCATTTGTACTGTAGCACAGCCTATACACTTCAGGCAGGTTTCAGGGGTTTATTACACTAAGCATTATACGGACTTCTTTTTTTCTTAAAAAAAAAGGGGCAAATGTCCCTCCTAAGGAGCTCCAGATGCCAAGTTTAAAAAGTCTAAAGGGACTACACCTTCTCTAAAAGTGTATGAGTTAACCTTACAGCTCAGGTATTGGTAGAAGAGCAGTCCCGAGATCAGAAGGTTTCCATGTGGACTAAAGCCCCTGAGTAGTCATCCAACTTCTTCTGCGAGTTTTGTTGCTTATGCTGTGGCTAGGCTGCTGCTACTGCCCAAGTTAATTACTGGGGGCATATTCTAAGAGAACTTCAAATACATCAAGACACAGCCAGTTCCAGGATGATCCTTCAAGGATGTCCCAGTGTAGGTTTCTGTAAACGTCTCATCCTTGAAAGGGATGGCCCTTGCAACCTGCTGACTTCTATAGCACTGGCTTTAGTGTGGCAGAAGGCAAAGCTCTCCCCGCTTCCTTCCCACTGCCCTGGTGTTTCTTTCTGAAAGAAAGCAGCTAAAGCAGACTGTAAATGACAAAATCGACTCAGGAAATATCAGTGGTAAGGACAGTCATTAAGAAACAGGCAGACAAAACAAAATGTGTGAAACATTGCCACTCCTTCCAGTGCCCCTTTATTTTCTTCCTGATTGTTTTCCCTTTGTCCAAATCAGTGGGCAATAAGAAGGGGTATCTTTGCATTTACTCTATTCTCTGCCTAACACTGCTTTGTATTGTACCATCACGACAATTTTCTCAGCCTTCTTTGTGATAAAGCCCTTCAGAAGGATATACTCATTTGAGAAATGAGCTTTCCTTTTAATTCTTTGGATTATGAAAGACAGGCCAGAGGCACAGGCTAAGTGACTCCGCCTTACAAATGTAGATTTTAAAGGCAGAAGGAAATGGCTGGAATAAACGCAGCACACCATGAGTCTATCCTAAAGCTCCCTCCACCAGACACAGTGAGGAGGGAGCCTGGGACAGAAGGGATTGTTTTCTCTTTCCCTTGCCAGCATAGATGGTCTGTCGTATGCAAGGAAATCCTGCAAGAAGAAAACGATCCGTTTGTGCAGAATCTACTCTGCGTTTGCCCTGTCCTGGCAATTTATTCAATACATTTAAGTTGTGCATGGATCACACATTGGGGCAAACTGGGCTCCCCAAACTTAACTTTTGCACTGCAATTTCTGTATTTCTTTGGGTTGACTAATGGGGACTAATCCGGATATCACTAGAGAGCATAACTTTTGGTACCTTTGAAATATACCTCCTCTCTAATAGACCAACTTGCCAGGGTAGAGAAACATATGTCTGAATCTAAACCCAAGAGCAGGTATCCTTCTCACTTCGAGAACGAAAGTGATGTAACTTTTATCTTCACTGGCTTTTCTTGTCCTTCTAATACTGACAGTGGTGGAGAATAATACCAGGCCATATGATAACTCAGGTTGAAGTCTTCAAATGGCTTTAAATAAAACATTAGCATTCTTCAATAGACCAACTACTTGCAGTTCATCCCGAAATACTTTCTCTGAAAAAAAAAGTGAAATTGATGCTATTTGATGGTTATTTAAGTACAAAACTGTTGTGTTGTGAAAGGATCTTGGTTCCAGCTTTATTTTTCCCTTGAGGAACAGAACATGTGAGTAATATGACAGGTTGGTATTAATTTACTGCTCAAACCAAAATGGATTCTAAGGAGATGTGTCTTCAACCAATTCTGGTTTTGTGACTCTAAAAATCCAAAGTGCAGCACTTGTATATCTGCTGACCCTCCATTCATATCTCTGTTGTTTCTCAGGCATACTGTGTTAAGACAGCAACAGGACTGTATCTGGGCTTTGTTTGTGGCTTATTTTGCACTATTGGGGTTTTTTTGTTGCACTGTCTTCTATTTTCTCCTGAGCACATCATCAGCATTGTGCTTGAAGACTCATGTTTAAAAAATTGAATGTAAGTCAGCCCACTGTCAGTTAAGTTTCCAACTCTGGAAGTCTGGGCATGAGGGAAGAGCAGGGGAGACTGACATGGAGACTTAAAAAATTGCACAACTCTAAATACATGGTTCTTCAGAGGGGTTGATGACTTGCAGCCACTACTGACTTTTGCTGGTATTGTGAGTACTTGGCACTTCTAAGAAGTGTCATTGTTGATCCACCCCTTCATAAGTGAGTAACTTGAGATTTTAATTTTTTTTTAAAGATAATGATAAGTAAATGTTAAACATATCCATTACTTGTTAGCCCCCCAGGTGTCTCTGTCTGACCCAATGTAGATGGGCAGTGAAGCAGCTGCAGATGGAAGCGCTGTAAGACCTGAAATGCAGTGAAACCCAGCCTGTTTTCATGAAAATGGGTGTCAAAACTCTCTCTCTTTTTTCAGTCTTCCCTTCAACCTCCTCAGCTTACTACCTCATCAGAATCAATCACTTTCTAATTAACTAGTCAGATTCCGATGCAGTTTGCCAAACTTTTATTATCCTGCTCTCAGAGTTATAGCATGCAATTATTTATTCAGGTTTCTACTGCTCCCGCTTTGATGGAGTTGGGTGAAGGAATCTCTTTCTGAGAGCCTAAGGGAGCTCTGTAATGAGAAACAGTTGCAGGAAGGTGAGTAACCCATTTGCTTTGCAGGGTTTGCAACATGAGGAGAAAGGAAAAAACACATGTGCTCCCTCTTTATGTTCCAACATCCAGGGGGAAGAAATTAATGCAAAAACCAGCTTCCACATGTATTTCTTGGGTTTATGGTTAGCTTTTTTTTCCTAATTGGGAGTAAAACAATTATCCTTTTTGGGGTATTACAGTAACATTCACCTTTAAGGGTCAGGTCCTTAGTAAGCACTGCAGAAACAAATATAAGACAATAGTCTTTAGGAGAGTTGGGCATTACAGTACAAAGTACTATAATACATAGCATTGCGACACTGCCTCTGCTGAACATCGGAATTCCTCATGCAACATGTGCGCAGGTTGGATGTCTTGAGAATGGGATTTACAAAAGACAGCATCTTGAGTGGGGAACTAACTGAACATATCGTTAAGAAACACAGAGATAATGAAGACAGCCTCAGCCTTCCTACTTAAAGCTAGTAAGGCATCAGTGTCTTGACTGCTGGACCATTCGCAGCAGTAAGCCTTCTCCTGGGCTGAGGTACCTAAGGTAGCTCTGTCCACTTCCTTAAAAAACAGTAGCAAGAAAACTTCATCGTAACTGAAAGATGGAATGCTTCTCAGGAGGGTGCAAGAACTCTTCTAAGATCTTAATTTTGTTTGATTTGGTATGCAGACTGAGATTTGATTTACTTGTATCCCAGATGTTAACTATGGACTAGAAAATTACATGCACCTTCATTCTTTGCCTCAGTGAGAACACAATCATTTACATGAGGTTTCGACAATGGAGACAGAGATACATCGCAGACTGCCTAATAGTTTGCTGGAGTTGAAGGCAGTGAGCAGCCCACAGGTTTTGCCCATGCTCCCATCACTTTGGTACCACTGGTGTTCTGCTGTGACCCAAAACTGTACGTCACAGGACTGCCAAAGTTACCAACGTGTTCCTTTGTCTATGCCCATGCAGCTTTTTCAGCCAGACACAAGTGAAGGCTTGAGTTTGCTGTGCCAAATGACTTTAGCTTGTGCCCATACTGCCTGTAAGGCTGCCCATCAAACCTCTTTACCTTCATAGGTACAGGGAGAAGTCAACTGTTGCCCACCAGGCTCAAGCAGAGTATGAGCTAACACAGGGGAAGACGCAGAGCCTGGGACTCGTGTTCAACTCCTGGAACAAACTCTACAGCAATCATGTTGTTGCTTCCCTGGTTCTGCTCTAGTTAGGCTGTGCTTTGGAGACAATATGAGGCTTGTCCCTCCCCCAGCGCCTGAGGGCAGCACATGTGCATGGTGCAGTCCTTTCGACGCCGTCACAGGGGCCAGAGACCTGGCTTACACGTACTCCCCATCCTCCGCTGAGGTAATGGGCCACACTGCTGTGGAAAGACTGCCTGTGCCTTCGTTACGTGTGCCGGCAAAGCAGCACGCTGCAGAGTGCTCTTGTGCTGCACTTCTACAGTGACACCACTGCTTTTCATTTATATCTGCAGGAAAAGGCCAGGGAAGAAAGTTTTTGGCTTGCTAGTGAGTCTCGTAGACACTCTCTCAACTGCCTTACAAAATTATTCTGCCAGAGCGATTCTCAAACTGAAGCCACTTCCTTTTTCCTATTCCTGTGTGTGTTCACATCTTGAATTAACTCAGTGTTTTAAATAAAACCATCAGCCAGATAATGAAGCATGCAACTATGTATGCTAGCAAGAAGTGGAAGAGCAAAAAAAGCAAATTTGCAAGCATGGCACCTATATTATTTTAAGGCAGTAAATGTTTCTTGTTACAATTGTCAGGCATGATGAATCTAATTCCTATGCTATTTTATTGGGAAATCAGGAATTTAATGGGCAAAGGCTGCTTTCCAGAGTATAAAATACCTTGAAGTAAAGTGCCAAGTGAAAGGCATGCCAGTTAACCCACTACAGTCTTCAACAAAGATCAGAAAAAGAAGATGAAAATCAAACTCACCTGAAGCCTGTTAAATGCAGCCCTCAGGATCTGCGTTTCCCTCTCGCTCTCAGGAACAACTCGTATCACTTTATCACTGCCAATAACAGAACATTGAATTGACACTTTAAGGGTCTTTGCAGCAATGCAATTCAACAGTAAATAGGTTCAGATAGCTACCGTACTTGTGCTCTTTTTCAGCATCTGCAAATTGTCAGATGAACTGGAGCTCTGCTTCTACACTTGCTCCCTGGATTATGGACTTCCATAGAAATGATTTGTTCTTTACAGATTATGGTGTCAGCTTGACCCTCCATTTCCATGTAAATGCTTTTGTTCATTCCTTCTACTTTAAGCCATTCAGGCTGACATCTTCCATACTGAGTATCTGCCTCAGATCAAAACATTTTTTTTTTTTTGCCAAAACAAATAATCTGTTTATGAAGACAAGATTAGGCAAGATACGTTGCTTTTTTATGTTTGAACATTTAATGGGCTTTGAAGCTTTGAAGAGTCCAGTGTTCTCATACGTTAAAGAGGGGACTTCACTTTAGAAGAGAGGTGACCTTCATATCAGGGGCATGCCTTTTGCTTTATCCTTTAAAGCTTGTACAAATTTTGTGACGTAAATAGCTGTTCATACATGCTCAGAAGGTTCTAAATAATAGCAGCTCATTTTATGCACTTTCTTTAGCAGATCTCAGTGAACATAACTTTGCAAACAGGCAAACAGAAACTGAATAGCTGTCCATTCAATGACCAGCATCCATGTCATGAACTATGAGAGGCTGGCGACCGTAGAAAATATAGGGGCCTATCATGTAACTAAGACATCACCATCATAATCCATACAGAAGAGGGCTGAAATAAAATTGCATGGCCAATGCTAATTCCAGAATTTTCCTACATTTTGACTTTTTGAATTTGTACTGTTGATAATCAGTACTTTTGCTCTTCCAAGACACCTTGGAGGTCACGCATATCTTTATTTCTACAATTCCATCCACTAGGCAGAACTCCCTTTTAAAAAATTTCTTTATCTCCCATTTCCTCATTATGTGGGAATGTTATGCAGTACATTTCCCTTGACATTGAGAGAAGTTTGTCCCTTAAATATATTGTGAACTCTCCTACTTTCCTGAAGCTTCTGAGTCTGCTCAGAAGATATTTGGCCAACTAGAAGCAACACTGGTGAGTGTGCATTTGCTGGCCCCACTGTTTTAGGAAGACTCCCAAGCTGCTGCTGTTCTCAGCAAGCAGGCATCGGGTCTTGCCTTTGGTGTATGGCAGCTACAGCTCTGGTAGGACTCACCTTTGTTGTAAGAATCCTTAACGCATATATAGGAAAGCATTAAATACTGTCAGTATGTGGTTCAGAAGAATGCACTGGTCATTGGGTTCAGTACTACTAATAAATATTGAATTTTGAAATGGCTTACTCCACCTCTTCCTGGCAGTCATTTTCCCTTCCCCCATTCTTCTTTAGTCTTTTCTCTCCAGTCAACATCTGCTCCCCTTGGTTAGCCTCTGATCCTTCTTTCTGTATGAGCTCTTCAGTTTTGGTTCTCACTCCTGCTGAGCTTTCCCTGTAGACAGGTCTCAAGCCTTAAAACTCCCAAGTCTTCCAACAGCTTCATGGGTCCAGTTAGACTCCAGATTATGGCTGCAATAACACTGATGTACCCAGAGATGTGGACCTCAGTCCATTCTGCTTGGATGCTGTTGACCTTACTTCACAAATGGTCTATGCCTAAGAAGGAAGATTCTTGAAAGCACTCTTGTTTGTTATAATTTGGCAGCTCTAAAATTTTAGGGGAAATTACTATGCTTCCAAGCCAAGTTTAACCTCCTGTATAGGAATGTACACAGAAAGGAATAAGCCTCTTAGAGTCCTACAACTGCTGCATCTTTTCAAGGAAAATAGATGCTTTTAATTTATCATACATACAACAGTAATATTCTTTCCCATTACTCATTTCTTTCAGAGTAGTAAATTGCTGTTAAGAGGAAATGGGTAAAAAGAAGCTATGGTTACCCAGGACATGTGAAGGTGAAGTAACTAATAAAGATTCATTGACATTTCTGGAAGGATTGGGACAACTGACATATAAAACCCAGATTTTAATGAAATAAGTAGCTAGGCATGTGTTACGCAGCTATAATGGAATTTCAAAGGAATGGTTATCACTTAGGTACGGTCTTGAATTAATACACATCACTCTAAACTGTCTTGGATTAGCTCAGTAACTCTGTCGTTTCCAATGTGACGAAAGACCTGCCTTAAAGAGGAAAATCCTGGTGCTGTGACAGATTGATCACTTGACACATTGTTGAGAAATGCCTCAAGCTGTGGCTGGGTCTGCTGCTAGAGAGCTCATAACAAGCAGTTTAGCATACCTGGTACTGTTAGTATTTTATGAAAAGACAGTTAAGCCATTATGACAAGGCAGTTTCATTTTTTGTGCATGCAAGATGCAGGAATACACTGAATTCCTGAGAACTGTTTGCTGACACCCACTTCTGTAGGCTAGCCAGCCAGTGGATAATCATGTGTTCTTCAAAAAAGCACAGATACCAAATCCAGTTTTACTCCTGATATCTGCCAGTCAAAGAACATAGTCCTAAGGTTATTTTTTTAGCTTTACAGCTTTCCTAGTTACATTTCATACTAAAGAAATCAATTAGCTTAAACACTGCACAATTCCCACTGAATTTAGGGTAGAACTCCAACAGCCCACCCAGTATTTAAGAGCCAACAACAAAATCTACCAGATCATGGACTAATGTGGCTGATAAATGGCAGCTGTAGCCCAAACACTCAGAACGACCCCCTGGTGAGGTCCTCTGCCATCCCTTGTGTCTAGCTGTTGAGGAGAAAGCAGCAAGTGATCATGTACACATCTAGAGAAAGTTGTGTTGCCTGCAGACATATGTCAGCACTCTGCTGATTTATGCAGACAAGGTTATTTTTCTAACCATAGCATCTCTAAACTTTTTTTAAAGTCTATTTTTTTAAATGTCTAAACAAACAGCAAGATGGGATGTATTTTGTAGAAATTAATATAGAACTTTACATTCACCAGGGCAAACTTTCTATTTACCCCTAGCAACTAGGCTAATGGAATTTAAAGCCAGGACTCAGTGAGATCATTTGAATTTTGTGTAAACACAGTTGAAAGCCTTTGCAAAGAGCAATACACAAGCTTCATAAAATGAACTGACCAGATGAGAGTGGTGAGCAAAGAGTAGAAGCCAGACTGCTGGTGTCCCCAGGGACAGCCTTGTGTCTGAGCAAAATGGGTGACCAGCTGTTGGCTAGCACTGACATGCAATGACATTTTTTTTCCCTTCATTACCCCTTATACTTTCAAGAACAGCATGAAAAATGACACAGCTGCTTTCGAAACACAGAATATGCTACATGGGCCTGTGAAGGGTGATATTCCCTGCCGCCAGTGGGGACTAGAACCTATTGGTTTATTTCTTTGGCTCTTTTCATTTACTATTTTCCATTTACTTCATAGTTTTTCTCATCTATGAACAGACCAGATGGATTCAATGAAACCATTCTGCAGCACATATACAACGTCTTTACTGATGGAATTAGTAGTTCTCTCTCATGAAACTTTCCTGCTGAAGTCCCATGGCATGAACTGCATTTATGTAAATTCCTCGTTTCCTTCAGGAAAATCCTTCTTATTGTTTTATTTTCCTGACTGATGTGAACCTTAATCAGCTCGCTCTCCTCTCCCATGGAATTCAATAAAAGTATGTTTACAAAGGCTTTACAAGTATTTTAAACACAGTTTGAGGAATGATATGTTATAAATCAAATACCTATAGAAAAAATCATAAAGAAAATAAATCCCCACTTAAAAGCATCCATTCCTAATGGTAGAGGAGGGATTATAGTTCTTGAGAACAAGCTGCCATAGCTGTTGCGTTTAAGTGGTTCATTAAGGCTTGGGAACTAACTACACACTGAAAGACACATCTGAAAAAAGGTACAGCATGAAAGCCTCTCATCAACTCCCAATATGCCATCAAGTATCATTTGTGATAAAAGTTCAATTGCTTCATTCCCTTTTCTCTGCTAAACTCCTCTGCTAGTCAAAATGCTAAAAAATATTCAAACGTTAATTTTTTTATCTCTCTTCATTAGTGGGATGAAGAGCTTCAACTGTGGACTCAATACTGTTACAAAAAACAGTTACTTAAATAAGGTTGGGCTCCTTCCTGAGACCTCATGGGGACATCTGGAAAGGGAACTTTACAAAACTTCCTGAGCCCTTCTTTACAGTTTTCTGTATTATAGCAAATGCTGATCCAAACAGATGAGAGCACCATTTGCATTTTCTAGGTAGCATTATATATATTTTCTGCCTGTAAGGCAGAAAAACTGATGTTATTCCTGGTATAAGGAAGAGGTAGCTAATCTATAATTTTGAATGAAAAAGATTTGTTTGGGTAAAGTAGACAGAAATGCTGCACAAGCAAAATAGGTTATTGCATGACGTTTATCAGTATAGCACAGATGGCTTCTCTGAAAACTGAATTTATATGCAAGTTGCCCGCTAATTTCCAGGCATGTGATATCCGAGTTTCATATATGTTTCTTCGGTGCAAAAAGTGTTTCCTACTTTACCCAAGCAGGAAACTTTAGGGACTAAACCAATGTTATATTACTAGTACTCTTCCTTTAAACAGCTTCATTCCAGAGACAGATGGTCTGGAAAGGTGAATGACTGCAGAAATTCCAGTTTTCATTTCAACTAAGGAACAATGCTTTTCCAGGCAAAGTTGGCCTCCAATGGCTTGTGAACGTTTCATATACAGCTGTCTAGCTCAAACACAGGAAGTGGGAACCAGTTGCTTCAGTGCATGTCTCTGTCTCAGAAAAAAAAAGTGCGTGTATGGTAATGGATACCATCTTGCTTCACCAAGTGTCATCTAGTTGTATGCAAATATAACAGAGAAAGAAAGTAGTTACTCAGGGCAGAAAATAAGAAGTAACAAGACAAATACACACTTAAGAGAAACAAACAAAGTAAGAAAGTAGACGACAAGGAGATATAGTGCTAACTGTGCAGCATTAAGGTATGCAAAAACTTGGGAGGTGCCCATTTTGACCCAAGGGGGAGGCTGCAGTAGTCTGCTTAAATGAAACAGCATTATACTCATTTGAATTAACTTCCTAAGAAACGTATTATAATAACATGTTTGCATGAAATAGCTGATGATTGTTTAGCTTGGATGTAATCCTTCCAATGACATGTTATATCAAGCACAGCTACTTTTAAAGAGAGGGCCATCACCATTCCAGTAACAGAGATTACTGAAAGGAGCTTCTGCTATAACCCCATCTGCTTCTTTATTCCCACAGCTCATATATTTCTCCAGTGAGTTGCTCTGTGCCTTGTGAGGAACTGATGAGTAGATGGTGATGCTGTCTGGCCTGGCATGGGCCTGACAGTACCAGGATGCTTCTCTGTCCATCTGGGTGCTCCCCCGCCCAAACAGGAGAGCTTCCCCTCATCCTCCCTCTTCATCTTGGCTGCAGAGGCATGTTGGACAAGCTTGGTTTACTGTCCTGATCAGGTTGTGGCAATCAAGCACAGGGCTGCCCAGCCAGTGGCCCTGGACAGACCTGATTACATCAGTTGCATATATTTTTATCCCTTTTCCCGTTCTTGACCCTCCCTTTCACTATGCTTGTACCTTGCTTTCTCTGTCCATCTTCTCTCAAATAAACAACTCAGCCCTAATTACTTTTTCCCAATTGGTCCCAGCTTTGCTACATCTGTACCCAAATTTGGTCTTTCTGGGTAATCTCAGCCTCATATGGTATTACTGATAGGGTTACCTAGGTATTGTTGCCTGCAAAATGTCCCTAGTATTCCCCTTCAATTACCTGTGAAATTCAACCACTTCTCACATAACTCCTCCTTTACCTCCTGCAAGATCCAGCTGTCCTTCACAGTACTACCTGAAATTTTTGTCAGCTTCCCACATTGTCATATCCAGCAATTTCTCATCTCATGTCCCATAGTTTGTCCACGTCCTGAACAGTCAGCTTAACCTCAGGCCACGGTCTAGTCCACAGCCTGCGTGTGCCTGCAGCCCCAGCCCTCCTCCATGCTAAAAGTCCACACAGAAACTCATATGCTTTTCTGAACTTCAAAATTGTTCATTCTAAGCCCCACATATTTTTTCAGATAACTGCAGCAACTACTTCCAAATTAAGTACCTCGGGACTCCGCACAGCAGATTTGCTCTTGTCCTCAGTGAAATCAAAGAAAGAACACCAAGTCTGAAAGAGTGTTGTTACAGAATTTAGGTATCAAAAGGCCAAAGGGGCAAATGGTTCAGCATTAGAGGTCTACATTAGACTTCTTGCACTCCAACTTCCTTTAAGACCTTGAGCAAACCATCACAGGACATCTACAAGTGAGCTTAAGTGCAGGCTTGGCAGAAGGTTTCTTATACTGAGCTCCACATGCTTTATATCCATATTGCTGGATGTCACTCGGTTGTAAAAACCACACACTCCGTATTTGGTTAGAGATGCTTCCGAGTGGACCAGTTTGTTTGGTCCCTCTCTGCCCCATCCATTCCAATGGCCCCAGCAAGAGTCTGGGCTCTGTCCTGGTGGGTTTGCTTGAAGCACAGGTACTTGCAAAAGGGTGGCCATTCAGCCTGACTCAGGACCTGAGTACACACTTGCCTGTAAAGCATGATGGACAAGCTTAGGCTTAGAGCTATGCTTAGCTGACAGTGTAAACATGGCTCAGCTCCCCACCCCTATAAATGGGGATGATAGCATCTTTTAAACTTGTGAGGGTACTGAGAAAATAAATAAATAAATAAATAAATAAATAAATAAATAAATTCATGACTTTTAAGCTTCCAGATGGCTACAGTAATGGGAGCAATGCAGGGACCACAGATGGAAAGCAGTAAATACGCATTTTACAGAAGCTGAAGAACAAAATTCTACAACTCTTTTCAAGTCATGAAACATTGTGCATTACCTGACAGACTTCAATGGTGTCACAAGCACTGTAAGAGATCATCTCTAAGCCTAGAAAGATATCAAAACTCCCATGGTCCATAGGTCTGACTTGCCATGCAGCTCTCGGTTTCCTTTGCTTGCCTTTGATCTTAACAGAGAGAAGCAGATACACTCAGACATGTACAATGCTGGGAAATGGACCAGGCTTCTTCAAGCCCTGTTTTCTGTTACAGACAGACAGACAGACAGACACACACACACACACACACAGAAGAGGCAGAAGAGCACTTTATTTGTTCTAATGGTTATACTTCCCCCTAGAGTTATCAAAGACTGTACTGCATGAAACTGGACAAAGGCATCAGTTGCCCGGCAGGTCTGATAATGCCTCAGAAAGACAGTAAATGCTTGTGATTCACTCATGGTGGAGAAATAAAAATCAGCATTTCTGCTTGGTCACCCTTCTCAGAACTTTAAACCTCACTATTCCTTGACTACTTTGCTTTTATTAAAGTGAAAGTACAATCACATCATGTGGACATGGCTTTGGCTTTTCTAGTATATCTGTTTGAGACTGAAAAAATCAAAGACTAATTTGAACAAACAAGGTAAACAATGTTAAGCTACAATTTATGTGTTTTAAAAAATTTAATATTGATGCTTTATTATTTGGTGCTACTTCTTTGCATCCTTTTTCAACTACTTTTTTCAATATTCCATAAAAGCTTTTTTTCAAATAATCTAGTATTTTCCACATCTTGAGCTTTTTCCATGTATAAGTCTCCTGATAACACAGATAATTTGCCGAAGTCTTGTTTGTATGCAAAGAGGGTGTGCAGAGGATCCTTACTTTTCAAGGTTCAGTGAAAAATTAGTAGATGCTGCACTACTTTCCTTTTATGGTTTTCCACAGACAATGAACTGATAAAGAACAGCAGAGTCCAAACAAGAGATGTCCATGTTCTCTCACTTTTGAGACAGCTATGAAATTGTGGAATATGGTCAAAGGTTGGAAATAACCTGCCATGGTTTAACCCCAGCCAGCAACTAAGCACCACGCAGCCGCTCACTC
Source organism: Buteo buteo (assembly GCF_964188355.1). Classification (NCBI taxonomy): domain Eukaryota; kingdom Metazoa; phylum Chordata; class Aves; order Accipitriformes; family Accipitridae; genus Buteo; species Buteo buteo. Next base: position 41,136,638 of record NC_134173.1, read on the forward strand.
ACTCCCCCCCCCCACCCAGTGGGATGGGGGAGAAAATCGGGAAAAGAAGTAAAACTCGTGGGTTGAGAAAAGCAACGGTTTGATAGAACAGAAAAGAAGAAACTAGTAATGACAATGATAACACTAATGAAATGACAACACTAGTAATAAAAAGATTGGAATGTACAAATGATGCGCAGTGCAATTGCTCACCACCCGCCGACCGACACCCAGCCAGTCCCCGAGCGGCGATTTCCCCCCCCACACTTCCCAGTTCCTATACTAGACGTGACGTCCCATGGTATGGAATACCCCTGTTGGCCAGTCTGGGTCAGCTGCCCTGGCTGTGCCCTGTGCCAAATTCTTGTGCCCCTCCAGCTTTCTCACTGTCTGGGCATGAGAAGCTGAAAAATCCTTGACTTTAGTCTAAACACTACTTAGCAACAACTGAAAACATGAGCATTATCAACATTCTTCTCATACTGAACTCAAAACATAGCACCATACCAGCTACTAGGAAGACAATTAACTCTATCCCAGCTGAAACCAGGACATAACCACCATTTTCGGTCGTTCAGGTAAGCTACAAACCTGGAAAATAAGAAGTACTACATTTTCAGTGAAAGCAGTCTTCCTCTGTCTTTAAAGAAATCTTTAAAGACTGGTGGTTTTCTAATAAAATTGCCTAAGTTGTCATCACTGCATACTAAACTCTGATTTTTCACCATGAAAAAAAAATGATAAAATTGATTTACCATATACTGTTTTTAAAAGTGTTTATATTAAAATTCTCATATACCCAGAAGTAAAATAAATCTTTTTTCTGATACTAATAAATAGCTTACCACACACAAATGTAAGGTCTAAAACCTTCCTTTAGAATTTTTGAAGCTCATAGAAAATCCTTAATTTACAGAAGACAAACTATGTGGACTTCACTTTTTATGAGCTATGGTTTTACTTGACCTGCCACAACTGAAGAAGGGAACCTTTCAGTACCTGCACATTTCCATCTGTGTGACAACCACTGAATGGGGTAACTTATCTGCCTTGACGACTTTTTTCAAGGACCAGACAATATGTCAGTCTTTGAAAAACAGTAAGGAAGGAATCGTTACTTTTATTTTCATGAGTCATGCTCTTCACTTAAATTTGTATTTTTCTTTCTTTTTATATAATTTAAACAGAATGTCTATGGGAGGCCCCTAAAAACTTTCCAAATTTATTGTGCAGTTTCCTTTAACAGCAAAGAGGAAGATCTTCTCACCAGCAGGTTTCTTCTAGTACTCTGCTCCTCTCATTGTTTGTAATGAATTCAATCCAAAATGATTCCCATCTTTGGAGAATTAATTTCATTGAGTAACAGAATAAGTTTGGTTGATGGGATATCTGGAGACCACGTCATCAGATACCCTTGTAGCTCTTCTCTGTACCTGTTTCTGGTTTTCTGCTTTTGAACATGGATCGAAAGTGCTATGTAAACTTTGTTGCTCCTTTGGAAAGTCTCCACTCCTACAAACTCAATTTTATGGTCGTAACACACTGGCGCTCACAGTCATCCTATGGGTGAAAACTACATTGCTATTTTTTTTCTCCTTGATCCAACCCGAGGATTTGCAGTTATAAGGAGAAATTCCTGTATGTATGATCTTTAAATTTGAACTATTGAATTTCATCCTAGTTCTTTTAATTCAGTCACTAAGTGCATCGAGTTTTTCTAATATATGTCTAGAACCTTCCTTGAATAAATACCTTGAGAAAATAAATTGGAGATGAAGAAAAACTCTGTATTTTTGTGGGAAATTATAATTCAAGGCATAGAGAACAAGGGATAAAAGCATGAAGCAATTCCTGCTGCTGAATGGGACAAAGTCTGGAAGTATTTGGTTATTCCTGATAGGCAATCTCTTGAGCTCAATTTAAGACCTTGATCCTCAAGCTCTCATGAATGTATAAAGGCTTTCAGGGTGAGCAGGAAGAAGTCTGTACTTATTACTGTACTTGGCACAGAAACACAAATAACTGTTAAGTGTATGAGTTCGCAAGTGTATAAAAAAGAGATCAGAGGAACTGTCTCATACATATTTTAAAAAGTAAATGTCAAGATGGTGAGCTTAGTTTTAATTTAGGACTTATCATTAATGTTTTCGATGTATTTATTCATTTATGTAAGTTACAGCAAGAAAGATGAAAATATTTATGGCATAAAAAAAATGTTATGGTGTGAAATACTGTTGCATTGAGATGTCTGTAGCATGTTAAGTTTCCCCAAACTATTCTGTCATGACTTATTACCTAGTTTGCTTCCACAGACTGAATTTGTATTTTAATTCATGGAAAGGAAGCCTTTAGTGTCACCATACAAATAAAGGACAAACAGGACATACCTCTCCACAGTTTTGCAGGAGGACAGGATCCATAGATTTCAAAGCTGGGGAATACACCAAATTTACTGAGTGTAGTACGGGAAATCCCAGGTCTACTTCTCCTTTTGCTAGTGTTACTGCAGTAGGCTTTTTTTTTTTAATGACAGGATAAACACTTATTCCTGTGTTTCAGATAAGGGTAATAGAGACCTGGGCGCTGAACTGTTCATTAACTTAAGTATGCTATTTTGAAGAAGAAATTGTAAATCTGCAAGCGCTAAGCCTGGGAACAACCACACATGATGTTAACTGCTAAATCCTACAACAGCAGACAACTGAGAGTCTCACAGGGAACCCTCTTATCTTCCTCACACGGACATGAACAAGGCGATGATGTTGACCTGGGATGGCAATATTTCGTGCCCAGGTGGAGTGTCTCTGACAACGGGGATGAGAAGAGTCCCTCAGCAAGGGGACACCTTGCACACTTAAACCGAGGTGAAATGGTATTTGCAAATTTGTCTTCGAACAGTCTGTACAGCAGAATATCTTCCCATCAGCTGAAAACAATACTGCAGGAAAGGAGCAGATTAAAAATATATAAAGCAGAGATGTAAGATAGAGTTTTCGAATTAAAAATGCCAGACAGTTGGTCTCCACGATCCCTGGTACATGGTGTCATTTTTGCTCTCTACCAACTGCCTTGAAAAAAGAGACCAATGAAAGAAACCTAGCAGTAAGTTGAGATGCCTGCAAAAGCTACAGCTACACCTGGGAGTATTTCCCAGTTTAACGCACAACGTGGATGTATCTCAGCTTTGAGCTGAATCCTGGGTGACCGCACTGCACTGTGTTCATCCATCATTTCCCTGCGAAAGGATGCAAGGTGCACGTTGCTGATGGGAGTCCGTGCAGGCACTGGAAGCAACATACATCACTGGGGAACCAATATACAGAAATCCCACCAAATGCACTTGTCATTTAGCATTCTCAGGTTTTGTGCAATAAAATGTTTTGAAAAATTTGGAAGTGTTTTTGGATGTTTAATTACGTAATGGGTTTTCTTTAAATCAACTTTCAAAAATATATTTTGAAATAAATATGAAAATAAAAATGTTTAATTACATTTTCAGTGAACATGGAAACCAAATGTGTGGGGCAAGAGGAAAGAGAAGTAATTTTCATGAAAAATCTTTGGTTTCTAATCAGCCGTGTCACAGAAATCTAGAGCTTTAAAGAATTATACACTGAAAAGTGCAGCTCCAGTTCTGCACCACGTACTTCAAATTGCAGTGTATTTACTGAACCATCTTTCCTTACTGAAATCAGTCCAATCACCTGTGAAGGCAAATTAAGTATGCATGTGCCTGCAGTATGAAGTGTTATTTTACTAACTATAACAGATTTTTAATGTTCACATTTTTATAATTTTCAGATAAAGATCAGATTTTTTTTAATGTGAGAGTTCAAAACAACATTTTGGAACTAGATGTAGTTCAAAGAGCAACCTCATGACTCACAGCACGTCCTCTCTTGAGGACCACTTCTCCATGGTGATGAATTTATAGACAAGGTTTAGAAACCTTCCATGGTGGGACATTTTTAGCACACAAACAAGAAAACTTATCCAGCTGCTCCACACAGCTTTATGGATGCAGTCTTTTTGCTTATACGTCCATTTAAGCTAGTTTCAGGCTCTGTAACTTATTGCCTGAGCCTTTTTGTTTGGAAATATGGGGGTTACATCCTTTTATACATTATCGCATTTGTTTCTCATACCATAGGAGTTACACGATAATCTGCCCAAACGGAGGAACCGGCCACTCTGGAGAGCCAGTGCTGCCAGACTGGGTGTGTGCGTCCTCCCTGCCATACTTACTGCTCACAGGCCAGCAGCTATTCAGATGACTGCTTGCAGCACTTCTATCAATATTTTGTTGAAAGCATAAATAAGACAGATAAGAATAAAGACAGAAAATATATGTTGATATTTCAATGGAACCAAATCTAGGACCTGCATGTAAATATACATGTCTCCTTACACATCAGTAAAATTAATAGTAAACCTAATTGCTTGCAGGACCTGAACATTAGGAGGTATTTGTATATATCTGTGGATTAAAAAAAAAACCAGCCCAAAAGTGTGTTTAATGTGATCTTCATAAATATCTTCTTCATTACTTATTTTATAGGCTCTGAAAATCAGCACAATAGCCATGTAAAAGTGCCTTTGCTTTGATAACCTCCATTTTGAACAGACCGGATTTTGCTTGGTTATTTTTTTAGGGAAGGGGGAAAGTGTTTTTTTTTTGTTATTTTTTTGTTGTTGTTTTAAAAGTAAAGTGGTTTTAAGTATCAGTAAGGGCCATTCAGATGCACCCACGAAAGCCTGAGGTCAGCTGTATTTAGGAGCTGGGGTGTGGAAGCCAACCAGACTCACTTTGCTGGACATGGGTCTCCCTTCATAAAGGCTGTGCAAGATTCCCAATACCTTTGCATTTGTCTAGCCCATCAGGATACTACATTTTATCCTTCTCATGCATTTTTATAGCCATAAATTTTAAGGTTCCAACCTGGCACAAAGTTTCTCAGGGTTAGACTACCCATGCAACGTTGCAATGAGCAGGATTGACGTTTGTGCTGGCCAATTACTTGTTAAGATGGGCTGTCATACATTTTGTCGTTCATTTGGCTGGATCCAGCCTGGTTTGTTTTTCAGTGTCAAAAGTCAAAGCTTAAAAAACCCCCAAACAAAACTGATAAATAATGTACAGCAAGTGGCAGGGAAGAATTAGATCAGAGGGGCTTCCTGGCCAGGCTCCCTAGAAAATGAAAGGTGACCCAAGAGAGCTCTGCTCATGATGTGCCTGCAGCTGCTTCTCAAGGCAGTGCATTTCTTTAAGTGGTATTTAGTATTTTCTTATGAGAGGCCCTGTGTAGGTACGTAAGACAGTCTTAAGCCCTAATGATGTTGTAATACATACATCACAGTTCTTGCACATACATAACTATGTGCCTTGATAAAAAAAGACTTCAGGATGCTAAATTTAAACATGTTTATAGTAGTTAGCAGGTTTGCAGTCTCACTTAACAGCGGGCAACGAATGGGAAGGAAGCGTATAACAGAGTCACACATATAAACAAGATAGCTATGCATAATTTGATGGGTCTGAATCTTTGAACTCAGTCTTGATATGCACATATGCAGTCTGACTCTCCTTTGATCTGTATTTTCCAAAACTAATTCTTTTCTTTTTCCTTATGGCACAAACCAGTCCTGAGTATCTTAAACAAAACTGACCTGCTATCCTATCATTGAAAAATGGAAACTATAGTGCTGAAGAAAACCAAAGCACACCAAATGCAGAATACTATTTAAAAAAACAAAATAAAACTGAAGGCTTGGGGAGGAAAATAAATATTTTAGTGGCAATGAAATTACTTATTCTCTGAAGACAGTTCCTGTAAGGCAGCTGCACCAGCCATTAAGGCAATTACATTTTGCCATTTTCATAAGCTGCTTGAGAAATAATTTTTCTCCACTAGATTAATGCTGTGTCAGTTCTCTACAAAATCACTTCTGGCTTAAGGGAATGTTGGAGATACATGTTGCGTAATTATGGTGGTAAAATCTCGGGACTTACTTTATTGTATTAATAGTTGTTTGGGCGGGATGACTTGGAATCCTATAGAAACTTCTGTGCCTCTTAGTTTGCTAATATCCTGACCTTAAGAGGATGCCATAGCAAGATTTCCCTAAGCAAAGAAGTGGTAAGTCTGCTTGTGGTTAAGATAATGTTTAGCTTAACTGCACCTATCTAGCTTGTTGCAATTTCAATATAACTGAAAATGAGGCCAACTCCACAGGTCTTCCATGAGCAGTACTGTAACACTCCTACAACTTCTAGCAGAGTGCTGTGGATAGACAGAATAGTTTTGTTACATCGTGACAGTCTGAATATACATGGGAGATGTTTGTAGGTATCTAATAAAATGCTGCCCCTTTCTACCAACACAAGTTCATGAACAGACCAGCCACAAAACCGAATTCTGAATTGCTGAGAAGAAGTACTTCGTAAAAAGAATGACCTTAGGCAGGCATCTTGGCAAAGCACCTCTTGAAGAGCTGTCTTCTAGCGGGTGTTCGCAGCACCTGTGTTACAGGCCCAGGTCCATTCCACATTGTGCCAGGCCACCCGACCCTATACAGCCCATAATGAGAGACGGGCATCTCAAGACTATTCAGACTGCTAAAGATACGACTCACCCTCTGGTAGTCCTCTCTCCATCATCTACACTGTGAAGTATTTGCAGAAGAACCAATACAGTGTAGAGCACAATATATTTCAGCTATTTTATATTCTTTTCCTCTGGCAGCTTTACCTTAGGGCTCTATGTTTTATTGCCTTTTTCCTCCCTTTAAGGAACCCAAACTTGCTGTTCTCCCATTCCAGAGATATGACTGCTTTGAGCATTTTATTTTGAGCTTTGCACACTAACTTAACCACTCTGCACATTCTGACACACTTCCTTGAATCAGCTGAGAATGGTTTTTATTCCTGTTCCTCATTAGCACAAGATAAATGTGTATTTTTAAAGTAAGGGTGACAAATAAGGATTAACAGGCAATGAATCAATTAACAGGTCTTGGTGAGGTTATTTACCTAACCAAAGTGAGGTAAAATACTTCACCAAGGAATAAATGCAGTTCGTATATTATAGCTGTGTTGTGAGGCTGATATTTAACTTCTTGGCAATCTGTGTTTATGACTGTAAGGAGAAAGATTTATATTGCATATTCAAATAATAAACTGTTTCTTAAAATATCTTCCAAAATAACTTGGTGTTCTTTTCTTTTTTGTTGGTGTTAATATACACTGTTTTATTCAAGTCAATGGACTTATGCCTGCTTACATGAACTGAGAATTTGGTCTTGAGTTTTCATATCTGCTGACACCTGTGATGTGCAGATGTTAGTGCAAAATGTTTACTGCAGGATGCTTATTGCCCTGCAATTCATAAGTTCATCATTGGTACTCATTTAAAAGATACCTACCTTGCATGGGCAAATAAATCTTTCTGCAGTACAGCCCTCACAGCAACATTTTCAATCCTGACGGCTTTCCTTTTTTTTTTTTCTGTTTAAAAATATCCTGATTATAGGATGAGTTAGATGTAAGACCCAACAAAGCTGCTAACACTGAGGTTATTAGATACCTACCTACAGAAGGCTTACTGAGCTGAAGCACATTGGAATTATAGTCTACACCTGAAACACCATTGGACAATGATGACAGTTTTGGGTGAGTGGGAAATGGGAGATTCCAGAAACTTTCCCATTCTGCATGGAGAGAAAATTAAAACTTTTCTATTTTAAATCCCATAGAAAGACTCAGTGGCCCAGAATAGCATGGATATAAATCAGGCAGCATGTGAAAACTCCTTTTCAGGTGCCTGGTCTTAATGACATAGTGAAGGGAGTTCACCATGTCACAGGAACATCCTAAGTACAGTGTATTTTAAGGATTTTTGTTTTGTTTTCACTGCTCCATTTTAGCTTGAAACTTCTCACAGCCTGTGTTCTTCCTCTGGGGCAGAAAGGTGCTCTAGGGTTGGGAATCATCCATACTAATGCAGTCTGCATGCAATAAGGAGTAACAGTCTTCTGACTTCTCATAAAAGAGGCTGTAGCAAGATCAGTGATGATTAGTGATTGTATTGGGTTTGCGTGGCAAGGTTTTGGTAGCAGGGGTTTACAGGGGTGGCGTCTGTGAGAAGCTGCTGGAAGCTTCCCCTGTGTTTGATGGAGCCAAAGCCAGCCGGCTCCAAGACGGACCCGCTGCTGGCCAAGGCATAGATTATAGTATGAATGTTGGACTAATGCAAATTACTTTGTAGCCTGTTCCTAACAGATCCATATAGCTGTGCGTAATTAACATGGTAATTACACATCTTATATGGTCTGTTAATACAGGCATAAACTGCTTGTAGTGAGCAGTTCAGATCTGCCCATTTGCCAGAGCAAAACCAAGTCTACTTTTAGACCTCATTGTTCACATTTAGCTTATCTATCACATTTAGCATTTTGATTTTGTGAAAATGGTGAAAAGTTAAGCTAGTCTTTTCTAAATCCTTTTCTGGTAAGGACAAACCTTTGCAAGCTGTACAGGAAAACAAATCACAGAAGGATATTAGATCATCTGCTTTTTATTACCTTTTTACAGGAACAGCAAAGATGATGTTATTAAATCTTATTAATATTGTAAACAGAGTCAATATAAATATTAAAATTAATAAATAACACAATAAATATTAATAAAGTATTTTTTTAGTAGTAGATTTCCAAACTTTTTAATACCACTCAACTGGGAAACAGTGCACAGTAAAAGTGAACAATGCAAGGAAGCACCAGATTAAAATGTTCACATCAAAATGATGTCAAGTAGAAGCTGGGTAAGGCAGTTTCAACACAACAGTAAGGAACTGCTGAAAAATGTGAAAGAAAAAGGAGAAAAGCAGTGAATTTTTTTGTTCATTTTTGTAAACAGAAAACTCTAAGGTAGCATGTTAGCTCAAGGAGTACAGTCTTGAACATTAAGAAACACATAGTGAATGGCTAAATGTACAAGTAAGTATCAAATGAATGACTACCACACTACAGATCTAGTGAATTGTCCAGCATCGCTGTTTGCAGGACCATGCTTCAGGAGCCTCAGATATCTGCAGTAATCCCACTTGCCCTGACCAGAGCCAGTTTCCTGTCTCCAGCAACTGTTTCTGCCACGGTGCCTACAGCAGGACACTGCCCTTTTCCCTTCTTAATGCCTCAAATACCTTTAATTTCCTTAAATACCTCTTGATGTGCTTCTGCAAGGCATACGCAATATAAAATTGCTTTGAGATTCTCTGAACGTTAGCATGGGTCAAAGGATGGTTATCTTTATCAAAGCATCTCAAGGACAGCTCTTTTTTTTGGACAGACTTCTTAGCCCAGAGTCAGCATGACATACCTGTGGTAGGTGACAGCCAGCCAGATGCTCGGTTGTACAGTGTCACCTGCACGAGGAACAGCAGTGTGATGCTGAAGCACTTTGGATTGCCCTTCCAGAAACTATTTACTTTTTTTCAATAAACCATAAAACCATAGTAATTTGGAGAATAACGCCGTGCGCTGTATAAGTGGAGGTTTTCCCTCTCTGCCCTCAAGAAAGAAGCTAACAGCTGTGCTCAGTTTACTACAAGGGAAGTTGCCAATGCCAGACAAATTTGTGCCTTCTCTCAAATCTTCAGCCCAGCCTCAGTCCCTTTCCAGGGCTGTTGGGACTTGCCCTACATTTCTTAAGCCTGTTCGTGGTAATACGACTCCGTTTCTAGTAAACTCAAAAGTGAAAGCCTGGTATTAACCACTTTTGTTACTGGAGAATTTGTATTTCTGCTTACTGATGCCTTGGTTTCCATAAAGGAGGGGTTCAAAAGACACCTTCTTCAAGGGAACTCAAGGAAAAAATTGATACTGAGAGTTCACGCTTTGCTGTTTTTGTGTTGGGTGTGGTGCATCCATAGCTAACATATATGGGGCTGTTTTATGGTGATGCACAGCTGCCTCTGGGCAGGAGCTGAGGAGGCAGAGAGCACCCAGTGCCAGACGGGCACCGCGGTGCGGTCACAGCGGCGGACCCGAGCGGACCGCACGGCTCTCCCCAGCCATGCAAGACCTGCCACCCAGGCCAAGGCTGATGGGGCTTTTCTCCCAAATCCACTCAGATGGGTGGCTCAGGTACACACAGGTAAACATTCTGCTTCCCCCAGTATAATTTTTTACTGAAGGACAAATATTGTTCACTAAATATGACTCACTTCAGTCCTCAGCTAACAAAAGAAATGGTATGAATGATCCTGAACTGCTTCAGTAGTTAGTCAGCCAGCCGATTTCTAATCTCTGAGGACAGTGATTTGAGGTGATCTGGGTAATTACTGACACAACATCCTTCAGCATACAGGTCCCAACAAACAGACGATATATGGCAACACTTTCTATTAACTACATTTGCTTCTACAGTTATCACGTCTGGGCCACAAAGCAAAGAAGAGAAAAAATTTTGCTCATTTAAATACATTCCTGGTACAGAGCAGGCAATGACTTCCTTTTTTGCACAATACAAATCTGATTACAATGGGAAAGTATTATTCTGAAAAAGGAGCCAATGGCTGAGTAAAGCTTTCAGAAGATGTACAAAGACAGGAATCGTGGATCACTCTGGACGGAAGCTACTCCCCATTATACCCACAAATTAAAAAAACAACTAATCACAAATACAGCAATTTTGTATCCTCCTCCAAGATACCTCAGAGATTTCAGTCTCTCTAGCAATGATAAAATGATGGAGATCAGGAAGAAACCTTTGCTGCAGGCATGCTATTTAATAGCTGCAGTGCTTGAGACACCTTATTCTGTAGGTGTTAGTGCTGGGAGAGGGACAGAAGCCACATAAAGATTTTAATTCAGATCAGAAGTGCCCTTCCAAAGCAAATCTGAGTGTCCCTTCCTACCAATGTGGTTCGCACTACGACGCAGCCTCTGGGTGCATGTCACACGATGGACCAGTCTGAGGGTGCATGAACTGGACTGAACGTGAACTGAGAGATGCACTTGGGGTGCATGTAATGTGCCCCAACCACAAACAGGCTTTCAGCCCATGGGATCGGATCTGCCAGTCCAAAGCAAAACCCAACCAGCTTCATATAGTGTGGAGAAGGTCTGGTCCTCAGCACCAGCTGATCCAGTCTCATCGGTGTGTCTACATAGCACTACTTGCTAACATAGACATAACCTGAAAGGATGGTTATTTTGACTCAATATGCCAAGACTTATAAGTAGATCTTTACTTAGGTTTAAATTTAACCAAAACTCATACTTTAAATTTACCAAAGGTAGTATAACAACTGGAGGGCATTTCTTCCTACAGAAGACCCCTGTGTTTGAGAGTGTGGATGTATATCCTACACTACTGCTTGTGGAAAACTTTTTTTCCCCACTTAAATCCATGTTATTAACATGTGAGCTACAAGTCATCCTGCCTTCTCGTGAGAGAAGTTTCACCCTCAGACTTCTGTCATAATTGAGGTAAATTCTGATTTGCCAATAACTGCTCAGGAAATTTATCTATTTCCAGAGAAATAATAAGAAGGAAGTTAATCTATTCAGCTTCCAGAAGATTTTTATTAAAATATATTTTAAATACCTCTGCTGCCTCTTTTTTGTGGTCAGTGAAAGCATGGAAAAACTCTCAATGAAATTTCTATTCTGTTGAAGGCCAATTTCATCAAAAACCACCCAGAGTAACTTTTGTTTTTACCAGCTCTACTTGACAGATGTTTTCTGCCTACAGGGGCACTATGTTACACAAGTGTTGAGATCTGAATGCTATCAAAGTCGGTACACACTTAAATGTGTAAAATAAGCTTTCTCAGTTCCACATTAGACTCTTATGTGAAATATTACAGTTCTAAGAAAGTGCCAATGAAACCGAAGCACTCTTCTTCAAAACTTCTCCATAAAATATTTTAATGATCCAGCTATGCATGAACATAGCTTTCTAAAGGTCTTCTGCAAAACCATAAATTCTCTGTTCTTACGGATTTTAGAATCTTATGTCATTAGCCTAACTTTTAAAATTAAGTACTGTAAAAGTTTAACTACTAATTCTGATGCCTCTAGCTTCTTTCCTCTTTTCAGTATTCATGTTTAGCTATTTTTGGGTAACATAAATGTCAGCCTTAAATAATTAGGAAGTACTTTGTCTGAGCCAAAAGTGATGGATTTTACTAAGTGATTTGATAGATTTTAGGGGCTCTTTATATGCTCTGAGGTTTGCACTTCACGTTTATTCTGAAGGTCAATTGGCAAGAGAATGAACTGTGTAACGAAGAGGCTATCAGTTTGGCAGATAAAGTGAACAGATACCTAATTCTCTGGGGTAGATGAGTATTTGGGGTATTTGTCTGTAGGAAGCCTGGGAATCTGCTAGAGCTTGATACAGTTTGCCACAGAAGTAAGTGGCATCCTGGTGCTGTTATCACTGTTGTAAATGACCGTGCTATCACACATGACCAGATAAATACAGAAACGCACCAGATCCATGGCTGTTTTAGGGAGCAGAGCAGGGTGGCTGCTAGCTTGCCATTTGCTGTCACTTTGGATGTGAAAGTGAAGAGATTCCTGATGCTGTAAGTCTCCTTAATGCTCACAGTTAATGAGCAACACTCAAAACTTGCCTTTGGGCATCCTCTAGAGAGCAAAGTAGCTGCTGATTTCCCTTGTCCCACTGTTGTTCCCAGTGAAAACAAGGGAAGAAGCAGAAGCCCTTTATTTATGCTCCCTTTGATACCAATATTATAAGTGAAACTATTTCAATGGTTTTCAAATCAGTTTAATAGCATACTTCATAATACCACACCACAATGTTTTTTATATCAGATTATGAAAGATTCATAATCCGTTGTGTGGCCCGTCACTGGTCTAAGGTTCAACAGTAGTAGCGATTTCTAAATGGGCGCTAAATTGGAAGAGAAGTGGGAGCATCATTATCAGAAGAGCAGCGAGGGCACTGAAGAAGACGGGGGCAGTGAGGGGAAAGGCTGGGGGCAGGGCTCAGCAGGAACAGCCGTCAAGAAGCAGAAAATGGTAATCTGGACACGAAAAGGTGGGCAGTCGGAGGGACGGGCATACAGACAGAAGGTTTTGAATCTTTATAGCAAATACAATTGGGGAAGAAAGTCTATCTATAGAGGTTAGAAGGCATTTGTACGACAACACTTGACTCACTCAGCATAACATACTGGCATTTAATAATAACATACTGCTATTTAATAATTTTCTGGGGTGCAGGAGAAGTCAGTGACTGATGCCTGTGATAAATAGAGCACAGACAGGAGTGCCAACTGCGATTCTCTGGCCTGATGCTTCTCTGCTTTCCCAGTCATTGCTGACTGTGAGTATTCAAACAGTTTGTGCAGACTCTAAGAGAAGTTTAAAAAATTACGAGTACAGGAAAATAAAAGCATTAGGCTATTTATCTGCTGGTTTTGAGTATACAGGTTCACAGTGGAGACTCATTTTCCATGACATTTCAGATTACTAGATATTCTCAACTGCATCATCTGAGCAGAAAAAGTAATTCTTAAGATCAGTATGAATATAACTGGCTCCATGGCTCCAGAAGGCCTGACGATATGATGGCCCTAGACCATTCAGCAGATCAGGTATGTTGTATACAGATTGAAGTGTCAGATATAGGGGCAAGAGTACTAGGATGCTGTAATCAATACACAAATGGAACAGACCAAGAATGAACTATCTCAATTCCTCTATTTTCTAGCTCACTTCATTCGGAAACTACTGATGCTCCTTTTAAGCAATTTTATGTTTTTATTAGGGTTTAATATCCAAGAGGTAATGATCAGAATTCTTTTTCTCCCTAACAGCAGCTTCAATCTACTTCTAAAAGCAGTAAGCGGCTTCTTTGCAGAATACCTTAAATCAAGATATATATAAATGGGACCATTTACAATCTGTGTTTCAGATGACATGCGTGGTTTAATCCTAGACTCATTTTCATAACTGACAAACATAATTCCTCCAGCTGACTTCTACTAATAGACTTCTGATAATAGAGCCCAACACCAAGCTAGAAACTATAATATAAACTTCAGAGTCAGTTTGGTAAAGTAAGTGATTGAGAAGTTTCTGACCAGCAAATGGATGTATTTATGGTTTTGTACAGATGGGAAACCCTCTTCTAACTGCTTGTTTTGAATGTCTGCAAGTGCAGAAATTTGGGTGATGCACAGGAATATTCAGGATCATAATTCCTGTAGTACTGTAAATTTGTCCCAGTCCTTAGAAAAACCAATTTGAAATACATATTTAGAGGCTTAGAAGAACAAGGTTGTAAGCCCTAAATACTAGGGCTGAGTGTGAAGTTTTAACTGTGTGGAGATCCTCTCAAGAGAGAGAAGGGAGGGGAATAAGCCTAAACATTAAATGTTAAACAACCAGGAACACATGGCAGTCCAGACAGCCCATCATCAGTTAAAGCATGTGGCAAACTCAAAGGCCCAATTTAAAGCTGGCAACATAAAGTCTGTGTAGGCTGCCAAAGAACCAGATGTCTCATGCCTGGAAGACTCTCTTTCCTTTCCTGACTCTCCGCTTATGGGTCCTGTGATTGATATCCCAAAAGGACAGCATAAAACATTCATAATCTAATGTGAGGTACTGTGATCACTGCCATACCCAAGAGCTCTTCCTTCTTTTTGTTTTAAACAAAAGGTTGAAAATCTTTCTTACCAATTTAAAACATGAAAAATGACCCCTTAAACAGTTCATCTTACTACTTCAAGCGCTTTGGACTTATTTGGTCTCAGACTCTGTTACCAATATGACTTAATTTATGGAGAAATGTTTGTAAAATGGATTATGGAGTGTCTTATGTAATTTTATAAAGTCAGTTTATGGCTAGATAATACAAATATTTGTGTAGAAATGTGGGGTTAGGTTGGGAAATTCTGGCCACAACATGAATTAAAATGCATTACAGTTTCATTCACTTTGGAGAATTTTGCAACTTTTGGAGAAAACAGCTTGTTTACTAGCAACTGTCCCACATGAGAACTTCCTGAGCCAATATTCCCCAGAATTATTCCGGTTCCTGAATCAATGTCTGCATTCTTCCCCAGCAATTCACAAGGTAAACAAAAAGATCAGAAAATAAGGTGGCAGTGTTATTAATTTTATCTAAATGAACAACAAAGCTATAAGCTTGAAGGAGAAGTGTGACTTGAAAAACATTCTTTGAGCCAAGAATTAATGCACTAGGGTTTGGGAGTCCCTTACGTTACCAAGAAAAGAAAAATAATCTACTTTGGGGGGGAGGTCTGCTAAAGAAAAAAGCCAGAGCTCTTATTAAATGGTAAGGGTTTTGCTTCCACCCAGATAAAAAAAGGCTTAATGCTTTGAACTGGAACTTGTGAAAATCTCACCTATTTGCCTGGTGATCAGTTTTTCCTCAACTTAAGGAGCATTCATTTTTGGCTGGATTCTGATTTTATTGCTGCAACTCCATCAAAACCGCCCTGCAGTATCTTGGCTGCGCTCCCAAAACTCTAACTGGCAAAGCAGCAACTCTGTGTTTTCAAAGTTCGAGATGTGATTACAACTGAGTTATGGCTTGGACTATTCATACTGAAAGTGATGTGATGAGTTTGGCTCTTCTACTGGGAGAAGGCATGGAAGATGGTGAAGGGGCTACTTTGAAAGACTCAGCCCACTGACAAAGCACAGCAAATCCCATTGCTACAATTCTCCGTGCTGGAGCCGTCGTAGTGGTGTCTGTGGTAGTAAGCAGACATTATATGCACTGTTATAACAACCTACAACGGATTTCCTGAGACATGCCTTTACATTTGCTCATTACTTGATTGTTAAAAAGCATTTACAGCACTGATTAGTTGTTAAACATCAATCTGGAATATAGTTTGCTAAACTAAGAAAAACCACAAATGCAGAGATCTTCTTTAAGTATTATATCTTTGCCACTGAAATACCAAACTTTCCATTTGAGATTTTATGTCATTCATTTTGTTTAGACAATTCACTGCTGTTCTCTTAGAATAAAACACTCCATGCTGCATAAGTTGGATTTATGAAACATGGTGCAAACATGTTCTGCCTAACAGCAGGCAGACAGCAAATGCCTAGGGCATTCTGTAATTGTCCTGGGAATATGGTTTCTAAAACATCTCAGATTTATTACTATAATTTTCATCAGATACCTGATACAGTAAATGTTTCTAAAGGTTTTATAGTTTTTATCTAAAAAAGACAGATTGTTTAGTCTACCTTACTGAATGACATCATGCTATTCATACTTTCTGTATAAAAGACAGCTACCTTTGTGTGTGTTGCTTTGACTTAACAGGTTTGGAGGTATAATGGATGCCTTTCCTATTTCAGAAATGTTGATGCACATACTTGTGTGAATATAGAAAAATATACATGTAATTTTTAGTGAAAAAGGACATTGCTATCAACTTCATCCAGGGTGTAAGCTACCTGGGACTGAAATGAACAGGGTGGATTATGTCTCTTAAGGGGTATTGTTTATGACCTCCTGCTTACTTGCCTCTTTATTGATCACAATTTCCAACTCTCACATCCAGAAAACTACTAAAACCAAGCAAATAAACCAAGAAAACCCAAAGAGATCCAGGAGAACAAGATACCAAGTTCAGAAGGTGTCAGTAGAGTCTTGCACTCAGGTATCAGCTATTTCTCAGCCTTGCTTATATCAACTCAACATGTTAAGAAACAGAGCTCTGTCTGTTGATACTTGATGGAAACTATCAGTTTATTACATAAATGCAATTTAGGTTCTTTTTTTGCTGCAATAATTCACAAAAATTAATAAAATGCTAAAAAGAGCTGCTAGCTCCTTACATAAATCATCTCATCAGCATTTGTTGCCTTGTGTCCAACTGAAAACAAATCCCTAAATTGAAAGCATTCATATTAATAAAAAATTGTTATTTTCACCTGTATAAGACTGCTATTTATCATACTGGCTGGATCCACTGTCCAAAAGACCTGTGTTAGAGCTGAAACTATTACTTGATTATAGTGCAGACACAAGACCACAAAGACCTGGAGTTACCTGCTGATCCAGCAGGTAGTAAAATGCCAGTCCCTACCCAGAACAGTTCTGCAGGCTGTTTACGACGACACACGAGGACAATGAAGTAGAAAGGGGGTGAGAACTGAGAGGCAGGTATGAGGAAAAGGAGCAGGTTTTTACACAGCAGGCTGTAATCTCAGCTCACCACCTGCACAGCAAGCAAAAGGAAAGGTCCTTTGAAAACGACAACTGAGAAACTATGTACATAGGCCTTCTGTGAAAGAACTTTTGATGCCAAATGCTATTTCCATCAGGGAGCTGTTGCTTGCCAAGATATGTCCCCTAAGCAGCATTTTCACTAAAAATCTGCTTCTGCTGCTGTAGCACCCAGTGATTTTATCAGATAGAGCCTCTAATGTACTTGCTTCCCATCTAAAGGTGAAATGCTGGAGCGAGGGAAGGGAAAGATTTGGTTGGTCTATTTAATTTTGCTGAGTGTTTGCTAGATAAATAGGATGTAGCTCAGTTTGACTGAAACGGACTAGAAGAGTGAGATGAAATTTTACATGACGAAATATAAAACATTTGTATTGTCTTATGCTATCTTGAGTGCATAGATTTTGAAACCTGTGATCAATATTGAACCTCAGCCTTGCTCGCTCTGTATTTTGTCCTAGAAGAGGACAGCTGCTTTGATATGCCTGAAGGAATGTAAATTAGCAAAATTATAAACGGAAGGGGTTTGTTTTGAAATTAGCAGCAACAGTACATGCCCACTAAATACTAAAATCAGAATCCAGATACACAGCTGTGTTTATTTTTGTTGTTAGGTAATTTTAAAAAATCCAGCTAAAATCACATTATCTGCTTTTATATGAATATACACTTACAATTTAAATTGTCTTTTTTACATTGTACACTGAGATAAATTAATAAAGTGAATTAATTTTCATTTGCAATTATTTCAGTCTATAAAGCTGATGTACAAAATATGTGCACACTGAGCTACACTTGATATGTCATGTGAATTAATACCACACAAATTTAGAGCTGTACAAAACCATTAAATTGTCAGCTCCGTATTTCTGCAGCTTGTTTCTTGTTACACTCTTTTTGTGCCAGGCTATCCTTACATAAAGTTTCATCAAAAATGGAGTTTGCATGCTACATGGCTACAAATAAGATGCCAAAAACTTACATTATGCAAGAAGCAGCACAATATACGAGGTGATACTTTGCTTTTATATCAGAATTTTGTTTTTTCCATCTCAAATGAAAAATATATGGCTTTGTTGTACTTCCATTTTTCTGTTGTAAAGTAGAGTGTGGAGTGACCTAAGCCACACATCAGGACAACGTGTGGCCAAAACAGCAGAAGCCTCTTGGCTTTGGCTGCCATGCTCATCCAACAGGCAATGTTTCCTTCGGTTAATCCCTACCATAAGACAACTCTTACTTCTTCCACCATAAACTCTAATTTTAAACTCTCCCTTCATGTTTCACATGAGTAATAATTAAGCTTAAAACAACAAAACGCCACAGGCAATGGGGACACAAGTCTTGAATGCAGTGAAGAGTGTTTGGTGTCCTTGCAGTGAAAGCAAACTTTCTTGTTTTATGAGCAAGATGTCGCTGCTAAAAGCGAGCATCTGCCTGTTCCTCATAGACAACAGATTCCAGTCTTCTTCTGACATTACTTCATTGTACAACATCTGGTGTTTTATAGCCATGCAGTTTAAAAATAAATACTCTGCATGCAATTTGATAACTTTAAAAATATTACCTTAAACCCACCCATTTATTTATTCTTCTAAGCAGCAAAGTTCTTTATACAACAACTAATTTAAAAAATCCTTTGTTTGCTTGAAGTTTGTGGGGTTTTTTCTCCTGAAAAAAATTAATGTTTTCCAGTGGAGCAGAGGGACTGCTGGTTGCTAAATACACCCTAATAATTATGTTTTCCATTGGCTGCTGTGAACCTGGTCCTCCCAGTGAGATCCCTGCATTTTCCTCCTGCATAAAGTCCTCTTTTTCTGTTCTGTTTATTTCATATGTTTTAACAGAATGATTTTTAGCATTTTCATTGGCCAGCTATAAGCTACTCCATCATTAAGACTGTATTTCATTAGCTCTAAGGTAACTGAAATCTGGTAGATCCATTACCTGTAGAATAGACTTTTAAAATGTTGTATCTCATTTCCCTCAATTCACAGTGAATACACCGGAATATTAGAAACTTCTTTCCTCACACCTCCTAGTTTTCATGGACCTGTCCTCTTTTGTCTCCTGCTTGCTTCTTTTTTTCCAGTGTAACTGTGCAGCCTGCAGCCAGTGTGACTTGCTGGAGGCTCTGCAAGCAAATGCCTTCTAATTCAAAGACCACCCCCAGTGCAGTTGCTATACATAAAAGCTCACGTGTATTTTTTCAGCAGAGATAATGGATGCTGGATTAAAGCAAAACAATGCAGAAAGATCAGATTTCACAGAGCACAGTGTGGATGCCTTGTTCTCTATAATTCTGTACTCTGAACTCTTTCATGGCACTGTCTTGCTGTCTGCAAATTGGTAGGACTGATCTGGTCTGACAAGGTAAAATCTGCAGGTTTTCTTCACACTCGCACAGTTTCATTCAGCAGAAGCAAAAGATCAGGTTTTCCTGGTCCCTGGACCCCTTCACCCACCATTCCTCGGTGTAGCTTTTAAAGCATTTGGAGAGGTCGCCCCTCATAAAAAGGAGACATAAGGCCTAACTCATCTTGAGCCCTAGTCTATACCGTCTCCTTACCGTGTAGGAGACTGGCTTTACTTCACTTTTCCATCATCTCCCAGAAGCTTAAGGTAATTAATCTTTCTACAATTTTGTACTGTTTTCCCATCTGGTTGTGGGTGATAAGTGCTAATCATTACAAATCCTTCTCCACTTTGGTCAGGCAGGAGCAGCCTGTGCTACCAGACTTTTTGAGTGCCTTTTTGTCCATCACTCATCATACAGTCAAAAAATGCCAGTCATCTTATGGAGAAGGTATGATAGGTGCAAGGAGAGAGGGATGGACATAGGAAAAATAACACGCCAGTGGGTTGCATGCTGCCCACTGGCTAAGGACTAAGCATACATGGAGGACCTGGATGCTAGGGTGAGTCATTAATGGTTCTAAAATCTCCAAGTCTGTGACACCTGCTAACCTGCTTCTGAACTGCAAAAGCACTTGAACTCACTGGACACCTCCTTCCTAATTTGATATACATTTTTGGCAGGTGAAGCTAGATGCGAGGCCTTGAAAGACATACCTATCTCATGTGACAAACACCATACAACGTAGTGGGGAGGAAAGGCTGAAGCCTCTGAGTCCTGCCTCACCAAATTTGGGCCTGAAATACCCACATTTCTGTTTCCACGTTGGCCCAGAACTGTCTGGCAAAGAGTAGATCAGCGTCTTTGTCATGTGTTTTTGTCTGACAGATGTCGATGATGTTGACCTGGTGATGATGTTTCTTTGCCTGGGGCCTCTGAGAAATAGAATACACCAAATGTGCTCAGACACTGCATAGCCCATGCCAAGCAGACAGGGTTCCTCACAAGACGTGGTCTCCCTTCTGTTGAGCAGAGGAGCCCTGGGTTCCTGTGCTTCCCTCCCCTTGCAGCTGCTTCGGAGGGAGAACCACCACTCTCCCTCAGGATGACTTAGTGCTGAACAGAAACAACTCTTGCAATAGGGATCAAAACCTGCATAATTACATATTTCACTGCAGTTACAATTCTAGGCTAGGCCTCAGAAAATACAGCAGGAATTATTTTTATGCTGTTGGATAGTCAGTATAAAAGCTTTTACCCTTTATACTCCAATGCTTTGATTTCCTCTGAAGCTTTTTTGAATAGGCCATGACTTTAAGACTATATCAAAATGAAGATAACTGCTCTTCATAAAACCAAAACAAAAGAACCTCAGCTGAACAGACTGAAGGTGAAACTATTTAATTTTTCACAAAGAAAGCAAATTACTTAGACTTTATGTTCTATTAACGATCTCCACGTATATATTTTTAGCATTGTCACTACCACAGGCAGACGGACCAGGGATCCAGCCTGTTGATGACAGAGTAGGATAAAGACACAACGTGCTGTCTTTGTGCCACAGGGTATGTTTACACTGTGTACCGCTGGCAAAGACACGAGCTCATTCTGCTCAGACACTCGGCCTACTAGCCCAGACTTGGCAGTGTGCTTACATGGTGACTCTTGTTATTTGGTATAAATTTTACGCAGAGTATGTCCTTGGCTGCCTGTCTTATACAGTTCAAATGAACCCAAGGTTTATTTCCTTGTTGAAACTGCACTGTGACAAAAAAGGCAGAGCTCTTCATAAAACATCCTTATTTAAATGTCTTCCCTGTTTCCTTGACAAATACAACTATTGTTTGCTTAACATCAACCTATTTAATAAATATAGAGGTTATTTTTCTGGAGACACTATCACGTCAGTCTTGTCTGTTATGTAAAGAAGGATTTACAGCTTCTTCAGACATTAGGAAAGATGAAGTCTCTCTCTTTGCTTCAAAACCCCACACGTGATGATGGCTAGTACCAAGGTTAACTTTTCTTTGGTTTTGCACTTTTAGGAATGTGCTTATTTGAAAATAAGCATCCCACTGTTCCCTGTGAGCCTGAAACACTCATTTGGGATTGTTCCATTGACATCGGTCTGGAGAGGAATGTGGCAGTTGGGACTGATCGGGAAGCCAAATTCTGCCGAGATAAAACCACGGTGTGCTCCTTGGGGTTCACACCTGGAATTAACTGGTTTCAGACAACCATCTCCAGTGCATATGTGCACAGGGAGACTGAGAGGCTTGAGGTATGCAGGTAGGTACCAAAAACCCAGGCACTCCCGCCCGTTCCCTGTGCCACCATGAACACCCCAGAGGCTCTGCAGCAACCAGATCACAGCCCAACAGGCTGAAAGTTAGTCCAGGAAAAAAAAAAAAGGGGGGGGGGGGGGGGGGAGGTGCTTTTTTTCTCTCTTTGCTCCTGGAATTGGCTCACTGTAGGCAGAGGAGTGCCAGTCCCTGAGCAGCAGCTGCACATCTGGAACAGTGGGAGCACAACTGCTTGCCCTGGCAGCAGCTGGCCATTAGCGAGGGTTAGCAGGGTTTGGCTGTATCACTGCACTGCAGCCTTAGAGTAGCATCTGGTGGTAATCTTGGTAGGAGTACAGTGGAGGAAATCAAAGAGTGCACCAGTTTTTCATCAGGCCTACTAAAGTCATTTCTCACATCTGTCCTTGAGGCTTGACTTTCCTTCAGGGTCCTATCCCATACTTATATAATCAAATGCCTGACTTCAATGCATTAATCTGTTCATTTTGTTCATTTTTTTTAAACTAACACCTTCAGTGCTTTGGGAGAAAAAAAAAAGAAAATGGCCAAAACATTCACATTTAAAATCCATCTACAGACTACAGTTTTATCGCGTACGCTACCTGACCCTCAAAAAAAAAAAAAAAAAGTCTTCTAGTCTTCTGGCCTAATAAGCTGTTACGTTGTCTTGTATTTAAGATGTACCACCTGTTATGCTGCTTACCTGAGGCTTTCAAATCTGTAGGATACTGTAATCATGAGTTACTATCCAAATGCAACACAAAAATCTAAATTAAAAGAGCCTCTTTTTCTCTCTCTGAGTCAACCATGAGGTGCTGCAAACTGTACCATTACTCTCCTGAAGGTATTTGAAATATGGTATGATGTAAGAAACAGTAAGGTTTTTTTAGAATAACCTTATTGTAATAAACCCCCTACAAACTCATTTTCAAGGTCCTGCTTTGGTAGCCTCCTCTGTATAGAGGCCTTAACTGAGCTGCAGAACACAAAGAAAAGAAAAAAATGTTTTGATTTTATAAGATTCTGTTTTTTTCATGGCTGTATTTAAGCAGTCTAGAACATCTTCTCCTTAGCAAGTGCTGTTCTGTGTATTGCTTTGCCTGGTAACTTTATGGTGTGGCTCCTCTTTAAACAAGCACACTTGCAAGTCTCATCGTTCCCCAGGGGAAGAGGGGATTCGGCAGAACCTTGTTCTCCAGAGCATTCAGCCTGCACAGAGCAGACACCGGCAGAAGGAACAGGTTCATGCTCCCTGCCTGCTGCTGTATGCCAGACTGTGTCAGCACCCACCCCAAAGACCAGGCACCCTTGCTCCTCCTGGGTGATGTGCAATGTCTGGCTTTTAGTTTCAGAAGAAAGCAGTGCAGTCCTTGGCCTTCCTCCTCATTTGGCAAGCTCAAAAGGTGTGAAGCATTAGAAAATATGGAATATATTGTCCCCATCCATTTGTTGGTCAACTGTTCAATTCAGAGTACTTTGGCTCACCTACCCTCAGGAGCCTTACACAAAAAGCAGCTTTAGAGTTCTCTTTGAAGAAGCTTTCCTTACAATCAGTGTCTTTTTAAGGTCTGATTCTGATCTGATATACTGAGGTGTAAATTAGTAGCACCCTTAAAATCCACACATGTTTTGCTGTAATACCAATACCAAACCAGAACACATCTTTGTACTTAACCATGTGAACAAAGCTTTTAAATCTGAAATCAAAATTTACCAAAAAAAATTAGGATTGGTCTTAATTTCCAGAAGTTTTCTGTCTGTAGGTCTGTTCCTGCAAATCTAGACCAACAAAAGTTCTGTTAAGTTCTGCAAGGAGTTTTGCCTGCAGCAGGGTTTTTAGAGAGAGGTCTAATGCATAATTGTAATTATTGGTTCTCATTTTGCAACCAAACCTGCTTATAATTGTAAATAGAGAGTACAGGATTCACTGAAAGTTGTTTTCTGTATGAAAGATAATACTGATGACAGCATAACTATGTAAGCTAGGTGGGCAGGCGACAGTAACAATGCTGGGGTTTTTTGGGGGGGTACAGCATCAAACTGCAGGAAGATTCTCCTTATCTCCTGCCTGGGAGCAGAGTGAAAATACTGAATGGTGAACTACACTGTCTGTTTTCAGTTTTTACTGCTATATGCATACTCACAGAAGGTTTTGCTTACACGACTACTGAACAGACGCCCAATATATGATCAACGTATCTGTTTCTTCCTTGACTTTTGCCTGAACATTATACCCACAGTGAACTGTTAAATACTATGTTCTACAATAGAGGAGGGAGTACAATTTCAGTTATGTATTCAGAGGTAAAATTAAGGAGAAAAGATAAGTGAAGGACAGCTCTGCAAAACAGAGATGACGGAATTTACCTCCTGGAGATAGTGAGAAATGATTAATGGCAGCCATTCACCTTCAACAGGATTGAGCAATAAACTTTTCCTACAGCATTTTGACCATGTAAGGCTGTTTCAGACATATGGATGACATTTTTACAGATACTAGAATTTCAGGAGACCTTGGGATCCTGTTTATGGGATACAGTCCTGTGCAGTGTATGAAACTAGAGTTCCCTACAAATTATTAGCAATGTATTCAAGAAAAGCAGATTTTTAGCTTCAATTTTTCAAATTTGCTCCTTCCAGAACTGTGATTTTCCTGGACTACAAGTAAGTTCCACTGTCTTTCATCTGAATTGCTCATGTATTTTAGATTCCAATTTTTTAAATAAAAAATGTACATAACTCATATAGTATCTGTCCCCCGTTAAGTGCTTGTTAAAGTTCTGTACAAAACATTCAAAGTTGAGAACTTCATTTTAAGAAGCCCATGAGTGACTCTGGGAGAGTAAATTCACAGCAGCAGCAGCTGAAAGTGGGTGTAGCATAGAATTGGGAGCTTTGGAGTTCACTGCAACTGGTACCAGAAGCTCTGGGAAAAGCCATATTTCTTTACCTTCTTATTTCCATGAGACAGTGAAGCTGGTGGCTTCAAAGTAAATGCTTTGCGCTGAGGGTCTAGATGGATTTGATGTGTGAATTCTCTTTTTTTACAAGTATCTTTGCCTAAGTACACCTTAAATGTATCCTGGTTTTTACAGAATCTAATTGTTGGACTCAAAACCAAGCCTGAACATGAATTTTCTTTAATAATATACTACATTCCTGTTTGTACATATATACTTTTAAAAATGAAGAAAGTGCAAATGTTTACTGGAATTGGTATTACACTTCACAAAGAATCATTCTTACTGGAAGATCATAGGTTGCATCTAATGTAGGAAACCTAGGAAAGGTTCAGAGCTCCCAAGCATGGGTGCAAGCTTTGCCCATGTCCTGATTTTTTATGTTTTCCCTTACTGCCCATGCTTTCTGCCCCTCTCTTCCACCTGCAGAGGCCAGACAGGAACCACACCAGCACCCAGTGGGGTCTCAATTTGGACAAGTATGGGACCAGGCTCACATGGTGACATGAACCTGGAGATCAGTTTAAACATAGCCATAACAAACAGCCATAACGAGCCTCCTTGCCTGGCATTCACTTCACCTGGGTAATGTGGATGTGCACTGTTGTTCCATTAAAAAAAAAAAAGGGCAAAAAAAACCAGAAAGAAAGAGCAACTGAAACACTTCATATTTCTCATTAATAATGAGGAGGGCGGAGAGGCTTTAAAAGGTAAATTTATCATGCTTGAACTTAAGAGGAGAAAAAGAATCAAAACTTGGCAGTAATTTCTTTTTTCCTCTAGGAGAACATAAATGATATTGTGCAGGGGGAATATCAGGTGATGAGAAAGCACAAAATTAGCGTTACAGTGTTGGGAAAAGAATGGGTATAGAGGTCCCAGAGTTGTTGTGATTTCACTGATCTTTGCTCTTTTTAGGAACCAGTGGTGCTTTCATTACAGAATTATTGGTTATTTGAAAAGAGGATACTTAAAACTGTTTGTGCTGGAGAGCTCACAGCTTTTCACCTTTTAGAAGCTACCTGACACCATCCAGAGAAGCACTAAGTGTGGTTTTCATCTGAATGAATATGATTAACTTCCATCTAACACTGGTGGTGTGCTTTCCAAATGCTTTTTTTGCCAGTTGCATGTATGACGTTTTACTTTGACTTCCGGGTGGGGAAGGAGAGCTGAGCAGCAGAGAGAAAGAACATTTTATACACAGCAAAGCAGATCATTTAGTCCCCGATTAAAACATTTGGAAAAAATTTGCAGAGGGGAATAGCACAGGAGGAGTTCCTTTCCACTCCTCAATTCCCTCAGCATCTCATTTTTTTCACACTCATGTGTTTTTTCCATGAGACAGAACAATTGCCAGCTATTGTGTGTAAGGTATTGTGGGATCAGAGGCACTTAGCTATGGTATGTAGGGATATTAATGGGCATTAAAATACTTGAAATTTGCTGAATGCTCTTAGATTTGTTATCTGTGCTTATCTACATGAACAGTTGATTTATGCAATTTTCAGGATGTGATGTCCCAGTAGCTGCAGCATATTATATCTTGGATTACAGAACATTTCTTTACTGTTTTCAGTTTCCTTGTTATCCACCTCAACATCACTCCCAGATTATTTTACACAGCTGTTACACAATAATGTAAGCATGTACCATAGCCTTCACCTGACCAAGAGAAATGACAATTATCTGCTGCACTGCAACCCACAGAAGAATAACATTTTGGAGGAGTTAACATCTCAATCCAATATTTAAAAAGACTCCAAAACCTCCAGCAAAAACTTAGAGAAGAACTGGCCAAGTTTTTTCAGCCTTTGCCTCATTTGTTTATTTGAGGTGGGAGCAGAGGTGAGATGAGGCACGCTTCTGAAAAGGCTTTGGAAGAACAGGAAGTGGGATAGAAGATGGAGGGAACATGCCCAACCGCCATGTACAGATGGAGGCAGATGAGCTGGAGTAAACAGATCTTAGTAGTGATTTTTAAAGAACAAATGAAAGAGGTGCTGTTTGTCCTAAGAAATCTTGACCTGCTAATGGGAAGCCATCTCCTTCTTCATAGGATTCCTAAGAGTAGAAAGATTGCTGCGTTTGGTCAAAAAAACCACAAAAAGTCCATCTGCTCCAGTACTCTACTCTGGAAAACTGTCAAAAGACAACTACCCAAGGAAGAGTAGCAACAAGGCAATAGTGTATGATATTACCAACCTACAGTTGCTTTCAATGCAGTGATCTCCTGGGCTGGATGTCATTTCAGTAGCATACCTAGTAACTTGCCCTTGCATGGACCTGTCAAGCCCCCTTGAATCCTTGTTAACATTTCACATCCTTCAGCAAGGATTTCCACAGGGGGTGAAGAAGTTTCTTTTCAACTTGGTTCCTACTAGAATCATTTTATGCCTCTCGCTTCTTGTAACTGGAAGAAACAGTGAACAACTGATCTCTGTCCACCACCTCCATGTCACTCAAAGCTTGTAGACACCTGTTAGGCCCTAAATTGTTTCAATTAGAGACCAAAGAGTCCTAGCCTACTTGGTTATTTCAGGCACTGAAACCATTCCGTACATTTGGTTATATTTGTTGCCCCTGTTTGAACCTCTGGTAATGGCCTCCTGGAAAATCCTCTTGAATATACCACATCTACTCTGTCAAACCCTGATGTGTGTCCCCCCCTTGCCTACCTGCCCTGGAACCTTTGGACAGAGCACGCAAATGGGAGAAGGAAAAATGTGTGTGTGTGAGTACAGTTTTGAGTTTGCTGTAGGGTAGCTGATTAGCAGTGTCTTTTCGAGGTGAAGGCAGTAGCTGCAAGCTCCTCTTGAGTTCCTGCAGGGACAAGAGTACAGAGGCAGGCTGAACTCCTGCATGTTGTGTGAGGCAGCAGAGGCAAATACACCCATTCTGCAGTCTTTGCAAGAACTCAGTGGGTATGAGAGCTGCTGTCTCTTTGCTGAGACTTCCCAAAGGTATCTGGAGTGCATTTGCTTAAATATGTGTCCATATGGTATACCTGGCCTGCTCTGAACACAGTTTGGAGAAGTTTGGAGAAACATGTGCAATAGCAATTAATTGCCTTAGGTCAGAGTCCTCAGCCAAAGAGCTACAATCGCTCTGTGCCTCCTAGGGCTGGCCTGAGTTTATGACAAATGTTTTCCATTGCCTTTTTTGTTCTTTTTTTTCTCTCATCCTTTTGCCCTAATTATATTAATGCCTTTCCCCTATATGGTACAGCTTCTGCCATGATAGAAATGACTAGGATTGACACATGTTTCTTAGCACAAAATGAAGTCAGGTGGTTGGGACACCCCTTTTAATTATGAAAATTAGAAAACTATATTCACCTCCAGATTGCATTTCTCAAAAAAAACCTACCAAAATTTTTTTCCCCTTGGGTGATGACCAGGTTCAGTAGTGATGGCAATACCTGCTCAACTGTTCTAATCAATTGCACACACTGAGGAAATTGAATGATCCTGCCCAAGACACGGGGCTGATAACAGATGCCTCAGAAGGGCAAGATATATTTGTAATTCTGAAGAAACCTTCATCCCGCTTCAAACTAATTTTTCATCATCTTTTATTGACACACATAATGCCAGGATAGTAGAAATTGAAAAGATTAGTAGAGTGGGAAAAATATCAGGTTATTTTTCCAGTTTGCGTTACACATGTGGTACACATTCTGGTTTCTGTTACAAATGTGACCACATTTTCAGCAAGGCTTGTAAATGTATCTTGGCCCCCTACTACAATTGCCTATTGACCAAGAGTTTTTATAATGAACTCTAGCCTTTTTTTTTTGAGTAGTGATTTTTGTAGTGCTTACCCAAATTCTGGAAGCTGATGAAAAATCTCATTTTTCTGGACTAGACTCTATGGGAAAAATGCTAGGACAGGGATCAACAGGGAAAGTTTGGGTGGGTCTTTCACACATCACCCAGGGCACATAAAATGCTTAAACGAGAGAATTATTTTTAAAACTATTAAGAAAATTGGTGAACCACATAAATGAGCAGAGAGGTACAACACTTGAATCTGCATGCATTTTTTTCTATTTTAACCAACTTGATTATAGACTGACAATCTCGCTTAAACCTAGAGGATATTAAAATGTGTATTCTGACATCTCATACATTGATCAATAGATAGCTCATGTAACTAATATTCAGAAAAAGTTATGTACCAACACTGGGGATGTGTTATTCATCTCCATATCATCTGCAAACAAATTGAATACAACCTTCAATTTAAAAAAAATGGGTTTTACTAAGACCCACGACTGTGCAATGGGCTCCAGACAGAGAGAGCAGTGCTGCTGCACAAAACTTATGACAGGACCCTGGCTTTAAAGAACAGTTTCGTTTTCTGTCCTGTTCCTTTCTGGGCACTGTCAGGAGGGGTCCTGACCCTGGTAGCCAGTTTGGTTTCGCAGTGCTGATAGATGGTGATGGTGAAACAGCTGTCAATTGTTTAACTATGTTCTATCGCTAACAGTGACCCTGGGGTGAATGGCTTCATATCACGTTACCAAATCCTTGAAGCTCAAGGAATGTTTTTTTTAAACTTCATTTTAGTAGTCGAATTTCCATGCCTGGCTTGGCTACTTTAATAAAATAAAAAGTACAGCTCCTACTTCCACAGGAAGGTGTGCTTATCCTGAGGAATCTGCTGGTCAGTTTGAATGAATTTTATACTCCATGTGAAAAGACGCCACTGGCTCTTAATGCTCCTGTATTTGACTGTCTTTTCATTTGCATCATAAACTTATCTATCTTGTTAAATAGTTGCTAAAAACAAAGTCTTTAAACCAGGCAAAAAGAACATGCACTTTGGAAGCAAAGCCTAGCAATGATACCACAGTTCGCCTTTTACTACTACTTAGTTCAATCTTTCCCTTTCTAACAAAAATTTTAACATCAAATGAAAAAAAAGTCTCGTTTGAAATACACGTGAAAGTCTTCACTTGCTTACAGTAAGGTTAATCAAGTTCCCTTATTGGTTGAGCTTTTTATGCATTCAGTAAGACTGCACATTGTTCAACTTTTTTAAAAAACAATTTTAAGTTCCATTAAAATTGTCCCCTAAAGGAAAGTACAAGCCTTCATTCAGTTCAGAGCAGGGTGAAGCCTCTAAAACTTTTTCCCCCCTGTATAATCGCAATTTCTCTTTCTACAAGGACAGTAAAACTTTCTCCCCCCCCCCCCCCCCCCCGCAATGTAGCATCCTTCCTATCGCTAGCAGAGACTTAGAGAATCTATTGCAAGAAGGAGCCGGAGCATGCCACAACTGAATGGAAACAAGCAAACAACCAGCTCAGCAACGGGAAGAAAAGCCCGAACACGTACAGACAAGCCGGTTCTCGCCAGCGGCGTCGGGGAAGGTTAGCGGAGGGAGCGCGGCTGCGGTGCTGCTGCAGTCGCCGCTCTCCCGCGCTGCCCCTGCGGGGCGGAGAGGGGCGGCGGGCGGAGAGGGGCGGCGGGCGGAGAGGGGCGGCGGGCGGAGAGGGGCGGCGGGCGGAGAGGGGCGGCGGGCGGAGAGGGGCGGCGGGCGGAGAGGGGCGGCGGGCGGAGAGGGGCGGCGGGCGGAGAGGGGCGGCGGGCGGAGAGGGGCGGCGGGCGGAGAGGGGCGGCGGGCGGAGAGGGGACTTACCCGGCGTAGCGGCCGCGGTGGCCGCGGAGCGGCAGCGCAGCCTGGAGGCAGAGCAGACAAAGGGGCAGGAGCGCGGCGGGGCGCCCGCGGAGCGGCATGGTGCGGGGCCGCGCCGCCGCCGCCGCGCCCGCCCCAGGTGGCGGCTGCCGCGCACACAAAGCCGGCGCGGAGGCGGGGGCCGGGAGGAGCGGGGCGGTCGGAGGTGTCGCTGGTTGCCGGCGGCGAGGGGAGAAAGTCGCCCGCAGCCCCGCCGCGCCTGGGCACGGGGACGGCGACCGGCACCGGGACCGGGCGGGGAGGCGCCCGTCCGCCCGCCTGGGAGGGCTGGGGGGGGTGCGCGGCCCCGCCGCCGCCGCCGCTACCGCCGCCCTGCCCCGGGGCGGGGGGCCGGGGGCTGGCAGGGGCCGGGCGGCGGGGAGCAGCCCCCCGCGGGCACGGCGACTCCGTCGGGCCTGCCGGGAAGAGGGGTGCCGCGGGGTGGGCTTCGCCTGCAGGTGCTGCGGCGGGGCAGCCGGCCAAGGGCCGGTTAACGCGCGGTAAGTGGCATCGGGGGGATTACCGCCGTGGTTTCCCTGGCTGGGCAAAAGAGCCTGATAAGAGGGCAGAGGTACGCCCACGTAACACACAGGCGGCGGAGAGTCCATTAGGAACCCCGAAGGGAGGA
Source organism: Buteo buteo (assembly GCF_964188355.1). Classification (NCBI taxonomy): domain Eukaryota; kingdom Metazoa; phylum Chordata; class Aves; order Accipitriformes; family Accipitridae; genus Buteo; species Buteo buteo. The sequence continues at coordinate 41,167,800 of NC_134173.1, forward strand.
GAAAGTGGGATTTCGAGTTACCAGTGTTGCCAAAAATCTCGAGCCTGAGTAGTGGGAAGGGGAAGAGAGACTGCTAGGATAAAAGAAAATAAAAACTCGGCATTTTTTTAAAAACTGGGGGTTTGCTGTCTCTTTTCCACACTGGTGAGGGTGAAAGAGCCACATAAAGAGAAGCACTGGGAATAGCAAGGAAAATGGGGAGAATTTTGTTGCAAGTAATTGTAGTTTGTAGAAACACGTGGAGTACTTGTTAAAGTAGGTAAAAATATAGTGCTGATATGGGATAAATTGAGAGCCCCTTCGATACTTTTATGTTGACTTTCATAAAAAGGAGGGAAAAGTGCTTCAAAACCAGCTGATTCTTAGCCTCTCTGAGACCAAAAAGAACGAGTGGGATGTAGACAAATAAAACCAGCTGACATTTGAATATGTGTGAGACCTACTGTACATTCCTGTTAATGTTTTAGAGACGCAGGGAGCTTTTTGAAAAAGGACTGTATTAAACCACACACACTTCATATTCTATGGGTGAAAGGCAAATGAACGTTTTCTTTTGTCTCTTTTCCATACTGGCAAATCTGACTCTAGTTCTGTGATAGAGTCTGGAGATGGAAAAGACTTGGTCCAGGGCATGATTATTCCCTTCTGTTTGGTTACTGGCATTCTTTCCCTTGAGCTGCCTGTCCCCCCCATAACATACGCTGCTTAAAATTTCAGATTAATTTCTGGCGAGGCTACGCAGAGGTGAATTTGTGCGTGCGTGTGCTTATACGCAGATGTGCGTTCAGCATGAGATGTTCTACAACCCTTGTTGAAAACACTTTCCATTTACTACAGGCAAATCCCCAAACCTTTTCTGCAAATCTTGAGTCTTGTAGTAAATGCAGCTTTAACTTTACAGACACCTATTTAATAGAAGCTCTACTGTATGTTCAGAAGTGACTTCAAAGTTAAAGTCAGCTGTCATGAAGTTGAGTAACTGACTTTTGGAGAGCATGAGTATGATACTGGACCAAACCCCACTGCTTTATTTCACATGCTGTTCTTCGTTACTTTCCTTACTATGTATCCTCGCTACACCTGAAGTGCATCAGGTAATACACCAATTTATGAAAATGTTTGACAAATGTAGTTTGGCTATTATTCTAAAATACTTGCTTTCAGGATGAAAACCTGGCTCTGTTGGAGTTAGGAAGAATTCTACTATTGGATTCTGTTTGCAAAATACTTTGGCTATTATTCTAAAATTTCTGCTTTCAAGAGGAAAACTTGGCTTCATTGGAGTTAGGGAGAATTTTATTATGGGCTTCTGTGGCTCTGGATTTCAGTTTTAAATCCTGCCTTTCTGCAACATTCCCTGAAAGTAAAATGCAAGAAAATATAAGAAAGGGAGTCCAAGCACCAAAGCCAAATAGTGAAGGTAAGTAACAGAATGTGGAATAAACACTCAAAGAAAGGTATTGCTGTCTTTGTTAATATGTACTACTTCTGCCTGTTTAAAATAAATTAAAAAATAATTAAAAATAAACCTTTATTGCTGTGGAGGAGCTGGAGAGAGAAATAGCTCAAAAATATCAAAAAGGGCTTTAACAGAAGTAGGGATAATGAGGGGGATACAGATCCATCAGTCTCTCTGATCCATCAGTTCAAATCATAGTAGGCAATGGGACAGACTGGCAGGAGGGCTGGAACTCTGTCATGCTGGCAGCTAGCAAAGGATTAAAACGCTGTAATCGAGCCTGGAAATTATGCTTTTGGTAAGCCTACTTTCCTGACAAGATGGGGCTGTAAAACTTGCACCCAGCTAAGCAAAGGATTTGGGAGGAAGAAGGTAAGAGTTTCTTTTCTTTCACTTCTTGGAGCTGAAAAGAGTAATTGCCAACACCAAGGGTTCTGGTGTGCAGCTTTGACTTGGAGGTGATGACATCCTGTGAAGGAACAGGAGAGAGAAGACTGAGATATGGTTTCCCTCTTAATGAATCAAATTGTGGGATTTATCACAGCATCCCACACTTTGCAGGGAACACAGGCTACCGAAACAGAGGCAATTCTGCATGGCATGAAAACAAGAAAGGCTTCATGTAAAGTGAGTGGGCAGGCATCCTACATTTGGTACCTGAACTTGAGAACATGCCATTTACTGAGAAGCCTGTAATTACACGGAAGAGCAGAAAGAGGGAAATAGTTTCTTATAAGCATGTTTTATACCTTTGAGCTGTCCCAACTCTCACCTTCATGAGAAGGTTGCATTAGCTTGAATAAATAATCCTTGCTGTATGTTTGTTAGAGCCATAAGGGTTCAGAAACAGGAGTTTAAACAAGGTTTATGTTGCAGTTTAGATCATACTGGTTAATAATAAGTTGGAATAAGGGTGTTCATGCTGTGATTTGCACTGCTATATCTAGTTAAAAAAGATTGGAATTGATTGAATGCAGTGTCCTTTTCAAGATCCGGTCTTCATTGCTTTTAACTTACACAGAGACCTTGATGGATGAAGGACAGTGAAAGCAGCCCTGCCGATTCTGTGCTAGATTAGGTTTGGGACCTAAAAGAACATGAAAGCAACGTAATCCATGCATGAGTGCCATGGCCGAGTTGACTTAAGCTAACCACTGTGTTTAATCAGGAGTGTTACTGTAGCAACAGAGAGCTGATCACCTGAGGACTTACCCACTCTTAGGGTTGGTTATTCAGGTTGTACTGAGCTTTGTACTGTCATGGATGGGCTGCTGTTGGTACCTGAGCTAGTCTAAACTTAGTTGGAGTACCATGCAGTTGCAGAGGCAAGACACTTAGGGTGTCTGTGCTTCTCTATGTAGGTTTGCTACCTTTCCCTGTGTCCTTCCCCGTCCCCACTCCCATCTGCTTTAAGTTTCTTCAACCTCCTGCTCAGCCTGCTAACACAGCTCTGTGGTCCTTCTTTCTGGGTCTGCGGACAACTGGTACTTGGGAAGGTGTCACCATCACCCTGCCCTCACTGTGGCCTAGGACATGGCAGCACAGGAAAGAATAAATGATCACCTAGTTTTGTAACAATGAACCAGTGCTGAACATTGCCTTGGAGGGTATTCAGATGTAATTAGCTTTCTAAAATTAATTACAAGTGTCTTTAAAAGGGATGAGGTTTGCAATTAAGAATCTTGACATTCTGTCTTCAGCTTACTTGGGGGTGCTGCATTACTATAACTGAGTCATTTTATTTGGACTTGTGTCAATGGCACTGAACTGTTATAAATGGTTCAATTAAGTGAAAGAATGGAACTCTTCCACTTAAAGTATATCTGTCTTCTGTTCTGCTATTATTCTGTTATTCTGCGGGAGGACAGAAACACAAGTTAAATATTCTTTCCTGTTTTGTAGAAATGAGAGACATTTAAATATGGGTATGCTTTAGAAGCATCTAAAGGAAATTAGATGTGTAACAGACAAATCATCAACAGATCAACCCCCCACAGGAGTCTTTAGAAACCATACTGATAGATAACATCAGACGACAGTATTACAAACCTGATGAGTTCTGTTCCTTATCATGGTTTTAGTCTTGAAAAGACTGCTAAACTTTTGTTCATTGCTTTCTTTATATGTATGGAATTCCTTCTTAAAACGACCCACGAGAGAAGAAAAATTCTTTGAAGGCTCTGCAGCAGGCAACATTGTGAAGGAAAGCTTGTTCTGTCTTGAGATTCTGCCTTAAGACACATGTGGCCACTTGGTTTTAAACTTTTGGCCAAGAGTTCTGAAAAAAAGCATTGCTCATGACAATTCTGTAAAACTTCTTTTCTTTTTCTAAGTGAGAGATGTATATAACTGGGTAAACAAATTGCAGCATGACTATATGTAGACTTTGCCTCAGATGTCTCTTTACCCCTGCTAGCACTCATAGAGAAACAACATCAAAAAAGATTTCCTATATCTGAACCTACAGGATTTTTATCTGAGTAAAAATACAGACTTTCATTAGGCAAGAGATTTCTCTAGCTTTTCTGTTCTGGTGAGAATTTTGGACTGGGAAATAGGAGGATGGCAATTTAAAAATTTCTTGCACCTCCTGCTCAAATAATGTGTCTTTACTTTCTGTACAAATGATTTGTGTTTAGTAACACATTGAACTTGTATTGCACATTCCTCCAGCCCTCTCAGAAATTTTGTATTTTGCAGTCATTAAAGATTTCGTCCTTCCTCTAACTTCATGCAACCAGTATTTTGGAGTTGTTTTGCAGATAGGGATACTAAGGTATGGGGCCGAACAATTTGTCCCAAGAGAAAGAGCAACTCTTTGCCAGCTCTAAATCTAGCATTTGGGTCTCCTGACAACCACTGGAACATACGCCATTAGCATAGATTGTATTTTTAATCTAAAAGGCAAACATATTAGTTCCCAGAGTCTCAAACTTGTCTGAGCATACTCAGGCTTATGTAGAATTTCACTTCTTTTACTCCAAGGGAAGTGGCATATTCACAATGAAAGATAATGTTCAGTATCTAGTTTTAATATACATGTTATTTACAATCATTGGATACCCAGTGATGATTTTGTATAATGTTGAGAAAAAAAGAAAAAATAACAATGTTTCTTTTGAAGCACTGAGAAATCTAGGTGACTTCTGAACCAGCGAACTGTGTTTATAACTGTTCTACAGCAGCTACTGTGCACAAAAGATGACAGGTGCTGAGGTTTTATTTATATCAGCTAGCATTTACCATATGTGCACATATGAAAATATTTAGAAGGAAAAGGTACTTTTGAACGAGTAAGTTCAGTACAATAGTGTGCTGTGTGACTCCCCCGACAACTCCCAGCTGCAGACGTTCTGCAGTGGGCTATCATTATATCTTCTGGGAGGAAAGGGAACATTATGTAGAATATCATACTGGAGGTAGGTGAAACAGAAACTACTGAATTGTTAATTTATCTGTCAGCTGCACTGGCATGAAAAGTGTGTTTCCTCCTCCTCCCTTTCTCGCCCTTAACATTGCTGGATAATTATCGGGTCATTTTACCATCTGTGCCTGGAATGATACTTTGATTGTCCTCCTTCAAATTTGGATGCCTCAATAGCTTGAAACTGTATATAATTAGGTAGCATGTACTTCAGAGCTTTATGCAACTTGAATACTGAAAAATGCTGAAAAGACTGGAAAACGTGAATGGTGAAAAATACTGGTATTAGAGGATTCTGTCATTCCAGTTCTGAAACATTAAAAAGCCAGGGAGTAAAGTCTAGATCTGGTGAAATGTGTCAGAAAAGAGAACAGAGGAGGACAACAAGAGGAAGCCCAAAGCAGAGTTAATGCAAACATCCTTGTGTCTTACAAGCAGGCAGCATTACAGCGAGACAATGCCACCTGTCATAAACTTTTCAAAAAAACTGGATGCACGTGAGCTCGGCCATGAGAGGAAATGGTTTCAGTTGGGAGATGGAGAACTGCCAGTGCCCCGAGGGCCCTGTCAGCCCCTGCCCATGGCCCTGGGCTCCCCCCACGCTGCCCGCAGCCCAGGGCCCCATGTCAGCCCCTGCCCCAGCCACACTGCGGCAGGGCCGGTCTCTAGCTCCCCACAGCCCTGCCCTGCCTGGCCACGGGCCCACCAAGCCGGGCCCACCTGCAGGCCCACGTCCCGGCCTGGCTCGGGCCTGTCCCAGACCCCAGGTCCCCAGGGCCGGGGCTGCTCCTGGCGTCCTCGGCTGCTATGCCACCCTGGGGAGCCCTTAATGTTCCCGGCTCACGGGGAGCTGCCAGCTTTTGCTGTTCCCTGACATTAACTTGATGTTTATCTTCTCCATCTTGGTGTAGTTGAAGCAGCGAATGCACGTATAGCCTTGCAGTTCACATCAGAAGCGAGGGTTACAAAACTAGAAGAGGCAGGGTGGCAGAAGCTTTCCGGTATCAGAAATTGCAGCGTAGTCACAAATGTGAAAATATGATGCCAGGAAAATCTGAACTCAACCCCCCATATTTATGATTAACACTCTACTTGAATTTATAGCCATTGAGTTAATTTGACAAACATTCTACTGACTTAACAAGAGCTAACTTGACATGATTTTGGTTCAGGAAAGAATTTCATCATGAGAATGTAATCATTTCATTATCTGGTGGAAGTTGTGGGGTCCAGAAATTTGCACTGAAAGATTAGAATATATCTAAAAAGTTATCTGTAGTAATCTGCTGTTGGGGGGCCCCTTCCTTTAAAAGTGAACTATTATGTACTCTTTCCATTCAAAAAATTTAAAGGACAACCTGTAAAACTATTTTTAACTCTTTACTAAAAGAAAGGATTGAAAACAGTTTGTAGAAAGAAAGAAAATATTGCTAAATGTGGTCATTAATATTTTCCTCAATTGCAGACCAAGAGTTGGTTTCACCTGACATAGGCATGGGTAATGCTGTTTCACACAGCATTACAGTGCACGAAGGACACATGATATAGTCGAAGAACATTTTAGATGACGCTTTTGCTCTTTGCTGTTGATAGGGAGAGTTATCCGAGCGTGATGTCTAAGCTAGACCTTACAGTACATGATCTGCACACGGTATCTCTTTTTCTTCATTAAATAAGGTACCTAGTGTTTGGTAACTTAGGTAGCAGGTAGTCTTCATCACTCATTAGTCTCTTAAACATGGTGATTTCAGGCATGATAGCAAGTGGCTGGGGCACAGGAGTGCAAATTTTTTTCACTTTATTTTTACTTGGGTTGATTAAACTTCCCTGAATAAGCAAATGACACCCCTGCCTCACCCCCAACAAATGTAAACATGTACTTGTCTCTTGGTAGGTTGTTTCACTGTTGGAGGAACAAGAAAAAAAATCTGAAAGCAATACACTAAAAAAAAAAAAAAAAAAAAAAAAAGAGATGTTTTTCAGCTGCTGTGTTACTGTCCACAAATGTAAACACATGAAAACACTGAGCAGTAACAGCCAAGCAGAGTAGAAGATACCTTTACCCCTTAGGAGACTGTTAAACCATCTTTCACTTCTCTGAGTAGTCAGTTAGTGGATGGCAACTTGTTACCTGTCACTGACGCCTTTCTCTGCTGTTTCTCAACACTGTTAAAAGTTTTTCACGTACCATCATCCTTCAATCTCTGTGTGACTGTAGAGGTGGGATAATCCTTTACGATAACATTTAACCCAGGTATACATGAAGCTTAAGTAAGTATAGTAGATAAGCCTCCAGGTGAAAAAACTCTATTCAGATTCAATTATCGATTCAATTATCAATTCAACTATCTTGCTAAAATTTAAAAGTTTTTTTTTTCCAGCCCAGCCAGTGTTCTGCTTGCCTGCCTACAACATGCACCTGACATACCACACAAGCAGTGAACATTTTTGAACCCAGGCTCCACAGAGTGAAAACTTTCCTTATTGTAAGACACCAAGTAAGAAGAGCTGTGGGACCTTTTTCCTGGGAATGAATTACAGTTTGCTTCCCTCTGTTAGTGCGAAGCTTAGGTGTGAAGATCCATACAAACTGTCAGGGATAGTCTATCCAAGTAATGTCTTCATCAATGTGGAAGTATTTTGGCAAAATCCCATTTTGCTTCCTGTAATGCGGTTATCACTGGGTATAAACAAGTGACTGCAGCTGAGAATACTGTTGTTTCCAAGAAAATGGAAAATAAGTCTGTAGGTACTGTGGTCAAATTTTGTCAAATTGGTTGATATATCTGATAGTCAGAATTAGACTCTCCATGCACCATGGAGACTGTTTCCATAGTGAAAATCTCTTAGCTCAGAGACAGTTCTCTCTGGATTAAATCCAAGGATTGAGACTGATAATCTAGAGCCTTCTCTAACAGTTGAGAAGGTCAATACTTAAGAGGAAATTGCCACAGAGCTATCTGAAGGTTGTACCACCCCACTGCTGGAATATGTTCTTGCCCTCCAGAGCAAGAGAAGTGCCATGATGTTTCCACGCATCTTTGGCATTCAAATGCTGCCAGGCGGGTGGTTTAGAGACAGTTACACATTCTGTCAATATTCTCAGTTACCTGCCAGAAATACAGATAATTGATGGCATCCCTTTGTAGGACAGCTGTAATACAGTGTTCCTATATAACACCTCAAAAAGACCAGTTACTCTGCTGTAGGGAAACTACTTTTAACCCATGTAGCGAGGGTGGAGAGAGTAAAAAGCATATAATGGTGAGGTCTTTCACATTAAGAAATCTTTCACATTTCACCCTTAATCTTTCACATTTCACCCTTACTTGTTTGAAAGCTGATTAAGAAAGCATTGTGGGATCTTGAATACTTGTGGATCAACATATTAACAAAGCCCAGGAAGGGCACTGATTGGGATTTGTTAAAGGCTAAATGAAAAAGAAGTGTTATTTCATAAACAGTACTCTAACATATGGAAATAAAAACTGTATTGAATTGAATGTTCTTTGAGAAGTTATTTTATGGTCTGAAGACACAATTCAACAATTTCTGTTTCCCAGGAAATAGGACAGCACTGGCTAAAAGCCCATCCTTTGTTCATTAGTGAAATAGGTGCAGCAGTTAAAAAAGAGCAATATGCAACAAGAAAAAAAGAGAAATATATAGCAGTGGATACACATATTCTACACTTCATAAATTCATACACTACAGAATTCATAAATTCTGAATTATAAGAGGATCTAAAACCATCAGGAAGAAATTCATGACTGGCAAGCCTAAGAACAAAAGGGTTTAAATACATTGGGTACAGTGTAAATCCTAGCAGTGGCAAAGAGCCACTGCTTGATGGGTAAATTGTTAATAATAATGCAGAAATAGCAGAAGTGTTCAATAGGAAAATCTGTTCTGTATTTGGAGAGAAGTAAGCAGCAACATTATATCCTTATACCACAAGAGAATCAGGAAGTCATTTTCACTGGAGGAAATCGAGGAACATTAACAATATCGAACAAGGGATAAAAAAAAAATATTAATCAGCATGGCCAGAGAAGCTGTATCCTGGCCCCTTGTAATTTTAAAAAATACTGGATTTCTGAAAAGTTTCTGGAAAAGTCAAATACGGTTCCATATTATATATTACAAAGGCAAAGTGGCTGATCCAGTTAAGGATAAGCTTGTTGGTCTGACACAAATCCTAGGGAAGACAGAGGAGTGGTTTATACAGGATGCAATTAGAAAAAAAAATCTGAAGGTTGGAGTGGAAGTAATGCCAGTCAGTATGGTTTGTGAAAAAAAGGTACCTCAAAAGATTTAAATCAAGTATGCTTGGCATTTGTTCACAAAGCATAAGCTACCCCTCTGGGAGTTGGGTTGATTGCCACATAGGTGCAATATATGCAGACTTTTGAGAAGTACAATACATGATTTCATACTGCCTGATGTTCTGATTAGCACAAATCAAGAATAGGTCTATGCAATATCAATAAAGTGCAAATTCACAGCTTAAGAACTAGCTGGCAGGTAAACACAGAAAGCAGTGGTTTTTAGGAAATTGTAATTAATGGGAACCATCTAAGCAAGGCTCTGTAGATATAAGTATTAAGTCTGATCTAGGACTTTCATTTGTGATTTTGAAATAAATGTAAAATCATTACTGGAAGGCATTTACTTACAAACCAAATTCAACCAGTGCAATAAGCAGAGGAGGAATGAACTACAGAGAATCATTCAGGTAGCTTAAGTTCAGTGTGATCTGCTTTTCTTACCTGTGGATGGATAATTTATAACATCTGAGACAAATAGCCTGTATTTGATAGGATCCACAATAAATGTGGAAGGGACCATCAGCTGAGGTGCTTTAGTAGCAGATTGGGACTAGCCCAGTTTCCAGTATCAGGGGATAGTTGACCACCTATTCACCCACTACATATAAAATATCATTATGAAAGCAAAATTGCTAGGTGACGAAAGAAAAGAAAATGCGTTTATAGGTATTTACTGTGCTGCTGGGAGACAGCGGCTAGAATCTGGGGCCAGGAGTCTGAGGGACTTAACTTTTTGACCGGACCTTGCTGCTAGCCTGCTGATGACCGTGCACGAATTACATCATCTTCCTCACCTTATGTTTCCCATCTATAAAAGAGCCATAATGATACTCACTATTTTCAAAGAGCACTTAATGAAAAGTGCCAGCTAGTCTTACTGGATCTGTATTATCTTAACTGCAGCCTCGTGTGATGGATGTAGCTAGTAACTGCTCTAAAACATGCTTCTGCTAAAGAAACAGACTGACAAAACACTTAGTGAATGCAAAAGAGAGGATGTCTTTTGGAGTCTTGTATCCTTCCAAGCATGCAATGACATTCAAAGTTCAAAGAATCAGAATGACAATATATCACCACTACTCACTGTGCTGTTTTTGCAGAGTAGCCCCATACACCTGTAGAGACCTACTCTGTCTTTCTAGCTAGTGCAGATCACTTGTGGCATGAGATAGGTAATTGCAGACAAAGCTTCAGGGTCTTTTGGCAGTTGACCAGGAACTACTTACTTTGACCACTGAAACCTCAATAAAAATGCCACATTCCCTTCTTTACAATTTCTTTCATATTAAATGTGTGGATATGCACCTCTCCTGCTTGTCCTGAGGTTTGCTTGCAAGTGACAGCAGCAGCTCTAGAAAAATGTGAAAGTTGACAGAACCAGTCCTATCAAGAATTATTATTTTTTAAAAAATAAACTTATTTAAAAAATCCCCCACCACAAGGCATACCTGATATTTCTCATTTTCCAGCTTTCCTGCAGCACATCAGCCTTATGGGCTTGACGAGCTGGAGGAGGCACTGCCTATTTGCAAGTCCAGTGCTAAAGCAAGAGCTGCTGTAAGGGGCGACTGGCTCCCTGCAGCCCAAAGAACCTATCAGCTCTGTAGGAAAGCTGTTACAGTACCTCTATCATTCTTGGATAACGTGACGCTGTGTGACAAATCATGAGGCATACTTGTAAGAATTGCATTAAGAAGCTGCTTTGCATTGGTAATGCTGAAGATTCCTGTCCAAAACTGATGAAGGTTTAAGCCAGAGACTATGAAGAATAAACTTTTAGAAGGGAGTAAAAGGTGGGTATGAACCTATCTAATGTGCCTATCAGAACCGCAGTCCCTCTCGTCCAGCTTATTTCCTCTAGCTGTGCCAAGTAGCACTTCAGTAGAAGATGCAAGAAGTCTTTACTTAGTGTGGAATAGTTGTCTCTCCCATCAGGTTTTGTCCTGTTCTTGCTTTCTAACAAGCATGGACCCTGAGGTTTGAGGTTTCACAACTTTCTTACATGTAATTTAGTTTCTAAATACACCACCAGCTTCTAATCACATCTGGGAAAAATTCAGTGGGGTTTGAAATTTGTGGAATCAGTTCCACCATTTTTTTAACCCATAATGAACTCCATCTAATTACTGAGATTTTATGTGTGTATTTGAACAGACAGTCATTCTCCAAGAAACATCTTAGCTTTAAAAACATAAAAATCTGTTCTGCTTTTTTCAGAATCCTCACTGTATCTTTCAATTTGATTGTGTTACTCAATTTACAAAACGGCAGGCATTTGGTTTTTAAACTGATTTATTAAGAAGGCTACTCTGACCCTCTGGAAATAATTTACTTCAATCTCCTGCCATCTAGTGTCAGAAATAAGACACTTGCACCTCCTACAGCTATCACAAGCTTTTCCAACTTTAAACTGTGCATGACAAAAACTATAAAATATCGTGGAGGGGTTTTTTTTTGGCAATGTTTAGCACCTTAGCCTGATAAAAATAGATGTGTGTATATATATTTGTATATATGATAAAAGATCTTTTCTGTATTTATTGATTCTGATATACACACTAAAACTTTGCTTTGAGTCTTTGGGATCCATTTGGCATTGAAACAAAGTGTGGGTTTGTACCTGAGCATAGCATATGATCAGTCAAGTAAGCATCCATATTTCTGTGTCTATTTTGGGGGGGTAATATGAAATACATTAACCAGTGATCAGTCAAACATACTTTGCTAACTCCTTCACTGACTTTGTGGTGCCTTGAGGCAGTTTGTTGTTGCAGCAGCCTGGGTGAAGGTTTTGGAAGGCTTCCACGTCAGGTCCTAGTAGACCAGCTCCCTCACTGAATGATTGGGAGGAAAGGGAGGCAGGTAGGACCTTCCTGAGGCACTTCAGTATGGCCAATGCTCCTTTTAGAGTGAGGCAAATCCTGTTAGAATTTCCCATCCCTCAGTCTATTCATTCACTCTTCTTGTCCATTAATTTCCAGGTCTTCTAGTTCTCTATGACTACATCTTCCTCTTTTTCTTTCTCACTCTTTGCAGTGGTTCCTTTGCAGATTTCTTTCAATTTCCTCTCTTTTTTATCCTAGCTGCCTTTTCCAATTGCCTCCTGAACTCTCACCCTCAGGTGATTACATTCCCTTAACACAGCAGTTTCTCCCTTTCTTTCCTTTCCACCCCCCCCCCCCCCCCCCCCTTAATTCCCTTGCCTTCATAGAATCATAGAATCATTTAGGTTGGAAAAGACCCTTAGGATCATCGAGTCCAGCTGTAAACCTAACACTGCCAAGTCCACCACTAAACCGTGTCCCAAAATGCCACATCTACACATCTTTTAAATACCTCCAGGGATGTTGACTCAATCACTTCCCTAGGCAGCCTGTTCCAGTGCTTAACAACCCTTTCAGTGAAGAAATTTCTCCTAAGATCCAGTCTAAACCTCCCCTGGTGCAACTTGAGGCCATTTCCTCTTGTCCTATCACTTGTTACTTGGGAAAAGAGACCAACACTGTCACGACCCAGTCTGGACAGACCAGGAAGAGAGGTCATGGTGAATTCAGAATTTCCTTGGGCTAAATTAAGGTGAAATGACACCAAACAATTGGTTAAATGTTTTATTTATGGCAGAAGGAAAGTGAACTGGAAGGTGTTAACAGTAGGTGGCAGGGTTTCTTACAACAAGAATGGGCATGAAACCATGTCACTAAACCGTGGTAACCATAGGTATGACAGTAAAGAGTCATTGAGTCCCATTGAGTCACGAGATTTGGCGTGGACCCCCTTGCTTTCTAGACTCCTTCTCAGAGAGGAGCTGAGGGGTGGCTGGATCCACTCCTAGTACCAGACTTGGTCAATAGTTTATATCTAAAGGGTTGAAGTGTGGGGATTATGGAAAAAGAAAAAGAGAGAAGGGGAGAGAGAAGGAAATGAGAAGGGAAAAGAAAAAGATTCCACCAGTCCTGGGTCCAGCATTGATCCAGTATTGGTCCAGCCAGTGTTGATCCAGCCAGTCTAGAGGTCCAGTCCTGGAGGCCAGTTGCAGGGCTTCTTGTCTCTGCACCTTCTGTAGCCCAGTTCCCACCTTTTTTCATGTCAGCCAGGCCCCATCTTGGTTTTCTGCGCACTGCCCCTAAGGATTTAGGTAACTCTCGATCTTCTGCTCAGGCATCATTGTGGGGGGTGGTCGTGAGCCCCTTCCCCAAGTAAACTCTGGGTGACCCCTGGCCATATGCTGTGAGTTGTCCTGCTCAGTTCATCGGGATGTGGGGCTGCACAGCCTCCAACATGTCTCTGGGTCACATGGTATTGCTGTGCAGAACTTGCCTTGTTGCTGGACCTTGCAATCAAGGCCTGTTCCTCCCTTCAAAAGCCAGGCCCCAGTCCCTGTTGGTCACAATGGGTGTTTAAAGCATTAACCCCATCCAGTCTCTCACAAACACCCACCTCGCTACAACCTCCTTTCAGGTAGTTGTAGAGAGCGATCAGGTCTCCCCTCAGCCTCCTTTTCTCCAGACTAAACAACCCCAGTTCCCTCAGCTGCTCCTCACAGGACTTGTTCTCTAGACCCTTCACCAGCTTCGTTGCCCTTCTCTGGACACGCTCCAGCACCTCAATGTCTTTCTTGTAGTGAGGGGCCCAAAACTGAACACAGTATTCGAGGTGGGGCCTCACCAGTGCTGAGTACAGGGGGACGATCACCTCCCTAGTCCCACCGGCCACACTGTTTCTGATACGAGCCAGGATGCTGTTGGCATTCTTGGCCACATATTGCATCTTAGTCCTCTTCTGTTCTTACCTGTTCCTCAAAAAATATTTTTGTTCAGCAAATATCTCTTTGGGGAAAAAAAAAATATCTGAATTTTCCTCATGCTACTTTGCCACATTCTAGATGGTGGTCCAAAACTCCTCTGAAGAATTAATTACTTAGTGGAGGAAATAAGCAACAAATTGTTTTCAGAGTAGCCTCTGGCAACCTGAGTAGTAAATTAAACACAAAATAAGTAGGACAGGAGGGTTTTTCTTTTTACCCTTACCTAAAGCTGAGGGAAGACTCATCATTAGCAGAGGTGAAGATCACCTTTTCTTAAACAATTAGCTGGCTGCATTTTATATTAGCATTTAATATAATAATGTAATATACTGTCATTAATTAATACTAATATAATTTAATATAATAGCATTTATACATATTGTTAAATGAAGATAGTTTTGCAGGTATGCACACACCTTGCTTTCCATTACAAATGGAATCAGTGAGAAGATATGAGATTTAAAAAAAAATTTTGTCGGTGTACCCAAGAACAGGTACACCAGAAAGTACAGTTACTCAAATTACCCTTGATCTTAGGAAATAAAGGTTAGGACTTACTGGGTTTAAAATGTCATATCTTAGTGTCCCATGTCTCAGTGATTACTGGCAATTTAACTGCCTTCTTTTTTGTTGGGGAGGAGGGTTTTGTTGTTCAATTGAAGGCTCCATCCAAATCCATAAATGTCTGCAAGGAAGTTATTTACTGAGGGGGGTTTCAACATAATACTTCGTAATGAAAAACAATGTGAAGAAAACAATGTATGAATTATAATTTATGTTTTCCACTCGTTTCCTCCTCCAAACTTCTTTATTTAAATATTTGTTGATACAGTTACTAGTGGAATGGGTATCGATCAAGTCTGGGATCTGTTGTGCAAATAACACTGCAAGTACAGTGAAGAGGGTAAGATGGAACAATGATGAATTGTAGAAGGATCTACAAGTTAGATTAAGAAACATTGGGGAAAAAATTTGTCCGTGGAGCCGTCTGAACTATCCCCACTATGTAAAGTTAATGTCTTGTTACCACCTTGCTTTCAAACCTTATGCTTTCAAAACTCCCTCTTCTCACTGCCATCTCTGGGAGTTACAGGCTTGAGCCAGAATGTGACTATTACCTGAAGTTGTTGATTTAAACTAGTGGGGATATGTCTATGCAACACTAAAATCTCAATAGTATGATCATTGTAGTTGTACCTGTCACAACGTGTTCATACCCCTCACTAATGAAATTGATAACTGACATTGAGTTTAGCAGCAAAAAATTAATGTCCTGAGTAAGTGCACACAGAGGACACTCAACTAGATTAATCCCCCTTAAGATTATTGCATAGGATCACAGGAAAATTTAGGTTGGAAGGAATTTCAGGAGGTTTTTAACCCAACCTTCTGCTCAATAGAGGCATATATCCAGGGCTTTATCCAGTCAGATCTTGAAAAACCTCTAAAAGCAGAGACTGTGCATCCTCTCTGGGCAACCTCTTTCACTGTCACTGTCCTCATAGTGAAAATTTTTTCTTCATATGTCATCGGAACTTCTCTTGCTTCAATGTGCCTGTTTGTTTCTTGTGCTCCCACCATGCACTGCTGTATTAGCCTGGCTCCGTCTTTTCAATCATCTCCCCATAGGTACTGGCAGGGGATTATTCAGTGTCCCTCAGAGCTGTCTCTTCTCCAGGCTGAAGGTCAAGATTTCTTAGCCTCTTCTCAGGAGTGTTCCAGCCCCAAACCATCTTGGTGGTCCTTCACTGGATGTGCACTGGTTTAACTGATGTCTCTCCTGTATTGGGGCCCCAAAACTGGACACAGTATTCGAGATGCTGTCTAACAAGTGCCAAGCAGAGGGGAATAATCACTGCCCTCAATTTGCTGGCTACATGGCTATTAGCGTAGCCTAGAATCCTCCTTCCTTGTGTACTTGCTAGGCTTTGGATTGACAGTCCTTTCAAGTTTGCTGCCACTATTTCACTCTTACTTGAGCTCAAAGGGTCCAAAGTCAAAACATGATATAACATCGACCTGAAGAATATGTTTTAATTTTGGTGCAAGGCAGCCTGGCTTAGTGGCGAGACAGACTCCTATAAAGTTTTGACAGACTCCCATAAACACAGCATTACTGCACTGATGGGCTCTTCTAGCCCTGCGTATTTGGCAAATACCATATCATTTACTTCCCTTAAAAATTTATCTCCCTTTGAACTTTGCAGGTTTATGCATACAAACTGATACATATCTAGATTAAGATTACATTTTAACACTTAGGTCAGTCAGTAGACTCTTGTGGTGAGCAGGCAGATTTCAGTGTGCTTTTGTGTCAAGGAAGCTGTGTGGGAAGGAAATTAGAGAATTAATAGAGCCACGGATCTTCCCAACATTCTTGGTGGAAGGGATATACAATAGGCAATGATCACCCACAAATTATTCCTTCCCCTTTAGCGAGGGGAAATTGGAGGAGGTTTGTATCCAGACTAAGCCACAGAATCTTTTCCAGGCTGCTGTTGGACAGAGTATTTCATGTTCATCTCCTTTCTCAAGACTGTCTAAAGACAGACTAGAAGCAGCAGTGTAGGAAAAACAAGATCAGCACTGACTGATATTTCTAGCCTGTGACTCTTATTAGTGCTCTTTGTTCTCTACTTGCCACATAGCTATTATTTGAACTGAGCTGCAAATGGATAAACACATGTGTTCAAATTAAACTTCAAATCACAAAGTCTATTGAAAATGGAAGTAGGATGAGCTCTCCCTTGGTAGATTCCCTTGGTCTAGCAGCAGGCAGACTGAACTCTGATACCTTTTGCATGTTCTGCCCAACTTGTTGACTTAAACTAAAATTCACAGTGACCTATTAGTTATATAGGTAGTGTCTGGCATTCAGAAACAGGATATGTCTCTTGGATAAATTCCATGGAAAAGGTATAATGAACTTTTGACAGGGCACCACTAAATCTTTTGGTTAATTTCCAAGCACCTGCAGATAAATCTATTTCCCTTAAATTAGAATGATGGCAAATGAGAATACTTAGCACCTAATTTAGCCTGTGTATAATTAAGGCCCTGGTTAATTTTAAGCAGAAGACTGGTTTCAGTTCTATATAAGTATACATGCAATTTATTTGCTACATTCAGATTTTAGCATATGAGAAATGAGTTGGTAAAAAAATGTTTTTCTGGAATTGCAATAATCACCTCTAGCTCTGGCAACCATTTTTTTTTGATCAGTATTTAGTAGCCCTGTGACAGCGGAAAGAAGATCCTCAAAACCAAAGGAAAAAAAATGCCCAAATTGCATTGGAAACCACATTGTCTACTGCTGTACGAACCTAAGATGATGTGCTGAGGAGGGAGCAGCATCATGCTGCTTTTATACTGCATGGATATCTGTCAAATTAATTTTTGCTAGCTTCTTGAAAAGCTTTGCCAAAGAGTGGTTGCACCAATCCCTATGCCTTTGGTTTATCTTTTTATGGGAAGCATCATTTAATATAACTATATAGGTGCTAAACAGGATATTTGGGTTAGTTGAACAGGACTTTTACAGGAACCATGGACCTTGAAATTCTAACTTAAGAAATATCAGTGATGTTGGAACAGGATCTACCTGTTGTTTGAAACAACTGTTTTGCCACAGTGAAACACCACAGTGTTTCTTAGCACCAGTTTAGTATGTATAATTGATTGCATATAATTTTTTTTCAGAAGAAATGGCACTACCACTGAAGTTAAGGGATTTGCAGAGAAGATGTGAAATGCAATAGCAGAGAAAGGTAGGAATGGAAGAGATTTTTCAGAGGCCACTAATGTGTTGGCACCTTTGTAATCTTATTATCTGTGATGGAGCAGGTTTCAACCTTCAAAATGATGAAAAATCAGTTTGCTAAGCTGTTTCCTCGGTTCAAAGGATCTGACAAAGAGAACAAGCTAATGAACAGCTAGATGTTATCACATGCTGAATGTTTGTCAGAAAGAAAAAATTAAGCAAGCAATGTATAAGAGATCTTAGGAATCCATTTATTGCAGGAACAGGATAAGCAGGAACCCAAATGAGGAAAAGTTATCAAAGGTGTGCCATTTGCTTTACATTCTGGTATGGCCGTGGAGAACACTGCAATGGCATTACAAATTTCCATTCCCCTGTAGCTAGCCAGTTGTCTAGAAAGTTTAGATGAAATGCATGGAATACTACCAGATAGGATTATTAATTTGATCTGAAATAAGGCTTTGTCTGAACAAACTTGTGGTGATTAAAATAACAGAAAAATCCCCTTTAGGCTGCTTCCAGTGAATTATAACCCAAATTATATATGAAGGCCAAGATCTCCTCTTTATAAGGAAGCAATTAAACTTATTTCTCACTCTGTAATGTCTACTGGGCTATCATTCCAGCTGCTTGACAACTCCAGTATATCTTAACTCTGATATATATGGGAAGAATTCTAAGCATCATGGAAATATTTTAAGACAATCCCCTGAGTGTAACCATTCCTGTAAATACCTCTGCCATTATCATAAAATCACTCTGACCACATCTAAAAATTCTTACATTCCGTGGAGGACTAATATATGATGTGTACTTACATATCTTGCACTGCTTACTTTTCAGTAAGAGCTATTTTGATTCTATATCACATCGAGTTTCTCCATGGGAAGCATTTAAGGTGCCTTAGGATGTGTGTGCATGGTTTGGAGCATCAGGATGTGCTAGCACGCCATCCAGGCTTATATGTGTCAACTCCTGTGGATAATATGTGTGGGATCAGGATCTGGTCTACTATCTTTTAACCAGTGTTTAACCACATTATTTCAAATATTTCCATCCAGTTTTGTCACTTATGTATCAGAAGTACTGTCTTTCAAAATCAGTATATCTGTTTTGTTTTCTATAAGCTGCTTAATTTCTTTACCTATAAGCACTTACACTAGAAAAATACAGTTTTATAATACTAAAAAAATATTGTAAGGCTTTGGGAATGTATCTCAGGTATTTACCATAACCACAACACTATGAATAATATATATGTCTAATTATGAAATGGCCACTGAGAGGTTTAATTAGCACATTTCATTTTAGTAGTGTAAAGCATTTTATTAATAAGCTTTTTATAGACGATACAATTTTTTTACATGCATCTCAAACTGATAATTTCTAAATAAATTTTTCCCCTCAAAATATATGGGAATTTTCATGCTATAGTAATGAATAAGAATAAGCCTAGGAATATTAGTTCTATTGGTAGTATTTTGTTAAACTATTTGAGTCAAAATATTGTAATGACTAAGCTATAGCAGCTTAATAGGAGGTTTATTGTGAATAAATGACAAAAGGTGGAATAGTATAAATGAGTAAGCTGCTACAAAGCAAAGGTAGCTGGGTATGGGTCTTTGCAATAGGGGATCCCAACAGTCCCTCCAGTATAACTGTGGAATTAGTGAGTGCAGGCAGGCAATGCTTTTCCTTCCTCCTTTCCTTTGTTTCCCACCCAAGACTTAAGTTTACCTAGTTATATACCTCATGCGCCCATAACCATCAGATCTTTTAGGGGTTTTTAAATATGGTAATAATGTCAAAATGGGTGTTATCTTGTTCTCTAACTCTTGTTGCATTTCCCCACAGATGTGTTGGACTGCCAGACTGAAATGGCAGTTCTTGTCAGGTAGGCCTGGGAAAATAACAATATCACAGGGGAATTCACAGGGACATGATACCCTGGGGTACATCCAAGAAAAAGTAACATCTTTCCTTTCTTATAGGAGAAATCTGACAGTGTTATTCATTGAGAATTAAAATTTTATGGATCTGTGTAGGGTTCGGTGTTTGGAAGATCTCGCAATGTCACGGAAACTTAGAGGGTTAGTCGCAGCCTTATGACGTACCTGTAATCCCACCTCCCCTTGTTAGTATAAAAGGAATTAACTGCGCAATAAAAGGTGGAAGCTGGCGCTCACACTGTGTGTGTTATCTGTCTCTTTCCCTGGTCCAGGCCGACCAGTGATCTAAGTGTGGCACCTTGATATGTAGCAAACACTACAGATCTGCAGAATTATGGAACATTTTTGAGCAGTCAGAAATAATGTAAAAAACCAAAAAAGGTCCCGCAAAGCCCCTGTTGTTCTTCTTACTGTGCAAAGTGCCTCTTAAAGGGTCTTTTACATCCTGTTAACTTAAGCCTCATAAAACTAATAACCCTCAGCTTCCACTTGGACTCTTATAGAGGGAGATGCAGGGTGGGTGAAGTTGGTCTTGTGTTGAACTGTGCCCAAGAAAACTTCTCTTTCACTGCTGAACAATGAGAGATCTCGGAAACAATAGTCTTTGCAGGATAATTTTAGGTTGTAGGCAATCTCTTTGGATTTCTTCCTGCTGTTTCCAGAGTTTTAACTGCTTTATGGAATAATTTATCTACTAATATCTAGGCCTGAACTTCTTGCGAGGAATAGCTCCCTGAGCTGTCTGTAAAAAGATACTGATATAGATGCAAATATTAGTCATTATAGACATAAAAATCAGTTAATAACACATTCCAGGTTGGGTAGATAATGACCAACAATTACCATCTATCTACTGTTTGGAGGACTATGTGAAATGTGCTGGCGATCTTGATTCAGTTGGCCACAGAGCTGTCAGCATTGCAAGCCTTGACCACCACAGAAACTGCTGCCTAAATTGGGTTTAATTGAAGCTCACTGCTGGAAGAGGTCACTGGAGGCCAGGGCTGATGGATGTTGCTAAGACAGCGTTGGGAGGATAGTGCCAGTTCTGCTCAAGCTGAACCTTTTTGTGAATTCACAAAGGAATACAGTCACTAGGGCTGTCATTCACACTTCTGTAGCTCTAATTTAACATTAAGAGAGAGAAAAAAACCCAACAGGTTTCTGACAGAGTGTCAATGCTCGTGTTTCATAACCATCTGGGAACAAGGTGACTTGTCACAGGGGAGACTTCTGGCAGTGGTAGCTGAATCATTGACCTTGTAGATTAAGAGCCTGGAGTATACAATGTAAGCTGGGGTATGTACTAAACTGCAGTGGTCCTTGTAAGAAAAACTTATTTATATGTTTTGGGCAAAGTTCTCTTTCTAATTCACACTGTGTGCTGAATCATTGATATCTCTGGTTGCATAGGATCTAAATCCCCACAGAACATGTGCAAATGTACGTCGTGCTGTTTTTTAATTTGAATTTCTCTATCTCACTAAGTTCTCCTTGAGCACCCTGCTCCAAATGTTAAAAGAACATAAATATTAGATATTACATTTTTTCTCTCTCTCAGCTGAAGCTGAACTACAAAGTGACAATTTTACACTGTTCCTTTGCTGTTTTTTTCCCCAATATCACCAAGATTTATAGGTGAAATATCAATACTAGGAAGAAATACACAGTATTAGCTGTCTTGTACTTGGCAACCTCAACCATTCTGTGATTCTGTGGTACACATATGGGGTAGCTGCCATTCCCCACAGTCCTTGTGGGGTGCAGACCAGCATAGCTGAGTTAGGTTTGGAGGAATAACATGTAACATGGCTGGGCAAAGCTGGAGATGAAGGCTGCTTCACAGCGAAGCTGTAGCAGCAGTCAGGGAGATACAGGGCTCTCTTGGTTCAAGAGATAATGCAGGGGTTGGCTTGAGGCTGGCACCAGGTCTTACTACCCCCACACTCTGCTCTTGTCCTGGGCCCTGGGGGCAGGAAAAGTCAGAAGGTCAATGGGGCCAGCCCATGTGATGGGGAGTGCACAGCACTTCCCGGCCCCAGCATCAGCGAGGAGGAGTGAGCCAGGACTCTGACCCACTGCTTTTGTGCTTTCTCCTCCCTTGGGAACTTCTGCCTAAAGCTAAACCTGTGACTTTTGACATGGTATTTTTGAGTAGGATTCATGTCAGATGCACACGAAAAAGAACAAAAGCGTGCAAAGTTTAAGTGTGCATGGTTATACAACAGCCTTTAAATAATCTAACATCTTTTTTTACCACCATGATCACTACTAAACATCCCAATTCAAATCACTCACATCTTCAGCTGCTGAACTATGACTTAGGTCATGTTTAAATTTCTCCTGCTGTATTTTAATATATAAAACTTAAACTTCAGGTTAACCAAACTCAACTAAATATTCTATTCTTTAAAATACAACTTTTGAAAACTGGTTAACTCCTCAGACAACCTGTGGTTATTTTCCTGTCTTCTGTCTGAAGACCTTGTGGAAATCCCAGAAGCGTCTCTGTTAATAAAAAGGAAAGGAAGAACGAGGTGAAGCAGTTGGTGGAAGAAGGGGAGCATAGTAAAAGTGTTACTGGGAGAAACCAAAGATAAGGTGCAGAAAAGGCCCTTGAGGTCCTGGTGGACTCCAAGTTTACCATGAGCCAGCAATGTGCTCCTGCAGCACAGAAGGCTAATGGTGTCCTGGGCTGCATTAGAGGAGTATGGGTGGAGCAGCAGGTGGAGGGAGGTGATCCTGCTCCTTTACTCAGCACTGGTGAGGCCACACCTGGAGTGCTGGTTCCAGTTCTGGGCTCCCCAGAACAAGAGAGACATGGGCATACTGGAGAGAGTCCAGTGAAGGGCCACAAAGATGATGACGGGACTGGAGCATCTCTCCTATGAGGAAAGGCTGAGACAGCTGGGACTGTTCAGCCTGCAGAAGAGAAGGTTCAGGCGGATCTCATCAATATATATAAATACCTGAAGGGAGGGTGCAAAGAGGGCAGAGCCAGGCTCTTTTCAGTGGTGCCCAGTGACAGGACAAGAGGCAATGGCACAAACTGAAACACAGGAGGTTCCCCCTGAATATCAGGAAACATTTTTTCACTGTGAGGGTGACTAAACACTTGCACAGCTTGCCCAGAGAGGTTGCGGAGTCTCCATCCTTGGAGATACTCAAAAGACATCTGGACATGGACCCGGGCAACCAGCTTTAGGTAGCCCTTCTTGAGCAGGGGGGTTGGACTCAATGACCTCCAGAGGTCACTTCCAACCTCAACGATTCTGTGATTCTGTGAATCTGTCAGCAGTTTTCTTAGATGGTTTACTTGACTTTCAAAAGCCATCAGTATGAGCCCTTCTCTTTGCTGTTTTAAGTGTGCTGCTGAAGAACCTTCCAGTTAGCATTTCAGAGCAGAACAGAGCTGTCTATGACATGAAATAGAGGATCAGCAATGCAGAGAGTCTCAGTAAATCTGTAGACCTCATTTCTCTGATACACTTGTTTGTTTCTCTTCACAGAAAATAGCTTAGTCACTGTTTTCCATATTTTGGTTGTCACCTCCCAAATTGCTTGGAGCTCTCATCTGTGCAAAGCACTCTCAAGATTTTTGTCACAGCTTGCTTTTCTCAAAACTCCTGGGAACATCACATGCTATTCTGATCACCTTTCCATCACTTTTGTGAAATAGCCCCTTTGAATACACTTCACTTCTCAGATTATCAATTATAGGTGCTGATTTACTGGCACTCGTGCAGTTATTTTTACCCTGCCTTATTTTCACCTCAGTGGGACTTAGTATTTACTTGCAAGGCTGCAGATCTCATTGCTCTGAGCAGTATTGCCAGATGAGGTTGTAGGGCTGGCTTATGTTTACATCAGAGGATTAACAGCTCTTTAAAAAGGGGAGCCCTATTAATTTTTATATGCCAGCAGGACATAAGATGATATACATTTTTTAATGAAATGAATAATGTGTTAGATAACATGATTACTGTGACTAATATAACCTCCCCTGAAGGTGTTCCTAGTTTTCCTTGTCAAAAATGAAGTATTAGTTCACCAGTGCTAGTGACTATAGTGTTTAAAAAGCAGCTTCCAAGCAGGACAACTTTCTTAAAACTGGTGTAAGCTCTGTTGGTAAGTAGCATGTACTTGGAAAGAGGGGTTGAAGTTTTTCATCTGTGTGATTGAAATGAAAAGAGCTACTGCTTCCAACCATCGCACCTCACCTTGATGCCATGTTAAACTTCACAGAAGTTACTAAGTTGTCCTATGTAGCTCTCACACATCTCAAATAGTATGGCAGATGCTGGTTTTCCTCTTGATAGCACTGTGCTCTGATGTTTGTCTACAGGCTTGAGGTGGGTGCACCTTGCCAATCCTTGCTTTCCTTCAGAGGAAAGGTTTCCTGACTGTGAAGAAGGTGTTAGCTAGCTAGTCAGTAACAGGATACTACTGGAGAAAGGATGAAGATGACATTGTCCATGTATCAAAACAGGGTTAAAAGGCCCTTATTTGTTCAGTGCTCTACTAAAGCAGCAAACATTTTGATGACTAAATGGTCTTTTCTCTCTCTAATGCTGAGTGACAGCTGTCTGAATATCCTGAGATTTGGGTATGTACTGCTGTATGTACTTAGCACCTGTGCATGTTTAAATTCCACTTTCAGACTCCTCTGGGTCTCAGAATTCAAGTTTCTCCTCTTGTCCACAGATAGGTCACCCCATAATCTCATATTCTCATTTTGCACTTCCCTTTGCCTCTGGGTGTCCCCCCATTCTCAGATAGCTCCTTTAAAGCCCTCGCTGAAAGCATGTCTGGATGCTGTTCCTTTTCTGTGCGTGTGTGTATACCATGTGTCTTCCTTGTCTGCAGGAAATGATTCCAGGATGGGTGCTCCTAAAAGCACCCAGGTGATAGGTGTCTTGGCCTTTGTGCACGCACCTGAACTGAGACCAAACACAGCCCTCAGCAGCCAACCACTGCAATTCCAAAAATGCTTTTGCTCAGATGGGGTTAAAGCATGCTTGGGTACAGATGGACTAGATGGGAAAATATACTGCTAGGATCATAGCCTCTGCTTGGGATCTTCATACTGTAGTTCTCTGTGAACTTAAAACCTACACAAATTTGTGGGGATTTTTCAAAAAGATGAAAAAGCCACATTCTCGATACAGTGGCTGGCACTCCCCCCTTCTCATCCTTGCCCACCTGAAATTCAAGTCCGTACTTCAAAGAACAAATTGCTAGAACTTTTAACAAAGCAAGATTACTTTTTTTTTTAATACAAGCAAACCCAGCCTCAGCCAGTTCTGACTACCCAGCTGAACTATTCTTTTTGAAATCTGTTCCTTTCCTTCTCTTGCCCCTCCTCCCCAGATTTCAAGCTGATATGATACTTGGCCTGGAAACAAAATCTAAGGGCATACTACTGACACTTGGCAAAACTATAAACAACTAAACCTAACATTTAAGGTGGAAAGTGGTAAACTTGATAATAGGTGCTGCTAGTGCCATCTAACACAGGAAGGAAGCAGTGCACCATAGAAGGAAACTGAATAAGGCCGATCTTGTTTTCTGCTACTGCCATGGAAATCAGTGGAATCCACAAGTCTCTAAAGCTCTTTATGGACCTTTTCTTCTGCTGAATCCCACTTTTGCTCTGATTTTACTACTGTGAGAGAGATCAAACAAAAACACCAGTATTCTTGAGCCTGGGACCTCTTGTGCTAATAGAAGAGTAGAGAACAGGCACAAACCAGAATATCACATCAATGCATGAGTATGAGTCTCAAAGGGAGACAGAAGAACACTTTCCTTTCTAAAGCTGACCGGGGAGGCAAAACTTCCCTGTGCTCATTCTGTAGCAATCCTTGTTGGCTCTAAAAGATGCCCGGATAAAAGAACTGAAACCTCAAATAGACTTCTATTGAATTTGAAATTCCCTGAAGTGCATTCCTCTTCTAGCCATTCTAAAGTCTGTAGCTATTTACTTCTAGCTGCTTCTGAAAGTTAGCTTCAGTGTCTGATGCTGATAAAAGGTATAAAAGCATTCTTGTAAATTAGAAATACTAAAATCTGGCAGCTTGCTCCATAAAGAACTATATTGCACAGACATGCAAAATTGTCATCCTATCCATCTGTTCCCTGATGTGTATTTAAAAATGGGCAATGCCACAAAAACTAAATCCGGAAGGAAGCAATCAAAAAGCACTCCATATTCTGGTTCCTGGGAGTCAGAAGAAATGAGCATGGACACACCTGGGTAGCAGAAGGGCTCTCATGGAGCCTTTTGCAGCACTGCAGGAAGGATATACTGCTGGTATGGGGCAATCTATACCCTTGATCTGCCCCTAGATGTAGGCAATGAACTCAAACTGTGGGCTGAATCTTCAGTTTCACTACAGCATTGAACTCTGAACTGTGTTATCCCTCATCATGTCTGGAGATAGTCATGCAATGTAACTGTTCATCTCCAATACAGGCTTGATTTTATTTCCCATCAAAGTTGTTGGCCAAGATCCCTTGATTTGAGTGATAACAGAGTTGACTACATGTGTAGCATTCGCTACATATCAAGGTGCCACGCTTAGATCACTGGTCGGCCCGGACCAGGGAAAGAGACAGATAACACACGCAGTGTGAGCGCCAACTTCCGCCTTTTATTGCGCAGTTAATTCCTTTTATACTAACAAGGGGAGGTGGGGTTACAGGTACATCACAAGGCTGCGACTAACCCTCTAACTTTCCGTGACAACGCGAGATCTTCCGAACGCCGACCCCTACATACATGGATTAAAATCCTAGACTATCAGGATTTGATTCTCCTGTCAGATGTCTGTCTGCTCATTGTGAGAGCATTGTGGGATTCCGACTTTTTTCATAAAGGAGAAATAAAGAATAATTTACCCTGTTCTGAAGTCTTGATTTAAAATGTGATGGAAACAGTGTATGTATTTTGTTCCTTGATCAGTGGCAGGGCTTGTTTCATCATACTATAGTAAGCCATGCTAATTAAGAGCTTCTGATCTTTTTCCTTATGACTCTCAGAATTAGTTGCAAATCAATTAATTGGAGAAGGAGGTGGAAGGGAATGTGGTTTTTCTGGACTGGGCTGAATGCAGTTATTGACACAGCCTTTTAGCCATACACTTTACAGACTGAATCACCCTTCCTGTGGCATGCCTCCGAGTACATTCAATTTTCTCTCTAAAAAAAAATCAGCCAACTACTAAACCCCAAATTCAGAGATAAATTACTTACCTTGCTTGAATTTGCAGGAATTTGTGAATTTCAGGAGCAGACTGAATTGTAGAGAGACTCATATTTTCACATGGAGTGAACAACAATGCTGACACTCAAAGGACTTTCTTTTTTGAGACTATTTGCAGATCTGTCTTGCTCAATGTATCAGCTGTATTGAAGTGACTCCCTTTTCTGCAGCTTGTACAAAATGTTCCTTCTGGTAGTCAAGATTTGGATGTTTTACCAGTCTTAGCCTAAAAAGATGCATATCATAAATTATACGAGTTCTAAATTATTTACATTACTTATAAATGCTTATTAAAAACCTCTGTAGATTTTGGTTTAATTTTAAAATACTTGGCTTGACTCTGAAGTAGCTTAAGGCCTTCATTAATTAAAGTGTTTTTCAATTATAATGGATACAAAGAGAAAGTTTTGTAGCTTTGATTATCAAGTTCCAGCCTATGAGATATTCTGATGTAAAAAAACCCCACGAATAGGTATTTCCTGGAGACATGAAGAGCTATAATTTGAATTTAAAGTATACACAGTGCAAAGTGTTAATATATTTATCCCTGCTTAATTAGAGATCAGTTCTGTAACTGCTTATATATATGCCTAAGTGTGAAATCCCGTGGACCCACTTCTGTGACCAAATTCAAGCATCTACGGAGTCTTTGCAGGGCTTGGGAAAACAATCTAGTAGGTGTATATTCTGACTCTGTTGGATTACTTTTTGGGTTTGTTTTCTGACACAAATCCACGAGAGGGCAGTACACAGCAAGAGTAATGACAGATGTATTTTACTGCGGGTTTCTTCAAACGGCACCCAAACGATCGGAAAGAATAAGTAGGTTGGTCCCCAGCATCCCTAATTTACGGTATTAAAAAAAAGATCTTGAGTCAAGTCGGCAAAGATTATGATATTCAGTGTAATTTTAGGTGAACTTTGTCTTCTGACATTTGAGTCTGTTGTTATACTTGGTTCCTGTTTTCACAACTGCAAGTTCTGTGTATTTATTGAAAAGAGGAAGCAAGCTGGATTTAGAAAATAATCATGATACTAAAGGTACTGTGGCCATAATGGAAAAAAACCCCAAATATAGTGAAATAAAAACTGTGAAAATTAGTGATAACAAATTATCGCAACAAACCCAACAGCTGTTTTGGGTCTTGAAAAAGATTTAGGCAACTGAGAAGTGCCTACAGTGCATAGAGTTTTGTACTCGGGCAATGGCATTTTTGACACAGTCAGATTGTCTCATCCTATTAAAAACCCCAGGAATTCAAAGATTGTTGCAGTAACTGGAACAACTGAACTATTTAAATCTGATTAGAATTTCTCATTTAGACCCAAAGACTTGGTATGCTATGTTTCTGATTGCAGCATTTCATTAATTAGTGATTAAATCACCTGTGCTTGTGACAGTAGTACATTGGCTTTGCAATGTGGTGGTGATGAAAAGGATGCACCTGATGTACGATAAATATTCAGCATACATTTGTGATTGAATTATTTTAATTCTGAGTATTAATGGAGTGAAATTTGTCTTCCCTAATAGAAGTTGACTTTCTGAGTATTACTTAGTTAATGAGCTGATGAAACCAAACAAAGATTTAAGCCAAAATGGCAAGTGGTCCATCTTTTAAGCTTTTCACAGACATAACAGGAATTTTTGTGTGCCCGTCTCACTTTTCTTTCCCATGGTAGAAGATGCCATACCTCATTTGTCGCACATCAGGCTTGAAGTTTACCTTCAGTGAGAACAGCTACGGAAACATTTCTATAGATACCTACCAGAGGTTCCTAACCTTAGCCTTTCCAACAACTTCTGTCCGTACTCTGATAAAGATGTGGCTGCCTCGTGCAGTGGCCAGTTTAACCTTGGTGCTGGTCTCCTGTCTACAAATGCCACAATAGCACGACAGCTGCATTAAGTGTCCAGTGTAGGACAAGCTGCAATGTGGCTCTGGTTGTTTATATGTGCTCCGCACAGAGGTAAGTGGTGTTTATTCTCTATGACTACTTCTGTGCACCACAATTTGAATGTTAGTACACAAGACAGTGACTTGTACAGGCAGGACATCAAATTCATCCTCCCCAGGGGTCAGGTACAGGAAGTTCTGGGTGCAGGACTTCAGCCTTCCTTATTTTCAGATTTTGATTATTCTGTTAGAAGGTTTAATTTATCCTTGGATTTGAGCTCTCTTCAGCCCTGAGAGCAGCAGCGATAAAGATCCTACATGTCACAGCTTGCAGATGGAGAAACAACTCTGTTTCTTTCACTCTCTTTGGGGATGTGGTTTAGTGTCCTACTGAGCTTGCCTGCATCCTCTTCTACTCCAGGACCCAGCCAAATGCATGTGTGTGTCTCTGTGTGCTTGTGGATAAATACACACCAAAGCACACACAGAGACATATATACAGATACTTTAATACAATATCATATTCCCTCTCTGTACTTTGTCTTGCATATAGAAGTGAAGAAGGATGGGTGTTCAGACAGAGGGGCTGTGAGCGTGTGAAGTGTGCATGCATGCAAGCCCCTCTTTGTGCATAGCTGCGATGAACAGAGGTGAATACAAGTAGAATTGACTGGTGAAATAAAGACCATGTTCTGCTTGAGAAAGGAGTGAATGGAAAGGCTAAAAGTGAGTAAAAAGCCACAGGAAGTATAAGCACCGAATGCAACTGAATAAGTAATGGGGAAAAGGATTAGCTGTGTGTTTGTGCAATTGAATTGACTTAATGCTAATTTATGCACAATGTATTTAATGGTACACAGTTACAGGAAAGGAGAAGGGATGGTGGAAGCAGAATTTTTGGTAGTTGAATGTGAGCTCCATGAAGACACCTGTGCTCTCTGCTGTAGGACAGCAGCTGGGAGAGAGGGGGCCTTCAGGATGGGTATGTTAACCTTTTGGGGAGAAATAGAAGTCCCTTTCAGAATTATACTGTCCCTCTGCAAAAAATACAGCATCAGCCACACAAACGTTCTAGGGGAAACAGACTGAAGGATGTGTGTAGTGATCCTGACCAGAAGACCATTGTACATTGAGGAGTTAGTGCTCCACAAAACAGTCAACCTGAGCTGGCCCTGGGCTGGTTTGCGCTGTGCTGCACACGCAGCATTGCCTTCAGGCTGGTGCTGTGCTGCATAAATCCCCTGGCTTCGGAAATCCCTTGGCTTCAGGATAGACTCAGCCAGCTCATTGTAAAAGGAGAACCTACAGGTGGCTCCCACCAGGTACCAGTGATTACGCCACCTGTGTGGCCTTGCCTTTATCTGAAAGCACAGCAAGAATTTCTCATGTGAACATCCTTTCTGACTGACAGTAGAAATGATGGAGAGAGTTGTTTTCTTGCAATAAAATACCGTAATAGCCCAAATGACCAAAATTCTATGGATGGCATCTGCATGATGTGCTACACGTGGATCAGAGGCTCATTCAATGCTACACCACTCGGAGTTCCCAGCATCCAAAGGGATGTAAGATTACCTTTACTTTTCTCTCATTATAGTGTTATCTCTAATAAGTAGAATTTTAAATGATACCTTATGGAGTCTGAGTGCCTTTCTTAGTGGAATCATAACAGACCAGCAACTCTTGGTGCAAAACAAGGTGTCAGGTGAAAGACTGGCTGTACGTTATCTGGATTTTCCTCAGCCTTACCAAATTGAGCATCAAAACTTACTGAGAAAGGCATGACTGGACTCTGACAAATCTTTGGAGCTCTTATTACAGAATAATTGCTCCACAATGCTAGGTTCATTTTTTTCTTTTTTCCCCAGCTGGTGACAGAACGGAAGACATAAATGTTACAGCTCCTAGACATCAGGAGCAGAGAAGGAAGTGTCTCCAGATTGCCTTTTTCAGTCATGAGAAGACTGCATAGGGCTTGAGGTCAGTATAAAACTGAATCGATCTTGTGAACTACTTTTGCATTTTTTCCCTCGAAATGATCTCCTTTAATAAGAACAAGATTATCTGAAATCTTTGGCAGAATTAATTGAAATTGTGAAAGACTGAATGACCACCTAAAAAAAAGAAAATAAGCTTTCCTTTGATTTTTGGACCAAAAAGGTAACAGTAGGCTTGTAGCTGAGAATTTGACTTTTATAACTCTTTGAAGGTTTTTATATTAATAATTCTTGGTCATTTTATGTTTTCCGGATGTTCCAAGATTACGGTTTTAATTCACTTTAATCTGTGTATGAATAATTGATCAGTAGCTTTTATATGGTGTCAGTCCAGTAGAACTACCCAACGTACCCAAGCTTTCTACATGAAAGATGAGCAGTTCTGCCAACAGAAGATGATTAATCAAAAGAAATTGTAAATTATGTACAACAGTCACTTCTTTTTCCTTTTCCTCAATAGCTATTCAAGTGACATTAAATAAGTTACATTTTTATCATTAAAGAAGAAATGAGTTAATATAAGAAGTCCTGATGAAAATCAGATAAAAATAGAAGTGAAAGTAGGGTATTGTATAGTTTGATACATGTAGTTTAAGCTACAGACTGTTGATAGAAATCATTCTTCTGATCATTTTTGGCAGCACAAGCAGAACGGATGGAACACGTTCCAGAAGAAAAACATTTTTTTGAGTCATTCCTGTTTGAAGTGAGTAAAGAAATTAGTATCTGGGGGTGAATGTGTTGAGGTGGCAGTGTTCTTTTTATCATGGTTTCTGTATGTGGAAGAGATACATTGAGCAAGAGCAAGGAACAGAAAAATAACCAGAAGAAACCAAGGCAAATCCTATGTTTGTAGAGTAGGGAACAAGGACAGGAGAGGAGTGAGACCATGGCCTTATGATGCCATACTCTTAATAACTATTGCATCCATGACTATCAAGGCTATTGTGAAGCAATGACTGAAGAGAAAGAGAATATATTTGGTTAGACTAGCTGGTATGGCTGGAAAAAGTAAATAATCTCTTTTATTTTGGCACGCTGAACTTTTTTTCAGCTGTCTTGTTCTGTGGTGAAAAGAACAGCACTTCTAGCTAAAAATGTAAAACCTTAATTACAGCAGTGAACTATTACGTCCATTCACTTCTAGGTACAGAGTAATGTAAGTGAGGAATTAGTACTTAGAACTCCCTTGTTCTAAATGGTACACTGAAGTTTTTATTTGGTTGGGGTTTTTTTTGTTTGTTTTTTTGGTTGTTTGTTTTGTTTTTTTTTTTTCCTCAAGGAGGAAGACCCTTCCCTTCAGATTTTTAACACAAATCATTCCTACAGCACCTATGTGTGAAAGGGTAATTTTTATCTCCTGGATGGAGCTGTCTTTCCAGCTATACAGATATCTGTGTGTGCATTTCTGGGCATTAGGAGTGTAGGTTTCTGTTGCTGGCTCTGGAAATGAATAGGGTTTTAAAACTGCATGACAAATCAAACTCTGCCTGTTATTTTTGTGGGTTTTGATGTAAGTTTGAACCCTTTTCAGTTGAGGTAAGAGATGTTGGACTGAAAGAAGTACTGAAGTCATAAATCTATATAAGGACCTCAGGTGACGCCGTATCATAGTTACAGATGAATGTAATGGCTAAAAAGTAGCTGAGTCTGCTAGTGCTGATAGGTGCATAGTTTGGAACACAGTCTCTGATTATTTTGTTGGTGTAATGGGTGAATGACAGTTATGGGATGCATGAATCCTTGCCTCATAATAAAGATGTGAATGTAAAAAAAGTTCTTAATGTAGTTAGCAAAGAACTTGGTGAATACATTTTGTTGCCTGGGTTTATAGATAGGCACAGTAGTTGGTTAGTTGAGTAGTATCTTTTCCCAAAAACACAAACCCCCCTCAGTTCTCCTTTTACTGTTAGTGGCTAGCAATTCAGCACATGGAAAAATAGCCTACTTGGTCAGATATGAATCTGCATTGCTTCATAATTTTCCAGGACTTCATTTCATAATACTAATAAAAGTAGTTCAAAGGAAGAAAAAATTGATAAAAACTTAGTAGAATGCCATCCTTTGACAAGAAATGTTAATTTTATTATTCTTGTAAACAATCATAAGAGTGAGGAGACTAACTTAAAAGTATACAAAAATGAACTATCTGTCATGTTCTTTCTCTTTTATTGGTGCCTTTGAAATAATTAACGGGTACATGTTGAAAAGGATTATTAAAACATATTAAATATAGTGAACATTTACGATAATTAAAACTGAGTTTTGTTATAGGCTGTTTGGCCTTCCCTGTTTTCATTGGTTTGTTTCCCTTCCTTGCAGTTTTCTCTTTCTTTTTCTTGATGAGTTACTACACCGAAAGATTACTTTTAGAAAGCATACATTTAGAAGACTTACACTGCTATTTTATCTTATTTGAAATTTTAAGCAGGAAAACCCAAACCTGAGAGATCAAATGCTTATAAGATATAGGGTAATCAAAACTACTGTGGAATGATAAAATTTTCTCCTTTATTAGTGACGGAGAATCCAATACTTGCCAGCCCTCCACCCCCAATCTTTTTAGACTTTCCACAAGAGAACTATTATCTTGATTTTTTTTTCCTTGAGATGCTGTGCTGGAAAACATGTATTAAAATGTTTTTGAATGCTTTCAAAATTAGCAGTGTGTCTTTGCTGAGCTACACAGTCAGAAAAGTATCTTACTGTAAATTGTTTTGAACATATCTCTTATTCTGTTACTAATTATGTATCTACTTTATTGATGTGAGTAGTACTTTTTAAAATCAGTGGTGCTACTGTTTGAGGTAGAGTTAAAACTGTATGGATGCCCGAAGTCAGACCATCAGTCTTCAGGCATTCTCTGAACCCAAGGCAACACAGGGCAGTTTAAAACCATAGGAAAAGTTCATTCCTCCAGCTCAAACTGAAAGCACAGTTCAAAAGACAATGTTGCATGACATAATACTACAATATCTGAGCAGCCAAGAACTAGCAAGGTGGCCTCTGCGAATTGAAGTGTTGGGAAAAAACTTAATATTTAACTAAATGTCTGGGGTTTTTGAAACTTAAGAATGCCCTTGAATTATATAAGTACAATTTGGAATTATTCCATCAGTGGATACACTGGACCATAAAAAATAAATAAAATGAGATATTGTGAAACTTGTGGTGGATTGACCCTGGCTGGCAGGTAAGCCCTGCCCCAGTCGCTCGCTTACTTTCCTCCCAGTGAGATGGGAAAGAAAGTGAGAATGGCAAAGGCGAGAAGAAGACTCGTGTTGAGATAAAGACAGTTTAATAAGTGAAGGGGGGGAAAAAGAAGAAAAGAAAACAAGTGATGCAAAAGCAATCACTCATCACACAGACTGATGACTGCCCAGTCCCTGAGCAACGGCTACTTTGGAAAAACTCCCCCTTGGTTTTATTGCTGAGCATGACATTATCTGGTCTGGAATATCTCTTTGCTCAGTTGGGGTCAGCTGTCCCAGCTGTGTCCCCTCGCAGCCTCTTGCCCACCTCCAGCCTGCTTGCTGAGGGGCAGAGAAACAGAGAAAGCCTTGATGCTGTGCAAGCACTGCTCAACAATAGCTAAAGCATCGGTTTGTTATCAACACTGTTTTGGTCACCAATCTAAAACACAGCACCATACGGGCTGCTATGATGAAAACTAACTCCATCCTAGCCAGACCCAGCACACTTGCAAAAGCTGACAAAGCTGTCAGCACTGCAGGTCCCATGCATTTCCATGCTTAATAAGGACTCTATGGCCTAGCTATTTAAAAAGAAAATAAATGAGAGAGAAAGATGTGAGCTCATGCTTTTATTTTGCATTTATGTTGAAAACTTGACTGTTATCTGTAATGAAGAGTGTGGAATTAGAGACTTAATTCAAGATCACAGATAAAAATCAATACTCTAGTGAATATGGAAGAATATGACAAATGATATTTGGGCAGTTTTAATTTCTTATCTGCATGTCTATTCTTACTTGCTCTTCAGCTGTTGGTGCTATCAATACATTGTGTTCATACACAACTTGGAGAGATTGTTTTTTCTGAGAAAATGTCAAAAAATGCTTATTTGTTATTTAGATATTTAAAATGTTTTAGTCATCAGTTTGGAAATACAACCAAAACAAATACATTTTTAAAATAGATGGTTTATTGCCCAGACTAGACAGCACTGGAAGATCTATAAATACACTGGATGTGTCTGTTCCTCTACTGGGAAATCAAATAATGTTAAAATACATTTTGAAGAGCTGTGATGACTGATATCTAAAATGTTGTGGGTTAAGTTCCTACACAGTGTAAATCAGTCTGGAAGCTACGAAAAATGTGATCAAACAGCATCTGATACAGAGCTAATGACCAGAGAGAGGCACCATCACCACTTCATTTGTTTTTAGTACTTAAGATGCTCTTAAATATTATTCTGTCCTAATTACAGTTGCTACGACAATATTACAATATTGGCACTGGATCAACTACATTTAAGACATATTTTCCAGTGGCATATCAATGAGCTCTTGTTCCTTTGGTTCTGTTCCACAAGATGACTCAACTTGTTCTGTGATTTACTCAAATGTTCCTTATGAACATTCTTCATAGTTCTCATATATTTTTAGTTTTGTGAACTGTGCTGGTGATCATGACAACTGTTTCTGCTTCAGAGCTACTCTTTTGTCACTCTCTGATGCCACATTAGAATCTTTGAGTGTCTGCTTTTTTCCAGACATTTTTTGCATACAAGGGAGTCATATTTAAATCTTTCAATAAGCATAAAAATAGTTGCATTATCAGAAGTGCTGTTTGCTAGTTAGCTGATAAATGACCAGGGGGAAAAAAGGCCATATAGTGATGGAATGGTACTCAGTTAGAGAGAGTAATTCTGCTATCCACCATATGAAAAACGTCTTTACCATTGGGGGTGACGGAGCACTGGCACAGGTTGCCTGGAGAGGTTGTGGAATCTCCATCCTTGGAGATATTCAAGAGTTGTCTGGACATGGTCCTGGGCAACTGGCTCTAGGTGGTCCTGCTTGAGTGGAGGCAGGTGGACCAGATGACCTCCAGAGGTCCCTTCCCACCTCAGCCATTCTGTGATTCTGTGAAAGAAAATGTATGCCCCTCCATACATAAGCCAAATCCAAACCAAACAAAAGGCTCCATCAAAATGAAAACGAGTGTATTCAGTGTAACTCTATGAATATAGATCACACTTCTACAACATTACAATATAGACGTATTTATATAGTTTGAAATTACATAACAGTATTTAATGTTGGCGTTGAATTTTGCTTCTCCCCTAGAAATATCCTCAGGATATGTAAATGTGAGTTACATAGGTAAAAATCCATGGCCAAATCTCAGGAACCATAAGATGACTGCAAAAATTTATCTTGATAATGCCTTAAAAACCCCCAATTATTTATCTTAATAAATACTCTACGGTTATGCTCACACAAGGTATATATTATAATTTCTTTGTCCTGAAGGCAGTAACTCTAAACACTTAGAGAAAGACTTAAAATTTAACTCTGGTGATGCTAACTATGCATTCAAGGATATATTTAATACTTAATATAATTAGGAAAGTACTTATACATATGGTGATGGGTAGATGAAAGATATACATCTAACTTAAAGCACTCTTGTTGACTTCACAGTCCTTGTTAATATACATTAACAACAAAACAAGGGCTAAGGAGAATCTCCATCCTTTA
Organism: Buteo buteo; assembly: GCF_964188355.1. Lineage (NCBI taxonomy): Eukaryota > Metazoa > Chordata > Aves > Accipitriformes > Accipitridae > Buteo > Buteo buteo. The sequence goes on from NC_134173.1 coordinate 41,204,411, forward strand.
TTGAACATGAGGGGAAACATAGTGACAAAGGATGAGGAAAAGGCTGAGGTACTTAATGCCTTCTTTGCCTCACTCTTTAAGACCAGTTGTTCTCCGGGTACCGAGCTTCCTAAGCTGGAAGACAGGGGCAGGGAGCAGAATGAGACCCCGATAATCTAAGGGGAAATGGTTTGTGTCCTGCTACAGCACTTAAACACCCACAAGTCTACGGGGCCGGATGGGATCCACCCAAGGGTACTGAGGGAGCTGGCAGAAGTGCTCACCAAACCACTTTCCATCATTTATCAGCAGTCCTGGCTAAACAGGGAGGTCCCAGTTGGCTGGTAGTTAGCAAATGTGATGCCCATTTACAAGAAGGACTGGAAAGAGGATCTGGGGAACTACAGGCCTGTCAGCCTGATCTCAGTGCCAGGGAAGGTTATGGAGCAGAGCATCTTGAGTGCCGTCACAGGGCACATACAGGACAACCAGGTGATCAGGCCCAGTCAGCATGGGTTCGTGAAAGGCAGGTCCTGCTTGACTAACCCGATCTCCTTCTATGATAAGGTGACCTGCTTAGTGGATGAGGGAAAGACGGTGGATGCTGTCTACCTAGACTTTAGTAAAGCCTTTGACACCATTTCCTACAGCATTCTCCTGGAGAAACTGGCTGCTCATGGCTTGGACAGGCATAGTCTTCGCTGGATAAAAAACTGGCTGGATGGCCAGGCCAAAGAGTTGTGGTGAATGGTGTTAAATCCAGCCGGTCACAAGTGGTGTTCTCCAGGGCTCAGTACTGGGGCCAGTTCTGCTTAATATCTTTATTAATGATCTGGATGAGGGGATCGAATGCACCCTCAGTAAGTTTGCAGATGACACCAAGTTGGGGTGGGAGTGTTGATCTGTTTGTGGATAGCAAGGATCTACAGAAGGATCTGGACAGGCTGGATTGATAGCCGAGGCCACTTGTATGAGGTTCAACAAGGCTGAGTGCCTTGGGTCACAACAACCCCATGCAATGCTACAGGCTTGGGGAAGAGTGTCTGGAAAGCTGCCTGGCAGAAAAGGACCTGGGGTTATTGGTTGACAACTGGCTGAATACAAGCCGGCAGCATGCCCAAGTGGTGAAGAAGGCCAACAGCATCCTGGCTTGTATCAGAAACAGTGTGGCCAGTGGGACTAGGGAGGTGATCGTCCCCCTGTACTCGGCACTGGTGATGCCCCACCTTGAGTACTGTGTTCAGTTTTGGGCCCCTCACTACAAGAAAGACATGGAGGTGCTGGAGAGTGTCCAGAGAAGAGCAACAAAGCTGATGAAGGGTCTAGAGAACAAGTCATATGAGGAGCAGCTGAGGGAACTGGAGTTGTTTAGCCTGGAGAAAAGGAGGCTGAGGGGAGACCTTATCGCCCTCTACAACTACCTGAAAGGAGGTTGTAGCAAGGTGGGTGTTAGTCTCTTCTCCCAAGTAACAAGCGATAGGACGAGAGAAAATGGCCTCAAGTTGCACCGGGGGAGGTTTAGACTGGATATGAGGAAAAAATTTCTTCACTGAAAGGGTTGTCAGGCACTGCAACAGGCTGCCCAGGGAAGTGGTTGAGTTGCCATGCCTGGAGGTGTTCAAAAGACATGTAAACGTGGTGCTTAGGGACATGGTTTAGTGGTGGACTTGGCAGTGTTAGGTTTATGATTGGATTCGATGATCTTAAGGGTCTTTTCCAACCTAAATAATTCTATGATTCTAAGGGTTGTGTGACTGGGTCCCTACTGACTTCAATGACTCATGGTTGGGTAGATCACACAAGTATTGATTTACAAGTTTTGCGTTTCTTTCTTTAGTATGATTTTAGTTATTTTTATCTTTTTTTTGATTAAGTATTTTAAATAAAAGTTGAGATCTGGAAAATAAGCTGTGTCTGTATGAAGTGATAGTCCTGTTTTCTCCCATTTTCTGTGCATGAGAACAAGAGCAGTATGCAGGATGGCTGTAGCGCAGCGCATAAGGGAAAAATCTTAATGTGACAAGTAACACATTTGCCTTTGTTTATAAACACAAGGTACAATTACATTTTTAGAGTGAGAAATTGTTGCCATTTTTAGCAGAAGTATGAGTAGCAGGGGAAGTAACAATTATGAAAAAAAAAGAAAAAGTATTTTTCAGAAGATTAAATATGGTTAACAGCAAAGTAGAGTCTTCACGTAAAATTAGGCTGGGAGAAAGGTGATAACGAAATTCTCACTCCAAAGCAAAAAAGCTCTGGGAGACGAACAGTCATATAATGAACCTTTCAACTGAAGCAGTCTTTCCCGTGTTGTTCATTACTCTAAGCTTCTAAATGTTTCTGTGTTAATTGCTGTGATCTGGACTAGAGCTGTTAAGCACACCCAGATTACTTAGGGCAGAATAAAAAGACAGAAGCGAGTGCTTTTGGAGAAAATGTGGACTGGCACATGAAAAACACGTTGCAGTGGCAGCATCACTAATGTTTTGATAGTACAGGAACAAAAATACAGAGACGGCGGAGGGAGAGTCTGCAGTTGGGTCCAGTGGCTGCCAGGCAGGGCCGTGGTGATGGGGCCAGGCTGGGGCGAGGCCGGGCCATCAGCCTGCAGCTGAGAGTCAGGATCAGGCCTGGTGAGGAGAACAAGGGTCAGACATGGCTGGGCAGTGCCGTGGCAATGGGGCCGGGCAGAGGCCAGGCTGGGACGTCAGTGCATGGGTGGGCCTCGCTCGGCAGGGTCCATGGCTGGGCAGGGCCGTGGGGAGCTGGAGACCAGCCTTGCTGCTGCATTGCTAGGGCAGGGGCTGATGGCCCCGGGGGGCCTGACAGGGGGTCCTGGGCCGTGGGCAGGGTGGAGGGAGTCCTCGGGAGCTGACATGGGGTCCTGAGCTGTGGGAATGGTTGGGGGAGCCCTGGGGAACTGAAACAGCCTCCTGGGCTGTGGGCAGGGTCCGGGGAGCTCCAGGGAGGCAGGGCAAGGCTGTTAAAGGCTGGTAAGTGCCCTCAGGGCCCTGACAAAGTATGTATGTCCCTGTACTCATACTTGACCATTGCCGGGGGAGGGGAACCTCAATTCATCCCGCCAGTTTGATGCCAGTGCCAGCAATAGATGCCCAGAGCCTGGAAAGGGATCACAGGTCAGCAGGAGAGGACCTGAAAAGCAGCACAAGGAATTCCAGCCATTCCAGCCAGCAAGTCAGCTTCATTGGGGGCTGAACTTAAATGCCGTTTTTGCAAACCCACATAGCATGGGGAATACACAAGAGGAGTTAGAGACATTCACTCGCCTGCAGGGTTATGATTTATCGGCATCAGGGAGATGTGGTGGGATGGTTCCTATGACTGGAGCGTTGGAATGGAAGGATACAGACTCTTTAGGAAAGATAGGCAGGCGAGGTGAGGAGGGGGTGTCACTCTCTATGTCAGTGACCAGCCGGAGTGCATGGAGCTCCACCTGGGGATGGGTGAGGAGCCAACTGAGAGCCTAGGGTCAAGATTAAAGGGAGGGCAGGGACAGGTGACATTATAGTGGGGGTCTGCTACAGGCCACCTGACTGGGAAGACTGAGTGGATGAAGTCCTCTATAGACTGACAGGAGCAGGCTCACGTTCATAAGCCCTGATCCTCATGGGAAACTTCAACCACCCTGATATCTGTTGGAGGGACAACATGGCAGGGCATAAGCAATCCAGAAGGTTCCTGGAATGTGTTGATGACAATTTCCTTCTCCAAGTGATAGAGGAGCCAATGAGGAGAGGTGTGATGCTGGACCTTGTTCTCACGAACAAGGAGGAGCTGGTGGAGAATGTGAAGCTCCAGGGCAGCCTTGGCTGCAGTGACCATGAAATAGTGGAGTTTAAGATCGTTAGGGCAGCAAGGAGGATGTACAGCAAGCTCACTACCCTGGACTTCAGGAGAGCAGACTTTGGCCTCTTCAGGGATCTGCTTGGTAGAGTACCATGGGGGGAAGAGGGTCCCAATAAAGCTGGTTAATATTCAAGGGTCACCTCCTCCAAGCTCAGGAGGGATGCATCCCAACAAAGAAGAAGTTAGGCAAAAATGCCAGGAGGCATGCATGGATGAATAAGGAGCTTCTGGACAAACTCAAACACAAAAAGGAAGTCTACAGAAGTAGAAGCAAGGACAGGTAGCCTAGGAGGAATACAGAGAAATTGTCTGAGCAGACACGGATTGGGTTAGGAAAGCTAAACCCCTGAGAGAATTAAATCTGGCTAGGGATGTCAAGGGCAACAAGAAAAGCTTCTATAGGTATGTCAGTGATAAAAGGAAGACTAGGGAAGCCATGGGCCTTCTCTGGAAGGAAATGGAAGACCTGGTTACCCGGGACATGAAGAAAGCTGAGGTACTCAACGATGTTTTTGCCTCAGTCTTCACCGGCAACTGCTCCAGCCACACCGCCCAAGTCGCAGAAGTCAAAGGCAGGGACTGGGAGAATCAAGAACTGCCCTCCATAGGAGAAGATCAGGTTCAAGACCATCTAAGGAACCTGAAGGTGCACAAGTCCATGCAATCTGATGAGATGCATCTGCAGGTCCTGAGGGAACTAGCAGATGAAGTGCCTAAGCCACTATCCATCATATTTGGGAAGTTGTGGCAGTCTGGTAAAGTTCCCACTGACTGGAAAAGGGGAAACTTAACCCCTATTTTTAAAAAAGGAAAATAGGAGGACCTGGGGAACTACAGGCCAGTCAGTCTCACCTCTGTGCCCAGCAAGATCATGGAGTAGATCCTCCTGGAAACTATGCTAAGACACATGGAAAATAAGGAGGTGATTGGTGACAGCCAACATGGCTTCACTAAGGGCAAATTGTGCCTGACAAATGTGGTGGCCTTCTACAAGGGATTTATAGTGTTGGTGGATAAGGGAAGAGCAACACACCTCATCTGCCTGTACTTGTGCAAAGCATTTGACACCGTCCTGCACTGCATCCTTGTCTCTAAATTGGAGAGACATGGATGCGACAGATGAACGACTCGGTGGCTAAGGAATTGGCTGGATGGTTGCACTCAAAGAGTTGGGGTCAATGGCTCGACGTCCAAGTGGAGAGCAGTGACAAGTGGTTTTCCTCAGGGATCAGTGTTGGGACAGGCACTGTTTAACATCTTTGCTGGCGACATGGACAGTGGGAGTGAGTGCACCCTCAGCAAGTCCAGCTGCCCAGGACAGTGTCCAGATGTCTAATTCCTGGCAGAGGATTCTACCTCTTTTCTTACCTCCAAATAAGAAAGAAAATTGGACCGAGTTTTGTCTTGCCTCAGGTATCCTGAGCTCACTAAAGTAACTAACTGGGCTGTTTTCAAGCAGTGAGACAGCCCTTTGCATTTCAGACACCTCCTTATTTCAGTCACTGTGTTCTATGTAGTCTCTAATTGATATAGATCAGATTATTGATTTCCTGCTGTACACATAATGATTTTTTTTTCTGTGGAATAGGTTATATCACCCATATATTTTTGTTCTTTAAATCCTCAACACAGCTGTTCTTACTATGCACGTGCATTTTTAGGGGAAGACACCAGACACCGTACTTTATTCTAAAGGCTGATGATTGCTTTCATAGTAACGTTGCTTCAGAAAAAGTTTTTTCTCTGGTTGCTTTAGATTGGGGAATAGTTCAGTTAGATGACACACTGGTAAATCACACAGCAGCTGTGTTGCATTTAGTTTTTGAGATACTGTGCCAAAACCTGAGCAGAAGCTGTAGGGTTTGGGTTGCAGAAGTGCTGCAATTAACACGGTTAAATTCTAGGTGAAAATCAGAGCAAGTATATTTAGGTTTTGGTGGTTTGCTGATGTTGACTTATTGATGCTGCTTTCTCTTGTTGGTAATTGAGAAAACAGGGAGGATCAGGACAGTGAAGCAGATACAATCTGGAGCAATAGCCCTGCTCCAGCTCTGCAGAGCTAAATGCAGGATGAGCCACACCAGCTGACATGGCAGCACAGGCGTGAAACAAGACTGAGATAAGAAAGCAACTTTTACACACTTTAATAACAATCTGAGGCTAAATTCCACACATAATGACTTAACATGCAGAACGTGTTTTCTGATTAGATAGTCTGGTGTACTTGGTTAGTGTTTGGTATCAGGGGCACTGCTGGCAGCATAGGCCTGTGGTGGGTTTGTTAGTTGTTGGGACACTGGTGCAGTTTGGGTGCAGGTCAAGGGAAGTTTTGAGGGTCTGTAGGGAACAGCGGCGTCAGACTTCTAAGATTCTGGGGGTAGGTGCTGCATGTGTGCATGTGGGGAGAAGTGTCAAGGTGGGGCTTGAGGGGTGGTAGGGTATGGCTGTGCAGGAGTCAAAGGGCAGTCACAGGCAAGACAGATGCCAATTGAAGAATTTATTGCCAATTGACATAAACATTTAGTTACTGGTTTGGGTACTGAGACAGAAGACAAACATTGAAAGACTTGGGGAAAACACCTTTCCTTCCCTTTTCTGAGGCTTAACTTTACTCCAGACACATCTCCTTCCATCTGCCTTGTCTTACACTTCCCTTGTTACTGCTACAGGTTACTCCCAGTCCCTTTTGTGAGATGACACGTGGCACAGGCAGTTGGGGTCAGTGCATAGCAGTTTCCTTCTGCTGCTCCTTACTTCTTTTCTTTTGCTGCTTCTTTCTTCTTATATTTTTCCTGTGCTCTGTGCTGGTTTTATCCATGGGGCTGCAGCACATTATTGGTTTATGTTAATCTTGTCTATCAGAATGCTCAGGTCCTTCTCTGCAAAGCTGCCTTCTAACTGGTCGGATGCCAGTGCATGCTGATGCATGGAGCTATTCTTCCCTGGTGCAGGACTTCACATTCCCTTTTGTCGAACTCAATGGGTTCTTCTCTGCCTTTTTCTCCAGCCTGTTGAGGTCACTCTGAATGGCAGCACAATGATCTTGTATATCAGCCACTCCTCCTGGTCTTATATCATATGTGAACTTGCTGAGGGTGCACTCTGTCTCGTCATCTGGATCATTAATGAAGCGGTTAAACAGTTAAACCCAGTGTCAGCCCCCAGGTATACACCTAGTAACTCACCTCCACCTGGACTTTGTGCCAGTGATCGAAACCCTCTGAGCCTGGCAGTTCACAGAATCACAGAATAGCTGAGGTGGGAAGGCACCTCTGGAGGTCATCTGGTCCAACCCTCCTCCTCAGGCAGGGCCACCTAGAGATGGTTGCCCAGGACCATGTCCAGACAACTCTTGAATATCTCTAAGGATGGAGATTCCACAACCTCTCTGGGCAACCTGTGCCAGTGCTTGGTCACCCTCACAGTGAAAAAGTGTTTCTTGATGTTCAGAGGGAACCTCCTCTGTTTCAGTTTGTGCCCATTGCCTCTGGTCCTGACACTGGGCACCACTGAAAAGAGCTTGGATTCTTCTTCTTTACAGCCTCCCTTCACGTGTGTGTATACATTGATGAGATCTGCCCCTCCCCCTAACCTGAGCCTTCTCTTCTCCAGGCTACAGAGTCCCAGTCTAAGCTAAACAGTCCCAGATATATATAGTAATGATACCAGATGAAGTTCATGTATTACCAAATGTGTCATGGTTTATCAAAGAACGACACAATAAAAAGGATATTTTCTACCAAAAGGAGTGCAAGCCTTGGGTTTTGAAGCTATACCTTGGAAGTGGCTCAACTTCTTAATCCTACAAGTGACATGACCATCCTGGGCTTATTACTCTGAATCTTATAAAGATTTTTCAATATAAAGATACTGCTCAGCTCCTCAAATCAAACTCTGCAATCATTCTTGTCATTTGCTGGATGACATATAGAAACCTCTGTTTCACCAGTCTTTGCTGGAAGTCCAAATCCTGCATCCAGAGTTATTAAGCATTCATGGCGTCAAGTACCAGAGCTGTACGCCACTGTCTTACAGGGAAGCCAACTGCACTAGCAAGTGGTATGCAAATCTGTGATAACTCGCTGGGACAGCAGATCTTACAGCTGTGCTACAGCTGTATATAAACTCCTCTGTAAAGTAAAAATAAAATCTTATGTATTGCAGTCATTTGAAAAATAATGGAAAAGATAAATATTGAGGCAACATTATTACTCTAACAGAATAAATGCTTTTGTCCGGGAAGGACAAAATCAGATATTACAATTCACACTGATTTGCAGGGGTGTTACTGTTTAGTCTCCTACAGTGAAATTCCCACTAGTGTAAGAAAGCTGCCCTTCACTGATACTTCCACTTTACAACAGCAGCAAATTTGTGTCTCCTTTCAGTGGGAGGTACTTTGTGGAAATACCACCAGGTATTTTTGACATTATGTGAGCAAGGAAATGTGAGTTAGGAAGGCCTATGAAAACATAACAGCTGCCAAAAAAAAAAGCCTATATTGGTTTGAGGGTTAATGGTATTCAAGTGTGTAAATGGAGCTAATAGCTGGTAAGAACCCAGAGGTGCATGTAGTGGAATGACTTAATAGAGCCTACACAACTAATCAGTGTTAAACTCCAGATTCAGCTCTTAGTTCACTGCTTCTTGGCCAGTGAGCCTTGTGTCTTCATCAGTACATTGAAACATTTTTTTAAACTGTGATTTCATGTTGTTGACAGAATGTGTTTGTGTGCTGTTTAGCCACACAAACATTTCTGCAGTTCCTTCCAGCATTCGTGGAGCACCTGTACAGGAAACTTTCTAGATTCCAAACAATATCATAGTGGCTGAGTGGGAATTCTTACTGTGGAAAATAAAAATGCTACTTCCACAGGAAATTCCCAATCATCCATTCCCATGGCTGCCTTACTGCACTTGTTGCTACACAGTCTTTATGGATGGCCATAAACGGTTGCTGTTCCAAACCCAACTTTTATTCAAATTACTGATTTTTCAGCACTCATAAATCAGTGTGCTGTCACTGGCAGGCATGTTTACATCCCGCATCTAGTGAGCTTTTGTCTCAGAGAGGCATTATACTGCTGCTGACCTTTAACACTTCTGTTAGCCATAGTAAGATGCTAAACTTAGCTGATAACCAAGAGGAGATTAATATTGAGACACCACTTGGCTCTGGTTCAGGTTGCATTGCTTCTTGGCAGAACAAAAGTGTTTTAAAATCAGCCTAGTCAGCAAGTCCTGCATTCCCTTCATAAGGAGAAGTTATTCAGTGACGGATGTCATACTGGGCTGAGTATGAGACCAAGAGCGTAGCCAGCAGGTTGAAGGAAGTGATTCTTCCCCTATGTCTGGCACTTCAGAGACTGCTGGTGGAGTACTGTACCCAGATTTGGGCTTCCCAGTACCAGAGAGGCACTGACATTGGAATGAGTCCAGCAGAGAGCCAACATGAAGCTTATAGGGCTGTATAATATGATGTATGAAGAGGGGCTGAGAGAACCAGCTGGGTTTGTTCAACCTTTAAAAGAGCAGGCGGTGCTGATGCTGCTCTCTGTAACTCCATAAACAGCAAGGTGTGGAGAGATGGAGCCACAATCTTCTCAGAGCTGCTCAGTGGAAGGATGAGGGGCAACAGACACAAGTTAGAACGTTGAAAATGCTGACTCTACAAGGGGAAAAAAACCCACAGGAGCAGTGAAACACTGGAGCAGGTTGCCCTGAGCAGTAGATTAAAAACTCAGCTGCGCAGCCTGCTCTAACCGTATGTGCTTTGAGCATGATGTTTGATCTAGAAATGCTCCAGAGGTCCCTTCCACCCATGTGATTTTTTCATTATATGTTACCGTAACAGTTCTTGTACTTCCTTCCAAAGTCCTGGTACAGGGACCAGGCAAAAGGGATTTTAAAGCTACAGATAAAAACATGCAGATTAGAGGAATCCTGTCTGATTTACTTGGCTAGATCCAGAACTGGTTATTATCTGGTCCCCTGGTGCAGGGAAGAGAGACATAGCCTCACAGTCTAGATTTACCTAGCCAAAGTATTTCTTAAACACTTGTATTATTAGTTGTACATGTGAAAAAAAAAAAGAGAAACTTTCTCATAGTCTCAAAGGGCTACCATTAACTTGTCCCAAAATTGGGGAATGTTGTTATCTTAACCAGTTTCTGCCTGAAGTGCAAGGAGTGTTGCTTTGACTGTCCCTCCTCCATTGTAAATAGCAGTATTTCTGTGTTGCTACATGACTTTTTTAATCCCAACCTTAACACTTAACAGCATAGGCCTTTTCCCTTAAAGGAAGGGTAAGAGAATAAACATGTACCAGATCCCAGTCATGTTGCTTAATGCCTGAGTGGTAGTCACTTCGATCATACCATAAAGATCAGGTTAAAATCTACACAGAAGCAGCTTCTAAAGAATAAACACAAGAGTCTCAGAAGTGTGTAGTCAGTGCAGGAAACTGTGTAAAAGTGGAAAAACTTATGGTCAAAAGATTCTAGTTTTGTGCATCAGAGGCTTCTGGAGGAATATCAACCAAGGAGGAAAGCTGTGATTATTGATAGGCTGAGATCCTTCCACCCTCAATGTAACCTAGTTTTGTAGTGTCACATATGAACAAACTGGGAAAAAAAATCTGAAGAAACATTGGAGTTTAGTCAGTGTGACTTAACTGCAAGATCTAGATGTTTAGGTTAAACTCAGTAGCAGTAAGCATAATACTGAATCTTTTCACTTTCTACTGTATAAAATTAGTTCTGTATTTCCAGCTCAAATCTCATTTTTGTAAGTAAATTGTCAGTTTTTAAAGTGATATATCAAAATGGCTGTGTTATGGAAACAAAAACCTGGAAGACAGAGGAGCTGCATGAAGAAGTTTGTCTTTTTTTTACAAAAAAGTTATGCATCCTTGTTCAATCCGTCTTGCCTGAAAGAAATTTGTACGGATATAGCTGACATTTTATAGCTCCCTGGGGGCAAATGATGTGAATATATTGATAAATTCATATATGTTATTATGATAGGTAGAAGTGAAAAGGAAGGTTAAAAAGAAAATGACTTGGAGCAAATTATCATGTTCTATTTAAACTATTCTATAAACATTTAATATTAATGTGTAACCCTTTTATGGTTGAAGAACTAAGTATATTTAAGAAGGAACCTGTGTGTTGTTGCTAAGTTCATAGATTTTTTTGGTAGTGATATTCTATTTTGTTTTTTAATGTTTTCTGTCCTTCTCCTACCTTTCTAGAGAAGAAAAGTATATTAGGAACATGCTGTAAAAAACCCCCACAACATTTCTGCCTCCAAATAACTACTGCAACTCCACTGTAATATGTTTGTTCTTTTTCACGCACATAGCTAAAATAAATGGGTGATAGTTCAACTAGGGTTAGACTGCTAGTCCGTATTTCATTTGAGTCTTTAATGGTCAGTGAAATGAATGGAATTGCAGTGATTTATGTCAGCTGATGATCTAACCTTGTGTCATGTTGTTTCGTGGTTAAAACACATGGCTTGGGCTGCAGAGCCTTGGCTTTTTCCCTGTTTGGACAAATGAACAGAGAACATCAGAACATACAAATCATATTTGTCTGTGAAATATCTTGCTATAAAGCAATAAGTTGCCACTACAGTAAACTTACCATTCAGATTTTTTTTAAAAACCTGCTTTTACAAATGGAATTGTTTCACTTCTTCATATAAAAACCTTCTAGCAAATGAATACTGTAATACTCTGCTGTACTTGGTCATGCTTTCTCGGCATGTCCAGTCTTACTCTGCTTTTCTGGTAATAACCTCTAATAAAAAAAGATTTTTAAAGGATTCATTTTGGCAGAATCTTCATCTTCTGACAGTACCAATTCTGCCTAGGGAAGAACATATTTAGATTTCTCTGTAATAGTTATCATTCTTTCAGCTCCTTCATAAAGAAAATGCGTCAACCATAATAAAATTCAAATTAATTTTTCAGTTTAGTTTAAAGTTTATCTTTTCTTGATTGATAGGTCTTGCTAGAACCCCTAATTCATAATGGTTTCAAAATATTACTCTCTCCACTCTTGTACTCTCTGAGGGGTTGGAAATACAAAATATCTGCTTTGGGTATCAGCAGCTTTAAATCTCTGGAGTATAATGGCAGTTTGTTCTGTACTTTCAACTTTAACCAGTGAACTCAGTATCTCAGCTGTTTTTTATTATCTTTGCAAGTTGTTGCATGGCAAAAGAAACTAGGAGAAAAAAGAAGCTTAGCTGCCACATACCTTATAGCACATCATAACTTGAACAGTCTGTATTTACTGTTGCTTTGGCAGAGGCAAAGAGATACAGTGCAAGTATCAGTTACTTAAAACAAAATGGAAATCTTGAGACCAGTCAAATGCCGTTGGTTTTGTGCTGGTATTACCAGTGTGACTTGTGTTCTGCTTACATGCATGTATAGCTTGCTTCTGGACATCTGCTTTATGTTACCTCTCCTTGCCTGCTCCCTACCCTCTCTCTGAAACACACATTTGTGAGCATAAAAAATAATTTCTGATGAAGTAGGAATTGAGTGTTGGTTTTGGTTTGGTTTGGGTTTTTTTGTTTTGTTTTGTGTTTTGTTTTGTTTTGGTTTTTTTTGTCTTGGGCTTTCAATTGATTGATATTTGAGGCTCCTGCATCACTTCATCCAGCAATTAAAGCAAGACAGAAATTTTTTTAACTTAATTAGTAGTCTTGCTTAATTTAAGATTTTCAGGAAGTATTGACAGTACCATACACTGCATATGCAATGACTAGAGACATTACTGATCAACTTTACGCTTTGAAAAAAGATGAAAAAACCCCTTCTAAGTCATTGTACTAGAGCAAGAATATTAAAAAACTTGAGAAAATAATTAGCTTGACTTGTATTAGTCTCTGAGTAACAGTAGTAAGTCTTTGCACTTGGAGGGACAAAAGTTCCTTACTTTTAGATGTGACAAAATTACCCCTTGTATCAAAGGTATTTCAAACTGAGTGAAAGAGTACCTTCAAGTGGGTCTATATGTCATGTACTTGCCAAGGTACAGAGGCTGCCTGTGAAAGTCAGATATGTCTGTCTTCTAGCTTGTGCTAGCTGATGAATCTAATGTTCTTTCCACCTTCTAAATACTGCCAAAGTTAGGCATGTTTATATAATAGTTCAAGCTCTAGTGCTGGAAACTTATTGATGAGTTACTGTCCTCTGATTAACTATAAACAAACAAACATGCTATTGTTTTTGGAGAACTCACTGTACATCAGCTAACATTCCTCCTGAAAGCTCATGATTGGGTTCTTATAATAAGAAGATTGTTTTTCTTTTTACCCTAAAGTGAACCAAATGGAAATTAATTACACTTTCCTTCATATCAAGTTTTGTTTTACTGTCTGTTATCCAAAGTCAAAGACGTGGTTTCGACATAAAGCCCTGCTTCTCAATCTCTGTTTCGTTGTTCTGCAGAGCTCCCATGAGCAGATCAAAAAGGTGTTTTAATTGATCAGTTATGGTTTCTTTCCCATGGAGAACCCAGTGATATAAATCTGGCTAGCAACATGAAAGACCTTGTATACTCTGTAGTTAATTTGTTTTATTTCTCACTAAGATGTGGGAGGTTTTTTTGAGATTACTTGAGTAAATTGTATTCAGTTTATTTCAGCTTGCATGGTTTATAATTAATTTTGCTTCAGTTTTCTATCAGCTTTTAAAAAGGTTGCTAAATATCTAGTGTAAAGAAGCTGTAATCAGGTGTCCTCTTGAAAATGAGGTGGAGTAATTGTCCACAGCTGCCCATTCTGTCCTTCTGCTTAGATACTACATAAGCTGAGGTTTTAGTTTAAATAGCTTTCATCAAGGTACACTAAGCTGGTGTTGAACCTTGTGGAGACCATTTTTACTTTGTAATGCTGGCTCCATGTAAGGTCAGTTTCTTCCTGGACTAATTAGAGTTTCCTGAGGGGATCTTGCCATGTATTTGTGTTAGTTCATGTTCTTTTAATACCAATTTAAATGCAAAAGGTACGTGAACTAACTGCACTCCTGTCTTGAGGTTCTGGAGATGTGCTGGCTCATGCTAGATATCTTCTGAAGAAAAACTATCTATAGTGATCACTTGCCATTATAAGACTTACGTGGCTTCTTGCTGCAGGATTTCTTGAAGGTACAATTGATTTTTATAGGGGAAGTCAAATACATGCCTTTAAGTGAATTACTAATCACCCCTTTTTTTTCTTTAGAGTTATAATCTATTTATATCCTTTTAGATTTATTTTTGGATCAATCAGATCTGGATCACGCAGTAGTTCTTTACATGCTAAGTAAAGCTGAATGTTGAGATTTTGTTTGCTACAGATGTTTGCCGTGTCCCTTGTGCTGGTGGGAATAAAACGGTTGAAAGCCTTGCAGATAGATATGCACCATTATCAGAGGCTTGTGGAAAGACTGTGTGGTGAAGTCTGGTGCGTTCATACTTGGAAAGTAATGTTGCAGCAGTTTGGGGTAAAAAAAGTCTGGGTTTTTGGGGGGACCAGCTGGTATTCAGAATACCTGCAGAAATCTTTTGATTATATGAGCTCACTGTAAGCGTTATGTTGATGATTATATTACTTTGCCTCCACAAACTTACAGGGCTTGGGGCCATTTGAATGTCTTTGTGGTTGAAGTACCTCCATCTTCCTTCAAAAATGTCATAAAGGAAGATTACAGAACTGATTATTTTGGTCCATTCTGTACAAATAATGACTTCTCTTTAAAACCTGTGTCTGCAAAGCTGCTTTAGTGTAAACTCTGTGATGAATGAGCAGACAGCAATGTGTCAAAAGTGAACTCCTCCCTTTACTCAACCCCCAACACTTACTTCATGACAGTTTACAGCTAGTCCCTTAGCTACTCTTTTCATTGCTCAGTATGGTATTAGAGGCACCTGTAAACAAACTGGTTTTATTCAGGTGAATTTTTTTAGTGTTGCTTGTTAATCATGTTTCTTGGGCAGGTCTCTTAAGAATTCTTTTTTTTTTTAAAATTCTAGTAGTGAAGATTGCTTCAGGAAAATGGCTAGTTTTAGCTTTGATAGCCATTTCTGCATTGCATGGACTGTTTAGGCAGGTTAGAGTGGGAGAAATTACTGCGTTATCAGTATTACGTGGAGAAAAGGGACTCCCAGTAGTGTTTTCTACAAGGGGAGTAGAAGTGGTTGGCTTCTGTTAGTCTGTCCCTGGTTTTTGTCCTTCAGAAAAACAAACCTTGGAGAAAGAAGTCTTCAGTGTTGGTGAGCAGCCTGCAAAGTAACCTATACCATCTATTGATATAGCTTCAGAAACATATTTCAGATTTCACTGAAAAGAAGACAAATTTAAATTCCCAGCTGGATTGAAGAGTCCTTTACAGTGCTGTGATACAAGATAATATGCGCTGCAGAATGTTTGATTTAATTCGTGTGTGATACTGGTACTGTCTTGCACTGATAGCCATCGTTCGGTAGCAATACAGAAACAAATCCATGTGGTTTTCCATTAGACTACACAAATGTCATGGCAGATCGATGAAGTTTAATTACTACCATCTGTCATGCATAAGGGTTTTAATATCTGGAAACTTGTTCCAGGTCATCAGATAGGACCACAAAGATGATTAAGGGAATGGAGGATCTTGCATATGAGGAGAAGTTGAGAGAGCTGGGACTGTTTAGCCTGCAGATGAGAAGGTCCATGGGCAGTCTGATTGATGTTTCTAAATGCTTGATGGGAGGCAATAAAGAAGAGGGAGCCAAACTCTTCTCAGTAGTGCATACTGACATGACAAAAAGTAATGGGCACACATTTAAAAAAATTAAGTTCTGTTTGAACACAAGAGAAGACTTTTTTTTACTGTAGAATACTGGCTAGACACTAGCACAGGTTTCCCAGACAGGCTGTGGAGTCTCCATCTATGGAGATACTCAAAACCTAGCTGGACAGCCTGTCCTGCTGCCCTGTGCAAGCAAGGCGACCCACCCTGCTTGAGCAGGGAAGTTGGACTGATGATCTTGAGAGGTCCCATCCATCCATCCTCAATTACATGGTTTTGTGAATAGGCCAAAAGTTGTGTGGTGCCAATATTTTTTTCAACAGGACTCTAAATGGAGTTCAAACTTGGGCCTCAATTACCCTTGGACCGAAATAGTTCTTGTTGTATTCCAAAGTTATAGCATCCCACAGGAACAGTTTCTCCAAACCTGTAGCTTTCCCCATAGGGAGCAAGAATTGCGCTCTCTCACATGCTAGCATAATCAGTATACTGTATTATATAACTTGTTTCTGTATTTAAGACAGGTAGTGCTATCTACTAGTCAGGTTCCCTCATACACCACACTGTAAAATCTGCTCTTTGGTTGCTTACAACATTTTGTTTGAGCTGACATTTTTCATCTTGTGTGTATGCTCTACCTTTCTTTTGTTTTATTATTTTTTCCAATTTTGATGTAATGAAACTGGAGCAATTCAGCTTTTTCCTGAAACTAGGGGGAAAAGAGTAATTTGCCCTTGTCTTTAGCACTTCAAGCAGGTTGTCAGGGAAATTGGCTAAGCATGTATGCATATATGTTTTCCATAGATTGCGTCTGGTACTTACAACTACTTTTCCTAACACTGCATATCAGCTGTGGGCTTTGCTGGGTTCAGTGGCCTTAAGTGAGTCATAAAAATCTCTTCAGTGTTGTCAGTTGTGCTTTTGCTGGTTCAAATAGCTGGAGCTGCTTGCCTGAATGAAGGAGCAAGAATTAGTTGCGTGAGGACAGCAAGAGTATAAACTGGGACAAGGATCACTTAGGCTTTAAGGTCTCCTGGCAATGAGATAACAAACATTTGAAGGGAAGGGATTCTTACTGCTATAGATGATGGGGAAGAAAAAGACAGTAAGCTGCTGCTCCTGTCTCTTTTAGCCTTCACCTAGGTCTGTGCGTGTGCATGTGGGTTGTGAAAACTAACGGCACATGGCTGAAGCAAAGGGGAATGTCTGAAATCAGAAACTGTAGCCGTCACTTATTTCTGCTCTCCTAAAAGAAAGGGAGGGTACATGCTGACAGGAAATTTAACTAGGTTGAGGCATCTGGCTATGACTGCCTGAGAAAGAGCACCCACATGTGTTTAGGAGTGGGAAAGTGGTAGCTTGGTGTTCTACTCCAGTGGTTTTTGGATCCATTTGCTGGTTATCACTTGAGAAAACTTCATCATGGGGTTCAGTGCATCACTTTTTTTGGCCTTTCCACCATAGCATCAGCTTTCTTGGTGCTAGTGCAAGCAAGTGTGAAGCACTTTATCTCCTCTATAGGATCAGGGCAGGTGCCACAAAGCTTTGGGACTTTGGTTCTGTGCCTCACTGGTAAAGCCCACCTGAGCAGGTGAGAAAGTTTCTAGTTAATCATCAGGACAGGTTGTCTATTGCAGACAGGTTTCCTAAGGAAACAAGCTTCAATGATTGGATGGTGCTGGCTTTTCTGCCCCCGTCTGTTTTGAACCTGTCAGTGCATTTGA
This sequence comes from Buteo buteo, assembly GCF_964188355.1. Lineage (NCBI taxonomy): Eukaryota > Metazoa > Chordata > Aves > Accipitriformes > Accipitridae > Buteo > Buteo buteo. The sequence continues at coordinate 41,221,769 of NC_134173.1, forward strand.
AGCAGATTTGTCAGGGGACTGAGGTCCTCAAAACCACGAAGTTCTGATTTTAATGAAAATCAGTGGCCGTTTTTGGAATGAGAGTCCCAAACTAGCATCCCATTGAGGGAAGAGTTACCCTTTGAGGTCTGTAGGCAAGCTTGCAGGCTAGTGTGCATGTGCATAAATGGCTGATCAGGATACACATAGGAGAACCAGTCACAGCAACTGCTGCTACTTGCCTGGGTTTTATGCGAGGGAGCTGTGTGTGTTTGGGAAGGGCGAGATGCGGGGAAGTAGGACATGTTCAGAGAAACGGGCTTTTTTATTTCAGCTCTTTGAGAAACATCTTGTGGGAACTATATTGTCTATTTCCCAGTAGATGTCTGAGGCAAACAGCTAGATGATGTCTGGTTATCAGAGCACGAATGCCTTTGCTTATTGTCTTCCAGTAAGGACTCTTCTTGCTGCCTCAGCTTGTACTGTGGCTGTAGAAGAGTTTTACACCCTGGTTTCCATTTCACTCCTTCCTTTTAGGATGTTGCAGGTTTGGAAAAATGCTTTGATATGTAATCTTGAAGTTGAATACCTGGATTTTCTTTCCAGTCACAGATCGAAGAGCTAGCCAGAGAAGCCTTCAGCTTTCATCAGTGGTTTCAAAATTCACTTGGTAGTGTGCTGACATATTTCAGTTTTCAAGAAATCAGTTCCTCTTGTATAAAGTAGCTATATACTTCTTTGGTAACTGTTTGAAAAGGCTACTGAATTCTTTTTTACTCTTTTAATGTATCATGCAAATCTGAACTTCCAATGCAGACCGGAAAACTGTGTGGGATTTTATACCACCTTGTTTCAGTAACCAGAAAACCCCTAAAAAAATCCCCTATCTCAGAAGAACTTTTCTGTACCTATTGTCAATCGTACTGTTTGTACTCGCTTAGCACAGGCACACACTTAGCTCTGTGTGTTTGTTCAGAAGAATATCAAAGCACTATTTGTAATACACATCAGTGTATGTATGGTAATATATGTCTCGTGGGAAGGTGTGGAAGGGGAAGCTGAAATGGCTCTTTTGGTGATGATTAAAGCAAAACAAAAACAACTGCTGATCCCCTGGCCAGCCAGCTTGCTGGGACATTTTTATAATTCTTGTGCTCTGTTGTTGGAGATCTCCAATTAGCCTCAAACTGGAGCTCGCAGCTTGTGTGTGAAACAGGCAGCTGCTGGCACGCAATCTTCCCTCAAGTTGTTTCCTTTCCTTTTTCCTGAGATTTAGCGAAGGGGGGGGGGGGGGGGAAGGGGTTGGAGTCACATGGATACAAAGCTTTTGATTAATGTCCAAGTCTGTGCTGCTGCGGAGGCTTTCCAACCTCTCAGCTAACAGGGCGAGCTGGGAACCAGTGACCGCTCGTTTCCTCCAGGCTGTGTCCCTTTCCTGACGGGAAAGGAGCACGCACGGGGCTGGCTCCTCGCCTCCGGACCTCGGGCCGCTGCTGGAGCCGGGTGAGAAGGGGCTGAGGCTGCCGCGCGGCTGGGGACCGGCCGGAGCCCGGCCCCGCCGCGTAACTTCGCGGGGTCTTTTGTTGTCCGTGTCCGCAGCGCAGTGCCGGGGCGCTCAGGCAGCGCTGCCTGCAGCCGGGAAAGGCGCCGGGCTGGGAGCACCGTTCCTCCTCGCTGCACCATGACAGAGGAAAGCAAAGGGGAAGGCAAGGGGGAAAGCGGCAAGGACTTGGAGAAGCAGCTTCGCTTGCGCGTCTGCGTCCTCAACGAGCTGCTCAAGACCGAGCGGGACTACGTGGGGACGCTGGAGTTCCTGGTGTCGGTGAGCGGCGGGGCGCGGAGCGGCGCGGAGCGGAGCGGGGGGGCCTCGCCTCGCCTCGCCCGGCGGCCCCGCTGCTGCGCGGCGAAGGCGGCGCCCACCGCGGGGAGCGGGGCGGGCTGCCGCCGGCCCGGGCACGGCGGGACCCGCGGCCGGCAGAGGGTTTTCCGGTTTGGCTTAAGAGGGAGGGGGAGTAACAGGTTTTGAAGGGGCTGGGGAGGGGTCGTGCCCCCCCCGCCCCCACGGCCGCCCTCCTCGGAGAGCCTGGACGGGTGACCTCGCTTCTCCGGGGGCAACGTGTTTGGGTTCAGGTCTGCCGTGGGTGTGGGGGCTCGTGTTGCTTACAGGGCGCTGCAGTTCCATTACTTGCGATAGTCCGGGGGGGTGAGGAGGAGGAGGACGGAGGGGGTGCTGGTGTGCAGCAGCTGCTTGGCATTAAAGCCACATGTGGCGTTAACTCCTGTCTTGTGATACAGGGTCAGCTGGGAAGGTAGGGCGTTCTGGGGAGAGCTGTGTTGCAGCAGTCTTAGCTTCCTTCTACATCTGACTGCCGCTGTTGATAGGATTATTCGTGCCGGGTAGTACCCTAATGGGAAAGGCAGGAGTTTTCACTCTCTCAAAAAGCCAAAGTGACAAAATTATTACAGAGCAGATGCGGGCAGCGTTTCATTTGCGCGTGGCCTCGGTAGCATCACTCGAGGACCCTGTTGAGATAAGTATGTCCAAATCAGCTGCTTAAGTTTGTAAAAGATTTAGTAGTAGCCCCCTCATACTTTTCTCTCCTCCCCTGTCCCAGTGAAGAGGGGAAATCCTTCAAACTGCAAACTTCCTGCTTTGCTGCCTTGAGATCTGTGGACTTTCTGCTTATTATCATGAAAGAGGAAATTCTCAGCTTGGCTGTGATGGGGAGAATAAAATCACAGACACTGGAGTGAAATAAGATCTACAGAGTAGCTTATTTTCTCCATATGTTTATCCTCAGCAGAACCATGAAAAATGGTAAATGGTCCAATGTGTTTTCTGTTTTTTTTTTTAAGTTTAACGTCTATGTTTTTGAGAAAGTGGCTGTGCGATTGTGTTTTACTTGCTTCCATTTAACACTCAGATTTTGCCTATTGTAAAAAAATACCTATTCTAAAGGAATGTTCTTCAATATTTTATCTTAAGCCCCCAGTTTGGTGTATGTCAGAGTCTTAGATCATTTCAGCAAATTTAAAGAACTTGTAATATCTTTAATTTTGGACCCTACAGTTTAAGACATAGCAGAGATGGGTGTTCAAGCAAAAAGTGCTCAGCTCCTTCTAAAGAGTAGGCTCTGTATGTATTTCAAGTTGCATCCAAATACTGAACTCGGTAATGCATCTTTTTGCAGTTGGGACCAAGATGATTGAAATAAATCATACGGAGAAAGGGAGGAGGGCTGGAGTTAAATAGCTGGTTCTACATCAAGTTTTTCATATTCATTAATGGTTGTGAACAGGGCTGAAGTGACAGTTCAGAGATGTAAATCCTTGACAAGGAAGTATCATATGTTTTAACTGTACTTCAGCCTTGGTTTGAGAAAACAACTTCTGAGCTTTCCTTTGGCCTATGTGCTAGGACTGCTGTTGAGAGCAGCTGTGGTGGTGGATTTATGAGGGCCACTGGACTAAGGCCAGTATGGAGATGGTCACATTTATTTTACATAAGCCATCAAAACCATCATTGTACTTGTTCCTATGGTTACTTCTTGATCTGGAGGCTAGATCCTCTCATTTAGGTGTCCTAGGCTTATGTTTCCCTTTCTTAAAACCATTATCAGTCCTAGGATGAGCTCTTCTGAGATACAAACACTATCCCAGCTTACTTTGTTTCACACCATGAGGTCATCTTGGGGCACACAGCCTGGGTTCCTTTTTGGATGGAAGTGAACTGGAAGGTTTTTGGTAGGAGCACATCTGGCTGCTAATGAGTGTGTAGTTCCTGGGACTAGACTAGAGCTAGTCTGAAGTGACCCCCCTATCACCAGTGTGGCGTCCCAGCACTGAATATTTCTCTGTCCAAACCCTATCCTATTTTCCAGGATGTCTTGTTAAAGTAGAGGCAGCCCGAGTTCCAATAAAAGTTAAGGGTTAGGCTTCCAGATCGCCTTGACACTGTCTGTGAAGATCATTGTGGTGAAAACCATGTTTCTTTTATGATTGAGAAGCTGAAGCCATTTATAGTCTTCCTAACAGTTTGCATGGAGTACCTGCAGGTTTCACTGTAGTTAAGAGGAACAGAGTATTCCCTAAGATAAATGAAAAAAACCCGGTGGTTTCAGGGTTAGAGCCTATTTCTTCTGTGGGCTTACAGAATGTAATCTTTTATGATGTATATGCTTCATATGGAAAAGTACATTAGCACTTGTGTAGTAGTGGTGGGCAAGAGAGCCAACTTTTCACCCATTTGGACTGCAGTTTCCATTTTGTGTATATGCCGTGTTGAGGCAGTTAAATTAAGGAACAGAAAAAATCAGTTTTCTTCAGTTGATTGTTCTTGTGTAGGAAAGGGGCAGTATAGAAGTGGGATTTGTGTGGAAGCGTAATGTACATCATCCTACACCTAACTCATTGGCCTGAGTACTTCATGAGATCTAGTGAAGTGAACTAATAATGTGCACCACCCCTTCGGCTGAAGCAAAATTACACTGTCACAATGGGCACTATGTAATACGGACAGGAGGTGAAGCGTAAGCTTGATTTATTGGAATGGTGGGAGGAGGAGAGCCCTGTTGCTGATGCAGTCATGTTGGGGAAACGGGGCTTTGCCTGGTATGGCTTGGGGCTGGCTGGAGAATGAAGACTTTATAAGGAGGAAGTGACTTTGCTGGTGTGTGTCAACATGGGAAATGCTTTGCTGGTTTCCCTGCACGGGAAACATGTCCAGTATATGTTAAATTTATTCAGCGTCTTCAGTTTATATTGGAATTACAGAGCGTCTTACTGAGGACCGATTTCTGGTTGGTTGTTTAAAGTATTTTTGTTCCCCTACTCCTCTGTGATTCTTCATCCTCCAGTTATCATCAGGGTAGTGAGAAGCAGCTTGGTTTGTATATTCTGTCGAAAGTCTACAAGGCTATTAAGTGCAAAGCAGAAGTTTTAATATATTCATTATTTTATTAGATAGGTATAGCTAACTAGTCATTCCCATGCGAGTTCGTTCACCTCTTCTTTTTGGCTGTATGCAGTGTTAATTCAGTACGTTGTTTTTAATCTGCACTCATCACAGATTAAATCTGAGTGGAAAGGTTTGGTTGTATTAATATTATTCTTTCGTATCTCCTGAATCTTCCAGTAATAAGCTAGAGTACCACAGTATATTGAGACATCAGTAATACTGAGCAATAACAGTTTTGGACCCATTTGAGTGAGGTATGTAAACATACATGAGGTGGATAAACTAAAGTCCACTAGTAGTCTCAGCAATGTTGGAGGCAGGAGGCATGCACAGGAAATTATAAAGAAAGGCTTACACTTTTCCTTCAGACATTTCATTATAACATTTGTGGTGTCATTGCGATACAGAGTTTTTGTTCTTGTTAGCATTTAGCATTTCTTAAAAGAAAGAAATCTAGTGATGGAAACATTTACGTAAGGCGCTAAAAAGTCTTTGAAAACTGTTATCTGCAGATGGAGTTTTTTATGAGCTAAAATATGAGGTTTCTGTTACAAACTATCGATACTTTACTGGCTAAATTAGCAATTGGGATTTTTCTGCTGCTGGGTGATCTCTCTGGTGATCATATCATCTTCTGATGGTGAACTTTTTGTTTTCCAGTGAAAGAGAAGCTGTACTTGCAAGGATAGAGGAGAATTTTTATTTTTTTTTTTTATACCAAAATGCACTTTCTGGGGGGGAGAGAAAGCAACAGTTGGTGAATATTTACTCTGTCTAAAATAATTACGTGTCATCCAACTGTGTAACTGAATAATTAATTTTACCTTGAGCATTCATGGTAAAGATGCTTTTTTAAAAAAATTTGTGACTTTATCAGTATGTACCTTATCTATTTCATTCTTAACAGCAAATGACAAAGCATGTATATTTAGTGTGCTCTGTGTAAATGTAATGAAAATTTCCTATTTTACTCTATAAGCATAATTAGCTAACTGGAGTAAAACTACATAAGCTTTTCCAAGATTCTCATTGGTCCACAATTTTATGCTGTGGAATATATTTGACTTTTTAATGAATGTTTTAAAAAACAAGTTGTGGGTGGGTTTGTTTTGTTTTGTTTTTTAATTTGCTTAATGTTTTCATATAAAGTTTCACTTACTGTATAAATCAGGGTGCTCACCTGAACCCTCAATATAGCAGTAGTAAAGAGACCAGTAAAACTGTGCGTAGAAGTTGCTGAGAAATTAAAAAGTATTGAATAGTAAAGTGTTGCCAAAAAGTGGCTGGCTTAATTTGTCACCTTTTACCTTGGTGTAAGGCTTAGTGTTTATGATTGTGCTGTACAATGACTGTTTGGCCAGTAAAGGCAAACCAGGCCATGAAGAACATTAGGGTGCAGATACACTACAGGGAAATAGACTAGATACAATAGTAGGTAAATACATACAAATAAATAAATAAATAAAGTGTATATATATCTTGGGAAAGAAATTTTATTTTGGAATAGAAATTGGAAATGTAATAGATCTGCTACACTTGGTACTTCAGGGGATATCCATGGAAGTAGAGTTTGTTTTTCTATGGGAGGGATTGCTTTTCTGGTGCAGTTTCGTGTTCTGACAAATTTGACATTGATGGGAATAGAAGCAGATGTTGGCACTTGTGTAAGCCTTCCAAAATGCCACGGCCTCAGCTGGGGTGACTAGTTAGATCTTGAAGCAGCTGGGGGAAAAAGCAAAGCTAGTTTATTATGTAGACTATAGTATGGCTTACAGAGTTTCTTCTGTGAATATTTATACATTTCTGCCAGTTAACTCTCAAATCTCAGTTTTATTTCCATTAGATCCTACTGTACTGTCTTCTCCCCTCTCTTCTGCTTGCACTAAAGTGAAAAAAGGGTTTGTTTTCTTTAAATGTGTGCCCTGTTAAGGGAAGCTGAATCCTTGCTTTTCAATGGGCATAAAGAGATTTTGTTTATAAGGTTTATTGCCCAGCCTTCTCAGTGACTGTGTGACTCCTCAGGATCTGTATTTCCCTGCCACACTGAGCCTTTCCTTTCTCTTGGCTCAAGTATTTCTTTGATTGTTGAGCAAACTAATTTGTTGGACAAGTGATTAATAGTAACTGAGACACCAGGTAACTTTTTAGTCAAATTCAGTGTTACTAACCCTGACCAGCAATAGAAGATATGTCCTGGATTGAAACTCCTCAAATCGTTATGCTAGATGATGAAATGAGGTGTTGGGCCTTTCACAAAAGAACCATTTTAAAAGATCTTTTATGGCTGTAGTTTGATACAATAACAGTGGGTGTGTGTTGGTTTTGTGTCTATATGTATATATCATAGAATCATAGAATATCTCAAGTTGGAAGGGACCTGTAAGGATGATTGAGTCCAACTCCTTAAATATGTTATATGTGTATCTCAATTGCAGTAATGATTAGTGACTTCATAATGGTTTGTATAATTGCATTTATATTTTATAAAACGGATTTAAATGAATGGAAGGGAAGGGGTTTAGCTGGCTGCATTTTTTGATAAGGTTATGTGATTTCCTTTCTCTTCAGGAAAAGAAAAACAACATTCTATGGCTACTTCATCATAAAAAGTCAAAAGGAAGTGCAAACACAATTACCATAGAAAGTCAATATCTTTTCCATTCACTTCCAATTTTTGCTGTTTTTAACTTGCTTAAGTGTTACAAAAAACGTGAATGTGGTATTCTATTCTTATTTAACTTTGCTTGGCTATATCAATAGCACCACCTGTGGTCTTTATCAGAGTAAGGGTAACTGGTTAAAAGCTGTTTATTTCTTTGTAACTCCCACCCCCAAAGTTGAATGCTTGCTTTATGGAGTGGATTAGCAAGAAAGATTATTTGCATCTCTACCAGCTGAGCATGGAGTTCATGCAAGGTGTGACAATGGCAAAAAGCAGAGTTTTCTCAGAAGAATTTTCAAGCGCATATCTTACCTTGTTTGGACTTAGACTGCACTATACTCTAAACAGATGTTTCATACTTTTCAATGGATTTCCTCTTACTGCTCTCAGAGGTACTTAGACTATATTTTGAAAAGCTACTCTTTAAGAGAAAGGTGGTTTCTTTAGCTGTTCAGTGAAAAGTCTAAAATACTGAAAGGAGAAATCTTTGTTTCACAGCATTTAAGAAACTTCTCTGTTCCTAAGACTTATTGTAGACTAAGACGTATTATGCTAAAGACCATGATATACTTCAGGGTATTTTACAACTTCTTGATTTATCTGTATTTATAAATATCATCATATTTGCAGTGTTCCAATTGTTCTTTTGCTCTTCCTTATAGCTCAGTCCTAACTCTCCTGCCACATATATTTCACAAGTTTGTAATGTGAGCTGCTAATTTAGAAGAGACTACTTGGAGGGGACCATCAATCAATATGTCCAGACTTAAGTTACTCCATGCAGCCTAACGCTGTTGAATAGTATGCAATTTGCAGTGATTTCAAATATTTATGGAGACATATTTTTCAACCCTCTTCAGTAGTAATATTTTTCACCATTTTAAAACACCAAGTGCTTTGAAACTATGCATTCCAAGGTTGGTTTGTATTTTTTTGGTAGGTTTAGCATGAAGAACAATTTTTTCAAAGAAGACTAAGTCAAAGTTAGTAACAGTATTACACCATAGGAGGAACTGAGAAGTTCTTCACATTGGAAACCAAAAGAAACTGTATTTTGGCCAAAATAAACAAATCCAAACTGGCTATAGTTGACCTAAGATACTGGTGGGGCCAACTTGCCGGTCTGTAGAAGGTTATGACCATGTGTCTCTATGTTAAGTATATGTCCCTCTTTGGAAAGGAATTGGGGTACCCATGAATGAAATACAGGCTTGAATAAGATAATTTAGATTAATAATTTAGGCTCTACCTTTTTATACAAGTATCTTGAATAACTTTGTATACTTACGTACTCATGCATATTCTTTTTCAGGAATTTTGTTTCACTATTTTTGCTCTACTTCTAAACTACATGCATATTAGTTCAGTTTTCTGTATTGGACTGAGCAGGACTATCACTGTCTTTGGTGAATAGATTGTGTGCATTGGTGTGGGACTCCAGAGAGCTTAGGGACAGGCTACTCAGGAGGAGTATAAAGACATGCAAGAATGGAGATAGCAAAGTCAAAGCTCAGCTGGCATTGAAATTAGGGATGTGAAGGGCAACACAGTGGGTACATTGGTAGAAAAGGAAGGCTAAGGAAAATGTGTGCCTACTGCTCAGTGGGACAGGGAGCCTTGTGAAGAGGGGACATTAAAAAGGCTGAGGTACTCCATGCTTTTTCTCCTGGAATTTTCACCAATAAGGGTTTCCCTTAGGCCTCTTGAAGCTTACCTGCAGATTTTGTGAGAATGTGTCATTGCCTACAGTAGAAGGCGGCACAGTTACGAAGTACTTCAGGCAACCAGATATACACTAGTCCAAGATCAGATAGGATGCATCTGAGGAAGCTGGCTGATGTCAATGTGAGGCCTGTCTGTCATCTCTGAATGGTCATGGCGATTGTGGGCAGTTCCTGATGACCGGGAGAATACAAATGTCAAACCTAGCTTCATGAAGATCAAGGAAGAGGATCTGGGGAGGTGTGAGCTCATCAGCCTTACCTCAGTTCTTGGGGAGGTGATGCAGTGAATCATGTTCAAAACCATTCCCATGCAGCTGATGGAAAAGAAGGTGATTGGAAGCAGCCTCTGGGGATTTATCAAGGGTGAATCCTGCCTGATCAACCTGATTGCCTTCTATGAGGAGATGACTGGCTCAGTGAACTTGGTGAGAGCTACAGATACTATTTACCTTGATTTAACCATAGTCTTTGGCGTGGCCTCACATAGTATCCTTACATCCAAGTCTCATCAATTTGGGCTGGATAAAGACAGTAAGGTGGGTGGGAAACTGGTGGATCTGTTAGACTCAAGGGACAGTTGTCAACAGCACAAACTACAAGTGGTGCCCAGTTATGAGCAGTGTCCCTCAAGAACCGACGCTGTATGATGTCTTCAGTAATGTTCTGGATGGTGGGATAGGAAGGTGCACTTTGAGCAGTCAGAGAGATCTCGCCAGGCTGGAGTACCAACAGTACTGACGGGAGCCTCATGAAGTTCAGTGAAAGCAAATGCAGTGTCCTGCAGCTGGGATGGAATAACCCTGTGCATCAGTACAGGCTGGGGGCTGGGAAGCAGCTTTACAGAGAGGGCTCTGGGAGTGCTTGTGAACAACAGCATTGCACCCTTGCAGTGCAAAAACAATCAGCATCCTGGACTGTTTTAGCAAGGGTGTTGCCAGTAGGTCAAGGGAAGTGATTCATTACCCTCTACTCTACAGTTGAGACCTTTGTGACTCAAATTTTGGGCTCTCCAGTTCAAGAAATAAATTTACTTACTGGAGCAAGTCTAGTGGAGGGCCACCAAAGTGAGGAGGGGCCTGGAGCATATGACTGCAAAGACAGGCTGAGAGAGCAAGGTTTCTTTGACCTTGAGAAGAAAAGGGTCAGTGGAATTTTTATTATTGTCTACAGCTCCCTGATGGGTAAATATGGAGAAGATGGAGCTACACTCCTCTCAGAGGTGCACAGTGGAAGAAGGAGACACAGTGGAAAGTGGGAAATTCCAACTCAGTGTGGGGGAAAAAATATTGTTTACCATGGGGATGGTAAAAAACTGGAATAGGTTGCCCGGAGGCTGTGGAATATCTTTATTTTGTTCAAAGCTCAACTGGGCAAGATGGAGTGACCTGTTCTAGTTGACACTGCTTTGCTCAAGCAATTGGGCTAGATGACCTCTGGAGGTCCCTTCCAACCTTCATGACTCATCAATTTTACATCAATTTTGATGGAGAAAAAGATTGTCTTGAAGTTCCAGCTCTTCAGGAGAGCAAATTTTTCAGGGCTGCATCTCTACTTTGTTTCCTGTATCCTCTGAAATTGCAGTGCAAATGGCCAGGGTATACTGTTCAGCAAACAAATATTAAAAACCCAAGAGGAAACTCAGATACACAGATTTTTTTTTTTTCAACTCTGTTATATTTGCTCAGTAAACAGATAACCTGGCACTTCTGTAGTATTTTCTATTCAGAGCTCTCTCAGTGCATTGCTGTTGTTAATAAATCAAATCTGAGTAGTTCTACAAATGGGAAACTTAGAGGCAGATCTTGGATCTTTGGGTCCCAGTGGAAGTTTGTGGCAGAGCCAGAAATATAATCTGATATCTTGATTCCCAGTTCAGTACTCTGACAGCAAAGGAGCCCTTTCCCCTTATATATAATTGATGCTAGAAGAATAGTTGTCTACTTAAAATGCCTGGGAAACTGCAAGGGTAATTCTTCAAAGCCAGCTTCATTTTGTGCAAGCTTTATTGCTCCTGTGATTCTCTCTCAGACTGTTCACAGCTGCATTTATCCTGTTGTAGGGACAGAACTGAGATATTAGGGGTTGACGCTTATTTTAAGTCCAATGAGACCTCCTGATTCTCCTTTGTGCTTTTGGTAGCCTGGCTGCCAAGTCATCTGGCATACCTCGTGTGCTTTCAAGTTCAAGGCTGAAGAGCATGAATTTAGTGTAGGGGAATGGGCAGGAGAAACAGCTAGAACTGAAGAATAGTGGAAAGAACAGTAATATGATGTAGTAGGGTGGCTTGCTTTATTTCAGTGTCATTTGTGTGATGCAGGTCCCCTGACAAATTGGTAATATCTTACTGAATGGAGCAGAATAAATAATCTACTCCTTGACCTTCCTAGGGAAGTTTTATATGCATTCTCACTTCAAAATGAAATTTGGCTGTAGCTGTTGATGTTTGCACCTGAAGTTTAAATACATTATATGTATTGATATGTTTGCTTTCTAAATATACTTTTGCCTATTATAACAGTTAGAGGAAGTGACCAGTATCAAAATAAGTTTTTTATAACTTGCCCTGTGATATATACTGGTAATTTCTCAGGCTGTTTAAATGGAGTCATTCCTAGAGTGAGGGTTGAATGTATTCCTACATGTTGATTTAACAGTCCCAGGCGCCTTAGGCCTAAATCAAACATGATGTGACAGAGGAGCATCAGTGGAGACAGAGCACTTAGACAAGTCTCAGACAATAACTTGTTGCCCTGCTGGGTATCCATGTTAGTAACGTGTTATAGGCGATCTCAACAGGGATGTAGTAATGTATAGGAGAGAGCTGAGTTGCTTGAGGTGTGTACATGGTATCTTCTGTGATATTTAAAGATGAGGTGTTAAGAACTCCATCAGGGATATAAATCAATTTGAATAGCATGGATTAGGCAAGAGCAATCATCTGGCAGGCTGAATAGAAAAGGAGAAATAGGCTCAAAACATGGAGAATATCTAGGCCAACAAGAGTTATCCGTGAGATTATGCAGTAAATCCTCATTGTTGCTGGCTAGGTGTGAGCTGGGCCATGGGAAATTCTTTGTACTTGGGACTTCAGCCTCTTGGTAGATAATAAGGATGTTTTTATTTGCATCACAAAAAGCAACTGAGAACATAAAATTGGGTAGTGGCTGGTCAGAGCTTAAAGGGTGGCCAGGTCTGGCTGGCTGAGGGATGACTAGTGTCATGTACTCAGCAGTCTGAGAAACAAATCTGAAGGTGGAATATATGTGTGGCTGTGACCCCTGAGTCCCCAGCTGAAATGGCTGGGGCATATTTCAGGAACTGTAAGCCAGAAGGCTAAACTACAAGAAAGTTTTCATACTTGGGCTAGAACTGTGTTTATACTTGATGTACTTCTTGTAAATGTCCAGTTTTTTGAAAAGCCTAATTTCTTTGCCTTACTAACATCATGAAGTTATGCTTACAGAAAGCCTTCAGTGAAACCTGTATCTTGGGGCTTGTTTAGGAAGGGTTTTCTGGCAAGCATCGGAGGGTGAATTTGGTAGTATCTGTGTTGGAAAGGCTACCTTGTAATAGGCACAAACTGGTGAAGTAGATGAGATACTTTGAGACTCCTCAAGTTACAAACCCTGAATCATCTATATTTGTGTCCTCGCTGCCCCGCACCCCCAAAGGCATGACAGTTCAAACCATGATGAATGTGTTTTGTGTTACTACCCAGCTAAAAATTCCAGATTGGGAATTAAGTTAAATACTGATTACTAGGTAACAGCATGAAAGTGGAGCAACCCCTGAAATAATTCATTAGTTTGTATTTTCTTTAACAAAAGATACCATAAGAATCATCAACTTCCCATTTTATGTTATTGAAATAAGCTAGAAACAAAACATATACAAAATGGAAGAATGGTAAGCAAGATTTCTCTTCCCTGGCCCTTAATACGCTTTCAGGTTGTTCTCAGGTTCTTCTGTAAACTTAATTGGCCATGTTTTTACTTCATAATCCCTACTGTGACATTTTGAAAAAAATTGGGCACTAAAACCACAAAGCTATGAAGTTGAAATGATGTACTGTATAGCAAAGTGATTGATGTCTGGGATGCTATGAATTTGTATAACAGACTGGAAAATCACTTTGTTTTATTACTTAGTATGTGCTGAGTTACCTTACCCAAGGAATTTAAGCATATGGCATATCCAGATGGCTAGAAGAAACAGCATATGACAGGATGCTTTGAGACAACATCCTTGCATTCTATAGTGTGAGCATGGTAAAGGGACTTTGCTTTAAGAGTCACAGAGGCATTTGAGACTTAAACAGATGTGGAAGCAGCTGAAGCTCTGCAGTGTATAAGCACTACTTTCACTAAAAAGAAACCAAAGCCTTACAAGGTAGAGGGAAGGAAAAGTGGCACATACCTGTAGAGTTAGTGTTTTGTCACTTGTAAAATATTCATTGCTGAATAGTTCCTATTTATCCTTTTCTTGTCTGTGGGGGAGAGTTATTCTGCAGAAGCCATATAAAGCAGGAAGATGGTAAATACGTCCTGATTCATAGAATGCCTTTGTAAAAATGGCCACCCTAAATTTATAATGATAGCTGCTTCCTTCCTTCTAGTGCCTGCTGATTTTTGTTCCTGAAAGCTTATAAAATACCACTTAAAAATGAACTTGCAGTATAAGATAAACACCTAAAATGAGAGGTGTTGGAAGGAACCTGGGAATTGCTGTGATAGATTTAATAATAGGTCTATCACAGTAATTTTTTATAATGGTGGTTAGTAGCATTACTTAAGGAGGGTGTACTTCAGGCAATAATGGTTTGGGGGCTGTCTGTACTCGAGATTGTGTATGTACGGCTAGATGCAAGCTACGTAATCTCTCAGTTTGCCTATTTTATTTTTGTACAGTTTGTATTTTTTTGGCACCAGTAACTTCTGAATGTGTTTCCCACAAAATAATTCCTTTTGCTCATTTTAAATGTCCTGCCTGAAAAATTCACTAAGTACTTGCATCACTATTTTTCTTGTTAGAAGTCCAAGTTTAATCATTTCTGTTATGAAACCCCTTTCATACTCCTGATCATATTTCAGACTCCTTTGGGGTGAGTTCTTCTGGTGTCAGTATCATTGATCTTCACCCTGGTTTCATTCTTAATCTTTTGCACAAGTTTTCAGAGGGTAAAAATTAAACCCCCCAAATATGTGTAATAGATGTTTGAGGTACTGAATTATGATTTTTCTTGTACTGTAAGACGTTAAAGAATTCTGCTTATCCTTCTCTTGCAAAGTGTAGTTAGCACCTTACTTAGGCCTTGCTTTCCTCTCTTCATTTATCTTTGAATATCAAAAGTGGTATTTTTAGAGATCGGGGAAGATGCTTAAAGTATGAGTTGTAGCTGCTGTTTGCTCCTTCTCACTATTCTGTTTTGCATTGTGAAAGAGTGTACGGGGAAAAGGTGTGGAAAGAGGTCTCAGTGAAGGATAAAAGTAGCTAACAACAGGAATAAATATGAAGAATGACAGGTGTGGGATTACAGGAGAAACTCTGCTCTGGAAGTAGAAGGGAGAGAATACTGGAAATAAAGGAAAAATACACGAACAAGGTAGAAAAGGGAGAGGGAATGGTTACTGGTTCTAAAAATGGAAAAGCACACAAAACCTCCTTTGAAACATGTCAAGTATGTGATGAGATTTCCTTGTATTGTAGTATTTGTGTTAATAGGACAGGCATCGCTGGCTTTTGCAGTGTTAAATTAGGCGCCACTTGTGGTCCCAGAAGTTAACTATGTTGTTGAATGGTTGAAGTGAGTGTGGCTAGCAATAAGGTAGGAATTCTTAGACATCTTCAAATACAGTCAGCTTGAATGTGAAAATATTATATTTGCATTTGGTTCTTGTGTGCTTATTTTAATTTATTTTATGATAAAATATGAAGTTTCAATAATTATCAAGAGATAATTGAGAATTTTGTAATTAAAGAGACTAAAACGTGAGTTGTCTTTAGCTGATCTCAAGCTTACCAGTAAAAGATACCTCCAGGTTTTCAAGATGATGTCACTTTCAAAATGTTAAACCAGTTACAAGTTGTAGATTGCTTCATAATGTTGGAAACACTTTTGGCAGAGTTGAGATCTTTCTGCCGGTTAGAATTACAGAGGAGACCTCTTAAATATAAGGATTGTATCTGCTATTTTCTCAAAGTAGAAAGATTTGTTTTCTAATAAGATGTTGATTCTGTAGTTCAGTTACATGAAACAACACGTAACTGCCATTAATAATAATATTAGAATTAATGAGTGGAAATTACAAAATTAATTGGATGTGGTTACCACATTTAAATATGTTGTAATATACCTGATAGCAATAACTTTTATTTTTCGTTTACTTTAAGGTTACTGCTCATTCATTTATCTCTTTGACACTGTGTGAGATCCTGTTTATTAAGAATAATGCCTGGAAGTTGGCAGTTATATTCTGTATGAGTGTGTTAATTTCTTCCCATATGCTATGAGGTTGTCCTCACAGGAAATAAAGGGACTTTTTCCCATGTTTAGTTATACTGAACTGTTACAATAGTCAGACCGGACAGAAACAATGGGAAGGAAAGTTTCCTGTTTTCTGCAGATACAGAAGAGGTCTTTGGCCCCAAGGAAGGTAAAGCTTTCTTCACTCTGAGTGTGAGTGCACAAAGAACTGGATTTCATTAGTGTATGAAGTTGCTGTGATCTCTATTGAAAAGCTGTGGTCACTCTCTTAAATGTTTTACAGGCAATTTACTATCCGTTGTACCTGTCTTGATTACATTTCAGCATTTCCATTTAGAGATAGTAAACTGCAACAGGGAAGGCTTATAGTTCCCTCTTTATAAACGCTCAAATGTATTGTGCTTTTGGATAGGTGATGAAATAAAATTATATTAAATAATCCTCACATTTGTGTGCCTATAGTGGTCCTGACTCTGACATCCTCAAAAGGTAGGCAGAGGAGAATATGAGTATAGTAGGCTTGGAAGCTTTTCAGAATAATAAGGATTGAACTGCAAAAAAGAATCATGCTTTGGTTTTGTGTTTTTAGTCTCCTGTGCCCAGACAACATTGGGGAAGGCTGGTAAATCAGTGTCTCAGCAAATACAGTGATGAAATTTTCATGTGAAGCTGACGATAAATTACACTGATACTGCTACAATGTAAGCTGTGGTTTTCCAGAGGTAGGGAAAGACAAAGGATCTGACCCTCCCCCAGAAAACACTGCAGAAACCCTTACAGTAAAGATTTAGCCTGATGAGTTCATAAGATATTGCTTGTCTTTAAATTTCATATACATATATTACAGAACACTCCTGTGAGTTGGTGGAGATGACCTTCAGCCATGATGAAAGGTTATTCTAGTTGGAATACATGAATATAAAAGTTTAATAGGAGCTGTAGTACTGGTACAACTAATTCATCATTTCATTCAGTAGACCAAGTGAAGAAACTTTTGCTAAGTTAAAAACTGTATTTTAAAAAAGCAGAATTCTATTTTATAGTTATAGTAGTTTATCATTTGCTGTACTATCAATTTTTAAGTCATTAAGTTGACTAGTTACTACTCAAGCTCAGTAAGTTCTTAGCTTAGATCTTGTAATGTGGTTTTCAACATGTACAATCCAGTAAAATGTAGGTTTTCCAAATTTGTTTGCAGGACACTTCTTCTCTGAGAATTATTTTTGATAATGGGATCCTTTCAGATACTTTCTTGGGTCTGAGTCAAAATTTTCAGGTGAATTGGTGAAAAGGAATTGCCTTTTATCTTCTGAAGCTTCTCCTATTTCTCTGTCAAACCTATTTTGTACACAAATGCCACTTTACAACAGTTATCAGTGGCAGTGTTGCGTAAAATATTCAGTTCTCCTGACATTTAAACTGGTTTTATGTAGGTTACTGTATGGGATGTGTGAGCAAGTGTTGCTTTCTGCTGGCAATTGCTGTGTCATGAAAAATGAAGTTAATTTGGGCATCTTGTGAGAAATGTGTGCTGGAAATACACTGGATTAATTAGTTTTCATCTGTGTTACAGCAGCTTCTAGCACAGAAAGTAACAATGAATTTTTGCACTTGTAGCTTTGACTACTACTACTAAAAAATTAATAGCTAGATTTGGACCAAATGGTATTACAATATATTAAAAAAACCCCCCATCATGCATTTGCATGCATTATACATTTGCATATTACGAATCTTTACTGAAAAAGTCCCCACACTTACTTGCCAAGTATAATTTGGCTTTTGACTGCAAGAACTTCTGGTTGTAAAACAGGATTTTGGCAAAATGTTATTTTGTGTCTAAACGCTTTGTTCTTTGTATGCTGTCTGTCTTAATGTGCCATGGCAATAAAGGCTGTAATGGCTCTTCCATTCCTTTTCCTGTTGTTTTGCAGCCACCAAACAGCTCTGGGGTAATACACTGTTCTGACTTTCCTATTTATTTCTAAACCTTTTAATTTCACAGAATAAACATTTCTCATATGCTGGCTAGTAGTAACGGAATGAAGTATTTGCTATAGTTATCCCACAGACTTCCAAAAGGAATTTACCAGTATATCACAGCAATTCTGGTTATTGACCCTTTATTCTCCCATATATTCAAATTTTATTTACTTATTTTTGTCTTGCAGGAGGTGGTGGTGTTCTTGATAGATAACTGGACTTAAGAGATAGGTGGAACATTCAGTGGGAGTAGGGCAGCTATAGCTTTACTGTGCACTATGGATGGGAAGCAAATATTTGCATATTGAATATTCCTGTTGTGATATGAAGTCTTGTACAGTGAAAGATTTGATTTTTTTTTTTTTCCTGGTTAATGAAAAATGTAAATGAACTGCAGACTTGCCACATGCAACCAAATTTCTAACTCAGTTAACTTCTAAGGTTTTGAAAGAAAATGAAGCATAACTGGTGCAGAGAAGATCTTAGAATAATATTTTTGGCCTCTAAAAAGCCTCTACAAATACAATAAACTCCAAGATTTTAGGGGACTACTGTCTTCCTGAATTTTCACATTTCAGAAAAGTGGCTACCACAGGTGCTATCAAATCTTGACCTTCTCTGTAAAGACTTTTCTTTACACTTTATAAATTGGTTTCTACTTTAGTAGACTGTCATACACAGATGTATCTAGCCCACTGTTTCTAGTATGTCTCTAATTCTGATTTGCACGCATCCCAAAATATTATGTGGATTGTAAAGCCATGATGAGTCATGACTAGACCTCACATATGAATAGTTGTTTATCACATTTTAATTGTTACAGAAACATATTGATAAAAATTTGCAATGTTTCATTTTTCTCCCTTTATTTTGTCTGTTGTATATTATATGCATATTTTCTTGTTTGGAAGCTTGTCCTTTTTTTTTTCTTCTGTTTTTGTGGGTGTTTTATGTGCATGTGCTTTTGGTGGTGTGTGTTTTTTTTTTTTTTTTTTTTTTTTTTTTTTTTTTTTTTTTTTTAAATCTTGGTCTGTGGAGTTCAATAACATCTCACTGGTAGTTGAATTCAGGTCCCTGTATCTTGTATCCATGGGAAAAATGTGTTATAACTTTTCTCTTTTTGATTAGAAGTGCACAATAAAATTGTTCAAAAAGCACCATAGATCAACGGTAACTAATCTATTTGAGCTTGAGAGCTAACAATAGTGCTTGAAAATATTTTAGGGCTATAGCCAATCTTGGAAGAATATTCTCTGATAAATGGTGTAAAGAGATTTCAAAGTCCTTGCGAAATCCCTAAGTGGTAGCTCCCTGTAAATGGGCGCATCCGTAGCAGGCTCAGCCTGTCCTTGCTGGTCCGTACACCTCTGACTTTCTGTAGGTGTATGTGCATGGGCTGTATCCGGGGGACAGAGAAGGAAAAGCCAGCTGTCCGTGTAAATCTGCTATCTCTAGGGGATGATTAATATCCTGGTTAAAAATGGATAATTACCATAAGTTATGACGTAGCCTGATGCTATGCCCAGGCTAAGACAAAGACCTGAGGAACCAGACTGCTGGTTAAATTTCAGATTCTCCTCAGATCTCCAGTGCTTCTGGTGCAGAGTGAAAGCTGTTCATCTGCCAGGGCTCATGCTATGCTACTCCCACCTAGTCACACAGGGACAGGACTTAGGCAAGGCACTTCGTCTCAACCTTTGTGTGTACTCACACTTGATAATTTTCTCTGTTTTTAATGCTTTTTTTAATGACTACTATTCAGGACTTTGCCACCTGGCCTTGGGGAATTAGATACTGCTGCCCTTGTCCCACAGAGGCTCTGATTTTTTAATTAAAAAGTCTGTGTCCAGTTTTTCCCTTAATGAGAAGAACGAATGGCTTCAGTGATAAGTATTTTGATAATGCAAGAATGAAAATATGTTTAGATTGGCCCTAATTTTCTGTAAACAAACTTTTGCACAATAAACTTCTAAATTTGTATGCTCATACTTATGAATGTCCTGTTAATTGGAAATTACAGGAAAACAAACTTAGCTTAGATTCTAGGGTGAGGTGAGGAATGGGGTGCTGATCCCAGTCTGTCTAGTACCTGTTTTACTTCCAGGTTCTTTTTAGATAGAGGCAGACAGAGCAATGCTAAATCAGAGTAATAAAAGAATTATGGTTGCATAATATGTGTATATGCAGGTATGGACAGGGGTCTGTCCTAACCTGAGGCATCTACTAGAGATGCCTATTTTAAGAGTTGTTTATCTACATAGTTAACGGTGGAAGAGAAATTGCCCCAAGGACCAATTCAGGTCACCTTGGTTAGGAGGCTTTCTGTCTCTTTTTTTTCACTCAGTTACCATACTAAGTTAAATACCCTTCCTAAACGCTGACCAATAGATTTTTCCTTTTTATGTTCCATTTTTCTTTATTGGTGTTACTTCAGCAGCCAAGATTCCTATCAGATTTGTCTATAAATTTTCAGCTTTAGATTTCCCTTGAAAACTGTTCTTATGCTGTAAAGAATTCCTTTATTCACATCCCCCCCCTTTTTTTTTTTACTTTGTCTTTTCTGTCTGTCCCTAGTATAGATAAAAGATGACAGTTTTTGTCACCTCTCTTTGGTAACCACAAAAATGAATTCATTAAGTGACCATGAATAAAATATTTACATTTCCAGAAGCATACTTAGTGTCTGTGTTTCTAAAGGCTTTCACAGGAGCTACTGTATGTACTTGTAGCTCAAAAAGTATGAAGAAGTTAATATTATCCTAGAACTCTGCTGTCATAATGGAAATGCTTTGTCTTAGTTTAAAAAAATACTTACTTGAAAGTCCAAATTTAAATTAGCCAAAAAGACTGTTAATGTGTATCGTAGATTGTGTATCCTGATAGTAGTGCTGGATAACACATAATGGATAAGGGTTCTCAAAATGCCACAGTTATTCCGAGATTTGCATGTTATTTATGGTACATTCGGGCTTTCATTATTTGGAACAACTGGAACTCAATCCATGCTGTTCCTGTCAGCAGTGCCACTTCTTGCTGTGGGTGGGTATTCTGACCGCTGGTGTCTGGAGTCGTTGCTGAATGCAACACAGGGAGGACCAGAGACAGAGACTGATTGCTACAGCACCCGCTAGCCCTGCCAATAACAAATAGCAAAAGAAGAGACTTGAGTGTCTGCAATTTTATTTTCTTAGCTCAAGCATTTTAATAATTATGGGTAACTTTAAGTTTGAATGTGTACTTACGGTCACTGGAAGCTTTCTATGGGTCTCCTGGATTTGGTTAGGGAAACGGCATGAAGGGTAAATTTAGCTGTCTCCTAGTGATATGTCTGAAATACTCAACCTCTTGCTACTTCTGTCTAAGGTAGATTGGCCTGCCATAGTGCAAGAAAACATGATGTGAAAAGCTGATCCGCTGTCCTGTTGAAGAGGGTCACTGGTATGAGAGAGTAGCCATCAATACTGCTGGCAGAAAGAGCAGCAGG
The DNA here is from genome assembly GCF_964188355.1 of Buteo buteo. Lineage (NCBI taxonomy): Eukaryota > Metazoa > Chordata > Aves > Accipitriformes > Accipitridae > Buteo > Buteo buteo. The sequence continues at coordinate 41,243,042 of NC_134173.1, forward strand.
CTTTGGGAACCTGGCTGAGATAACTGTTTTGGAAACAGATAAAGGAGAGGGCTGATTAATTTGAAGGTACTGCAGGGAAAACATAGCAATGGGATAAGAGAAAACACAGTGCTTCAGATGTTAACAATAGTTTAAATATAAACTGGCGCCTTTCAGTGATATGTGCTCTATGTTAGCAAAAGGTAGCTAGATAATGCTTCATTCATTTTAACTTAAACCCCCCACTCATTTGATCTCATGATGTAGTATTTAAAGTTTTTAAGGTGAAAAGAGATATTTAAAGCTCTTATATTTTAATAATTTTATAGTATAGAGAAAATACCATGATGCTGACTGGTAACTTCATTCTGCATGTATTTAAGCACTCGGCACGAATGAAAAGCTTATCTTTATTGTTTTATGGCCAAGTCAGTAAAGCACACTACATTTGCTTTTAATAAATAGATAAGATGTGAGAATAGAGTTCTGTGTGTGTTTGTTCAGGAAACTGACACCTTCATATTTCATAGAACTTTATTAAACATGAGGGAGAGGGAGGCAAAGTGGAGGATGTGGTGGGGTTATTTTCCTAATGTCGGAGAATTGGCTTGTACTCTTGTGTGCGAATCCAGTCAGTTCAACCAAGTGAAAAGCTCGGAAGCACTTGGTGGAGGCTAGTTAGAAGCCTCCACCATCACTGCCCACAGAATCTGTTTGCACTCAGTGTTCTTGGCACCCTGCACACCGCTGCATTGATTTCACTCTTCATCTGCCATCTCTCTGCAGCCGCTGAGCTTATTCCAGTCCAGAGCCACTGGCCTGAGCAGGATTTTCCAAGCAGTTACATCTCTGATAGCCTGGACCCTTTCAGTACCAAACCTTAAAGCTGGGTTGGGAAAGACTTTGCGCCTTTTCTCTCACTCAATGAATGAGTCGATAAATGCAGGATCAGGGAAAAGGAGCATAAAAGCAGAAATCAACAGAATTATGAGCTGGGAGTGGAAATAGCAAGCAAGGGAGGACAGCCAGTAAAAGCCAATAAATTGTAAGCAGAAATCAATACATAAGAACACTTGAGTGCACTCTGCAAAAAAAACTTGGACTGAAATTTGGGGTTCCTAGGTCTTCCTGCTTGTTCCTTGGCTATTTAGAAATAGTTGTGAAATACTAGGGAAGTGCGACTTCTTGCTCTGGTAAACTCTGAGGATTATTTAATCTATTATTACCAGTTATACTACTGAAGCAATAGAGATTTCTACTCTGAATCTAAAGGCTAATGACTTATGCAGAGGTGAGTATCAGTTTACATGGCAGAATGTACGTTTTTCAGCTTAAAAAAGATACTAAAACTGCTACTAGAGGTTAGCATACTTCACTGCTCATGTTAAGTGAGTTGGACAGAGAGGGGCAGAGCAAGATCAGTCTTCGTTGCAGTGCCAATGGCTGGTGCCTCTTGAAGTTCTGCTAACCCTGTGGCTCCTCTTGGTTGTTTTCCCTGTCATTATATGAACAACCTTTTTTTCTACATAGGATCTAATTGGTCGTGTAGATAAAGACATAATTTGTGCAACAGTGTTATGACATCGGGGACACTAGGCCAGTCCATGCTCTTTCCGTTAGCCAAAATATTAATCCTGACTTTGCTTCCTGCCACGGTCATATCTGCTTGACCAACCTCATTTTTTTGCAGCAGTCAGAGAATGTGTTTTATTGAGGATCTGTCATGTGACATGGAATGGGAGTGATCACAGCAGAAGTCCATTGCTTTTACAGTGTATCCTCTGGTATGAAATGTCCCTCTGAAGATAGCTTTGAGTCCTGTCTCTCAACTTTTGACAAAGCACCTCACACTTCATCTGCAGTTTTCTTTGACTGTGGGACAGAGATGCCGTGTGTGTTGAGAAAGGCTGCCTCTGGAGTCATACTGGTCCTGTGCTTGGGAAAGGTTTCCTGCATGTGGTAGAGATCAGTAACCTTCCTTGCACTGGAAGCCAGAAGCTTCCTTGACGGTTTGGAATCGATCTTCTGCGGTCTTTGTATATTACTGTAGGTTACTTGAGATGCACTAGAGTATACTTTCTTAGTAAAATGGCATGCTTTTTTAAGTAGTTCAGCAAAGTTGAAGTGTTCATTAATGAAAAATGCAAAAGCCCAAGGGTTTAGCAATATTTACTGTTTGAATGGAAACATATCTGCATAAATTCTTTGGGTAGGTATATAAAAAGAACTTTTCTCCTGGAACGGGAAAACTTGGATATTATATCAAGAAGTTTCTGAAAGCTTCAGTGATAAACTTGAATTACATACTAGGCAGTTCAGTAAATTCATGTTTTAAATGAGAGAAAACCATTAATATAGTATTATATAGAGAACGGTGGTATTTATAGTTCTACTGTTTTAAGTATGTATATTTAAAATTGTTTTGAGAAGTGCATTAGTGAAGTTGTTCTAAGTAGTATTTGAACATAGTTAAAGACTCTAGAAGAGAGCTAAATAAATACATATCTGAACAGACATTGTGTTTGTTCTTTGAAATTTTTAATAGCCTGTTCTCCAAGTCTGACTCGGGTCTTAAGTTAATTAAATGAATTACTCAACAGCAACTGGTTCTTTATCCAGATTCAGCGATATTTTATATTTAAAATTTAGCTTGTTATGAACGTCTTTGCTTAAGTAGGACATCTGTCACTAATTTTGAAACAAACGTGAAGTTTCATTAGCCTCAATAGATTTTGTATTATTTTGTATCTCCTGAAAACTCACTGGCTGTAGTACTTTAATCAAAAACACATGGTGGTTCTTACGAATGAATAGAAGAATAGGGACTTTGCTGTTAGAGTAATTGTATGGTAATAAAGTTGGGTTTTTTTTTTTTTTTTTTGATTTGTTTGGTTTTATTCCTTGATCAGTATGTCCCGATACAAAAACAAAGTCAAACCTGTACAGGCAGCAGGGTACAGAGTCTCTGGGGTCAGCAGTAACTTAGGAAAAGTATGCAGAGAGGTCAGAGGTCAGTTTAGGGGCCAATTTATCAAGGGAATGAGTCAGGAAGGCTGCCTCGCCATTGGTTCACAAGTTGATTTAGAAACCAGGAGTGAAAGCCGCAGGATGGAAAGTGCAGCTGAGATCTCTCAAGTGAGCACACTGATGGCACTGAATGCCTTTCTGGGTCACGGTCGTTTCACCAGTAAAGGGTTGGTTCCCCGGTCCGCCCAGCAAAGGGACAGGGTGAAGGCTCCAGCTGGGGGGGGCGGGGGGAGGAGGGCATGTGGCTCACGCCGCTTCATTCACAAGCACAAGGATGGCAGAGGGCCCAGAGTCTTCACAGAAGTCCTACACAGCAGCTTTCAGTCTAAATTCATGCCACTGATTAGATGCAAAGTTTCTTTTCATTCATAGCAGCCAATTCGTTCCAGCGAGCAGAGAAACATAACATAAAGTATAGAAAACACAGCAAGCGGTTGCCAATTTCTAGGCAGATGAAAACCTCTTTTCTGTAGCTAAAGTATGCTTATCATGTAGATTTCCCTCATCATGACTTGTTTTCAAAGTTTAACACAATAGCAGAGTGAGCTCTAGTAAGCGTTTGGTATGCTTTGAAACTTTGCTGCCTAGCTAATTAATGTGATTTCAGTTTGGAGGATGGGCGGCGATGCTGTTGTTTTGGTAAAGAAAAAAACTCTATGGAGAATTTAGAATACAGCTGTAATGATCGGTGTGACTGTAATCAGCTTTTTGTCAAGGTTTTTTTTAACCTTGAAAACTATCCATAACTGTTTTCACATGTAACGTTTTTGTGTACTACTCTAATTAGAACTGTATAATTTTTAATTTGTGGGTCCCCCCCCAAGTTATGTTAATGAATGAAAACTCTTAATTGGAAAACAAAACTGTTTCCAGTAAGAACAAAGAATTCAGTGGGTAGCTGAAAAAATTGCAAAAAGCATTCCCACTTATTAGCTATTAATGCTGCAAAGATTAAAGTAGTCTGTATGACTTAGAAAATGAATTTGCTTACCAGCTCTTGAAATATGTGGAGCAAATCTTCTACTCCTGTACTGTCATACCTTTGCTGGGTTTGAATAGGTCTGCAGAGCCAGAAATGTAAGCAGATTTTTTCCCTGTTGTTACTTAGATGCCCGAGTAGCAGTCACTTTCAAAATGCTGGTTTTTTTCTAGTTTTGTGGCTTGTTTGACATGAGCAATGTGATGTATACAGTCAGGTTTTGGGTCAATTTAGGTGTCAGTTGTTTTGTAAAATGAAATTAAAGCCGCAATAGATTCATTTTTGTGTATGGAATGAGCCTGGACCATCCTACTGGCTGGTAGGTCAAGGGTCCTAAAACTTCTTCCAAACCGCACAGTCAGAAACATTCAAGTAGTGATACAGTTATGGGTTCAGTGCACGAGAAAGAATTAAATATTTCAAAGAATCATGATGATGAATCAGAGTAAAAGATCTTAGTGATCTAAATTCATAGGATGAGCTAAGTACTGTCGTGCCCAATCGTTACTAGGTCTGGCCAGAATAAAAGGGTGTTTGTTTGTTTATTATTGCCATCTGAGGACATTCTTCCCCTCTGTTGCACTAAGCTGTTTGCAGTTCCTTATGATGCTTAAAAATGGAAATAAGTCTACATAATTGAAATACTTGTGTAGCTGTTAAGTTTTGTCCTTAAACATACTCAACGTACTAAAGCACAATTGAGAGGTGGTTTTAAAGTATTTGCACCCAACAGAAAAGATATTCAGGAAGAAGGACCCTAGAAAGTGTATGAAAACAGAACAGTGGTTATGACAGTGCCCTGGATGATGATGATTAGACTAATATTTCTGCCTTATTTTTCGAGTGGTAAGAAGTGTTCTCATTGTTAGTGGGACCCAATTAAAAATAATTATGCTCTGGCATTTTCCTTTCTGATACAATTTGGGCTGCAATGATTCTCCATTCTCTCCCTTGAAGTTTAGGATATGAATTCAATAGGAGCTTTTGGTTTTTTTTTTTTTTTTTTTTTTTTTCCCTTCAGATGTGATGCATTAAAAATGTCTCCCACACATCAATATATTTGAAATGCAATGAGTTATATTTCACATTCCCTGAGTCTTGAATTGAAGGTCAGAGATTTCAGCAACCATATACATTGACTTACGAAGCTCAGTGTGTTAGTAAAATTTCTTGAATTCTTTATCCCTATGAAATTCAACAGGCAGTTGCAGAATTTCACCATTTTTTGCATTTTCAAAAAACTAGGCTCCATAAACCCAGAATTGTTTGAGGATTTTTTCCATTGCTTCATTACACTTGGAGAATTATTTCCTTTTTTTCATTTCTGTAATGTTTGACAGGTGTAAATGTAAAGTACAAGAAAACAGATTCTGGTACAACATTTTTTTTCCTAGTGGTGTATCAAAAAAGATATAACTCATTCTTCCAGTGCTGCACAGATTACCTGGCTTCTTACCTATAGATTGGGGAAAAAATTGTCTATTTTCAATATTTGTAAAAATTTTCAACCCCTGAAATATTTATTCAGTGGAGCACCCAAGAATTTGAGAAAGAGAATATATTGATTATTCTTGATGATGACACAGTATTTCTTATTTTATAGAAGGAATACTGTAATTCCCTGAATTTAAGTTTCATTGCTTCTGAATGAAGCCTAGGGTTTTTCGAAGATGGTCAAGAGAGTCTGAAAACTGTATCCCATTGAAATTCAATGTGAATTAGAGATAAGATCCATAAGGTGTCGGACATTTCTAACAGGAAGACTTTCAGGCATGTGTGTCTTATCTAAACAAAGTTGTTAACAAATGACTCCAGCGCAGAGGTCCCATGCTCTACAGTTGGTGTAATTAGGGGTGCAGTCCGTTCCTGACCTTCATGCTCTTTGCAAGCATGAAACCTCAGTGGTCTGAGATAACAGGCTTCAATGTAACGATGTTTCCAGACAAACCAAAACACCAAACCCCTCAGCTCTTTCTCTTTAATCCTACTCCACAGCACTGTAAATATCTATGAAGATAGAGGAAAGGCTAAGAATACTATAATGCTTCAGCATGCTGAAATTTTATTTTGCTTCTACGAGGATTTATTTTAAAAAAAATCAGATGGAAAGTTGCACTTCAAATATTAGGTTATACTAAAAAGTAATTAAATTGTAGAAATCTGTGGTAGGATGTGGTAATATTATGCAGATGCCCTTAAGTTTATCCTGTACTGTCTGGTACAAGGATAGGATGATGACAACCAAGTATTGCATTCTCTGTGCTTTAAGTTGATTTTAAACCACAAAACCTTTGATGTTTGTCATAATATTGTTACCAAACAAAGTTTGGCAGTAGTAGGGGTGTTTTCACTGGGTTTATGTTGTTGTTCTACATCACTGTTTTTTGCATCAGGTGACAGTCCAGTCAGAGAGGTAAAAACTGGGAAAAGTTTTGAATCTTCATATTCTGAGGACTTAAAGCAGTGCACACAGGCAAAAGTATTTCTGTAATGAAATACTCTAATCAATTCAGTTAATTGAAAAAGAACTTAAAGGAATTTATATTTTTATTTCAAGGATCAGTTCATGCTACGGTAAATGAAAGAAGTCCAAATTTATGGTTAAACTTAATAATCTTTGGAATTTGGTTTGTAGGCAGAATATTAACATTTGTAAGTATTTATTTCCTGTCCTAATCCTTTTGTAACTTCTCTTACAGTTTGTTTTTTTTTTTTTGACTAAAAGTGCTCTTAAATATGTTGCTTAGTGGGTAAATTCCTCCACATAGTTCCTTAAATTGAGTGATTCGCTTACTGTTGTAGCCTGTTCCAGGCATGTGGAGTGCATTTCTAACTGAAATTTCTGGCTTATATGTGCTTACTAATTAACAATTAACTGTAGATACTGCAGATGATGGTGATTTTAGGAAACAAGACATTTACATAGTAGATGTTGATAAAGATGCTTTTTAAACAAATCTGCTGTTACAAATTCCCTCAGTTCTGAGGTGGTAATAATTTATAATGTTTTTTTTTTTCTTTAGCTTGCAAGGCAGTATGAAAATTATAGTTTAATATGAAAAGAAGCAATTAAAACTTCTCTTACTGTAATTATAAGGAAGCAATAGTAATATACCTTAAGATCCTTCTTTTATTATACCAACCTCCCCACTTGCTACCAAAAGATGTGGCAGGCAGTGGTTGTAGCCCCTTCACAAAGATGTCTTGGCTGCACTGTCTCCCTGTGTCAGCCAGTGGGCTCTCCTGTAGAGGAGTATGTGTGAGATAATATCATATAGCAAAAGGTCACATTATTATTGGAAGGAAGTGGGAACTCTTAATGCTTACAAATATGTTAATAAATGGTATAAAAATTCAGAGATGAGTGCTGGCTGTGCTGCTCTTGAGAAAACCCAAAGGAGCTGCTGTTAGCTTTAGACCTTAAAGATCATCTGTGGTAAACTAACCACCACTTTAGCCAGTTCTCTAATCCCTGTTGAAAGGATCGGTTGTGAAGGAGATTGACAGAATTCTCAAATGTTGACACTTTACAAGGCAGATGATGATACTAATCATCATTTGACATTGCTCTTAGAAGTACAGCTTTGTGCAGATTAAGAAGGCCATTGAAAGCAAGTCCTTATTTTTGAAGAAATCTCATTTCATTCGTACCGATGTTTTGGGAGTGAAAGAAAAAAGTAAACTATAATAATCCACTGTAGAGTTGCCCTGATTTTTATATAAAGAGTGGGACTGACCTGAGGCCTTGCTCCCTGGCTCTGATCGCAGGGTTGCTGTGAGTGGTTGATGTTAGTGTTCAAGCCTAAATTATCTGCACTTTTCTCTCAGGGCATTGAATTTCTGCATTGTGTGGAGAAGGCAAATGGTGAATCTTCCTGCTGCAAAGGCAGCTATTTCCCACACATTCTTTAGTGGGGTGTTGTCTGTAGAGTGAATAGATGTACTTAATTTTTCTTTAGAATTTTAACTCACTTGAAGGAAACCTCTTCACACATCAGTTTCATTTGCTATTGCAATAGATTATATTTTTCTGGAGACTTTGAGTGAATTGTTCTTAGGAAGAGGATAGGCTTCAGCAGTAGCCTCAGAAGTGCTTTTCCTGTGAGAAGCACAGTACTGTCTCCAAAAAGGTGTATTTCACAGCTTTATGGTCATGGGATTAGGAATAGATGGAGAAAAATGAAAGAAAGTTAGTATGTATTGTTAGATCAAATATGTTATACATGGGAGAAAATTATTACTGTGGTTATTTTTGTCTTAGATTTACAGAGCATCTCTCTCAGCTATATCCATGCATTAAATATAATCCTTGCTGGTCTGGTGTGTATAGGACTATGATCTGTAAATTCATGAAGGGCCCACCATTCTGCCCAGTGCTCCCACAGTTCCACAGAAGTAGTTAATTGGTAGTGTGGTTAAGGTTCATGACTCTGTGACCTTTTTTTTAACTCTGGCTTTTTACTGTAACTTCTTAGCAATTATTAAAAAAAAGGGGAGGGGTGGGGGGAAGAAAATGATCTCTCCAAGCTAATGACATAAGAATTGCTGTAGGTTAAAACCTCGCTTAAAAATCTCTTCATTTCTAAGCAAAAAAACTTCACTTTAAAAACCTCACAAAACCATCTATTTGAAATCTGGGATATTTCATTTTTGTGTCTTTTACACAGTTTAAAGGAAAAAGTTAGCAATTGGTAAGAAGTGGACTGGCAAGTTTTGCATTTCAGACTTGCTGCAAATTTTGTAAAAAACCACAGACACAGAAAACAGATACAAATAACTTAATTCTGATGCAAGAATTAAGGGTTTTCCAAGGTGGGCGTCTTCCAGCACTTAATGTGTGCATACTTAAAAACAAGTTTTCAAAGAAGGTTTCAAAGCTGTATGCTTCTGATAAACTTGGACACCAATGGAAATTCAATATGTGTATCAGTTGTAAAACTTGCTAAAAAATATCCATCTAGGATAGTAAAAGTGCTCTCAAGCCTTTAGCCCCATGTAAATTCTTGTATTGTGGACATTATGATGAGTATCTTCCATTTATATGCCAAGTGATGTGACTAACATTTGTCATATGGTCTTTGCTTTTTCATCTTTTCGGCGGGGGGGGGGGAGCATGTGCAGTTGAGTGTTTTGTTTAAATATTCTTGTTGCTGTGTTTTTGTTAAGGGAAGACAAAATCAAAGGAATGTGTTCCGCACTTGAAGCGGAAGGTGAACGAGACAGCGACATGCCTTATTTCCTGTAAGGCCATCAGGAAATGTTTCTTTTATAACCACTGAGTATGCTCTAAGTTTCTTCTTTTTATATGAATTAATTAGACCATTACTTGCAGAGAGCTGCATGGAGCCTAGGGAGCAGAAATGTCCATCATAACCATTATGCTGAAGTTTGACAATCTGTTACATCATCAAGGCCCTGTCTGTGTGTTTCCTTGAAGCCATATTAAAATTCTGTGGAGAAGGTGAATAGGTGTGATGTTTCCAGTTGATTTTCCTGCAGAGTTGTGTCTGTGTTCTCCACTAGTTGGAGTTATTGGGCACTGAAGGCTTGCTGCCGGGGTACATTTACAGTTATGTAGATCTGTTATGGGAATATGGGCCTTAATAAATATTCCATGTGAACATAAGTGGATTTAATGAATTACATGGCTTTACTCCTCTCAGTTTTGATTGTCCATGGAAATTAAGCATTTTAATTGCATCTTTTCAGAACTCATTTTTCTTTGCAAAGAGTGCCATTTGATTATATATGTAGAAGTTGTGCTTTGTTGCAAATGTGTGGTAGCATCCCTTTTTCACTTTCAGCTTCTGCAGCTACGATGTGCAGAAAAAGTTATTTTATGTTGCAAGTATGTTGTGGAAGCTCAGTGTGTTGTTTGTGAAGTGCTTCCATACCCCTGGATGACTCTGCCGAGTACAGAGGCATAATTATTGTTCTCCAGATATTGAGAAGCTGGTATTTTTTGCACTTGTGTTGCCAATAATCTTAAAAAATACCACCAACCAACCGACCAACCAAAGAAAGAAAAAACAAAAACAAAACCAAAAAACCAACCAAACAAAAAACAAAAGGAGAGGGAGGAGAGAAAAGCCTGCAGTAAACACTGAGTTAGTACAGCGTGGTGAGAGAGAGAGGTATGGATGTATCACTGACTTGAACACTTACTGGGGCCCATTCAGTATAGAAGCCACAGACCTCTTTCCTGTCTTGTGGACACCTTAGAAGAGCTCCCGGAGACAGCCATGCCCCATTTGCACTGCCTGGACAGCAGTGCTGGGTTGGCTGGCGTAGCAGATCCCAGGAAAAGCACAGCCTCAGGTTCAGTCTTCTGGGGCTGTGGGCATGCTTCTGAAAGCACGGCTTGTAAGTCTTAAATGACTTAAGGATTCTTTTTTTCACAGGACTTGGTATTTTCCTTTTAAGACGTAACCTGGATATGTTATAAGACTTAATCTAGAACTCTACATTTTTGCAAACTTCCAACATAATTGACTAATGGGTGAAAGGAGATAGAAATACTAATTCTCTGATGTCGCATCGTTAGCGCTGGGTGTGTTCTAGTATGGCACAGTCAGGAGAGACTGTCCTTGACATTGTTTCAGCCCGGAGTTAGCTACCAGCCTCTTAGCTTTGACATCTCTGACCTAATGCCTCTTTGAGGGGGGTGTTCCTCTAATGTGAAGAAAAGGATTGAGTTCCTGCTTGCATCAGCACATCCTTGTTGTTCTGGCTGCTTTCTCCAGGTTTTTTTTGTGCGTGAGTGAGGTTGAGTGAAATGATCTTTGGGGCTTTGTTTTCATAGAGCTTAGAAGAAAATGTTGGACCTTGAAAGTTCCTACAATCTGACTGTGTTGCGGTAGGGGAAAAAAAGGCAGGAGCATGTCAGTCATTGCAAGTTAAATTAATACACTCTATCAAGGATTACTCTTTTTCCAAAATACTACATAAATTCTGTGGAAAAGCAGTTCTTTTTGCATCCCAAATATCCAATTAACTGGCACTTTTATGAGCTTTTGAGACTCGAATCTGATACGTTTAGCATACAGTCCTGTGGCTAAGCAAGAAGAGAGTAAAATGTTGATGCTGGATTTTGCCTTGCATAGGCTTTGACTGAAAGTTCATGTTTAGAAGAGTATACTTCAGTAAGAGTGTCTATCCTCTCTCAAAATGAATGACAGTATACCCAATTAACAAAAGAGCTTGATCCTGAAGTTCTAACCCAGTATAAACCCAGCCAGATACTTGGAATCATGTAAGAGGGCTTTAAAACATGTTATAAAATTACTGTAGCCATCTAAACCAAATTCTAAAAAAGCATTTCCATTCTGGCCATGTGTGATGGAGTGCTGCAAGTGACAATGTCCTGACAAAATCCAGCACTGACTTTTTACTTTATTTTTTGTTTAGAATAGCCTAGTTTAACATCATACAGATAGCATACTTTAAATGGGTAACATGACATATTTATTGAAAATATGTGGCTGAATTCAGTTATTTTCCCCTGAGGCTCATCTCATAGCATGAGAACTACAGGAGCAGGACTAGACCATACAGGTAGAATATGCCATTCATTAGGAAGGCCAAACAAGAGAACAAACCTGCTATCTGCAATGGCAACAGTACAACAAAACCCAAAACCAAGAACCCAGAACAGAATATCCTCTCAATTATGTGTAATTTTAATTGTATCCTGACTTGTTTCACCTGTAGGACCTCCTCATGTGAGACACTGCATTTGTAAATCTATATAATCTGATGGTCTAACCTCCATGTAGGGTGGCTTTAGCCAGTGAGAAGTTACTCCACTTTGAAACAAATTTGGTATTTCAGGCTATGTAACAGAGGCTGTTATACTAAGATCCTAACGTCCCATCTATCAGCCTTTGCTCTGCTCCCTCTGTACTATTTACTTTGGAGACCTCATTCAAACTGATTGATGAGGAAGTTTTTGTATGTTTTATAGAGGTAAAGGATTCTAAAGAAAGTCCTTAATGATTATTATTTCTTGGATTTAAATAACGGACTAGGCAGGAAATCTGCTGTGGGCTTCTGAAGCCTTAGTAATTGTTACCTACATATTTGTCTTTCTGACATGTCCCAGGTAATTTTTAAATTGCTAGAAAACCCATTGTTATTTTGTACTTAGAATGTGTTGATTTTATTTACCATGGTAGTGGATCTGATAACAGTTGATACATTTGACTTTGTATGAGCTTCTGTGAAGACTGCTAGAAAAGCACTTTAGAGTGATAGTCTTGTATGCATTCTTTGATCCACAGTGAAAAGTCACCTTTTAGCAAAATCTGATTCAAGTTATTCATAAAGTGGTCAATAAACAAAATATGTTAGCTCAGGATAGGATAAACATTGCAAACTGATGACAAAATGTTAATCTTTTCAAAGTCATTTTTTCACCGAAATCAGTGACTAAATGTGTAGTACTCTTCTGAGAGCACGACTTGGTTCATGGAAGTAAGGCAAAAGCAGATGAGAGTAGGTCTTCCTTCCTATCAAAGTTGTTGCAGTTTTGTTCTCAGTCCAACCAGAGGCCAACAGTAAAGCTGGGGATGTTTTCCTGTGGTCGAAAATTAATCCATTGGCATTCACGAGGATTGCAAAGCACATACATAGTCTAAACATCGGAGCTGGGAGGATTGTGTCCGCTTGGCTTGCCTCTGGTGTCCAGGAATCTCAGGAACTAGACACATCAGACCTTTGCGCAGTTTTTCACAGCACTGGAAATTGTGAAACCGAATAGCCTGAAGGAACTGCTTATAGTTTTCTTCTGGTGATAATGGGAGGTGTCACATAAGAATTGCACCCACTGATCCAGTACTGTGGGCCAAGCTCATTCAGACTCTGTTACTTTATCCGAATTGTACAAATTCTACTACCTAAACTAAAAAAGTTTTAAATAACCCAAAGCTTAGCAACCTGGCTATCTACGAATTACCAGGAGGACCTCTCTCAAAAAAAGCACTATGCACTGACTTTGACACGTGATACAGAGGAGGTTTTGGACTTTAAGAAGCCTCCATGTGCCCATCCTACACTATATTGTGTGATCCAGTGGAAAACCAGTGGTTCGGTTAATTGCTAAGAAGGAGGCTTCAGGACACAAGACGTGAACTTTAAGAGTTTGATCTAGATAATGGAATTCATGGAGACAACAACTGGAAAAAGCACTCTTTCAGAAGTAAGAGTAGAACTTTGCCTCAGTTCCTCCATTATCTAAGACATGAACAAACCAGGGCAAATACAATAAGCAAGAAGGTCCTTTTTTTCCCCCGTGTGGTGAGTGGATTCAGTTCCCATAAATGCTGAACACTCTGGGAAGAAGAAAGATTTGTTTTGTTTTGTTGTGTTTTCTCAGAGGATTCCCTGATATGGTAGTCTGGGAGGACCATGTAAGAATCTGATTATGTAGGAGCAGAAAGCTCATGTCTATTGACAATTTTGCTTGTTCTTTAGTTTGGGAAATTTCCAGACCTTTGCAAGCTGCTCAAAGAATGTTGAGTAGCTATTGGGATGGATGCCAGACTGACAGCGAGGTGCATTCAGAAACCTGAATTCTGGTTTGACAGTGTGCTGTAATCCAGAACTTTGCTGCTGAAATTTTTCATGTGCAGAATAAATTTGACAAAAATGGGTACTGTGGGAGAAGCTGGCTGTGCAATTATAAAATTCTTGCCCATTTGCTGAATGGGAGCATGTTAGGAAATATTTTCAGATCGATGTCTGGTTTTGGAAGAGAAAATAAAAATCCAGACTATTGTGGGGTATTTGCAGAATGACTTAGTCCTGCTTTCTTGAACATAATTAGTTGCACAGGTAGATATTTGTGTAAAGCCATGGTAGCCATTGTTACCTGTTTGCATATCAGCTGTGTGACAGACAGGCTATGTACTTTTGGTTGACTTCTTGGTCCAATCTAACTGCTAATATGGTCCTTTTCCTGCCTTAGCCCCTGAAAAAAAGGCCCATGGCCAAGGGCCCTTTCTGTCTGAAAATGCACAGTCCAGTGCTAGAAAATATCACATGACCAGGAAAACGCCATTGGCCATTAAATCCTCTGTGCATTTGTCTTGCAAAGTGTGCTGATGTACTGAGCTGCTTGGGGGTAGGTCAGCCAAGAGCAGCTCGATCTTCACTGGGGGTTTGGCTTCAGTTTGGCCCACCTTTTCTGCACATGGAGACTTCTCTTTTTTTTTTTTTTTTTTTTTTTTTATTTGTGTGTTAGGCTTATTTATTTGAGTGTTATTTGGTTGCTCTAAGTCAGCGTGCTATGAGTGTTGCCTATTTCTGAGCACTTACTCTGGTTCAGAAGGACTTGGTAGTGTTGGGGCCTCCACCCTCCTTTGTTCCTTAGGTGTACTCTGATTTTTTCAAAATAGGCAGGAAATTGTGCTCTTTTCCTTTGGTCCATTTCTTTGGATGATAATGAAAAAGAAGTGTCCTTGCTGTCTAAAAGGATAGTTAAAAAACAATATCTGGATGTCACCCATCCCTTCAGAAAATCAGACAAGCCTTCTGGTGCTTCCAGAAGGGATCCTGTGTCTGTGAGCTCCTTGCAGCTCTTCAGATCCGGAAATTTCCACTCTCATGTATGACAGCTCTGTGTGCTAAAGCCTTGTCATATTGTCCTTAACACTAAATGGAGGTGTCTCCAAAAGGCTTTTCTGTTACAATGGATGTTGCATTTCTCTGTTATATATGACCAGGATGCCAGTCCACGCAGGGTTCGGAAGGAAAGTGTACAGTATTTGCCATGTTATCAAACTTCCTTGATATTTTATTTCTCTTCAGTCATCTTAATCATGGATGCTGAGTGTCTTTACACAGAGAGTAAAATGTGATGTGTGCTTGTTGTGCTTTGTAGATAATGGCGAAGACTACAAAGGAGAGAAGGAAATGTTCCCTAATACCAAATTAGTTTTTCTGTCATGCTAACGTTTGAACTCATAGTGTTCAGATGATCTATCTCATTATAAAGGGAGCTCAGTTTTCTGTGATGGCTATTGTATTTCAAAAGTTGCTGCTTTTGAGTTTGTCATCATAGAGAGAGGGCTTACAGAATCACTGATAAGGAGTCAAATTTTTCCTTAGCTCTGGTGTGGTAGAGTTAATCCCATTATCCCAGACTTAGAACAGAATTTGCAGAAAACCATTTAAATGATAGGAAAGTATCAATTATGCAGTGAGCAACATCCCATGTTGGTCATCAAAGAGTTATCCTTGTGGCAGAAATGATAGTGGCAATATTAGGGCTGAGACTATATTGTGGATTTGTGTTTTCCTTCTGCACATTTTTTGCTGGAAGTTCTGGTAATGTAGTGTATTAATGGAAAGGAAATTCCGTAAAAATAATGTTAAAAATAGGATTAAAATGTAACATAACATCCAACAAGTAGAGGCCTAACTGTAAACTTTAAATCTTTTTGTTTGTTGGACCTGCAGTGATTTTCTCTCTAAATGACGTCTCAGTTTAACATCCTGTTACCTAAATATTTGCACTGTGTTTGGTTAGTAAATGTCCAGTATATTTAGGATGCTTTTCACATAGGTGTGTTTTTCTTACCCTACTCTAGCCAAATGAGCCACAGTTCTGCTCTTTCCCTCAGATCTGAGGGAAAGAGTTAATGCCCTACAACGCTCTTCTCAGCATCTTTGGGATGAGAAGGTATATGGGCTGGGTAAGTGTTTGGAGTACAGGCAGTGAGACTCCAATGCTTGCCCGGTTTAGAGGACGTGAGTTGAAGGAACAGGAACATGCTATCAAAACACAACAACCCAAATTATAGTCAGCAAACAGGATGATAAACTTCCTGGAAGCTTGTAGTTTACTGCTGAAGTTGATGTAACAATAAGTCAGTGCATTTTTTTTGATCTCTTCTTTTTAACAAGAACAACAAATTCAACAGTACATACTCCTGCATCACCATTTAGTTGCTGGAATTTATTTTCTGACAAACATAATTGTTTGTTTTAGTTGTGTATTTTATTCTTCTAGTTAGTCGCAGTCCGTAACAAACTTGAGAAGTCAAGACTAGTACTTTCATAATTCAGTCAAACATATTTTAAGGACGTGGGCTGCTGCTGCAATGTAATTGGCCATACTATTTTAGGATGGAAGGTGAAGGTCAAATCTCTTGGGAATGATGGTTTTGTTTATCTATAGAGATAGGATCCATTCTGTAAATCATTGCACTGCAGTCTTCACAGTAGAAGAGACTAGAAAAATATTTTGAAACGAAACTCTGTCTCTTAAAAAAAAAAAAAAAAAGCCTGTGGAAAGTTTCTAACTGTGGATTTGGCAACTTTCCTCTGTACTTATCCCAGTTTCTTTCACATTCCACTGGAAAAAATCAAAGTCTCGCAATTAGTAACTTTTTAACAAGCAGTTTGGGGAAAGTAAGATTAAGCCTGAAAGACGAAGCAATCTGCTTTTCTTTTTGCTTCCTTCTGACAGGATTTCATCCTGTTAGCATAGTGTCCCCTTCATTTGTGTGTGTGAAGTATTAATTCTTCTGGGCTTGTGCTTCCTCATTTAAAGCAAACCTGTCTTCCCACAAGGTTTGCTTCTTTTTCCCCTTCGTTTTTGGTATAATTGTGAGTACTGCACATCTGGAATGATGTTAGTGGAGAACATCTTGCCCTGGCCTTACTGCCTTACTTGCCTCCCTGCTGCTGGTCCTTCCTGTGGGCAGGGTCTACAGGAGGAAGGAGGATGAAGAGGTTTCTACCAGGATCACGTATAGACCTGAAGACTGTCAGACTTGATCTTGGTGTCAGCTCTCCTCCTAAAGCCATGGTATTGCTCCTGAAACTATTTTGCCTGCATTTTCAAGCTACCTCTACCAGTACTTTCATGCAGTCCCATGGCTCAGATGGATCAGTCATCTCTGAGACAGGCATGCCGTTTCTTAAAAGGGGGCAATCAGGCTTTGTAGTGGAGGAGCAGCACCTTGCAGTCAAGAAATGAATCTGTGGTCACAGTGGCTTTTATTGACCAGCAAAAGGACCTATGCATGCCTTGCCATCTGCAAGTTCAATGCCTTCGGTTTGCCCAGGTGTGGCAAACTATAGTGGTCTATTGTGGATATGAGGAAAACTTGCAGAGGTGTCATTTCCTCACCCAGAGGAAGGACTGCAGGATCCAAAACTCCTGAAGATGCTGGAAAACAATACTTAATATTTATTTATGGTTTCTTGATTTCCTGGTCCCGCTAACACCATTGTTCCCTTGTGTTGTTCTTAGAAGTTTGGTATCTGGGGTTTTGAATGGTTTAGACAATTATTTTTTACTTTGGAGAATAGGAACTGAAAGTACGTTCCTCACAGCAAATTCGTGAATGAAATAAAAATAATCATCATAAAAAAAATGTTCCATATCCTTGTGTAACCTCATGTGGCAAGACTCGGTGAGACTTCAGTTTGTGTAACCAATGTGGGTGTCTTGGTAAGCAGCAGTATATCCTGGTACGAGCAGTATTCAGTGCTGTCAAACTCCAGTTGAGTATTAACAGATGGCAGTTGCCACCAACATGCTCTGCTTGTACTTGTCTGCAGTTACAGCGCAGGTAGTTTGGTGAGGATGGTGATTTGCGTGATGCTGTGACAGCTGAATATTCTCCTTTTTTAATTTAAGTAGTGGTCTTAAAAACTGTCCTTGCGAACTGATTGGGAGTGGCAGTTTTTCTTGTACTAGTTTTTACAGACTTAATATCTAAAAAAATCCCTAATCCTCTCTGCTTCAACTGGAGGATGATTTAAAGCTTTTGACTATAACCTAAAAGAATGAGACTCTTATTTCAGGAAGAGGTAATAATAAGCTCTCTCGTCTTAAGGTCCCAGCATTCAAAGATAAAATTTCATTAAGAAGGCAATGAAAATTGTACTGTAATCAGTTTTGTCTTCTGTTCCCTTACAAAAATTAATGAAAGGAGCAAGAACAGCCATGCAGTCTTTGTGTTCCTGAAGAACACATGCTTCACAGACGGTTCAGTGAAATTGTGCAGTTATGCTGGGGACTCATCAAAGCCAAAGACAGGCCATAGACCTACATAATTGAGTAGGGAAAGGAGAAAAGAAAGCACCAGAGAGAAGAGGAAGCCTGTGAGTGTGTGTGTGGTTATTTCTCCCCAGCATGCACATAGAATCCAGGTCCGTATTTCCTGAAAATACTAATTTATTTGACAGTAAGGCAATCCAGCTAACGTGGATAAACTCAAATGGAATGGCTTTATTCCTGCAGCTCTATTCTGGATGTGAATATGCACCATTTATTTTTCTAAAATCATGTCATTGGTGATCATTGTATCTTTCAAGAAATAAAACCTCTTTGACAGACGTAAACTGAGATTAGCATGTAAATATCCTGTGATATAATTAATGTTCAGCAGATGTTTAGATGGTAGCATCAAGAAAAAAAGTCAGTGCTAAGATTTTTTTTATCATATACTCTTTATGGTGGTTATCAAGCCATTAGAGAAATGAAAGTTGAACTATTCTTTGCATTTGCACAGTTGAAGCATCTCATGAATCAAATATAAGCCAAAAAAATATTATTAATGATGGCATTTCCATGGAAATTGGCTCAAAACCATATAGGCAGATGAAAATTCACAAGACCAATTCATGGCAGGTAATACAGGCATGTAACAATCTTTTGTTTTTATGAAGCTGTGTGTAAAAGAAAATAATTTGAATTTTGGTATGGTTGTATTCTTGTTGGAATGGAGTTAAGACAAATAACATTGGCATCTAATCTTCAGAAGCCAGTAGCTTCCTCATGTACTGATTTTATTCTTTAAGTTCTGGTTCAAAGTAAAAAATCAGTTTTGCAAGCCAGGTTGCAAGACTTGCATAGCTATAATCATACTTTTTTCCATGATTGATAATAAGAATTTTTTTTTTTCCCCCAACACTTGAAAATATTTGTTTGGAAATGGAAGTTTAGCGTCAGAAATCATGTAAGTATCCATATGTTGCTGCAGTGTTTATTAAATACTTTAAAAAAAAAGAAGTATTTTAATTAAAATACTTCTGTTTTTTCAAGGTGAATTTTAAGCCCTTTTCTTGTCATCAGAATATCTTCAGTGGATGATCAATCCTGGTTGTAGTTTAGTCCTTTAACACTGCATTACGATCCAGTTGAATGGGGTCCTGTTCGTTCATTGAATGTCACTGATTCCTGTGGGATCCTGAATCAGAAGCACTGGGGGTCTGGCCCTGCAAATCTGAGAGCTGGGTCTGTGCCAGTATGCAGAAATTGTAAACCTCAGTTTACTGCTGCAGCTGGTTTACATTTCTCAGAGTAGGCTAGTTGTTTAGTTTGTTCAACCTATCCACTCTTGATCATTTCCCAAGGAAAAGAAATTAAAATTTAGGCAAAATATTGAGTTTGTCAGCTTCTTGTAGTAAAGTTGTGTGTTTCTCCTTTGAAACAATTTTTTTTGTTTGTTTTTCAGATCTTCATGCATTAAGTAATTACCACAGCTTTGGTCAGCCTTGCTGGAAAGAATTGCTTTGGTCAGCCTTGCTTACCATATATGAGTGAATTGTGTTGTGTGCTGCCCTGGGAAGAGTTATTGACTAGTTGACAAGAAGATCCCATTACTGTCGAGAAATCCTTTAATTTGGTTTCATTTTCAACATCTGACAAATAGCACCTGCACCTTGTACCATATATAAGCTGCAGCTGGTAGCAGTTAATGCAGCTTGGGTTTTGTAGACTGGCTATTTCCTGGTTTGGGATGGTGGAGGGCAATGGTATCACAGTGTTACAGTTCATTTAAAATTTTAAAGTGTGAAAACTAGTAGTAGGACCATTGAGTTTAAACAAATATTAAAGTTGTTTTATACAAGTGCAATAGGACTATATTTGTCTGATGATGACATTTTGTACTACATGATGGTGCAGCAAGAATAGGTATAATTCTCTCTGTTCTTTTACATATAAGTAGGCATGTGTATTTCTTCATTTTCTTAAATACCCACCACTATCAGTAATGCCATCTTCAAAAATAGTCTGTCACTAAATTTATTGCTGGATAGAGAAATACATTATAGCTGAAACTGCTTTCTGACCTATTCACAAAGTGATCCTGCTCTCTCTGTTTGAATTTTCTTGTGAAAAAGATCCAGTTCTCCAGTGAAATTTTGAGAACTTCACAGTCTTACAAAAGGGGGTGTTGTGGTTTAAGCCCAGGTGGCAACAAAGCACCATGATGGGGAGGAGAAAATATAAAGGCAGGCTCGTGGGTTGAGACAAGGACAGGGAGGGATCACTCACCACTTACGGTCACGGGCAAAAGACAGGCTCAACTTGGGGAAAAAAACCCAAAATCAATTTAATTTGTTACCAATCAAATCAGAGTAGGATAATAAGTACAATCAAATCTTAAAACACCTTCCCCCCACCCCTCCCTTCTTCCCAGCTCAGCTCCACTCCCGGTTCTCTCTCCCTCCTCCCCACCAGCGGTGCAGGGGGACAGGGAATGGGGGTTGGGGTCAGCTCCCCACACCTTGTCTCTGCTGCTCCTTCCTCCTCAGGGGGAGGAGGACTCCTCACTCGTCCCCTGCTCCACCGTGGGGTCCCTCCCATGGGAGATAGTCCTTCACGAACTTCTCCAACGTGAGTCCTTCCCATGGGCTGCAGTCCTTCACAAACTTCCCTAGCATGGGTCCTTTCCACAGGCTGATCTTCAGTCACAGGCTGCTCCAGCGTAGGCTTTCCCACAGAGTCCCGGTCATCTTGGGGGGCATCCCCCTGCTCCAGCGTGGGCTCCTCCCCGCGCTGCAGGTGGGCATCTGCTGCCCCGCTCCCCTCCGTGGGCTGGGGGACACAGCCTGCTGTCTCACCAGGGCTGCGGGGGCATCCCCTCCTGCGGCGCACCTCCTCCCCTCCTTCCTCACTGACCTCGGTGTCTGCAGAGGGGTCCTTCTCACATTCCAACCTCCTCTCCACTGCTGCAGGTTTCCCCTGCTTCAATACATTCTCCCAGAGGTGCTACCACCGTCGCTGATGGGCTCGGCCTTGGCCAGCGGCAGGTCTGTCTCGGAGCCAACTGGCATTGGCTCTGTCGGACACAGGGGAAGCTTCCAGCAGCTTCTCACAGAAGCCAACCCTGTAGCCCCCCACTACCAAAACCTTGCCACGCAAACCCAATACAAGCGGGGAGGAAAAGAAGAAGAAATTTCAAACCACAACCCCATGTAATTTTACCAGGGCAGGCATATAGGACTTCTGCTTGGTGTGTGTACCTGAATTCAAATATGCCCTTGAACATTTGCTTAAAAAAATAATTGCTTTACATGTCTGCATAGAAGGAGAATTACTGTTACAACAATCTGCTGTCAGAATGGTTCTCCTGATCCAAATTGTGGGGTAAATAATCTTGGATTTCAAATTAAGGATCAAATTTACGGAGGTGCTTTAGCCACTTTGTTATGGGGGCTATCATTAAAGCCCACTTTAATGACCATTCTGGCTGCTTTGGCTGTTCTGGTACATCATTTCTTCAAAGTTGTCATTGAATTGATATATAGTTAATGCTACTCATCCAAGGCCAGTGGAAAGGTTGCAGGTTAGTTAGAACTCTCTTCGAGTTTGAATAAACTCTGGTTTATTGTACATGAAGTTGTAAGGGTTTTTTTCCCCATGATGTGCAGAACATGAAAGTACATGAGTGCAGCCAAGATACTTGAACATATGAAAACTGCTCTAGTGAAATTATTTCAGATGAATCTGGAAATGCAAGTACCGGTATTCTTAAACAGTGACATCATTATATGCATATGATGTCATTACTGGGCAGAGTTAAGTGTGCCTGGGATAACTGTAAAATTGTGGATTCACTTCAATTTTTGTGGTATTTCTTGGGAGCTCAATCTCCATCATGATTTTTTTGTTTACCTTAGCTTTTGTTGACAATAGTGAAGCCTTGCTTTTGGTCTGGGATTATTTGCTATGTTTTCACGGCTTAACAGTTTGTTTAATATTCTGCAGTACTGTCTGTGTTGCTAAACTAGTGGCTGAAATGAGTTCACAAGCCAAGAGGATCTTAATTCTCTGTGAAATAAGTAATTTAAAGTAGTATGGTTTTCTTAAAACCTGATTTTGCCTTGAAGATAGAAGTTGTTTTACAATGCACTTAAATAGCAACATCATCATAGTATAGACCTGGATGTCTTTTGATGATGTAAATCTAAGTTTGGTATATTTGTGGGAGAAGCCAAAGTATATACCATTGTCCGGGAGTTTTTCCAAAATAAGACCACTGTCTTGTTAAGACTCAGAAATGTGGCACACGATTGTTGCATGAAATGAGGCATTGTTGCATATGAGGCTGTTAACTTTGGACCATTTGATCATCCCAGGACCTATCTAAATGAAAAGTGTTAGGACTTAGAGATATGTATCCCAGACATAAGAGAAGTTTCCTTATGTAGGGAAGCATTCTAGTTTCTACTGATTGGAAAAGAACTTAAATGGGATGTTTCTGCTTTTTTTCTGTGATGAGGAGGACACTTCTTAGAAGTACTATACTCGCTACAGCTTCCCTGTAGGCTTTGTGAAGAATTGAAATTGGGATAGAGAACTGCTGTTTCATACTCTTCCCTGCTTCGTGTTTTTCTTGGCATAAGTGTGCAAATACAAATGGTAGGCACAATTGGCTCTGAATAGTGTTTGAGAACTACACTTTATTTATACAACTCTGGCAATAAAAATTGTAAAACTTTCAAACACTCTAATTCCTAATTAGCATCTAACCATATTAAACATTAAGTAAACTCACAATTAAGGACTGTGCAATCCCATATTAGAAAAAAAAAAGTCTTGAAAACTGAGCATATAAAAAGGGTTTGGTATGCTTCCATTATGATCTCCTGTCAGTAGTTTCAAGTGTTCTCAGTTTATAGGAAAAACAGTTGATTTTTTAATTAGCTGCCTTAATCATGAAGGACTTTCATTGGTGCTGAGTCAGCTTTCCTCCCTTATTCAGATGTAATAGGAATTAAGCTTTAGATTTTAATTCTAAAAGTGGAGATATGATGTGTTATTTCAGGTTTCTTTCTCATAATTGGTGATAAAGATTATGACTCCCTGAAGTCTGGTGTGTATTTTTGTGTCAGAAAAGACTCAAACTTGTTTTCAAACCTGTTAACTAACTTTGGAAAGATAAAGAAGGGAGATTAGCAGAGAATTAATTTCTTGTGATATTTTTAAGATTTCTAATTTATTTCTCGAATCATAAAATCGAAAAGATTCTTTCAAAGGGGTCATTTGTGACAAATGTATTTCTCATCTTGACCATTTTACACTTTCTGAAATTCACGAGTTGCTAAAAGAAATAAAATTTTGGAAATGTTGAATTCTTCCAAATTGGTGTTCTGCTACTTAAAAAAAAAATAATAAAAAAAAATCATAATTTTCAGAGTAAAAGCTAAATGAAAATTCAAGTTTTTTTTTTTTTAAATTGATTAGAATAAGCAGATGTGTCTGCATAAAAGAAGCAGAAACTATAGTATGAAGTATAAAGGTTTCAAATGTGTGAATTCTTTTCTAATTAGGATTGCAATTTAATGGGAACATACTGTTACTTCCAGATGTACAGTTGCTGTGAGGTTTCCTAGTTTCTTGTTTTGATTTGCTGGTAGTGGACACAGCTGAATTCACTGAGATTTCCCAATAAGAACCTAGTGTTCTGTAAATTCAGGAAACTGCTGACTTTTATGAGAGGTAAACTTTGTTTGTAGACGTCATTTCTTTTCCATTCCCACTCAAGTGATACAAGATCAGTTGTATGATTAGCAGTATATTACTCACTTTGTAACATGAACCAACAGGATCATATGATGTATTACCAGAGGGAATTCCACATACATGTGAACATTTTAAAATCCAGAATATCTTTTTCTTCATCAGAAAATCTTCAAAATACAATAAAGATTAATCTTGTACTTCTTCACAAGCATGCTGGAAACATTTTATTTATTGATACGGACACCTCTTATTTGGTTGGTTTATCTGTGCAATCCCAGCAGCCTTTTCAGAAATTCATATGGGACAGGAAAATCCTTCTTTTCCCTTACCCTTCCAAAACCTCTTTGTTGGTGATGTTGACAGCAGAATCTAACCTGTTTGCATTTTAATGGGGTAAAGGCCTGGTTAGCAGCAACCCATGTTGCATAAAATATTTGACAAAAATATTAGACAGACTCTGCCTTCTGCTCAGCTTGCCAGATGAGTGTTCATCCCTTATGCCGGTGTATGGCCTTTCTCTAAAGCTCTAGTTAAAGCTATATTTTAGTCAAGAAACAATTCAGTTGATCTTCTAGCAGCTTTCTGCATGTGGCTTCAGATTGCAGCAGCATGTGTGAGGCAGCCAGCCTCTGATTTGGTAATTCACTTAGGCATGATCTTAAGTGTGCGCATGTGAGTAACTCCATCATTACTCATCAGCCAAACTTTCACTGACCAGCAAGAGCATAGCTAGTCCTCAGAAA